>NC_065451.1:6618843-7248176 GCF_917563875.1 Diabrotica virgifera virgifera | reverse complement strand
TATCAATTGTGCAAACATATTTTTAAATTCGTTGAGGAATTCTGTAAGTTTATTTGAAAGGTCTGAATTATTGTTGTTGTCTTGTGAAGAAGTATTATTTGCTGCAACTTGAGCATATGTTACATGTGATTGATGTATGTGGTGAGCATTAGTGTTATTGTAATTTAGGCTAGCAACTCTAGGTATAGGAATGCTGCTTGTTATATTTTTGTTTTTCGAATTTACCAAGTCTTTATATATAGCACATCCTTTATAGTTTGCTGGATGATTGCCATTACATAAGGCACATGTTGCTGGTGTGTCGCGTGCTTTTTTGCAGGTTTTTGTGTCATGTGATCCACCGCATTTAACACAGGCGAATGACCTCAGGCAGTAACCTTTCGAGTGCCCGTATTTTTGACACCTTGTGCATTGTACTATTGTATTTTTTATTCTAGGTGGTTCTACTGTTATTATGCTGTTGCGTAGGACTTGCAGGTTAAATATGTTTTTGTTGTTTTCATTTAATTCTATATCGACAAAGAATAAAGGCAATGGTTCTTTGCTAACTCTATGTCTAACGTTAATTATATTGCGAACTTTAAAACCCTTATTATTTAATTCATGCGAGATATCTCCTGTGGGTATTGAATGGTGTAATCCTCTTATGACAACTCTGTAGGCCCTCTCTTGTTTCGGTTGGTAAGTGTGATGTACAATGTTTTCTTTTCTAAGGTGCTGTATGAGTTTCCTGTAGGTGTCTGAGTTTGTAGGGTTAAATTTTACTGTATTATTTGAAATGGTTTTGGTGTAATACGTTTCTGCTGCAGTTTCAGTTGAAAGGTTTGCTATCATATCACTATAGTCAGTAACTCCATAAATATAGATTGGTGGCGGTGCGGGATCTTTTTGGATGATATTTGTGTTTTGTGTATTTAATAAATTATCAGTTTGTTCATCTATATTTTCTTTTGAGAGGGAATCAAATCTGTTTTGTGTTTGTATTTGGTTGGAAATTTCTGAAGTTGTTTGTCTTTTCATCATTTTTCTCTTATTGGCAACTTCTTGCCAAGGATGTTTATTTTGGTTTTCTGTTTCGTTAAGTTCTATGTCGCTATCGCTATCTGTGTAGTTATTGGGGTTTTGTGATGATGAGAGTGAGCATTGAGGGTTTGTGGATACTGTTGTGTATTGTGACTGAATAGGGTTTTGAGTGTTTTGAATATTTTGTGAAGTTGTTTGACTAGGAAATTGTGCTTGGTTTGGTATAGCTATTTGGGGTGGAATAGGAATTTGGTTTAGGCATGACATTGGATTTGTTATCTGGTTAGATGGTGTTTGATTAAAATACATAAATGGTACTTGCGGCTTTACTGCTGTTTGGTTAGACTGGTTCTGGTTATTTATTGTTGGGACATCCTGTATAGTATTCATTTGTTGATAAATTGGCTGACCATTATTATCAAATCCTAATAAATTCCCCGAAGGGAACATATTTCTTTTGGTTGTTTCACTAATCACTTAGTTTTTGTTACTTTTCACTTTAACAATTTTTTGATGCTGATAAGGTAATTTTAGGTAGTTTTACGATAAGGAAATTCTCTAGCGCTTTGAATGACGGTACACGTTCACGCTTCAAGAATCAGATTGCTACTCGCGTCTAAAAAGTATTGTAAAACTTTTTATGGCTACTATGAAATAATTCCATTTATATTTTTTACCAATAGAAATATTTGTTAATAGTACCTACCTAATTCAGTAAATAGCCAATTAGACGCACGAAAATATTGGCGAGATTATGTGAATCCGTTGCACGTTATTATATGTTGTTACCACTTTTGGTTGTGGTAACGAAGAATGATCCTCGCCATCGCTCGGGACTGGCTCGTTTCTGAAAATTTTTAAAAACCGACGGCTCTAGGGACGGCGTGGACACGCTAAGTATATCAGTATTGTTACCATTTTTTGGTTTGGTAACGTTGGTTTAATATATACCTATTAGGGCAAAAACAGACGGGCCACTCTGTGGATCCACAAAGCAGTTTCCGATGATTGGCCGTGGGTTCTTATGTGAAGTGGATGTTGCACCCCAGACGAGCGAATGTGGCCGGCCACAGTCGCTTGCATAAAAACCCACGGTAAACTACTTTTGTGGATCCACAGAGTGGCCGGCCACAGTCGCCCGTCTGTTATGGCGCTTACAGATTACAGTGTGCGTGCATTTAAACATGGAACAGTGTTGCTGCGTAATCGATCAACTACTTGAAAAGTCTTTCTCCTTGTATATTTTTTCATATATAATTTTGGAGAAAAAAATGAGATTATTGAAAATGGAAGACTTAAAATATAAACAATAGTTTTCAAAATATGTTCTTTTCCCTACTTGTTCATTTTTTTATGTTAATTTTATGGTAGAATAATCTGTTTAGTTTATTATTTATCACATATACATGTATAGGATGCCATTATGTCATAATTAAATACACATAATTTGGGAATAGTGATTTGTTTAATTTTATCCCACAGGATTGAAAACAAAAACTTATATTTGGGAGGTTCAAAATATTTTTTTTAAATAAGATTTTTTTACATCTGGTTTTGGTAACACTTTAGAAAAAGTCAAACGTCGCCACTGAACTGTAAAGAGTGTTGAAAAAGGTTAAAAGGCTAGAAAAAGATTTAATAAGCATTTAAAACGGCGAAAAAGAAGTTAAAACCGCCAGGAAAATGTTAAGAGCATCGAAAATTTATTATAAAAAGTTGCCAATTAAAACTGTTATTAAACGTAGAATGTGTTCAAAAAAAGCCTTAAAAAGCGTCGAGAAAAAGTAAAAAGCGTTTTATAAAATAAAAAAGTTATTAAAGCATAGTAAATAATCCAGTTTGAATACAATTAATGAAATAAGAGGTATAAAATAAAAAACGATGTGGAATACTCCAAAAATTATTTCATTATTCCAGAACAAATTCGTATTTTCGCTCCCCTTCATAGAATCGTCAAAATAGGGTGGATTTTTCTGGAAGCTTCCATTGAATCCATTGACGTGACATAAATATCAAGCATTGACCTTCACAAGGAACATACAAACTGCACTAAGTTTTTTATTTTAATTTTAAAATAATATCCTCTATTTCTTCTATTGTGCCACTAATAATTTTGATAAACAAATCTAAACAAAATAGAAACAGGGCAATGAATAATAGGCCGGGCCGAAAAATTTTTTTTTTAATTTTTTTACACGGCTAGTTGCCAAAAGTTGGGACTAGTATTTATATAATACTATACCAAATTTGGGCCGGTTTAAAAAATGTTTAACCGGGCCCCCTGGCCCTTAAAAATTTTTTCTTTGGGTCGATTTCTTTTTAATTCTTGTACAAGGCTAGTTGCTAAAAGTTGCAACTAGTATTTATATAATCCTATACCAAATTTGGGACGATTTAGAAAGTAATTAACCGGCCCCCCCTTTAAAGAATTTTTATATTGTTAAAAAAATGTTTGGGGCTATTAAAAAAGCTTCTGTTGTCATATTCTATTACTACGCAAAAGAAAAATAATACAGTAGACAGGAAAAATACTCAAGCTTTTAAATGCCGTTTTAGAAGATCTAAACTAAATCTTCAAAGATAATACAGTGCTGGTCATAGGAAAAAATAAAATTCGGAGAGAAGTTAAGGGAAACAGACGGCAACTCCAGCATGGGAATAAAAATTTAAACAAGTCAATATTGAAGGGCTACACTTTGATGAACGGAAAAATCAAACCATGGTATTCGGAAAGGCGAGACGAATTATGAAAACTAAAGACCATATAGCTTTAATTGAAGGACCCGGTAGTTTATATTTTGGGTACTTGGATCTTAGCCAGTCTCGTGTCATAGATATTGTCGAAGGAATATTAGACTACTTACAAAGCCATAATGTAGATCTAAGCAAATTAGGTGTTATGGGATGTGATGGTTCAAATGTAAATACGGGCTGGAAGGTGGAATCATACGAATTATAGAAAGGCGAGTAAATAAACCATTACAGTGGAGTGTATGCCCGTTTCACGCTAATGAACTTCCCTTGCGATATTTGGTGCAAAAACTAGATGACCACACAAAAGGTCTCTATTCACATTCTGAGCCGATTGGATCCCTTCTTTCCAATTGCGAAAAAATGCCTGTTATTAAATTTAACATATAGAAGCTGTCCTGCCTCTTGTAAATGAAAATGATCCAAGTTCAGATCAATAGTATTTGTCCAAACTATCCCAAGCAATAATTGAAGATGGAATATGTTCTCAAAGTTTGGCAGAGAAAAGTCCAGGGAAGATGGCACAAACACATCGGTTCACGACAGCTAACCGCATTCTTAGAGTTTATGTAGCTACAACTGATCCTTGAGAAAGCTTAAAGACTTTAGCTGAGTTTGTAATACAAGTATATTCACATATGAGGTTTGAGATAAAAACACAGCCAAAATTGGAATATGGTGCCAGGCATCTATGGAAATCAATGCAGCCCTAGAGAGGTTTTCCGAATAATGTTTCATCAATTTATCAATAAAGTTATTTAAGACAATGCTTAATTTGCGCACCCGGAAATCATTCAAATTTGTATGTTAACAGATTAACGTCAACGTATTAGATATGATGCTCTCAGAAGGATTTTAAAATATAGGAAGGCCGGTATAAAAATTGTGCTTTCATTGTATCCCAAATCCCTAAATCAATTTCGATGCAGAAGATTACATATTTCTCATAGATTGAATGAATAGTACTTTAACAGATCCTCCTCTAATACAGCATTTAGCAGACGAAGAATAATTGTGGGACATGGTGAAACAAGTTCCAAAGTTTGACAATTTTGCTTGCCATACTAAAGCGGTGGAGAGGTGTGTGAAGATAATTACTGATGCATCAACAGAAGTGTGTGGTGAAGAATCTAGAGATGGTTATCTTCGAGCTAAACTTGATGCCAGAAAGAATTAGCCAATATTTGAAAGTAAATGTCGACACTATGCTTCAAGGAATGAGTAAGTAAAAATGTTGAGCAAAGAAGGGTGGGCGAGTGGAACTCACCGTGCAGCAACCTCATCGTGGTGAGTTCTGTGTTAAATGAATATACGAAATAATGTTAAACATGTGTATAATAGTTCAATATAAAAACCTTTTGTGCCGAATATTGGTTCAAGCAAAAATCTGCACAATTCACAGCGCAAAAATAGTAAATAAATATGCATTGGTTACCCCTCTCTTATATTTTTAGTCCTGGGGGCCGGTTAAATCTTTTTAAATCATGATGAAAAATTTTTAACAAGATAGTAGCATTGATATTAATATCTTAGACACTAGCCCGCCCCAAAAATAAAACAAAAAAAAGTAATTTTTTTAGGCCTCCGGGGGCCCGGCCAAAAATTTCGGCCTATGTTGGGTACACAGTATTAGGACTACCATACACAACTTTGTTTTACTAGCCCGTTTAAAATTTCCCAAAAAAATTTTTTGCCTAATAAAAAAAACTATATAAAAACCTATTTTTTGCCTAATAAAAAAAAACAAAAAAACCTATATAAAAAACTTTAGATTATCCTTATAGAAACAAACTTATGTATATGTAACGGTTCTGAAACTGCTTTTTAACTTAAATGTTTTAACTTAAACTAAACACGGACGCTTGCAAGCAAATATAAAATGTATGTTCATTACAATAATTTAAAGGAGAAAAAATTAGCATGGTTCGGTCATCTAACACGAATGGACAGTAACAGATAAGTGAAAAGAGTGTAGGAAGCTAAACCCATAGGTAAAAACAGAAGAAGCAGAAGAATAAATGGGTGGAACAGCGACATAGCAGATATATTACAAAATAAGGGCAAATCTTGACAAGAAGCAACACAAACGGAGAAGAACAGGAAGAATGGAGAAAATTCATCAAAACCTAGAAGCACCTCCTCGATACTTAACAGTAGAAGAGGAACGATTATGTATGTATGTGTATTAGGGTGGTCCAAAAAACTGAAGTTTTTTAAGAAACCTAGGGACCCTCCCATTTTGTTATATCTAATAAAAGAATAATCTATGCCAAATCTTAACACTCCAGAACATATGGAAGGCAGTGCTCACCAACATTTAGTTTTCATAAATTTCCGTAAAAGACTTAAGTTTAGAAAATGTTTGTTTGTTTGTTTTTCAGGATTCAGAAGTTAACAAAGCTGTTGATCTCTTTGTTACAGTTGATATTAAACATTTTCAGCAGTTTCAACATAAGGGTACTGCAGTGGAAAGGAGTTATAAAGCTTCAAATATTTGTTACTTTCGGGTATTTGACATGAATAATATTTGGACATGACCCTGCGAAATTACCGCTTTCAAGAAGTTCTGTAGAAAGGAAACTAGAAGCAGCAAGACAGAATTTTTCAACAGAGATTAAATCAAACTTAGACATTAAAGAACCAATTGTTGTTTATTGGGACACCAAAATCCTGCCCGATATTTTAGGTTCACAAAAGTTAGATAGACTACCAGTGCTAGTTTCCTATGCTGGTGGAAATAAGAGACTACTGGGGGTGCCAAAATTGGCTAGTGGAACAGGTTTGAACACTGGAGATGCAGCACTTAAAACTCTTAAAACATGGGATCTCGATGATAAAGTCATTGGTATGGGCTTTGACACAACAGCCGTCAATACTGGTCTTAAGAGTGGTGCATGCACTTTCCTTGAAAATAAGCTGAATAAAGAACTTCTATGGTTGCCGTGTCACCATAACATAATGGAAATCATTTTGAGCAAAGTATTTGCATTGTGTTTGGAACCTTCAAGCTCTCCTGAAATTCTCATATTTAAAAGGTTGAAGTAATCATGGAATGCAGTTGATCGATCAGATTACACACCATTAATTTTTCCCCCTGGAGAAGCTGAGTTAGAAAACAGTGCCATCGAGTCCTTGCTACATCATCTTAGTAAGAAAGACCAGCCTCGAGATGACTACCTAGAACTTATTGAACTGACGCTGTTGGTGTCGGGACAACCAATAGAAAAAATTCACTGGAGAGCACCTGGGCCTATACACCACGCTCGGTGGATAGCTAAGCTTATTTATGCATATAAGTTGTACCTTTTCCTAAGTCAAGGAGTTTACCATCTCACAAACAAGAAAAAAGAAAACTTGGACAGATTTATCCGTTTCGGTGCACTTTTGTATATGAAAAACTGGGTTGAGGCTCCTATCAGCACCAATGCAGCTTTCAACGATCTAATTTTTTGGAAAGAGGCTGGGAAATACAGCGTCATTGATGAAGATATAGCTAAAACTATCAAAAAAGCCTTGCAGCCACATTTGTGGTACCTATCTGACGAAATTGTCGGGTTATCACTTTTTTCCAATAAAGTGAGCCTTGAAAACAAAGTTAGCATAGTGAATAAGATGTCTGTCCTGGCACCGCCAAGGAAGATTAGAGGAAATGCTGATTTCCTAAGTGATGAATGTGAATTGGCATATTTTGCTAATAGTATAACAATGTTGTTTACTAAGCTAAACATTTTGCAAAGCTTTTTAAACAAGCACCCATGTGAATGTAGACAAGCACCAAAGTGGTCATCGTAGAAAGAGATGTAAAACTATTTCAAGATTTTAACAAACTCATAACAAATGATGAGGACGAAAAACAGCTGTTACTGCAGATTGTAGAGGCTGATCGAAAACAAGTCCCGACTGAGCCAACAAAGAAGGCCGTTCTAGAAAGCCTGCAGAAACCATCCATTTCCAAAGACAAAATTTAAAGAGTTCATTTTTATTATGGACTTGACTATAAAATGTACTTATTTTAAACATGGGTTCCAATGTAAAATAAACAAATAAATTATTAAGTTTTTGTCTCGTAACATGCCTGGTAATTTTTTCAAAAACCGATAAAAATATTCCCGTTTTCATTATTTAAACAGTATTGAGCACTGCCTTCCAAGTGACTTATGGCTTTCATATTTTGGCTCCTTACTTCCTTAATCAATTAGAAAAGAATTGGGGGTCCCTTGGCTTTTACATTCAACTTGAGTTTTTCACATAAGATCTTGAACCACCCTAATGTGTATATTCATTACAACCAATTATTGTGGTTTAATCCCATGTAAAAAAAAACATATACACATCTATCTTCTTGGTAGATTTCACTAAAGCCTTCCATTGAAGAGGACATACTTAAAATGAAGGTCGAACTGGGCAGGAAAAACGATCCTCATATCATATCATAAAGATAACCAACAAGAATTATACAAATACGCAAAACAGCATCGGAGATATACAAATTTCGACATCTAAGGCAAAGTCAAAGCCAAATAAGATGGCAGGAAGCTCAAAATGGTGATTAACCACGAAATAACCGATGGAGTCTCGAGATCGAGTATCTAGAAGTCAAAATATGCAGCTATAGACCAGGATTAATCTGTAAAAAAACGTCTATTTTTGGATATGAGAGGTGGCATTCGGATTTTTGCAGATAAAGTTAGGTGACAACTTCAATAATTATAATTGACTTATGCTCCTTCTCAAATATGCCCGGAACATTAATAAAAAAATTAAAATATTTAAAAATTTCGAAAAACATCGATTTTTTCTGCTTTCTTTGCTTATAACTTTAAAACGGTTCGTTTTGGAACAAAGTCGTACAGAAATAAAATAAAGATAATTGAATTTTGTATGATATGCGACTGGTCAAAAATGTCTTAAGGTATTACCTTTTCTGCAATATAGCAATAAATACAAAATAAGGGGGAACAATACGCCTGTTGTTATTCATGTTTCTTAACCACTTTGGTGGCACTTAGAACCTTAGTAATTCGCTTAGAAAATTCTTATAACTTACTTAAACGGTGTACCAAATGTCATTAAAATCGACCTAATAGATTTTGCATAATAAATTTGCAATCTAAATGTTTTTTAAAAAGTTCAAATTTTTTAACATCTTTCTGAACAAAAAGTGCACCATTTAGAATTTGGCTATTTTTTAAATATAAAGAGATACGCTACCTATCTAATACACTTTACATAATTAAAATCGGATTATTTAAGGGGCCTCAGCAATGTTTTAAAATTATAAACAATTTTTTGGCTTATAAACAAACAGCTTTGTTTAATATTAAAAAAATTAATTTTTAGCAATGCAAATAATTAAAACTGGTATAATTTGACTTAAATTTTCAAATGCTGTCAGCAGAATTGCTATTTTATTTTTTAATCATAAGTTATTCGCGTTCAAAAATTGCAATTTTTCGATTTTTTGAAAGTTCAACCGCGTTTATCTCGAAAACTATGTATCCTACGAAAAAACTTGTAAGAAAATTTTTTGCTTAGAATTACCCAAGAAATACAAAAAAAAGTTTTATTTTGCGAAAAAATCGATGTTATGTAATTCCTCGTTCTTTGCTTATAACAATCTTATCGATATCCGGATCAACTATTACCCAAAAAATTCGTGTTCTACGGGTCAAAATACATAAAAAAACTTGGGAAGTCTATCAAAATAAAGGATCCCGTAGCACCGCCTCCTGGCCACAGCACTAATTTGTTTATAAGTCAAAAAATTGTTTATAACTTTAAAACATTGCTGAGGCTGCTTAAATAATCCGAATTCAATTCCGTAAAGTTCATTAGATAGGTGGAGTGGTTCTTTATATGTAAAAAAATTGACAAATCTTTGTACGTTCTAGTTTTTGTTGTGCAAGATTTTAAAAAATTTTAATTTTTTAAAAAGTTTAGATTGCAAAATTATTATGCAAAATCTAGTAAGTCAATTTTAATGAAATTTGGTGAACGGTTTTAGCACATTACAAAAATTTTCTAAGCGAATTAGGAAGGTTCCAAGTGTAACCAAAGTGATGGAAAAACATTGAATAAGAACAGGCTTGTTTTGCAGCAAGGGTGATAAATTAAGACATTTTATCTAATCGTATCTGATAGAAAATTTAATTATCTTTGTTTAATTCATATACGACTTTGTTCCAAAATGAATCGTTTTAAAGTTATAAGCAAAGAAAGTAGAAAAAAAAACGAAATTTTTTGAAATTTTTAAATATTTTATTTTTTTTTATTAATGTTCCGGGCATATTTGAGAAGGAGCATAAGTCAATCATTATTAACTAAGTTATCACCTAACTTTATCCTCAAAAATCCGAATGCCACCTCTCACATCGACCTAAAAACAGATCTTTCCTGGTCTACTACGGAAACCGTAAAAATGGTATGTATAAAGAAACAAACAAGAAAGCGGCTTATATACAGGGTGTCCCCGAAAATAGTGCGTTCCTTTAAGGTGTGGATATAATACACCATTTAGAACAAAAAAGTCCTTTTACATTTTTTTCTAAAGATAACCGTTTCCAAGAAAAAAATTACATTATTCTCCATACGAGTAAATTTTTATTTTCATAAATTTATATAACCTGGCAACATGGCGTAGAAGAACCTGTGACTGTGAAATTTAATCTAATTTAATTTAAATTTCATATAAACTGTGCTGTCAACAATTTTCAGAGTATATCCGATCAAAATAAAATAAAAGAATACAAGATGGAAACAACCTATAAACACAATAAATGAAAATCGGCCAATCATGTAACCATTCGATTACAACCCGAAAGAAAGAAGAAGAGTAAGTCGCACCGACAATATGAAGAATACTGTAGTAAAAATTCATTATGTAAATACCACATTGACAGGAAACTATTAATAAAAACGAAGAAGAGGAAGTTAAACCATAAATTATCTTTATTGTCTTTTATAAAACTTCATAGGCATAAATAAATTTTCTTACAAATAACAAAGGGCAAAGAATCTGCGCTAACTGTGATCAGACACCCTTACTACTGCTATCGAATCACTCAAATTATTATTTAAAATTATTATTTTTCATTAGAAGGGAAACGAATTACAAATATACGAAACACTTCGCTTTGTTATATCCAGAAAATAAAAAAATATAATTTATAGAAAGTTTTGGTAGAAAAAAATGGACAAAAAATACTACAAATAAGTACAATAAGTGATTATTAAACTAATAGACTAATTATCAATTTTCCTTATCTAAAGCGTTTATAGATTAGCCTTCAAATATTTATTTTAAAAACTTAATTTTTCTGTCTATTTTTAATCTTTTAAAATTCGCGTGCAGTTGATTTCCGCCCTTTCTAGTTCATTCTTTACAAGTGCGTCACCGCTTTACAGCTGTTTCTAACGATAGGACGAGAATGTTCGACGAACAATCGAGATGATTCGGGTCGATTTTACCGTTTATATAAAAGCGAATCGGTGCGGCGGCATTTCAGATTATTCAAATACAACGACGAGCAAACAAGTGATATCAAAGTAGTCAAACGAATTATTTGACCAAGTTTTTGAAAGTTTTGTGAAGTAAAAGTATTATTGTGTGAAATTACATCAAGAAAATGGTTAAAGTTCCAGCAATTGGTATCGATTTGGGCACCACGTATTCCTGCGTGGGTGTCTGGCAGCATGGAAAAGTGGAAATCATCGCCAACGACCAAGGCAACAGGACAACACCCAGCTATGTTGCTTTCACAGATACAGAGCGTCTCTTGGGAGATGCTGCGAAGAATCAGGTGGCGATGAATCCCAGCAACACAGTTTTTGATGCCAAACGTCTCATCGGCAGAAAGTTTGACGATCCAAAAATCCAACAAGACATCCAACACTGGCCATTTAAAGTTGTCAACGACTGTAGCAAGCCAAAGATTCAAGTTGACTATAAAGGTGAACGAAAAACATTTGCTCCAGAAGAAATCAGTTCGATGGTTCTTATCAAAATGAAAGAAACTGCAGAAGCTTATTTGGGAACCAGTGTTAGAGACGCAGTTATTACAGTTCCAGCCTACTTTAACGATTCCCAAAGACAAGCTACAAAAGATGCAGGTGCCATCGCTGGTCTCAACGTTTTGAGAATCGTTAATGAACCAACAGCAGCAGCCTTGGCTTATGGTCTTGACAAAAATCTGAAAGGTGAAAAGAATGTACTGATCTTTGACTTGGGTGGAGGTACCTTTGATGTTTCCATTTTGACGATCGATGAGGGCTCATTGTTTGAAGTAAGATCCACAGCGGGTGACACTCATCTTGGTGGTGAAGACTTCGATAACAGGTTAGTCAATCATTTTGCTGATGAATTCAAGAGAAAATACAAGAAAGATCTGAAAAATAATCCAAGAGCCCTTCGACGATTAAGAACAGCTGCAGAAAGAGCCAAGCGTACTTTATCATCCAGTTCTGAAGCCACTGTAGAAATAGATGCTCTTTTCGAGGGTATTGACTTCTATACCAAAATTAGCAGAGCAAGATTTGAAGAATTATGTTCAGATCTCTTCAGAGGAACACTTCAACCTGTTGAGAAAGCTCTGAATGATGCCAAATTAGATAAAGGGCAAATCCACGACATTGTTTTGGTAGGTGGTTCTACACGTATTCCAAAAATCCAACAACTTCTGCAAAATTACTTCAGTGGCAAACCATTGAATCTTTCCATTAATCCAGACGAAGCCGTAGCATATGGAGCAGCCGTCCAAGCAGCAGTATTAAGTGGGGAAACTGATTCGAAGATCCAAGATGTCCTACTGGTTGATGTAGCTCCATTGTCATTGGGTATAGAAACTGCAGGAGGAGTTATGACCAACATAATTTCAAGAAATTCAAGAATTCCATGCAAACAAACCCAAACGTTTACAACGTATGCTGACAACCAACCAGCTGTTACCATTCAAGTATTTGAAGGTGAAAGAGCTATGACAAAAGATAACAATCGTCTGGGAACATTTGATCTAACTGGCATTCCT
This sequence comes from Diabrotica virgifera virgifera, assembly GCF_917563875.1. Lineage (NCBI taxonomy): Eukaryota > Metazoa > Arthropoda > Insecta > Coleoptera > Chrysomelidae > Diabrotica > Diabrotica virgifera. Next base: position 7,235,379 of record NC_065451.1, on the reverse strand, counting down.
CCTGCGCCTCGTGGAGTTCCAAAGATTGAAGTTACTTTCGACCTGGATGCCAATGGTATACTCAACGTTTCTGCCAAAGATACAAGTTCAGGTAATACCCGCAACATCACCATAAAGAATGACAAAGGGCGATTGTCACAACAAGAAATTGATCGAATGTTATCAGAAGCCGAAAAATATAAGGAAGAAGACGAACGCCAGAAAGAGAAAATAGCAGCAAGAAACCAACTTGAAGGGTACGTCTTCCAACTAAAACAAGCTGTACAGGACTGTGGAGACAAATTATCATCTGAAGACAAGTCAGCAATCGAGAGAGAATGCGAAAGCTGTCTAAAATGGCTAGATAGCAACACTTTAGCTGACAAAGAAGAATATGAAGACAAACAGAAAGAATTGACAAGAGTATGCAGTCCTATCATGACCAAATTGTACCAAGGAAGTCAAAATAACAATCGGCAAAGTGGTGGAATGCCAGGTGGTTGTGGACAAGAATATGGTGGATTTGGAGGAAGACAAAGTGGTCCCACAGTAGAAGAAGTTGATTAAATTTTTTATAATCAATCTTAAGTTTCCATATTGTGATATTAGATGTATTTGAGCCAGACTGTATTAGCATTTAATTTATTTTTCACTGTTAACTGTAGATAATAATAAATTATTTTTATTATATTAATTTGTGTTTTATTTGAACATTGAAGCTATCAGCAGGTATTAATTTTTTCCAGATTTATATGGGGTATGTCAAAAAATATAAATCTTGGAATATTATTACTATTAAAAAAATTAATATTTTTTGACAAACAGCGTATATGACTGAAAAAATTTAATATCTGATGATTGTAATAAAACTAAACTAAACATAAAACTAAAATAAAGTTTTCCATATGTTGCAGACTGAAATGGACATTATGAAAAACTTATAATTTTATGTTAATTTGTGTTTTATTTGTATACTGACCTATCAGCAGGTATAGTCGAACAAGAGATCTCAAGACTCGTTAACACATTCACGGATATGACTGCATATGCAGACACTTGTAAATTACTGTGTGAATATGAAGATGTGTCTGTGAATATGTTAATATTCAACTGAGCGGGGTGTTATTGTTCAAGCTGTGAAATTCCATAAACGAGGGATATACCAGTTTTATGAAATGATTCCTTGTGTATATAAATTCACACCTCAATCAATAGCGTCCCACTGAACTGAATATTAATGAGTGTCTTAAGGCCGCGTCTCACCATCAAATAATTTGATCAAACAGTTTGAGCAAACTTGACGTACTTGAGGAAGTACGTCAAAGTGACGTCACAGTTGCAGTTTTTTTTAAATTCTAAAAATCTGTGCTCTCACTATCAGTCTAGTTTGATCAAATTTTTTGTATTGAGTTGTCTAACTTGTTTGTACTTTATTTAAAATTAAAATTTTTCATTATTATCCACAATGAACACTCAGGATGTGACGTCACTAACTGTCACTTTCAGTTTGCTCAAACCAGTTTGATCAAATTATTTGATGGTGGGACGCGGTCTTTATACTCTTAGTAGTCTTGTTTTATATAAAAAAATTAATTAATACATAATCGGAAAATTAGCAAATTACAAGTTTTCACACATAATGGCATAAATTTTTGTTTGTCAACAAACAAATTTTTTCTATGTTCTTAAGACTTTTGTAAAAAAAATTAAAAGAATTATAGCCTTGCAAAGAGTGCTTTAAAAGCACCGTGAATGCGGAAACGCATAGAAAAAGTATTGTGAAAAGTTAAAAGCGTCATAGCGAAAAGTTAAAAGCGAACAACTCAGTAAAATGCGTAAAAAGCATTGTAAAAATCAACACATTTGTTAAAAAAGTTAACAGCGTAGAAAATACACTGTAAACAGTTCATAGTATTCACCAAGAATCTTAAGAAGCATTGAAAATGAATCAGAAAGTCACAAAGGCATGGAAGGCTGTGTAAAAAGTTAAAAGCACATGAAAATCTGTTAGTAAGCATTGGAAATACTTTGAAAGCATCTAGAAAGTGTTAAAAGCATGGAGAAACCGTTAAGAAGCATTGAAGTCGTTGAAAAGGGCTTAAAACTCGGTAAAAGTCTTGAGACATTATTAAACTCAGTTAATAGTACTGAACAACAACATAAAAAACATTAAAAATGCTTTAAAAAACATTGAAAGTGTCCAGAAAGTAGTAAGGGCATAAAAGGAGCTGTAAAACTTGGAAGCACCGAAAAAACTGTTAACAAGCATTGAAAAGATGTCAAGAAAGTATTAAAAGCATTGAGAAACCGTTAAGAAGCATTGGAACCGTTGAAAAAAGGCTTAAAACTTAGCAAAAGTCTCAAGACAGTGTTAAACGCATCGAAAATGTGTTATAAAAAGTTAGAAACATTGAAAAAGTATTTAGAGCTTCGAAAAAGCTTTACAGAAACACTGAGTAGAAGATTTAAATGAATATATGTAATACATAAAATGTATAGGGTTTCCTTACCATCATAGCCAGTGGCACTCCAGATAACTCACTATTGATATACAACGCTGACTGTAGCTGAAGAAAGTCCCAACCTTCTTGGTACATATTCACAGAAGCCCCAGATTGTTTATGCTTCTTAATAACATCGTTAATGAATATTATCTCGGATTGCTTCATCGTCAAGTCGTCTTCATTTCTAAAACATATCACACTGTAATCTTGGAAATTATATAAGATAGAACTGACTTACGTTCCGGCCTTTAAATCCGAGACAACTGATGGTCGAATAGTGACAGGAGGCACTAGTAATCTTGTGAAGATTAGATCTTTTGGCTGAGACCTAAAAATGAATATGTTTAAAATACACTGCGGTGCAAAAAAAAATCGATCCACTAAAAATTTGGTCATTTTTGATGTTTCGAATTTCCTAAACATGTTGTCCGATTCAAGCGATTTTTTACCACGTTATAGCCTTATTCATTGGCAATATCGCTGTAATAATATTGTTGCTAGACAGTCAAACTGTCATTGTATATCGGGTGTACGAATCAAACTGTGCTTTTTTCTCAAAGTTCGCATCTTTAAAATACTGAAATAAAAACCCAACTAGAGCCTCCAGTTTTCTTAACATTTTGTGTTTCGATTCATTCGCTTATGTTGGATAATAAAAAAGTTAGGTACTTTAACAACTGGCCATGTTCGTCATCAGAACAGGGTGTTTTCTAAATAAGTGCGACAAACTGTAAGGGGTAATATTACATGAGAAAATAATGACAATTTGCTATATCGCACCTTTAATAAAAAAGCGAAATAACTCAAAATTCATGGTTTTTGAGATTTAACCATAAAGTGAAATAACTAGACGAGAAGAACCTGTTCCGTTTAACAGCCAGGTTAAAATGATGAAAATGAGAGAGATAAATGATTTTCCCGCTCTTTTTTACTAACGCCTTTGCACAAACCGGTACTCGTAAAGTGGTGGAATTCAGTTATACTCCGGCTGTGTTTGGAGGTAAGATATCCGGTATTTTAAAAGAAAGTGATACAATACGAAACAGTTCTGTGTTTTACTAACGAGTAAATATATTATTTGCTATCGCTTTTTAGAAAAGTGTAATCTTTCAGATTTATTTCACTTTATTAGAAAACTAGTTGAAGATTTGTTAGTTCATTTATGAGTTAGTTCATTTTAGTAGAAATTATTTCTTATTATGTGCCGTATTATTTCAACTTTATGCAGTTTCTAATGAAAATTTTAAAAAATTACTAAAGTACAATACGTATTATTTCAATATTCTACTATTATTTTATTAGATAGGTAGTTAGAAACCTTCACGTTTTTGACTTGTTTTACTTTATTATAAAATCAACAATAATTATTTATTGTAATAGTAATACTTTTAATATGCAATGGTTTGATGTTCGCATTGATACTTATGTACTTATTTTTTGATAATCCAATTTAATTAGATTCTTGTTGACTATCAGCTTCTTGTCTAACTAACCGGTATAATATTTATACTCTTGTTTTAGAGTGGCGTCTTCTAGTCTAGGGCACAAAAATACTTGGATTAGTAGCGAAAAATTCCTCATTGGATAATAATTCCATCAATGAAAAACCCGTTAATAACAAATGTGAAACTACGGAAGAAGTAAGTTTCAATTTGTATTACTTTAATATATGTATAAATACACATTTTTTTTATTATAAACTAAGGCTTTTACTTGTTTCTATCACAAACAGTAATAGTATCTTACATAATAATAGTAAACTTACGTATCTATGTCAAAAAATAAAAAAAAACTATCCCCGCTCGTTGTCTGAAAGAGCCATGTACCGAAAAGAGCAGACTTAAGTGCTCCGAGAATATCAATACAGCAAACATATATGGTATTTTTTGCAAGTTCTGGGAATTGGGCAGTTTGCTAAAGCAAAGAGCATACATAAATTCTTGTATGGATGATATTCAACCTAAGTACAGGTACACAAACGCTGAGAATCCTAGGCGCTGCAACCAGGCTTTATTCCATTTTGTTATAAATGATGTCAAAATTAGAGTGTGCAAAACATTTTTTAAATCAACTTTAGATATTTCTGACCGCATGATTTTTACAATACAGACTAAGATTGATACAAATGGTTTTGCACTGGATGATTTAAGAGGAAAACATGGCAAGTACAGAAAAAATGATCCCGAACTGATGACCGACATCAAGGGCATATTAATTCTATACCAAGGGTTGAATCTCACTGCCTACGCGCTTCTACTTCAAGAGAATACATAGAAGGCAGCAAAACCATTAAAGATTTATACAATGTTTTTAAATTAGAACAAGAGCGAAACAATAAAGAAATTGGTACATATATTACCTATTATAAAATATTTACTACTGAATTTAATATCGGTTTCCAACCAAAAAAGATCAATGCGATCTGTGTGTAATACCTACAACAATTCCAATGTTAATGAAAATAAAGACCTGGAGCAAAAATATAAATCAAATTTAAAAGAAAAAAAAAACTGGAGTAGTGCTGAGAAATTAAATGACCGAAACAAAGTCAGCCAAAATGTAAGAGTAGCTAGCTGTGCTGCAATGTCATACAGGTCAATCAGTCTTCTTCATTTTATTATAAATCAAAACTGAACTGTTACAATTTAACGGTGTCGGAACTGACAGAAAGAATCTAAGCAGGCATATAAAAATGTACACTGTTATTTTTGATCTAAATGTGATGCAAAACGAGGCTCCATAGAAATCGGTTCTTGCATATGGGCCTATTTAAAAAATATAAGTGAAGAGGGCGATGGTGAAAAAGAAGTCATATTCTATTCAGACAATTGCTGTGGCCAAAACAAGAATTAGTATATAACGTCGCTGTATTTATTCGCTGTGCACACGTTAAAAATTAAGAGAATTACACATACATTTTTAATAAGGGGCCACAGTCAGAACGAAGCCGATAGTGTGCACAGTCTTATTGAGAAAGAAGTTAAAAAGAGCTTGAAATCTGGATCTATTTACACTCCAGACCAATATGTAACTTTAACAAGGAATGCTAGAAAATCGAACCCACCTTTAATTGTGCACGAGATGAATTACCAATCACTTTATGATTTAAAAGGTTTGCAAGAAGAATTGGGGTATAACTTTACGATTAATACTGAGGGAAAAAATGTTAACTGAAACAAAATCAAAGCAATACAAGTGAACAAAGATAATCTACATATTTTTTTATAAGACGTCATAAAAGGATGAGACTTATAAACAGGTAGATGTAAGGAACAAACGAAAAAAAAAATAGGATCAATAACGGAAATAGCATTCAAACCCGCCTATACAGAAAAACAAAAATTGAGTACAAACAAACGGAAAGATTTGCAAGCATTGCTATCTAAAGGAACGTTGTGCCATATTTGAGAGTAGCCACACAAGTTTCTTGAAACAATCTATTTTATATTTTCCGTTTATTTTTTAAAATGTATTAACATCTTTTCATTGTATTATTATAGTGTTACTTATGTTTTAGTTTAATTTTGTAATCAGGCAATTTTGTTAATAAAGATAAATAAACGAATAATCAGTATTTTATTATAAAGGAAACGAAAATTCATTTTGTGTTTAAGAAAATATAGAAACAACTAGGATTAATTCAGTGTCAACTCAAAAGTTTTTACATCAAAACTGCAACAAACCTAATTGTTTATTTTACATGACAGTTCATTTAGCAATAAAAGAGCATCATGTAGAATTATTTCGTCGGCGCAGAATATATGTTTAATCATAAAGTGAAATAACTATAAACTATCAAAAGAACAACACATTTGTACCCTTAACAATAGACGAGAGGATTAGCATTTACTAAAATCTAAGAGCTTACTAATTAAACTCTCCACACCAACCTTTAGAATTCCTCTAACCCGTATGATTTTTGTGAAATTAATTTTTAACCTGTACTGTGCAAAACTTAAAAACTTTGACTGCAAATTCCCACAAACTGTGTTTTTTGAGTTATTTCTTTTTTTTTTTATTAAAGGTGCGATATAATCATATGTCCGCAAACGCTTTGTTTCCGAGATACGGGATGTTCAATTTTTTTACAAACTGACGATTTATTTATTGCTTTAAAACCAGTTAAGATATGCAAATGAAATTTGGTGGGTTTTAAGACGTAGTTATTGCACATTTTTTAACATACAATTAAAAATTGTATATTCACCATTGGCGTGCGTACGGTTAATATTATCGGTTATAATACCGTGTGCGCGCCAATGGTGAATATTAAATTCGTAAAATAACTACGTCTTAAAACCCACCAAATTTGATTTGCATATCTCTACTGGTTTTAAAGCAATAAATAAATCGGCAGTTTGTAAAATAAATTGAACATCCCGTATCTCGGAAACAAAGCGTTTGCGGACATATGATTATAAAGCAAATTGTCATTATTTTCTCATGTAAAATTACCCCTTAAAGTGTGTCGCACTTATTTAAAAACACACTGTATTGATGACGAACATGGCCAGTTGTTAAAGTACTTAACTTTTTATTATCCAACATAAGCGAATGAATCGACAGACAAAATGTTAAGAAAACCTGAGGCCCTGAGGCTATAGTTGGTTGTTAGTTTCAGTGTTTTATAAATGCTAGAATAATCCACAGGCCGATGCGAATTTTGAGAAAAAACACAGTTTGATTCGTACACCTGGTATACAATGACAGTTTGACTTTCTAGCAATAATATTATTATAGCGATATTGTCAATGAATAAGGCTATAACGTGGTAAAAAATCACTTAAATCGGACAACAGGTTTAGGAAATTCGAAACATCAAAAATTACCAAATTTTTAGTGGATCGATTTTTTTGCACCGCAGTGTATTTAACGATTTAAAAATGTTCACAAAAATATTTTCTAATCATTTTACCGTCTTTTTGATACGTTTACTGGATATCCACCAAGCGTTTTTTCAACGTTTACCAATGCTTCTTGTTGCTTTTTGCAACGCTTTTACGATGCTTTCATCACTTTTACTGGATATTAGGTTTTTCTATGCTTCCCAATGCTTCTTAGTATTTTTACAATGCTTTCACACTCATACCAATACTCAACGCTTCCCAATACTTGTCCTATGATTTGAACTCCTCTTCGACATTTTGCTGAATATTAATTGTTATTCAATGCTTTAACATGCTTTCACCACCTTTTCAGCTTTTTTATCAGATATTAACTTTTTTTGGTGCTTCCCAAGACTCCCTCGTGGTTTTTGCAATGCTTTTCCAACACTTTCTGGATATTAAGTCCTTTTCCATGGTTACCAACGCCAATAAGGTGCTTTTTGCAATGCTTTTCTGATGCTTTCAACGCCTTCTAGATTGTTTTACCGGATATTCGGTTTCCCAACACTTGCTGGGTGCTTTTTGCAATGGTTTTCTGATGAGTTTAACGTTTTAATAACGCACTATTGACGCTGATTGCAGTTGATACTTTTTTGCATCCTTTAGCACTTTTAAAATGCTGTTTTGTCGCTGTATCAGTGCTTTCGAGACTTTCTTGAAAATTCAAACACATTTTAGTGCTACGGTGCTCCAACTCACTTTTCAGATGGGGAAAATACCCTCTACAAATTGAGATTGCAGTGCTGCAAAACAAACATCTAGTGGAGGAATGCTCGATCAGATCCTACAATGGCAATCCGTCCGATTTCTTAGTGGCGACTAAAGAGTCAATTGAATACATTTGGCAACAAAATTTTTGTTTGTAAAAATTAATTATTGTTAATTACTGTTTGTAATGTGTTGTCTTCTTGACGTACCTATGCACAAAAACTAAACTGTGATGTAGCCATATGTTAACACATTCGGTGCCCATGACTCATGAGTGTCATCAGGACGGTTTCATCGAAGGTACAGACGACGCATGTGTGTTGTCAGTAGTACTGTGTTACTCAATGAACAATTTAAGTACATGGTAATAGCAAAGTGGCGCGCTTGTTCAAGATGGGCACCGAACGTGTTAAATAAACATTAATAATGAAATACACAAGCATTTATAATGAATTGGTAATTGTAGTCACTGTATCACTGGTAGCATATAAAACAAGTTGTAAGAAAAAATATTACCTCCTTGGATCCATAGCTAACAGCAATATATCATTTTCAGGAATCCTTTCGAAGAGTTTGAGTACATCTATCGGAGTCAAAATCTCACCAAGTGGACTTCCAGTCAAGGCAGATTTAATGTCAGGGTTGCTTTCAATCGCTACAGAAAACTCGTTCAGTTGATCCTCTAATAACACTTGCTTATCTTTTTCCCTATTTCTTTCATGAACTATTTTCAAAACCGAGTTACCTGTACTTGCCTTAGCAGTCATTTTTTTGACGAAACCATTTTGCTCTTTACAATTCGGGCATTTGCTATTTTTCTTGCATTTGTCATTGATTTTCTTCCTTATGGCTTTTTTGGTCATATAACTTAGATGGGGATTTGACAGTCTGATTCTGAAAAGATGTTTATCTGATTCTTCTAATAAAACGTGAGCACATTTCTTACAAATTGACTGCAGAATATTGATTATACTTCTGAAGTAGCCCACATGGAATACGGGCAATTCTAAGTCAATGTAGCCAAAATGGCCTACACAGTCGTTTATGTCTTTTCCACATGTCTGGCAAGGTGAACCTTTTGAATTTGTACCCTAAAATACATGTTTTACATTAATATCACTATTAATTTAAACTATGTCGCACCCAGGGGGATTTTGAGGGTTAAAATCCTCCCTCACGGGTATATAAAGTAAAAAATATGTAAAGAATATTAGGAAAATGTAACTTGTCTTCCACACACCATACAAATAATCAAAAAATCCAAAATGCTAATTTACTAATTGTATAGCTGTAACTCATCCTCAGATACAACATAGAAGGAAGCCTGCTTGGTATGTATGGTACCAGGAAAATGAAGAAGATAGTAAAATAACAAAGAAATTTGACAACCTTACAGACATTAAAAAAAGAAAAAGCACCAGCCACAAGCCAAATGATATTCTTAAACCAAATACAATAAGAGAACCAAATGAAATTCTTTATTGAAATAGAAATCCTACTAACAATATTTAAATATGAATTTGCTTAATTAAATGTAACAATCAATATACAATACATGCAATATACAACACATACAGACTTATTAAAAAAAAAATTTTTCCAGGTAAAATATATGTTTTCAGTATTTTTTTTTTAATTTGAACTGTCACTGCATTCTTAACACTGGGGGGAAGATGGTTAAATTCATTCATACATTTGTAAAACAAGGATTTCATTGTGTTATGTTTATGAGTTTTTTGAATGTCAAAATCTTCAATATTTCTTGTGGTATATGAATGAACTTGACCCCTCAATGTAACATATTCAATTAAATATGCAGGCAACATTCCTTTTTTCAATTTAAAAATGAAAACCATAGTAAGGTAGTAAAGCCTTTGTTGAACTGAAAACCAACCTAAAGTAGAGTACATCATCTCAATTGGTGTGTAGCGATTGCATTGAAGAATTGTTCTCATACCTCTGTTATACAAAATTTGCAATGATTGAATTGATCCTTTATCACCTAAATATAAAACACTTGAACAGTAGTCAAAATGGGGCTGAATTATACTTCTAAATACAGTGATCCTTGAAAATAATGATAGATCTTTGCTAATTCTATTAAAGAAAAATAATTTTTTAGATATTTTCTTGCAATATATTGAAAATGAGGTTTCAGAGAGAGTGTGTTATCTAGTATAAATCCAAGATATTTAATTTCATTGACCCATTCGATGCATTCATTATTAACTTTTAGTTTCAAATTTTCCATACTTATATTATTTCATTTATATCGACTAGAGACTATCATTGACTTTGTTTTACTCGCATTAAGTTTTAACTTGTTAGCATCCAAAAATATCTCAATTCTTTTTAACAACCACTGCATCCTTCTAACAACCTCCACAATATCATCAAGATGAACCTATATGAGGCCCTTAGAACACAAGGGGTGTAAGGGCAAAGTTTTGAGAAAACGTCGTTCAAAGTTCTAGACAAATTTTAAAAAATCTATGGTTTGTTTTTAAACCAAGAGGAGCGATTCAAATTTCCCGCGCTGTAATGCTTGTTTGTAATTGGTCCAACCGTAGGCCATGCTTGTTTGTAATTGGTCCAACCGTAGGCAAGTTTACTTCACTTTATAAAATTTTGACACTAATGACATTTATCAAATTTTGACACTAGTGGCATTTCATAGGTTAATTAAGTTATATCAGCGATTTTTTGTGTTTTCTGTGTTATTTCTTTCATTTTTAGGTTGTTAGTCTGCTTTTATATAAAAAGCAGTTGTTTTTAGAACTCTTTACCGACGTATTACCTACTACTTAGCATGTTTTCAATGACCTGTCATTTTTGATCATGTTATTGTTAGTTTATGTAGAAAGTTTGAAGCCTCTATGTTTTCTATGTGTTTGGGAGTCCATTTTTTGTTCTGAAGCTATTTTCTTGTGGCATTTTTATAATCAAGTATATTCAAATGGGAAATAAGCCACAATTTTATCTAAAAATGATTTTATTACAATTATTTAACATAATTAACTAATTATGTTAAATGAAACCAATTGTGTCGCAAATTCCTCGGTAGAATGCAGTAGGATGTGGTTACCCATATTAAAGGAGGAAGTCAATAGAACGAAAATACCACAATTAGTAAATCAGTAACATATTGAGTTAGTACATATTTAGTATTTTAGTATTATTTAAAATTTTAAATATCAAGTCAGAGTTTGGTATTAGTTTTGAGAGTAAACTAAATGTAAACCCAAATACTTACGATGTCGGGATAGTGTCACGAGGTTTTTCCTGGTTTTCCCTCGTGATTTACTATGAAATCTCTAACGCGAGAATTTCAGTGCTACCGTTGCATTTGGTTGTCTTTTTAAAGACAGATCGCATGCTATGATTTTTTGTGGCGGATATTCTTGAGTTGGGATTGATTTCATGTAATCGAATGAACTATCTTTTAGTAAAGTCGTCCCAGGAGCGCAACTCATCAATATTGGCAATATCATTTTAAAGTCATCTACTTTAAAATGTATAATACGTGTCTGAATTGCCGATATAAATGAGTCAGATTAAATAAATTATTAGAAGAATTTTTTACTAAGCAACAACATTTTTGTTTGTTTAGTATTATTTTGCATTTTGACAACGACACCTGACTTGGGTGTCGAAACGTTAATAAAATCATTTTTAGATAAAATTGTGGCTTATTTCCCATCAATTTTTTGTATTTAACCCAATTTCCTAAAAATGTCACACTCCTTGTGTTGGGCCTCATATAAGACCTTAATAAGACCTGTTGTTACATACTGGATGGAAACAATGACGATTAACAAGAAAGAGGAAGATAGCCTTCTGACATTTGAATGAAAAATAATGAACAATACTGGGCCATGGTGTAGCAAGAGAGGGAGAAAGAAAAATGAGAACGAATGCCATAATTGAAGAAGAATTAAAGAGAGAAAATATACATAAAATCTCCTCGGTTAGACTGGATAAGACATATACAGAGACACCTACACTCAGATATGTTGAGAAGGATAACTAACGGAACACCATTATGACCCAGATGTAGAGGAATGCCTAGAAGATATCTGGATGATGTAGAAGAGGATATAAGAACAATGAATGCTAAAGATTGGAAAGTTCAGTGCAGAGAAATGGAAGAGACCCACAGCAGCAGCAAAGACATACAGCAAGCTATAAATGACATGGAGGAGTAATCAACCTCATCCAAGAATAGGATTTTGAATGCCATTGTGTACGCTATAAACTCTAGGAATTGTAGTGCTTAATGAATGAATGAATTATATAAAATTATTTATTTACCAGTCTTTTATCCAGTACACCAAAGGGAACTGGGGTTCTTTGAACATCTTGATTATACAGATTCTTGGCCACTACATGGATATGAGACTGCTGTTGCATACTCTCAGCACTCTCCACTCCAAAACTGACATGGGAGCTACAAAAAATTAACACCAAAATAAGAAATTGTTATTGCAAAATATTTCATTACTTACATCTTTCTCGCCACATCTGTTTCACGGTACTGTTCTTTCGGCATTGTTGAATTAATAGTCTCATTAATGTATTTACAAATTATCACATCTTAAATACTTAAATTATTTAAGCTTTGAGCTTTTAACTTAACGTAAATACATGTTTTATTTTATAACCCTCAAGCCTCGAACTTAAAACCATAGCTTAAAACAAATTTCTAGGTTATGTATGAATTTGATTATGTCTAAATCCTGATGCACTACTTTGCGCCGTGTAATTTGCGTTGCCTATATAAACTTGAATCGGCGAAATGGGCCTTTGAGTTATTTAAAAAATATTACATACAAATAGAAATTGGTATAATGGGAAATTTATTAATTTATAGATATTACAAAGAAAAGGTATCTAAATGGTTTTCGAGCAAGTCATGCTGTATGAAAGAAATTTATAAATAATAAAATTTTGCTATATTACCTAACCACTTTAAAAATTCACATTGTAAGGCATGAATAAATTAAATTATGTAGGTAGTACCTATTTAGATGTACTTAGAAATGAAACTGAAAAGTTATTACTATAAAGATTGATCTGTGGCTATGCTTGACTTAAATAAAACAACGATTAGATAATATAAAAAATCACAAATTTTATTAAATTTGGGACAGTTTAGACTCAAAATTCAAAATCAATAGATGTAGTCACTTGAAGGTCGGTGAAAAGCTAGAGCTGACGAAATTTAATTAGTTGTTTAAACTCTAGATTTTAATTGCGAAGCGCATTCAATGAATCATAATAATATTGTGTGATTTGCTTATATGCTAATTATGTCATGTGTGAATGATCATAATATTATATGACCGTTAAAATTGTTTTTAGAAAAAAGCTGAAAAGACTATTTAGTGATAATAAAAATTGATATTTACTATTTACTGCGGTTACATGATATTTAATATTAAAATAGTATTGGATGTGGTAGAATGTAGACTCTTTGTATAATTACCAATTGAACAGTGAAGCTGTTAGATAAATTTTCCGATTCAATCATTTCTACTGTCCACAGTTCTGCGTTGTGCGTTTGCTTTTTGAGTAGGTATTTCATTTTCTTGACGAAAATGTTCGGTAAAGAATTAATAAGTGCCATACACGTAAACATGTAAAAAGTTCGCAGTAGGCAACCCAAATTACATGGCGCAAAGTAGTGGGTCAGGATCTATATTCGAGTGTGAATTTCTTCTTTTTAGCTAGATTTGGAAAAAAGAAGAAAAACTTTAACCTGCAAATTTGACAACTGTCACAAATCAATGTTTATTTGATAATTAATAAATAGAATGAATTAAAATAAGTAAAATAACAGCGACCCAATCATGGTAATGGAATCAAAAACAACTAGCAAGACTAGTTGCCTTAAAGCACTATTATTAAGGGCTTGGAGAGAAAGATGGACAGATCTACAATGGGGCATCAACATCAAAACAGTCCTGCCTAGAGGAGTTAGCGGAGATGTGTATAATCTGGCTGATTGTATCCTTCAACAAGCCGTTGTAGGCGCTGGGGCCAACCAGTTAGTGTTGAGTTATTTGAGACATTCTTTGAGTGCCCAGCTTGTTTCGCATGCAGCTGTTCTTCAAAGATTGAGCAAGTATAGTCAGATGAGCAAGGTTCATTGTGTTTTTAGGTAAGTTATTTATTTCTTCTTTAACTCTTATCTCCTTCCTCTTATCTTTCCCTGTATTATCAATCTTAGCATTTTATATCACTGTCCTCTCATTATGTGTCCCAGCTAGTGTAATCTGTAACTTTCTTATTTTTATTGTGTTTATTATTTTGTAATCTTTACCTGTTTCTCGTAATACTTCCATGTTCATTTTCTTCTGTGTCAGTGCTATTCTAAGCATCCTTCTGTAAAACCACATTTCAAATGATTATAGCTTATTTGCGTTATATAGGGTGTCCCAAAAGTAGGGGAGGTCGAATATTTTGCGAACTAAACATCGGATCGAAAAACTGAAAAATACGTGTTCAATCATTTTCAAAAATCTATCCAACGACACCAAACACCAACCGCCACTACACCCCCTGGAGGTGGGGTGGGGGGTAACTTTACAATCTTAAATGGAAACCCCTAGTTTTTCTTGCAGATTTGGATTCGTTACGTAAAAGTAAGCAACTTTTATTCAAGACATTTTTTCGAACTGTGGATAGATGGAGCTATAATTGGGAAAAACGATTTATCCTGATACCATAGGTAAATTATAGAAACAGTCTAATATCTCGAGAAATACACTTCCAAATGAGAAACCAAAAAACAGATTTTTAATATTTTTCGAAAACCTATCGATAAACACCACAATTTGGTCCCCCTATTACTTTACTCATAAACTGAAACTAGAGGCTGCCCAACACAATTTTCTGAGATATACTGCCACTAAGATGCATGTATACTACGACTATTCTGCATTAGAGCGCGTACTGAACTTACCTCCTCTTGAGGTACGCAGAAAACAAAGGGACTTAATAATTTTATTTAAAATTATCAACAGGCTGTGTAACTGCCCCGTGCTTCTCTCCAAAATATCTCTATTTGTCCCCAGTCGTTCGACTAGGCAGGTGCAAACCTTTTATGTTTCTTTTCATAGATTCAATTATTCTTACAACACATTTATTCCTAGAACTCTTCGATTAGGTAACTCATTAAATAACCTCGAAATTTTTATCAGTTTCCTGCTTTAAAAATCATATTTCTTCCCTAACTTTTTAACTTTTTAATACTTTCGGCCAGAGCTTTTGTATTGTGATTAGTGTTACATGACCTGTATTTATTAGATAACTCAAAACCGTTATACCTTGGAACATTTCTGAATTGATTTATGTGTTATCCTTTGTTTGTAATTGTACTGACCTATATGTTATCTTATTCTTTTTTTCTTTTTTGTAACTATACTACTCATAGAATTATTTTTTCTCAAACCACTTTGTTATGTTATATTATGATAATTTAGAACACTGTAACATGTATATCGGAATAGGGCTTGCCCGTGAATAATAATAATAAATAAATAAAAAGAGTTGCCAGAGACAGGGGCGAGTGGAGGATTGTTCTGAAGAAGGCTTTGGCTCATAAAGAGCTGTAACGCCAATGATGATGATGATGATGCATTCTTGCTTCAGTGTCCAGTTTTCAAGTCCGTATTGCAGTATAGAGAACATATAGCATCTCAAAGCTCTTACTCTCAGTTCTAATCTAAGGTCTTTATTGCAGAGAATTGTTTTCATTTTTACATACGCATTTCTTGCTGTTTTTTCTATCCTGGCTCTCATTTCTGTTGTTTGATCATTAGTTTCTGAAATCCAGGTTCCCAGGTACTTGTATTTATCCATCCTTTTGATCCTATTTATATCCATCCTATTTATCCAAACTGACTGTCATATATTCCTTCTTCCAGTTTTTTATTTATACCAGATCATGTATTATTTTCAAGTTATTTACTAGTTCAGAGAAATAAGGGAAAAAATATCCTGTTGGTGACACAACCCCCTCCAGGCCGAATCCAAATTTTTTGAGTAGTATGGACATCTATATTAATAACCTATATGTTTCCTGCAGCCGATTTTGATGATATACATACAGTAGAACCCCGCAAATCCGAACTAATTGGGGGGACAGCCTGTTCGGATTCCGAAAAGTTCGGATTATCCGAAAGTTAGCCTAAGAAGCTAACGAAGATGATTTTTAAAAGATTTGGACTGCCACCGATCCCTTTATGAAACGCTATCCGCACGTTTATGCCTCCAATATTCTAAAGCTGAAAAATATTTAGATCACTGAAATATTAAATCGCTAACGCCAGTAGTTTTGTTTCGTCATGGGACATGGGAATTCAGCCATGTAAATGTTTCATTTAATTTGTAATCTGGATATTGATTACACTATGTTTCTCATGTTTCTTATCTTTTTCAATGTTTTCGTTCATAGTATACCATGGAAAATGTGTATTATGCACATTCCTTTATTGATTGTGTTTAGTCTAACTCGACGCTTTTATTCACCCATTACGGCTGCCCCAAGTAGAAACAATGTATATCCATTCTTTTCAAAACCACTTTTATTGCATTTTTGGATTTAGGGTGTTGTTATCTACCATTTACCAAGGAAAAAAAATAAAAAATGAGTAGAACCGCAATTTAACATTGCTATGAAACACATTATATCACATTAAATCTTCACTTCACCACTTTACGTTTTCTACTCTGGTGAACATTTTTCGAATTGGCGCTTACAGTGTTTCTACTTGGGACAGCCGATTAGTGTTCCAGTGTTTAATACTGTAGCTAGCATCTTACGTAATTATTTTCTCACATAATAAACATGTTTTTAAATTTTTATTTTGAATTTTTAAATTTTTTTTTCACTTTCCGTTGGTTCGGATTTGCCGAAAGTTCGGATTTGCGGGGTTCGGATTTGCGGGGTTCTACTGTAGTTATAAACAAATAAACATCAAAAAACAGTAAATTTTCGCTTTTTTCGTCTATTACCAAAAAGTTAAGCATTTTAAACAAATTTGAGAGCAAGAAACTCATAAATCGTATAAAAAACTTCAATATGGCCTTCGCTGAATATGTCTATGTCTATCCTTATTGGTTGCTTAGAAAATTGCAAAATAAATCATAAATTTTGAGTTTTTATAAATATTCATAACTTATGTAAAAATTAACTGCTAACCTTCTTATTACACGGAATACTGAGACTTCTGTTGCTTAAATCATACCCTAAATTTCAAAGCAATTGGTCAAACAGTTTAAAAGTTATTTAATTTGTTTATCCCAAATTAATTTTTTTGCAACACTAAAAGTCAGAAAATGATCAAGTTACAGTAATACTTTGGATAGTTTATGAAAGAAGAAAATATACACTATTAATTAAATTTAAAAAAAAATGACAAAAAATAATTCTAAATATGTATTGCAAAATTATTTTGCAAGAACATGTGAATTAAAAAAGGGGGGGCTAACTTCGTCCCTAATTGTCCTAGGACAATTGTTTTTCTTTCTAAATCTGTATAAAAATTCAGTCTTTCTACATATGAAAAAATAATTTTTCTATGTGTATAAAAAGATAAAAAAAGAAAAAAAAATAGAAACAAACATAAAAAAAGAAGTGTTTCGCACAAATTAAAATATATTTTATATTTAAAAAACAGTAAAATAATTTAAAAAAAAAAAACAAAATAAAAAAAAGCTACACAATGTACCAATGTATCTATAAAAATAATATTGTAGAATGTACTTATGTTTATAAGAAATTTATGACTATGAATCTGCAATCAATCACAAACAAGTCTGGCTAATTGGCTCTGCCAAAGCCATTTTTCAAAAAAAAAAAAAAAAAAATAATTGTTTATAAGTAAGCAAAAAATCGACATGTTTTTGCAAAATAATTTTACACTGTTTAAAATTACTTTTTGTCATTTTTTTTTTAATTAAGTTAATAGTATAAATGTTCTTCTTTCATAAACTGTCCGAAGTATTACTGTAACCTCATAATTTTCTGACTTATAGTGTTGCAAAAAAAATTAATTTGGGATAAACAAATTAAATACCTTTTAAACTATTTGGCCAATTACTTTGAAATTTAGGGTATAATTTAAGCACTAGAAGTCTCAGCATTCCGTGTAATAAGAAAGAAGGTTCTAAGTTAATTTTTACATAAGTTATGAATATTTATAAAAACTCAAAATTTATGATTTATTTTGCAATTTTATAAGCAACCAATAAGGACAGACATATTCAGCGAACACCATATTGAAATTTTTTATACGATTTATGAGTTTCTAACTCTCAAATTTGTTTAAAATGCTTAACTTTTTGTTAATAGACGAAAAAAGCGAAAATTTACCGTTATTTGATCTTCATTTGTTTATAACTATGTATATCATCAAAATCGGCTGCAGGAAACATATAGGTTATTATTATAGATGTTCATACTACTCAAAAAAATTTGTTTCGGCCTGGAGGGGGATGTGTCACGAGAAAAATCTTATTTCTCTGGACTATACAGTAAGATATAATACGTGGAAAGTTAATGCTTATGATTTTGCAGCCTTCTGGAATTCTTTGAAGGAATGCTTCCAGGCATTACTGTCAGTTGTGGAAAGCCCGAAGAGACTGTATTAGCTACAGCTGTCTTGTCAGTGGCCCTGTGGTTACTGAATATATTGCAGCACTGCCAAACTAACACAAAAATTATACAAAAGACTTCAGAACTGTTGAAAATTCTATTGACTGACGATTTTTATATATCCATGATGTGTCTTGCAAGGTGTAATGACCCAGGTGAGCATTTATCAATATTCAAATTTCTTCTGAACTAGTAGTCTAGACAAAATCTGTCGAAATGCAGACCATAAGTGACATTTTTCAGAGGTGTCTATTTTTTGCACTTTTTCCCAATTATTGCTGTTTTTTAAATAATAAACATTAAATTTTCAATTTCTAGCTAGTCAAATATTATGTAAAATTGAAAAACAAAACTTTTATCTTCTATAATTTTTTTTGTAGCAGCAATATATCTAGAGTTATAAGCTAAAATATGAGCAAAAAACCAAAAATGTTCGTTAATTTTCCGTTTTTGTTAAATAAAAAATTAAGCACAACGTTTTGTGATTATGTAGTACTCTTATTGAAAATTTCCAATTTAAAACAGGAGCTGCCTGGACTATACAGAGTGTCCAGAAACTCTACCGACAAACGAAGATAGGAGATTCTTCAGATAATTTTAAGACAATTTAACCCAATTCACTTAGTCCGAAAATGCTTCCTAAGGGAGCTAGAGCTGTTTGAAGATGGCGTCTTGTAATTAGTTTTTCTTAAATACCTCCAGAACGCTTCTATTTAGAAAAACAAAAATTGGTACGCGTATTTATCTTCCAGATATAAATCTAATTCATCTATTGCGAATTTCTAGTACCTATCATAGGCGTCCGTTTTGGGTAGGGCAACGGTTATTTTATAGCATTACTTTTTTATCTTTAACTTTTATGCATTTTTGACACTGGATTGCTAAATTGTGAGGTATTCTAGTACAAAAAGGTATAGTATGTTTAACAGTAAATGGTTGAGTTCAATTAGTTACCACTATAAACATCCTGGATTAACCGATAATAGTATAAAAGGCCCGGTTTCAGGTAAATTTTATTTCAGGCTTTATTATGGGAGTACCGTCTAGTCAGTGTTAATTGCAAAAGACCAACTCTGTCTACCTCGGTGGCTTATCGCTCCGGGTGGGTCTTAACAATGGGCCAGGTCAGATAAATTTAATAATATTTACGACCGCACTAATTGAACTCAACCATTTACTGTTGAACAAACTGTTCTAGAAATATTGATTTGAAAATTTTTCGCTTTTTAAATTAAAAAAATTAAAAAAAAAACTGTTTAGAAAGACGAAAACTGGTACATTTATTTATATTCCAGAGATAAATTGATTTCATTAATTGCGAGTTTTTAATACTGGTTATAGGCGTCCGTTTTGGGTAAGTCAACAGTTATTTTATAGCATAACTTTTTTGTCTTTAATTTTTGAGCATTTTTGACACTAGATTATTAAATTATGAGGTATTCGAGTACTAAAAGTTACTCTTACTTTATGTTGGTAAAATACATCGTTTTTTTTTTTAAGTTTTTTCAATTTTTTTTTTCAAATTCCAAAAACGAAAAACTATCGATTTTTCTAGAAAACGGTGTGTCCTACCGACTTAAAACAAGAGTACCTTTTAGTACTAGAATACCTCACAATTTAATAATCCAGTGTCAAAAATACATAAAAGTTCAAGACAAAAAAGTTATGCGATAAAATAACCGTTGCCCTACCCAAAACGGACGCCTATGACCGGTACTAGAAATTCGCAATGGATGGAATCGATCCATCTCTGAAAAGTAAATGTGCATACCAATTTTTGTTTTTCTATATAGAAGCGTTCCGGAGATATTTAAGAAAAACTAATTACCAGAAGCCATCTTCAAATAGCTCTAGCTTCTTTAGGAAGCATTTTCGGACTAGATGAATTGGGTTAAATTGTCTTAAAATTATCTGAGGAATCTCCTGTCTTCGTTTGTCGGTAGAGTTCCTGGACACCCTGTAGATACAGTTTTTGGACTACCACTAATTGCTCTATTTTTTTAGATCTCTTCACAGAAGCAAGTAGCAAATGTTTAGAACTAGAATCAATTTTAGGCGAAGAAGACGAGATTCTTCCGTTTGTAAGAAAATTATCGAATATGGATGTTAATATCTTGCAATTACCTATAAAAAGCGAGAACTGGCCAGGTTCTCTAATCCAGTGTTGGCTGCAAGTAAAACTAACAGGAAATCCTGGGACTCCAACATCAGCATTAGCGCAACAGCTGAGGATTTTTAAGAAACTGAAGGGTTTCAGCCATGCTAGATTATATGCGGAATTGATGAGGGGTAGTTTGATGTCTCTGTATAACGCAAAGCAAACCTCGCATGAAAGCCAATGGAGTGCATTTGCCTTCCTTAAAGTGCCCCACATTCTTTTGGAACTAGCAGGGACTTCAGACAGCGCTAGCATTGTATCCGCTTTAGAACTGATGCTGCAACACAGCCCTTTGCTAGATGCCATGGATGCCAATAGCTCTTGTTCTAGTTTTGAATGTTTGTTAAATGAGCTGTCAAAAAATAAGTTACTGTCAGAGACGCAGGTTAAAATGTTTTTGGAAAAGAGGAAAACACCGCCATCGTTAAAGATAGATTCAGTTCCTGGTAATAACATGTCTACTTATTGGCATATCTGTGCTGAGAGTACTTTAACTGGGATTTTGAAAACATTGTCTTCCGACTATCAAAAAATTCAGGTAAGGAATAGTCTTCTTTTCTTTTATAATATCATTTTTGAATGCCACCACATTTGATTTTTCTGTGCTGCACCACCTCATATGTTCCAATATGTTAAGTAGTTTGATTACCTTTACACCATGTACTCGTATATGGCAGATGCTGTGACATCATTTTTGGCTGGAATTGAGATGATGGTTGCTGTTACAGCTTCTGCTATATACAGTATAATATGTCCTTGTAAGTTGTATCCATATGGAAAACTTTTTTATATTAATTTTTCGAAAAAAAGTTATTCTTCATAAAAAGCTCTGCATGGTCCAAAACCTAAGATTCAACCATCAAACATCAAATTTTATGAATATTATATGAGGTGTGTCAAAAAATATGAATTTCGCTCAAGAGTAAAGAAGCTTTATTTTTCACAATATTGAAAATTGTTATTAAGAAAATTTGTTTGGAATCAAGAACTATATTCTAGTATGCAACTACCTTCTTCTAATTTAAAAAAAAGTTTTGAATTTTTTTTTAAATTATATGAATGAATGAACTATCTTTTAGTAAAGTCGTCCCAGGAACGCAACTCATAAATATTGGCGATATCATTTTAAAGTCTTCTACTTTAAAATGTATAATATACGTCTGAATTGCCAATATAAATGAGTCAGATTAAATAAATTATTGTTGTTCTGAAGCTATTTTCTTGTGGCATTTTTACAATTTTAACTATTTAGAATGGGAAATAAGCCACAATATTATTAAAAAATGATTTTTATTTTATTTATTTTATTTATTAAAAAATCATTTTTTAATAATATTGTGGCTTATTTCCCATTCTAAATAGTTAAAATAAATTATTTATTAGAAGAATTTTTTTTACTTAGTAACAACATTTTTGTTTATTTTAATAGTATTTTGTATTTTGACAACGAAACCCGATTTGGGCTTCGAAACGTTAATAAATTCATTTTTTAGTAAAATTGTGGCTTCTTTCCCATAGAAAATACAAAATTATTATAAATAACCAACATTATATTCAGTTATTTCAATTAAAATAAGTCTTTTATTACTAATTTTACGAAAAAAGTTATTTATTTATAAAGGGTTCTTCATTGTATAAAACCTAAAATGTAACCACCTTATATCAAATTTTATCAATTTTATAGGAGGTATGTCAAAAAATATGAATTTCGCTCAAGAGTAAAATACCTTTATTTTTCACAATATCGAAAATTGTTATTATGAAAAGCTGTTTAGAATTAAAAATTATGTTTTAATATGTAATTACATCCTTCTAATTGAAATATTCTGAACTATAAAGGTACTTTACTTTTGATCTAAATTTATCATTTTTGACATACCTCGTATACAATTGATAAAATTTGATATAAGATGGTTGTACTTTAGGTTTTAGACCATCCAGAACTTTTTATTAAGAATAACTTTTTTTCGTAAAATTAATAATAAAAGAGTTATCAGAATTGAAATAACTGAAAATAATGTTAGTTATCCATAATTAAAAAAAAAAATTTTCAATTAGAAAGATGTAATTGCATATTAGAATAAACTTTTCATAATAGCAATTTTCAATATTGTGAAAAATAAAGCTATCTTGAGCGAAATTCATATTTTTTGACACTCCTCGTATAAAATTCATAAAATTTGATATCTGATGGTTGAATATTAGGTTTTGGACCATGCAGAGCTTTTTATAAAGAATAACTTTTTTTTATAAAATTAATAATAAAAAAGTTTTCCATATGGATACAACTTACAGGGACATACTGTATGTGTATCAATATTATAGACATAGACCATTAATATATTTTTTTGCAGGACGCTCTTTTAAAAATGCTCCATCAAGTCCTAGCCGGCAACAGTTTTGAACTCATACTTGCTGTAGCTACAGTCCAGGACAAGTTGGGTACTCTAGTGAATCGACTGATCAAATTTAACGAATGCTCCAAGTCAGCTGGCGAATCAAAATCTCAGCTGTTTGATATAACCTTCGTAATGTTGGTGACTATAGTACAAAATTATGGAGCTTCAGCTGTGCTGGACTCGGATGGAGATTCACTGTTTGAGCAATGGGTGAAGTCATGTATGGTGGAGAGGAATAAGCCTAAAGCTGCGGATCAAATTCTTAGACTAGGTTAGTGAATTTTGTTTTCCTATAATAGACCAGGGCGCATCTGTAAAAATATTAGTACATTTGGATGTTGAGAGGTGACTCATATTTTTTGCAGAAATTGCTTGAAAATAACTCATATAATAATATTTTAGTTATCCTCCCACTCAAAAAGGTCCGGAACGTTGTTTAAATAATCAAAATGTCAAAAAATGAAGGAAAAATTCGATTTTTTTCTTGGTTTTTTGATTATAACTCCAAAAGTATTCATTTTCGAGAAAAGTGGCACCAACATAAAAGTTGCGTAATTAAATTTCCTGCAATATAGGATTAACTGAAAATTTTAAAAATTGTCACCCTTGTTGCAAAATAGCAATAATTTCGAAAAAAAAACATAAAAAACAAGTATTTACATTTTACGTTTTTCATCCATTTTTGCTACACTTAGGACCTTCATATTTCACCCAGAAAAACTTTATGATATGATAAAATAATACTGGAAATTTCATTAAGAACGGTTTAATAGATTTTGCAAAATAAATTTTGTAATCCAGCTTTCGCAAAAAAAATTCATTTTTCCAAAATGTTGCAGCACTGAAAATAAAGCAGACAGCAAGTTGATTTTTTTACATATAAAAGAATACTGTACCTTTCATTTGCAATTTGCAAAATTAAAATCGGTTAACTACCACGGCGTCAGGAATTTTTTTAAATAAACATTAACTTTTGGTGCTTCGCGCAGGACATCGGATACGTTCGCTCTGATTGGTCATTCCAATGACCTTTGATAATGATTGATAAAGGGCCTAGCCGGGTAAGATGGTGAAAAGTGCCCCCAACTCGATTTAAATTCCATATAGGCCACTTTTTAGCACATATAGAGGAACTCACTTTCTGAAATTTTTAGCCCCCTAGGTGGTCACGTGACCCCCCTAGAGCCTAATTAGGCTTTTTATGTTTTTATTTTTTTCTCTCAGCCGCATCAAGAGCTAGCCAAAAACTTTATTTAAAAAAGTTGTAAGTTTCAAAAAGATCTATATGAAAAAAAAATTTTTTTATTTTTTGACGGGAAATTCGAATTTTTAGAACAATTTTAAACTTTTAAATAACTCTGAAAAAAAAACTAAGACACTCGTTTTTACGAAAATCAATTATAATGTGTATTTTTACACAATATTCCACCCTGAATTTTTTCAGATTTTTAAAATTGGTGAAACGTACCTTTAAAAATAAAAAACCTCATTTTTTCGGTTTTTTTTTTCATTTTTTGATACAATTTTATACATATTTTTCAAAAAAGGTAACACCGTCACTAGAATAGGTAAAAAACTAAAAAATAATTGGGGTTTGCTTAATAAAAATTTTTTGTAACGCCATTCATTTTCAAGATATAGGGCGTTGAAGAAAACAAAATTTTACACATTTTTACGATTTTGCTGAAACTACTGGCAACATTGTAATAAAACTTGGCGGGTTTTAAGAGGTAGTTATTGTGCATGTTTTGACATACAATTAAGGATTTGATATTTATCATTGGCGCGCATAGGGGTAATGGTCTGAACTTTTTAAAGAATAAAGATAGTACGCCACTGACATATTTCAAATTAACATTCGTTTTTGAATTCCTCGTTCAATTTGTGACAAAAAATCTATCTTCTTATTTTTTCACACGACGTGCCATTTTTATTCAAAAAATAAAAGATCTTAACCCTTACAAAGTATTCGAACTTCTAGTAGTTTCTACATCTACATAAACTCGTACATCCATTATAAAAATTAATTCGAATACTTTGGAAGCGTTAAGAGGATCGGAACGTATTTTCGGCTGCAATGCTATTCAAATGGGGATTCATTTTTTTCAAATCCTGAGAAAACTAATAAGTATTTTGGAAAAATTTAAACGCAGAATGAAAGATTACGTTATTAGCGAGGGCCGAAAGTCCCTGAGAACTTCTACAATGTTTATTTTAATAAGTTACAGGGGTGAAAAAACTAAGAGAAAATTTAGTGTGATTTTTAAATTCAAATATCTCATTCAAAATAAACTTTTTATTTATTCTAAGGGACTTTCGGCCCTCGGTAATAATTTAGTCTTTCATTCTGCGTTTAAATTTTTCAAAAATATTTATTGGTTTTTTCAGGATTTGAAAAAAATGAACACAATGCCGTGGTAATATTTTCCAAATCTGTCTTTGTCTTACAACGCACTCAACCGAATATAATATTGTCAGCATATATTGTCAGTCAGACACTGACAATCAGTGACAATTTTAAATATTTGACATTGCATCGGGAATATTTTGAGAAATTGATTAAATATTATTGATATATAGTGTATTTGATAAATAATTGATTTAAGACGTGAACTTAATAAAAAGTTATTTATTGTGTATTATTTGTGAAAGATCCAAGCAGAGAATACATCAGCATAGGGATTACGAACACTCGATACGAATCGTATCCGCCATGTTTTCCCATAAGGCGCTATGGTAAAACATGGCGGATACGATGCGTATCGAGTGTACGTAATCCGGGCCCTGATATATCCTGTGATCCAAGTATTTTGTTGATAGAGATGTTCAAAATTGTAAGCGTTCCAAAATAACAACATATTATTAAAAAATCACTTTAACACTTTTCCTCTTTTCTCGATTGATTATTAGTTTTTGTTATACAAATAAATTATTACAATCACTGAAAACATAGTTAGTGAAAAAATTATCACATTTATTAACTGAATTAATAATTTGCAATTATAAAAATAACAGTTATCCAAGAACATTCAAAAGCCATCTCTTTAAATTAATTATGACATTTTCAAGTAGAATGACATTCTAGTAATGTTTACATATCCACACCAGTGTGAATTTTACTACACGTAATTTGCCGTGTAAAGACAGAAAAAGTAGGGATACACGTAAAATATTTGCGAATTATGTACCCATAGCCTTAAGATATTTTATTTTTTGCAGCAAAACGGCGCGTCGTATGAAAAAATGAAAAGATAGATTTTTTATTGCAAATTGAACGAGGAATTCAAAAATGGTTGTTAATTTTAAATATGTCAGTGGCGTACTATTTTTTTTCTTTGAAAAGTTCAGACCATTACCCCTATGCGCGCCAATGATGAATATCAAATCCTTAATTGTATGCCAAAACATACACAATAACTACCTCTTAAAACTTGCCAAGTTTTATTACAATGTT
The DNA here is from genome assembly GCF_917563875.1 of Diabrotica virgifera virgifera. Taxonomy (NCBI): domain Eukaryota; kingdom Metazoa; phylum Arthropoda; class Insecta; order Coleoptera; family Chrysomelidae; genus Diabrotica; species Diabrotica virgifera. Next base: position 7,208,631 of record NC_065451.1, on the reverse strand, counting down.
GCCAGTAGTTTCGGCAAAATCGTAAAAAATGTGTAAAATTTTGTTTTCTTCAACGCCCTGTATCTTGAAAATGGATGGCGTTACAAAAAATGTTTATTAAGCAAACCCCAATTATTTTTTAGTTTTTTACCTATTCTAGTGACGGTGTTACCTTTTTTGAAAAACATGTATAAAATTGTATCAAAAAACGAAAAAAAAAACCGAAAAAATGCGGTTTTTTATTTTTAAAGGTACGTTTCACCAATTTTAAAAATCTGAAAAAATTCAGAGTGAAATATTGTGCAGAAATACACATTATAATTGATTTTCGTAAAAACGAGCGTCTTAGTTTTTTTTTTCAGAGTTATTTAAAAGTTTAAAATTGTTCTAAAAATTCGAATTTCCCGCCAAAAAATAAAAAAAAAATTCGTATAGATCTTTTTGAAACTTACAACTTTTTTAAATAAAGTTTTTGGCTAGCTCTTGATGCGGTTGAGAGAAAAAATAAAGACATAAAAAGCCTAATTAGGCTCTAGGGGGTCACGTGACCACCTAGGGGGCTAAAAATTTCAGAAAGTGAGTTCCTCTATATGTGCTAAAAAGTGGCCTATATGGAATTTAAATCGAGTTGGGGGCACTTTTCACCATCTTACCCGGCTAGGGCCTTTTAATTTTTAGTACATTTCGAAATAAATAAATTTGTTTATTGCAAAATAAAAACACATACTCTGTCTTTTGAAATAACACTTTTTTTAGCAAAAACTTTCTTTGTTCATATATTTTAACTTGGAAAATAAAAGTGTATTATTGTTAAACATATGCAATTGTTTAAACAATTTTACACAAACAATAATCAAATTAGTTTGATTTTTGTGGAATTAAAATATGAACATACAACAAAATATAGAGTAAGAATAGAATATATTAGATAAATATTGGAAGAAATTTTGGTGGAAATCAACTTGTGTGAATCGAACACCGCTGTCCTGCGCGTAGCACCAAAAATTAATGTTTATTTAAAAAAATTCCTGACGCCGTGGTAGTTAACCGATTTTAATTTTGCAAATTGCAAATGAAAGGTACAGGATTCTTCTATTTGTAAAGAAAATTTAACTTGCTATCTGCTTTATTTTCAGTCCTGCAACATTTTGAAAAAATTAATTTTTTGAAATTGAAAATGAATTTGAGAAAATGAATCCAGCGAAAGCTGGATTGCAAAATCTATTGAACCGATCTTAACTAAATTTACACTATTGTTTTATCATATCATAAATAGTCCAGGGCTCATCTGTTTTGAGATGGACGTTGAGAGGTGACTCAAATTTTTTTGCAGATATTGCTTAAAAATAACTCAAATAATAATATTTGAGTTATCCTCCCACTCAAAATGGTCCGGAACATTGTTTAAATAATCAAAATGTCAAAATATGAAGGAACAATTCGATTTTTTTATTGGTTTTTTGAATATAACTTTAAAATTGTTCATTTCTGAGAAAAGTTGTACTGACATAAAAGTTGCGTAATTAAATTTACTATAATATAGGATTGGTTAAAAAATTTAAAAAATAGTCACCCTTGTTGCAAAATAGCAATACTTGCGAAAAAAACCATACAAAAACAAGTATTCGTATTTTACGTTTTTCAACCATTTATGCTACACTTAGGACCTTCATATTTTACCCAAAAAAACTTTATGATATAGTAAAACAACACTGTACATTTCATAAAGATCGGTTTAACGACGTTCTACACCTTCGGCAAAGAATTAAGGATTTGCATGAAATTTTAGTATGTTATAGTTTACTTCAAAAAAGTAAGACTTGATTTTTTAAAAATTGTTTTACCGTGCCGTTTAATTACTATTAAGGGTCAAAGTTAAGTTTTAACATGGGCTCTTATGGAAATTCTTAAAAAGTTAGTAACTTTTGACTCAAATTTACGATTTTTAATTATTTGTGCTTAAATTAAAGGTTTTTTTGTAAGGAATAACATATTAAAAAATGAGGATTGTTTACCGTACCATTTATTTTTAATTCATTTATTATAATTAATTCCGTAATTTATTCCGTAATTTCCGTAATTTATTATAATTTATTTTTATAAAGTATTCAATACTGAAACATATGATTTGAGTATTCTGCTATAAATGCATTGTTTACCAACTTTCGCTTGCATATAAGTTTCCCCCCTTTCCTCTGAGAGGCATACCCCGCAACGAAGGTGTAGAACGTCGTTAATAGATTTTGCAAAATAAATTTTGAAATCCAGCTTTCGCAAAAAAAAATCATTTTTTAAAAATGTTGCAGGACTGAAAATAAAGCAGATAGTAAGTTGAATTTTTTTTGCTTATAGAAGTGTACTGTACCTTTCATTTGCAATTTGCAAAATTAAAATCGAATAATTACCACGGCGTCAGGAAATTTTTTAATTAAACATTAATTTTTGGTGCTGCGTGCAGGACAGCGGTGTTCGATTCACACAAGTTGATTTCCATCAAAATTTCTTCTAATCTTTATTTAATATATTATTTTCTTACTCTATATTTTGTTGTATTTTAATATTTTAATTCCACAAAAATCAAACTGATTTTATTATTGTTTGTGAAATATTGTTTAAACAATTGCATATGTTTAAAAATAATAAACTTTTATTCTCTAAGTTAAAATATATGAACAAAGAAAGTTTTTGCTAAAAAAAGTGTTATTTCCAAAGGATAGAGTATGTGTTTTTATTTTGCAATAAACAAATTTATTTATTTATATCGAAATGTAATAAAAATTAAAATGTATCAATCATTATCAAAGGTCATTGAAATGCCCAATCAGAGCAAACTATCCGCTGTCCTACGCGTAGCACCAATAATTAATGTTTAATTAAAAAAATTCCTGACGCCGTGGCAGTTAATCGATTTTAATTTTGCAAATTGCAAAGAAAAGGTACAGTACACTTCTAAGGGTGACTATTTTTTAAATTTTTAACTAGTTTTATATTGTAGGAAATTTAATTATGCAACTTTTATGTCAGTACAACTTTTCTCAGAAATGAACAATTTTAAAGTTATATTCAAAAAACCAATAAAAAAATCGAATTTTTCCTTCATGTTTTGACATTTTGATTATTTAAACAATGTTCCGGACCTTTTTGAGTGGGAGGATAACTCAATTATTATTATATGGGTTAATTCCAAGCAATTTCTGCAAAAAAATTTGAGTCACCTCTCAACGTCCATCTCAAAACAGATCCGCCCTGGACTATAATGAGTGTACATGCTATGTCTTGCTAGTGATGGCAGATAATGGAAGTGATCGAAGGTTTGCCAAACCTTTTTAATTGTTGTTTTGTAATTTTAGTTTGCTGAGTCCAAAATATCATCAGATTTTCTTTATCAGTCCATTTTCAAATGATTTTAAGGCATTAGTTCAAAGTATGTCAATATATTGATGATTTTTGTGTATAGGTGATCCTGTAATCATCCAATCACTATTGGAACAGTTCAACTCCGGAGAATCCGAGTTCAAACCCGGCATCAAATGGCAGGAACTACTGTTTAACATACCTGGTGTAATGCATGAAGTTCTTGTAGCGTGGGAGCAAGGTACTCTCGTTCCTCAAGACGTGAAACGCATCCTAGATGCAGTTAGAGGAAAAATGTGCTGTTTACCTATAGTTGCAGCTGCGTGGCTGTGTGCTTATATGAGAACGGCTCCACAAGATACCTTACTCAAACCTATAAATATGGTTCAGCAGCTTTTAAACACGCCAGGTTCAGAAGAGGATAACTTCAATGACAGGTTTGTTGAAATGATAATTTTTTGGAGTTTTTCTAAATAGTTTTTTTTTATAAATAAGTATACGCCCTGAGCTTCGCACTGGTATCGCCACCTATCTAACGGATTACTAGTACAACTTTCGTTGGAAATTTCGCTGGAAAGAGAAAAGTGTTGCCTATCCTCTGTGAGTTTCGCTGGTATGCCTGGTATCGCCATCTAGCGGATGACTTACTGTTTCGGCAGGAAATTTAAAGAGGAAAGGAGAAAAGCGAATAATAATTGTTTCAAACTAATTATTTAATTCTTATCGTGTAATATTTACAACGTAAAGAAGTAATTTGATTGTAATTGATAATTAATATCAGTAAGTACAGAATTTATTATTCATTATGATTATTTTTAAGATTTTGCTTATTTTTTTGTGTGTGAATTTGATGGCCTTGGCTGAGCCAATTAGCCAGACATTTTATTTTAAAAACAAACAATTTTTTTTCAATCAGAGGAATTTTTCTGTATTTCTAACTCTAAATATATGTACATGACATACTACTATCTAAAAAACTATACTGTTTGGGATGTAAATATTTTTTTTGTATATATTTATTTTTTTTGTATATTTTTTTATTATATTTTTAATTTGTTTTTTTTTCCTTTTTTTTTTCTTTTTTTTTTCTCTTTTCTTTTCTCTTTTTTTTTCTCTTTTTTTCTCGTTTTTTTCTTTTTTTCTTGTTCTTTTTTTTAATTATAATATACAATAACTACTTAAATCTACAGGGTTAAAAAAATAACAACAAAACAAACATGTTTATTTTGTTTTAACAAACATGCCTGTTTTGTTTTAACAAAATTACTTAAATACAGGATTAATTATATTGCTACAATTTATATTTACAGTTTTTGATATGTTCGTAAATTGTTTTTAATGTATTAATATGTTCAGAAAAAATCAAATTGTTCAGGTAGACGGGAAGTGGAATTTTTAAAATATTTGCTAATAAATTTGCTTATCGTATTGAAGTTTATGTTGACAGATAATATTAGAAAAAAATTATTCTGCAAGAAAGTATAATAATTTAATATAATTATAGTATAATACTTCTTAAATATGAAATTATGCATTTATTGCACTTAAATAATTAATTAAGAGCGTAAACGTAAAATTTCGGGCCAACTCTTTTTAAGGCCAACTTTTTTTCGAATCCTGAGAGAACCAAGTATATTTGAAAAATTTAAACGCAGAATGAAAGACTACATTATCATCGAGGGTCAAAAGTCCCTGAAAATTTCTGTTTATTTTAATCAGTTACAGGGGTGAAAAAAACGAAAATTTAGTGTGATTTTTAATTTTAAATATCTCGTTCAAAAGAAACTTTTTGTTTATTCTAAGGAACTTTCGGCCTTTTAAATGAGACATTTAGTAAAAATTATATGCAACTCTTAATGCAGAACGTCAAATTTCCAGTAAAGGTTCACTGACTTGTCACTACTGGCGCTCGCGAATTTTTAATTATCCCCTCTACCTACGAGCTCACAGCGGATAGACAGATTTATTACTTATTTATTATTCATACAACAAATATGATACATTTCAGATGTCAGGTTACACCGTTGCTCGTTGCATAGTTGCATGTCAAGTGCAAGTGGCGTTTCTCAGGAAGGCGGATGTGTTTGTTGACACTGACAGACAACTGTTATAGTCTGGGCACAGATTAACATAATATGTTATGGGCACAGATTAACATAATAATGTTATGTTAATCTGTGGTCTGGGCAGATTATCGAAGAATAGGCCATTTTTGGGAAAAGTTATTTACCAGCAATTTTATGGTTATGATTGTATATATTAATAATATAGATATGCAAAGTGCGCAGATAGTGTGCTACTTTTTTTATAAACAAAATGGCGCCCGAAAATCGTGTTTTTTTTTCAATTTTTGCTCTATAACTCCAAATATTTTAACTTTACATCAAAAACACTCAAATAAAAATTCACCATAATTAAATTCTGCATAGAGACGTGTTTCTCCCGATTTACTTCGACGAAAATTTTCCCCGGAAAATGCGGATTTTTCCAACAAAATCTTTAATTTTCAACTAAAATTTTAGATAAGTAATTGTTTATCAATAATTAAATAACTTGGTAATATAAAAGCTCTTTTCGTATAGATTATAATCCCAGAAGCCGATAGAAATTGAATGAACAGTTTAGCAACAATTGAATTGTTAATTAAAAATTTACGGTCGTTATAATAACCACAATAATTATGATACATAAGAATAACTAGGATTTTTGTATAAAAAGACACTGTACCTATCTAATGTACTTTACAGAATTGAAATTTATTTAAGCGTCCTCAGGAATATATTAAAATTATAAACAATTTTTTGGCTTATAAACAAATAGAATATCTCGGGAAATATTAAATTAAATTAAATTAAATCATGAAAACGGTATTAGAAAAAAAGCGGCAGGACGCTTCTTTTAAAAGAAAAAACGTTTAATTGTGATGAGTGGTTCCTGAGATACAACCGGTCAAAGTTGACCGGCATTTACGGCAAAGATATAAACAATAGGATCATAATTTTCGAACCATCACATTTTTATTTCGGTCCTCTTTCTCCACACCAATTTTCATATCTTTAAAATACTCATAACATATATTATTATAATAAAAACTATCGATATTACGAGTGAAAATTGCCAAAAATAGCAAAATTCCAGTCAAAAATTAGGTTGGAGAAAATACAATCTCAAAGTTCAAAATCGGTATACGTTAAAAAAATGCATTTTCTCGGCTTCTCATGGAGCAATTTCCTTCATTCTTTTTTTGTTCCCAGGTAACTCGAGTAGAGCCACCTAACTAGCGCATTATTAAATGTCAAAGTTGCTTTTGTTGTGTTATAATAAGTTAATTTATTTATTATAACAAAAAATTTTAATTTGTTTAAATAAAGATTGTTTAAATAATTACACAGCTTTCAAATGAGAATATTTGTGTGTTTAACGTTAAAAGGTACACTTGTAGTAAGTTTATCTAAAAAAAAGTCTACAACTGAAAAAAATATGTAGTTTTCTTTTCTTATAAATAAATTAATCTATTATAACAAAACAAAAGCAAGTTTGACATTTAATAATGCGTTAGTTAGATGACTCTACTCGAGTTACTTGGGAACAAAAAAAGAATGAAGAAAATGGCTCCATGGGAAGCCGAGAAAATGCATTTTTTTAACGTATACCGATTTTGAACTTTGAGATTACTTTTTCTCCAACCTAATTTTTGATTGGAATTTTGCTATTTTTGGCAATTTTCACTCGTAATATCGATAGTTTTTATTATAATAATATATGTTATGAGTGTTTTAAAGATATGAAAATTGGTGTGGAGAAAGAGGACAAAAATAAAAAGGTGATGATTCGAAAATTATGATCCTATTGTTTATATCTTTGCCGTAAATGCCGGATAACTTTGACCGGTTGTATCTCAGGAACCACTCATTACAATTAAACGTTTTTTCTTTTAAAAGAAGCGTCCTGTCGCTTTTTTTCTAATACCGTTTTCATGATTTAATTTAATTTAATATTTCCCGAGATATTCTATTTGTTTATAAGCCAAAAATTGTTTATAACTTTAAAATATTCCTGACGCCACTTAGATAGTCGAATTTCAATCCTGTAAAGTACGTTAGATAGGTACAGTGTCTTTTTATACAAAAATTATAGTTATTCTTATGTATCATAATTATTGTGGTTACTATAACGACCGTAAATTTTTAATTAACAATTCAATTGCTGCTAAAATGTTCACTCAATTTCCATCGGCTTCTGGAATTATAATCTATACGAAAAGAGCTTTTATGTTACCAAGTTATTTAAATATTGATAAACAATTACTTATCTAAAATTTTAGTTGAAAATTAAAGATTTTGTTGGAAAAACCCGCATTTTCCGGGGAAAATTTTCGTCGAAGTAAATCGGGAAAAACACGTCTCTGCAGAATTGAATTACGGTGAATTTTTATTTGAGTGATTTTGATGTAAAGTTAAAATCTTTGGAGTTATAGAGCAAAAATTGAAAAAAACACGATTTTCGGGCGCCATTTTGTTTATAAAAAAAGTAGCACACTATCTGCGGACTTTGCATATCTATATTATTAATATATACAATCATAAGACTCGATTCCAGCAATAAAATTGCTGGTAAATAACTTTTCCCAAAAATTGCCTATTCTCCGATAATCAGCCCAGACTATCTGTAATTTAGCTAATTAGCCCAGAGTATTATCAACCTTCTTATTAAATGCCACTTCACATGCTTACTTGTGACAGTTTTAAACGACTTTCAGGTGGCAGCTCACTTGTGAAATTATCAGGAAAATGCAGCGGGACGTTCAGCTTCCTTTGCCCCAAAAGAGCGGTCATTATTTGGTGTCTAGGAAGCCTGCAACGGAACAATTGGGAGAGGCTTGGAAACTTGGTAATTATTTTATATTTTCCACATATTTTGCATAATCAATGACTCATCATCATTCTCTTTGCCTTATCCCTATGCGGGGTCGGCTTCCCTAATTGCATTTCTCCACACAATTCTATCTTGGGTCATATCAATGTTTTAATCCCCTTTACCAACATGTCCTGCCTTATCGTCTCCCCCCAGGTCTTCTTTGGTCTTCCTCTCCTATTCCTTCCAGGAATCTGCACTTCAGCTATTCTTCGTATTGGGTGATTAACGTCTCGACGTTGAACATGGCCAAACCATCTTAACGACGTTCTACACCTTCGTTGCGGGGTATGCCTCTCAGAGGAAATGAGGGAAACTTATATGCAAGCGAAAGTTGGTAACAAGGCATTTATAGCAGAATACTCAAATCATATATTCAGTATTGAATACTTTATAAAATAAATTATAATAAATTACGGAAATTACGGCATAAATTACGGAATTAATTATAATAAATAAATTAAAAATAAATGGTACGGTAAACAATCCTCATTTTTTAATGTTATTCCTTGCAAAAAAATCCTTTAATTTAAGCACAAATAATTAAAAATCGTAAATTTGGGTCAAAAGTTATTAACTTTTTAAGAATTACCATAACAGCCCATGTTAAAACTTAACTTTGACCCTTAATAGTAATTAAACGGCACGGTAAAACAATTTTTAAAAAATCAACTCTTAGTTTTCTGAAGTACACTATAACATACTAAAATTCCATGCAAATCCTTAATTCTTTGCCGAAGGTGTAGAACGTCGTTCATGCATCTCCATCTATTTCTCCATTACTCTAATACCGATCCTAGGTACTTAAAACTATTGCTTTTCACAATCATTTCACCATCCAAAGATACCATTTTATTTGTAGTAACTCCATCTTTAAATGAACATTCCAAATACTCTGTTTTTGTCCTACTAAGTTTTAAATCTTTCCTCCAGAGCTTGTCTCCACTGTTCCAGTTTTTGTTCTAAGTCTCTTTCACTATTTCCTATTAACACTACATCATCAGCATACATTAGGCACCATGGAATGCTACCCTGTAGTTTCGCTGTTATCTGGTCCAAAACTAATGAGAATAAATACGGACTAAGCACAGAGCCTTGTGCAATCCTACTTTCACATGAAATTTATCAGTCTCTCCCACACCTGTTCTAACACTAGTCGTTACACCCTTATACATATCTCACAATCTTTACATATTCGCCAGGGACTCCTTTCTTATTGAGTGCCCACCACAGAATCTCTCGAGGAACTCTATCATATGCTTTCTCAAGATCTCAATCAGATATCATTTGCATAATCAATGACTATTTTAGGTATTGTTCGAGGTTGGTTGGATCATAACTCGGCAAGAACTCTCCACTGTCTTCTGGAAACCGCTGGTACGAGATGGTTGGTGTCTGCCGTCATTCAAGAACTGGTGAAACTCAGGTACCGAGACCAACTTCAAAGAGGCATCGACTTGGCTTTGGCTATGTTCCATGTTGACATCGTCGGCTGTACTCGGCAACTTTTATCCCACGTGTTGCCTCAGTTGTTATACAACGATATACAAGCAGATGGTCTGATGGAACCTCAACTTCCAGCCTTAGCTTATGTTACGAGTTACTGTGTGTTTACTGCATGGGATGCGCTGCAATCTATGGAGGTGAGTAATCTTGTTTCTTCTTTAACTAATAGTCTTAAAAGTGCGCTACTTTCCATTTTTTTAAATAGGTGTATGAGACACCAATATCTATAACAGATGTACAGGCCATAGCGTTATGAGTACAAAGGTACGTATTCACACGGTGGTGCTCCATGTAGCAGCTCCACATAGTGGATACGTTGTGCTCCCGCTCGGCGATCACCCTCTTCGATTCAACCGGTTTGTGATTTATATGTAGGGGAGTGCATGCTGTATCCATTTGAGCAGCTACACGGAGCACCAACATATGGATACGTACCTTAATATTCATATCATTTTTTTTACTCTATCCTAGAGCTTTTTACAAAGAGCCAAACAGAGAGCAAAGAAAGCAAAGGATTTTAATCAGATTAGATGTATCCGAGATGAAAATAATAAAATACTAGTTCACGAAAGGGATGTCAAAAAGAGATGGAGAAAGTACTTTGACAGCTTATTAAATGAAGAATTTGACAGACAGCCTGTAGAGTCAACGGAGACAGTAGCAGCAATGGTCACCAAAATAACCAACGAGGAAGTGGCTCAAGCGCTTCAAAAAATAAAGAAAGGAAAAGCGGTAGGACCAGATGATATTCCTGGGGAAGTACGGAGAGCATTGGGAGAGACAGGAACAAGGTGGCTAGCAGGTCTATTTAATAGAATTATGGAAGTCGGACAAATGCCAGACGAATGGAGAAGCAGTATACTGGTACCTGTTTACAAAAACAAGGGAGATATACAACAATGTACAAACTACAGGGCTATAAAACTGCTTAGCCACACCATGAAAATATGGGAAAGAGTAATTGACAGACGGATACGTGAAGAGACCGAAATATCCGAGAATCAGTTTGGCTTTATGCAGGGTAGATCAACAACAGATGCAATTTTCATTATAAGACAGTTGATGGAAAAATACAGGAGTAAAGAAACAAACGCTCATATGATATTCATTGATCTTGAGAAAGCATATGATAGAGTTCCTCGAGAGATTCTGTGGTGGGCACTCAATAAGAAAGGAGTCCCTGGTGAATATGTAAAGATTGTGAGGGATATGTATGAGGGAGTAACGACTAGTGTTAGGACAGGTGTGGGAGATACTGATAAATTTCATGTGAAAGTAGGATTGCACCAAGGCTCTGTGCTTAGTCCGTATTTATTCTCATTAGTTTTGGACCAGATAACAGCGAAACTACAGGGTAACATTCTATGGTGCTTAATGTATGCTGATGATGTCGTGTTAATAGGAAATAGTGAAAGAGACTTAGAACAAAAACTGGAACAGTGGAGACAAGCTCTGGAGGAAAAAGGTTTAAAACTTAGTAGGACAAAATCAGAGTATTTGGAATGTTCATTTAAATATGGAGCTACTACAAATAAAATAGTGTCTTTGGATGGTGAAATGATTGTAAAAAGCAATAGTTTTAAGTACCTAGGATCGGTATTACAGAGTAATGGAGAAATAGATGGAGATGCATGCAGTAGAATTAGGGCTGGATGGATGAAGTGGAAAGAAGCGAGTGGTGTGTTGTGTGACAGAAAAATTCCAATGAAGCTGAAGGGAAAATTCTATAAAATAGCCATAAGACCGGCTATGATGTACGGAACTGAATGTTGGGCAGTGAAAAAGAAAGAGGAACAACGAATGCATGTGGCGGAAATGAGAATGCTTAGATGGATGAGTGGAGTGACAAAGAAGGATAAAATTAGAAATGAGTATATTAGGGGAAGTCTAGGTGTGGCACCAATTGATGCCAAAATGAGAGAGCATAGGTTAAGATGGTTTGGTCATGTTCAACGTCGAGACATTAATCACCCAATACGAAGAATAGCTAAAGTGCAGATTCCTGGAAGGAGTAGGAAGGAAGACCAAAGAAGACCTGGGGGGAGGCGATAAGGCAGGATATGTTGGTAAAGGGGATTAACATTGATATGACCCAAGATAGAATTTTGTGGAGAAATGCAATTAGGGAAGCCGACCCCGCATAGGGATAAGGCAAGGAGAAATGATGGAGTGCATGCTGTATCCATTTGAGCAGCTACACGGAGCACCAACATATGGATACGTACCTTAATATTCATATCATTTTTTTTACTCTATCCTAGAGCTTTTTACAAAGAATACCTTTTTTCATAAAATTAAAAATAAAAATTTTCCATAATGTCCAATTTACAAGTCTGTGCCATATATGGAAAACCTTATTTTTAGTTTTATGCAAAGAAGTTATTATTTATAAAAAGTTCTGAATGATCTAAAACCTAGAATACAATCATCAGATATTAAATTTTTTCAGTCATATACGCTGTTTGTCAAAAAATATAATTTTATTAAGACTAATAATTTATATTTTTTGACATACCTCGTATATATCCGGAAAAAAATGAATAACCGCTGATATTAGCTACACTATTCAAATAAAACACAAATTAACATAATAAAAATAATTTATTATTATCTACAGTTAACAGTAAAAAATAAATTAAATGCTAATACAGTCTGCCACAAATAAATCTAATATCACAATTTAGGATCTCAACGTTGATTATAAAAAATTTAATCGACTTCTTCTACTGTTGGACCGCTTTGTCTTCCGCCAAAACCTCCGTATTGTTGTCCACAACCACCTGGCATTTCACCACTGTACTGATTGTTATTTCGACTTCCTTGGTACAATTTGGTCATGATAGGACTGCATACTTTTGTCAACTCTTTCTGTTTCTCTTCGTATTCTTCTTTGTCAGCTAAAGTGTTACTATCTAACCATTTTAGACAGTTTTCGCATTCTCTCTCAATTGCTGACTTGTCTTCAGATGATAATTTATCTCCGCAGTCCTGTACCGCTTGTTTTAGTTGGAAGACATACCCTTCAAGTTGGTTTCGTGCTGCTATTTTCTCTTTCTGTCGTTCGTCTTCTTCCTTATATTTTTCGGCTTCTGATAACATCCTGTCAATTTCTTGTTGTGACAACCGCCCTTTGTCATTCTTTATGGTGATGTTGCGGGTATTACCAGAGCTTGTATCTTTGGCGGAAACGTTAAGTATACCATTGGCATCCAGGTCGAAAGTAACTTCAATCTTTGGAACTCCACGAGGTGCAGGAGGAATGCCAGTTAGATCAAATGTTCCCAGACGATTGTTATCTTTTGTCATAGCTCTTTCACCTTCAAATACTTGAATGGTAACAGCTGGTTGGTTATCAGCGTATGTTGTAAATGTCTGGGTCTGTTTGCATGGAATTCTTGAATTTCTTGTAATTATGTTGGTCATAACTCCTCCTGCAGTTTCTATTCCCAGTGATAATGGAGCTACATCAACCAGTAGGACATCTTGGATCTTCGAATCAGTTTCTCCACTTAATACTGCGGCTTGGACAGCTGCTCCATATGCTACAGCTTCGTCTGGATTGATGGAAAGATTCAATGGTTTGCCACTAAAGTAATTTTGCAGAAGCTGTTGGATTTTGGGAATACGTGTAGAACCACCAACCAGAACAATGTCATGGATTTGTCCTTTGTCTAATTTGGCATCATTCAGAGCTTTCTCAACAGGTTGTAATGTTCCTCTGAAGAGATCTGAACATAATTCTTCAAATCTTGCTCTGCTAATTTTGGTATAGAAGTCGATACCCTCGAAAAGAGCATCTATTTCTATAGTGGCTTCGGAACTGGATGATAAGGTACGCTTGGCTCTTTCTGCAGCTGTTCTTAGTCGTCGAAGAGCTCTTGGATTATTTTTCAGATCTTTCTTGAATTTTCTTTTGAATTCATCAGCAAAATGATTGACTAACCTGTTATCGAAGTCTTCACCACCAAGATGAGTGTCACCAGCTGTGGATCTTACTTCAAACAATGAGCCCTCATCGATCGTCAAAATGGAAACATCAAAGGTACCTCCACCCAAGTCGAAGATGAGTACATTCTTTTCACCTTTCAGATTTTTGTCAAGACCATAAGCTAAGGCTGCTGCTGTTGGTTCATTAATAATTCTCAAAACGTTGAGGCCAGCAATAGCACCTGCATCTTTAGTGGCTTGTCTTTGGGAATCGTTAAAGTAGGCTGGAACTGTAATAACTGCATCTCTAACACTGGTTCCCAAATAAGCTTCTGCAGTTTCTTTCATTTTGGTAAGAACCATTGAACTGATTTCTTCTGGAGCAAATGTTTTTCGTTCACCTTTGTAATCAACTTGAATCTTTGGCTTGCTACAGTCGTTGATAACTTTAAATGGCCAGTGTTGGATGTCTTGTTGGATTTTTGGATCATCAAACTTTCTGCCAATGAGACGTTTGGCATCAAAAACTGTGTTGCTGGGATTCATCGCCACTTGATTCTTCGCAGCGTCTCCTAAGAGACGCTCTGTATCTGTGAAAGCCACATAGCTGGGTGTTGTTCTGTTGCCTTGGTCGTTGGCGATGATTTCAACTTTTCCATGTTGCCAGACACCCACGCAGGAATACGTGGTGCCCAAATCGATACCAATTGCTGGAACTTTAACCATTTTCTTGATGTAATTTCACACAATAATACTTTTACTTCACAAAACTTTCAAAAACTTTTGTCAAATAATTCGCTTGACTACTTTGATATCACTTGTTTATTTGTCGTTGTATTTGAATAATCTGAAATGCCGCCGCACCGATTCGCTTTTATATAAACGGTAAAATCGACCCGAATCATCTCGAATGTTCATCGAACGTTCTCGTCCTATCGTTGGGAACAGCTGTGCGGTGGCGGTGAGGCAAAAGTAAAGAATTTACTAGAATGAGCGGACATCAATTGCACGCGAGTCGTAGAAGATTAAAAATAGACAGAATGTAAGTTTAAAAAATATTACCTAAAGCCTAATTTATAAACGCTTAAAAAAAGGAAAATAGATAATTAGTATAATAATTTAATAACCACTATAAGGGCTGGTTGTTCGAACGCTAATCAAAAATGGAATCAACTGATCATTATTAAATATTTAATTACTGTCACCAACTCTCAATGTCAACTTTGTTTGGGTTGCTGAAAACATAATTGATTACAATTACAATTGATTAATAAAATTTATTAATCAATTATGTTAATAATTGTTATGTTAATTAATAATTAATTAATCAATCAATTATGTTAATTATGATAATGATAATTAACATAATTATTGTTAACAATCAACTGATTGACGTACGAATGAGGGGTGTTGTTATTTGATGGTTGTTAAGGGCACTTAATTATAATCAACTTCTTAATCACATAATCTATAATCACTCTATAATCACTTAGCAATGATCACTATCAAATATTTAATTACTGTCACCAACTGTCAATGTCAACTTTGATTGGGTTACTGAAAACATTATTGATTATAATTATGAGATTAGTTAATCAATTAACATAACAATTATTAACATAATTGATTAACTAATTCCATAATTGTAAACCATAATTATGTTTTCAGCAACCCAAACAAAGGTGACATTGACAGTTGGTGACAGTAATTAAATATTTGATAATGATCATTTTTGATGAGCGTTCGAACAACCGGCCCTCATTGTACTAAACCTAGTATTTTTTTTATCCAATTTTTTCTATCTCAATTTTCTATAAATTATACTTTAAATTTTCCGGACATAAAGTAAAGCGGCGGTATTTTGCATATGTTTTAATTCTTTTCACTACCAATGAAATATAATAGTTTTTGGGTGATTTAATAGCTGTAGTAAGGAGTATCTGATCACTGCTTGCCGTTAGCTCAGATTATTTGCCCTTTGTTATTTAGAACAAGATTTATTTATGTGTATGAAGTTTTATAAAAAAAAAACATTAAAAATAATTTATGTTTTATCTTCCACTTCTTCGTTTTTATTTAATAGTTTTATGTCATTATACTAGTTATAGTATTACAGTTTCTTCATTTTGTCTGTGCAGCTTACTCCTCTTCTTTTTTCGGTTTTTTAATTGAGTAGTTACATGATTAGTTGATTTTCATTTATTCTGTTTATAATATGTTGGTTCCATTTTATTGTATTCTTTCATTTTCTTTTCATCGATTATACTTCGTCTGAAAATTATTTATTGGCTCCCAGCGTTAACAAAGTGTCAAGGCAAAATCGACCGACCTGCTCATGGTGGCGGTTTTTTGAAATTTTGTAAGGACGCTTTCTGTATGATTAAACGGAACATTTTAAAAAATTCCGTGTCACGCTAGTGATATGATGTATTAATATAAACAGAAAATAAAAACGCTCTTAATCTGATACAGTCGAACCCGCTTATTAGAATCCCTGTTATAGGAATATCCCGGTTTATGGAATATAAATTCAAGTTCCCCAAACATTTCCATTTACTCCTTAATAAATTTATCTGTTTATTGGAATAGGATCTAACTAGATAATACCGCTTATTAGCATATTTTGCAGGTCAAAGAATATTTTTTTTACAATTTACTAAAAATTTAAATTATGTTTGGTATTATGGTTTGTCGTCAACGGCCGGTAGTGCTGGATTAGATATTATTAGGGTAATAAATATTTATTACTTTGTTAGGAATACCAATTCGATCTTTAGCATAGCCTACAAATGCATGGGTCATAAAATAATTTTTATTTGTCTACACAAAGGCACTGTTGCCTGTTATAAAATTGTTAGAAGCAGTTTAGTTAGAATTCACTCAGAGAGTACCTTACTTGTTTGCAAGATGGAATTATGGCTTTGTTAAATTCGAAAAGAAGAGAAAAGAACAAGAATGTACATAACAATCCATTTCTTGACGCCAATAAAACTTCTATTCAACCGATGGATTAAGGATGACCACACGAATTAACAACGAAAAAGCTATAATTACCAATAATTTCTCAAGAAAAAAAAAGTAATTTTGTTATATAGGTATGCATTTTAATAAGAAAATATTTACATATCTACATATTGCATACATTTCATATTAATTATATAATGTATTCATTCACATACATGTAATGTAATTTGGTATTTAACACATACATAGATAAGTACTAGTTACACTACTGTATTATTGACGTAAAAAGACCTAAAACCATTTACATACACTGAATATGTAGGTACATATAATATGATATACATATTGGCATAGTATGTAATAAAACTACATATTGGCATAGTATGTAAAACTACACATTGGCATAGTATGTAAATAATATTATTACGTATATTCGGTAACACTTATTTCGACTAGCCACCAATGATCGGTTATTAGAATATCCCGGTTATAAGAATATTTTTGCCTTGCACAAAGGCTATTCCAATAAGCGGGTTCGACTGTATAAATTCTTCACTTTCCAACAGTTTGATTATGTATACATAACCTCACTATCGCAGTTTATGTCAATAAATCTTTATTAACGAAAAAGAAAATATTTTGTTGCACTATAAATTACACTATAAATTAATAACTAATGAATTCTAACAATTTTATTCGGTTATGATCACTACAAAATAAAATATTCAAGTTTAACAACATAATCCCATAAGACTCAATGTTAAAACGTCCTTACAAAATCTGACAGCGTGTCACGTGACTTTAAATAGAGGGGAGACGCACGGGGCGAATAGCACAATTTATATGACACTGTCGCTAGTGTCGCTAATCCCCAACGAAATATCATAAACCAATGACGAAGAATGTTAAACGTATTTGAAACTAGCTATAATACCCGGCTTCGCCCGGGAGTTGATATGAGATTACGCGGTAGTTGCAATAAAAAAATAAACTATGACGTAATAGTAAAAAAATTTATTGAAAACATTCGCTCACACTATTTGCTTATAACAACGTTTTTCATTTTATTGTCTGGAGTATATATATATATATATATATATATATATATATATATATATATATATATATATATATATAGATTTTTCGGATTTCCTACCCTTGAGCAAGCTACATATAGCTGACCGTGAGAGAAGCAGGGTTCTTTGAGGTTAATCTTATATTTTGAAGAAAGTGTTTTGATTCTTGTGTTTCCCCGGTCATGTAATGTAGAAATTCCTGTGGAGGTGCTTCCAGTGGTGGTAGTCGAATTTTTCCATTCATGCAACAGAGACCTGCTGTTTCTTTACTGAATTTTTTCGCGTGGCAAAATTGGCAAATGTTATCCATTTTTCCGATCACAACATGTTTATGATTGTAATATTTTTTCGTCGGTTCGTAGTGGAATGCTTCCTTTGTTAAATTATCTTTTAAAGTTCTCGATTCTTCTATACTTTCGTTCTCTTTTCTTTCTTCATTTTTTGTGCTTCTCAGAGTTCTCATCCTAGTTCGTTGATTTTGTAAACGTGCTTCGCGCTCTTCTTCCGTTTCATTTCTTCTATGTTCTTTTTGTTTCCGCCGTTTCGCTGCAGAACTGGCAAGATCTCCTCCTTTTTTACGTCTAGGCATTGTATTCTGTAAAATATAAATTAAATAAACATTTTATAGACAAACAATTAAAAGAAAAAGAAAAACAACCATTAGAATTAATTAAAGACACTATTAATTATCTTTTCAAAAATAATTATTTTTTCAAAAATAATTAATATAAATAATTAATAATCAAACTGAGAACTTCCTTTTTCTGAAGTCGGTTAAAAATACTTACATTTGATATTTCACAATAAAGGCTCACAGACGACTTTTTTCTTCTCGGCTTCCAAATCGAGAATTAATTAAACACACTATTAAAAATACTGATACGTGATACTTCAAAATAAATGCTCACAGATAACTTCTTTCAGTTCCTTTCGCAATCGCTTTTCAAATCGAACTAACTCTGGCGGGTGATACCCGGCCCTTATATATTCAGAGAGCTAGGCTCTAGCATATTCGGAAAAGTTCGAGAGTATTTTCTTTTACACATTCTAGAATGTACTCGACATTATCGTCCGCCGTAACAATAAGTTCTGCAGCTATAGCATAAGTAGTAAAGGCGCGAAATTTGAAAACTTAAATTTTTAAATATTTTCAGAATTAATAATTAATAATTTGAATAACTAAACTTATCTCGCTTCAACTCCAAAATATACAGAATAAACCAAATAAAAACGGAACATACGCAGTTAATACAGTGTATCGGAACTACGTTTGAAATAGTCTACCAATACAAAAGTTTGACAAACATAAATCATAGCAACTCAACTACCTGTTTACCTACCAACTACGACCAGACAAGCGACAATTTACGGCGCCATAAGGGCAGTAAAATGAAGCGCGAAAATGATAAGAAGGATCTGGGTCCAAATTTGTAGCTCATCTAACCACAACAACGACCGAAACACTGTGTTTACATCTCGCGACACGCTGTAATTTACATCCCCATCTGGTCATGCTTTTTACGGCCGCTTCATTTTACTGCTCTTACGGCGCTGTAACAGCAGTAAAATGAAGCGGCAGTAACTGCAGTAAAAAGCATGGCCAGACGGGGATGTAAATTACGGCGTGTCGCGAGATGTAAATACAGTGTTTTGGTCGTGGTTGTGGTTAGATGAGCTACAAATTTGGACCTAAGTCCATTTGTTTGCGACACGACGCTGAAGATGGACCCGTTCGATATTGCTTCGCGATATTTTACAGCTCAGTCTGGCCATCCACTACACTCACCGCGGGACCAATTTTCGCGCTTCATTTTACTGCTCTTATGGCGCCGTAAATTGTCGCTTGTCTGGCAATAGCCTTAGCCTAAGAAGACAGGTAGTTGAGTTGCTATGATTTATGTGTGTCAAACTTTTATATTAGTCGACTATTTCAAACGTAGTTCCGATACACTGTATTAACTGCATATGTTCCGTTTTTATTTGGCTTATTCTGTATATATTTATTATATATAATGATGATAATGATGTTAATACCGGAATATTTAAAAGTTTGGCGAAGGGGCAAATTGGGAATATTTAAAAATTTGGTGGAGGAGCCAGGTCTAGTGCTAGCCAAGCTTGCTAGGAAAAGCCCTTATATCTTTAAAAATACGCCCTTTAAGTTAAAACGGGAACTTACTTGTTCGAGCGGGGATAAAGGGCTATTGCACTATATAAGTCCCTTTATCGTATCGGGAATCCTTTTTAAGTTTTATCGGCACACACATTTTATCAACTTAGTTTTATTATATATAATGATGTTCTTGTCTAAAAAGTTACAGGCATTTTGATAAACAATTAATGTGGGTACCTACACAACATGTTCGGGTATAAAATATTATCAATAAGAAGCATCTAACTTTGTTAGAAAGTTAGTCTGTCTAGCTATTTCTATTACTCCCGTATGTTTCTTCTTCATACAATATTCTAAATGTTACAGAGGTCTATTACATTGATCTCAAAATTATCATTGCGCTGACCAAGCATTATTTTTCTTTCTGCTATATGGGTTCTCTTACACAAGATTTGTGTATGCATACTTTTTCATCTAATCATACATTTTTAATTTACTCTTAAGAATTCTTTCTAACGTCTTGATATATAAGCCGCTTGTCCTACTTCTTCGCTGCTTTTCTTATACTCATTTTAAGATTTCCTCAGTATATTTTTTTTCCTGGATACTCTAATCTCGAGACTTATTCAGTTATTTTTGATTTTGACTTGGATCTTGATATATTTATATTGTATATCTCCGCCGATATTTTGAGTGTGTACCATTCTGTGTTGGTTATCTTCATGATTTGGTATAAGAACTGCTTTTCCTGTGCAGCTCGTCCTGTATTTTTGTATCTCCTCTTCAATCAAAGGCTTTAGTGAAACCAAGGACATATAGATATGTTTTCACAGGGGATTAAATCACAATTTATTATTGCTATAAGGATATTAGTCTTCATTGCAAAGTTTTTGAAGTTATACTTCTTTAGGCGCGATTGAGATTGAGGGTAAATTTATATTGATCTGCGCGCATGCGCACACCGACAGTTTGGTATTAGTCTTTATACGAGATCTGTTGAAATGATCTGTCAATAATTGTTCAATATGGAGGTTATCGGTAAACAAAAATGTTGTATAATATATTAGTTTTTATTGTTGTGAGGACAGAAATAAAATCAAATTTATAATTATAGTGACTTTTTAAATAGTTTTGAAAAGCCACAGGTACGTAATTCTAAATGTTTCAGTTGTATTCCAATAAAAAATTATCTTCATACCTATTTGGAAAACTTGCTATGCTATACCCCTAGTAGGCAATGCTTTAATTTACATAATCTGATTACGAACAAACTTTCACAAATTTTCATCTAATGTATCGTTTTCTTACTCTATATATTGTTGTATTTTAATTCGACAAAAATCAAACTAATAAAAATTCATATAAACAAAATGTCAAAAAGTTGTTCAGTTTGTGTATATTCCCACATGACGTAAACGCGAAGATGGTGCAGTTTGAATTCGCTGCGACTCTCGTACGGCGGGATACACGGGAAGTAGGTTCAAGCCCAATGCAAGTTATATCATTTTTTTTATTTTTTTTTATAGATTTTATGATTGTAAGTATATTATTATATAATTTTTTTCAGAAAATACGTATTTAATTAAAATTTTTGGCAACAATTATTGTTCAGAAATCATTTGTGGCATTTTTCAATGTGTTTGTGTGTGTTTTATCCTTTTATTTTTTTAATTTTTGGTATTGCTTTAATAAAAAATTTTGGAAAGTAGTAGAGAAACTGTTTAAAGTATATTGATTTCGTTGAAATCATATAATAGAAGTATAACTTCTTACGTGTGTACAAAGTACACACACTCTTTTTTTATATATATAGACTATCCATTGCTCTGTTTTTATTTTGTTTAGATTTATAATTCAATAATAATATATCTGTACTAATAAGTTAAAAGGTATTAAGTTAAAAAATATCGATCTTGACAAGTTTTTTAGAACTCTAAAAACATTTTTTAAGTATTAAAAGTAGAGATGAAAAACAATCGATTTCTATTATTTTTTACTAAAAAACTTAGTCAAAGTCGATATTTTTTGGCTAAAGAACCTTTAACTTAGCATTACAGATATCACAATTAATAATACAATAATTATAATTTGTGCTATAATATGTAGAAGAAATAATAAAGGATCTTATTTTAAAATTAAAATAAAATACGTAGTGCAGTTTGTATGTTCCCTGTGAAGGTCAACGTCCTGATATTTATGACACGTCAATGGAAGCGTCCAGAATATTCCACCACCCTATTTTGACGGTTTTAGAAAGGTATCGAAAATAAGGTTTTATTCTAGAATAATAAACTACATTTTGGAATTATCCACATCGTTTTTTATTATTTTGTCCCTATTACTTCATTAATTATTATTGTATAATTTTCGTGTTAAAGTGATTATATAAAGGATTATAAAATATATAAAAAAAGGGATAATAACTCTGGTTTTAAGGGTCGTATGTACATTGTATTTTTTTTAATATATGAAAAAACAAAAATGCCAACATTTCGAATAAAAAAATTCATTTCCTACCAGTGGCGACGCGTGACTTTTTCTAAAGTGTTACCAAACCAGATGTAAAAAAATCTTATTTAAAAAAAATTATTTTGAACCTCCCAAATATAAGTTTTTGTTTTAAATCCTGTGGGATAAAATTAAACAAATCACTATTCCCAAATTATATGTATGTAATTATGTATACCTATGTAACAGGTATAACAATAAATAATAAACAAACTAAGGCCCGGTACTTTATGTCTCGATTAACAGCCGGTTAGTTAACCGGGGTTTAATAGGGACGTCTTTAGGGTCTCTTGCGTTGTAATAAATGCAATTATAATTGTTATTGTACCCTTTTATAATTATAATAATACTTGTAATAGCATTTATTACAACGCAAGAGACCCTAAAGAGGTCCCGATAAACAGCCGGTTAACTAACCGGCTGTTAATCGAGACATAAAGTACCGGGCCTAAACATATTATTCTACCATAAAATTAACATAAAAAATGAACAAGTAGGAAAAAGCATAGATTTTGAAAACTATTTTTTATTCATATTTTAATTCTTCCACTTTCAATATCATTTTTTTTTCTTCAAAATTATATATAAAAAAATATACAAGGAGAATAACTTTTCAAGTAGTTGATCAATTACGCAATACGTAGCAACACTCTTGCATGCTTAAATGCACGCACACTGTAATCTGTAATAGGTACTAAACTAATGTTACCAATCCTCAAAATGGTGACAATACTGATATACACAGCGTGCCCGCGCTGTCTCTAACAGAGCCGTCGCTCCTTCAAAATTTTCAGAAACGAGCTAGTCCCGAGCGATAGCGAGGTTTCTCCTGCGTTACCACTGCCAGTATTGGTAACGGCATACACTGCCGTTTTGTCTCAATTTTCGGATTACTCTAGCTGAGCTGATTCCAAAAATGTATCACATGTTGATTCAAATTGGTACAGTGTGGACAAAAATACAATAGTTTTGTGTGTGCTCATAAAGTGCCGCGTTAGGGGCTGTCCATTAATCACGTGATGCTCGAAAGGGGGGGAGGGGTCCATAAAAAATCACGAATTGTCCAAATACACGTGATATAGGGTGTCTTTAACCTCAAAATGTATCACCAAGGGGGGGGGGGTTAAAAAAATCCAAAAAAACATCACGTAATTAATGGACGGCCCCTTAGTTAAATTTACAATATCAAAAATACTTATTGTCTAGCGGACAGAATATGAAAGAAATTATTTCTTATCAATTTAAAAGAAACATAGTAGGCTATCTGTAGGCTTCTGTCCGCTAGACAATAAGTATTTTTGATAATATTGTTAATTTAACTAACGCATTACTTTATGAACACACACAAAACTATTATATTTTTTTCCACCCTGTACCAATTTGAATCAACATGTGATACATTTTTGGAATCAGCTCAGCTAGAGTAATCCGAAAATTGAAACAAAATGGGGGTGTTCCATTTAAAAAAAATGACGGTGACGTCATTACTCGAAAGTAATTCACACTGTATATTAGAATATTATTTTAAAATACGGTAAATTAAAATTAAAAATCGACGTGTTTCAGGATTATTTCTTAAAATGCTCTGTTTAGCTAAAAAATAATTTGTTCCATACTTTACGGACACAGTGTATAATAACGTGCAATGGATTCACATATCTCGCCAATATTTTCGTGCGTCTAGTTGGCTATTTACTGAATTAGGTACTATTTTAACAAATATTTCTGTTGGTAAAAAATATAAATGGAATTATTTCATAACAGTCATAAAATATTTATTGCAAGATTTTTAACTGTTACCAATGGTAACAGTGGTGACATGGACGCTTCGCCAGTGTTTCCTACACGTTAATGCGTCTGAGTTATTTTAAATGTTCATAGGCTTAAAATCAAACCCACAGCACTTTTGTAAACCTATTTTACAATATTTAGGTAACATTAGTTTTTTAAAGAGCCTTTCTTTGCTTCAATTTGGTGTTTTCAGAATTCATGTATGCCTAATAGTTATGCATATTAACGTTTTTCATAAAAGCTTTCTGGGATAAACAATTTCAATTTTGCAATAACTGATAAATTAAACTTCTTGAAATTTTTGTAGCTGAATACTTGTACTAGTATCCCTCCTATCACGCGAAATTAAAGGCTTTTGTGCATTTTTAGAAAACTTATTAATCATTTTACATTTCTTGTCTCCCTTTTTGTGCAATGGAGTAATAATGGCCTTTTTAAATTCAACTGGGCATTGTCCTGTTTTAAAAGTAGAATTTATTAAATCTACTAAATAAGGTGCAATTATTTCAAAAGTTTTTTTAATTACTTCGGATTTAATCTTATCTATACCTGGTGCTTTTTTATTTTTTAATGTTTTTATTAAATTTATTATTTCTGGTTCTGTTACGGGTGTTAAGAAGAATGATGCGTTGTTAATTCGGAACTGATTTTTATTAAATGTAGGGTTATTCGAGACATCTATTTTTTCTGCCAGTTTTTCTCCAACACTACAAAAAAAGTTATTGAATTATTTTGCTATATGTAATGGATCCTTAACTGCGGTCCCATCCTCCGAAATTATTTCCTCTATTAATTCTTTATTTTGCTTATTACCACAACCTTTAGTTAGTGTCCACAGGTGCTTGGAACTATTTTTGTTTTCTGTTATTTGTTTTTCATAAAAATTTAGTTTTGCTGCCTTAATAGTTTTGTCAACAATTGCGCGGTAGTTTAGATACTCCAGTTTTTTTGCATTATCTGTACGATCTTTGTTAAATTCTTTGTAAAGTTTATTTCTTTTTTCAATAGAGTTTATTATGCCCTTAGTTATCCATTGTTTTCTTTTAATGTTTTTACGTTGTATTTGTGTACTATGTGTGTTTTTTTCAATGTATAAGTTTAGTACTTTTGTTATTAACGTTGCTTTTTGGTCCACGTCATCATCATCGAGGTGTTTGTATTGTGTCCAGTCATGTTTCTGTAAGTCTTGTCTTAAGTTGTTGTAGTTTATATGTGTTATAGTACGGTCATGCTGAATTTTTAATTTTGGAAACAACGGGATAAATGCAAAAATCGCTTTATGATCAGATATAAATGTTTCATATACAGCTGCTACGATATCTTTTTCATTTTTGGTCTTGTTATTATAAAAAAGGTGATCTATGCAGCTTTTGGATGAACCACAAACTCTAGTAGATTTATTTATTAAGGATAAAAAACCATATTCCTCCATTATATTTAGATAGATTATTATATTTTCATAAAATCGACAATTAAACTTCTTGAAATTTTTGTAGCTGAATACTTGTGCTAGTATCCCTCCTATCACGCGAAATTAAAGGCTTTTGTGCATTTTTAGAAAACTTATTAATCATTTTCAAAAAATCGACTTCATCATCATTCTCTTTGCCTTATCCCTATGCGGGGTCGGCTTCCCTAATTGCATTTCTCCACACAATTCTATCTTGGGTCGTTTCAATGTTAATCCCCTTTAGCAACATGTCCTGCCTTATCGTCTCCCCCAGGTCTCTTTGGTCTTCCTCTCCTACTCTTTCCAGGAATCTGCACTTCAGCTATTCTTCGTATTGGGTGATTAACGTCTCGACGTTGAACATGACCAAACCATCTTAACCCTTAACTACAGAGATCCGGTATTTTTTACCGGCGGGCATTCCCAAAATGTTGATTTCATGGTAACCTCACGACTTACAGTACCTCTCGGGTAGTTTGTATAACAATGCTAGTCAAAGCGTGTAGTGTGTATTGGCAATATTTTCTTTTCTAGCACACATCAAAAATCTTAACCGGTAAAAATTACCGGATGTCTGTTTTAAGTATTTTTATATGAGTACATACTATATTTGTAAATCTGAAATGTTTGTATTATTTTTTTGTGTTTTTAGGAAAAAAGTAAAGAAATGGACTGTGGAAGTTATCCTGGACCTTCAATGAAGGTTAAATTTGACGATAAAAATTTTGTGGCCACTTTGCAAAAATGGAATTGCCATTTAATTCTGTGATAATTTTACCCCTTGAAGATTTTCTCTCATGGATGTAAAAATTTTTGTAAATGCTATTTTACGTTTCCTTTGTGATTCTGTTACGTTTATTTGTTAAAAAAAGTCTAAATTTTTGTTCATAGCATTTATGGCCGTTTGTTTCAATAGACCAAAAATGTTACCAAAATTCTGGTTTAATAGATTATTCTTAAAAAATCTTGTATTATATTATTAAAATTACTCATTTTACCATTTTTCCTATATCTAGAGACTCCATAAAAACTCATAATGCAAAATTTTTTTGTTTTTTATTATTAACTTTATATTTTGACTCTATTTTATAATGACCGGTAAAAAATACCGGGATTCTGTAATTACGTGCTAATATTGGGATGTCTGTAGTTAAGGGTTAACATATGCTCTCTCATTTTGGCATCAATTGGTGCCACACCTAGACTTCCTTTAATATACTCATTTCTAATTTTATCCTTCTTTGTCACTCCACTCATCCATCTAAGCATTCTCATTTCCGCCACATGCATTCGTTGTTCATCTTTCTTTTTCACTGCCCAACATTGAGTTCCGTACATCATAGCCGGTCTTATGGCTGTTTTATAGAATTTTCCCTTCAGCTTCATTGGAATTTTTCTGTCACACAACACACCACTCGCTTCTTTCCACTTCATCCATCCAGCCCTAATTCTACTGCATGCATCTCCATTTATTTCTCCAGTACTCTGTAATACGGATCCTAGGTACTTAAAACTATTGCTTTTCACAATCATTTCACCATCCAAAGATACCATTTTATTTGTTGTAACTCCATCTTTAAATGAACATTCCAAATACTCTGTTTTTGTCCTACTAAGTTTTAAACTTTGTTCCTCCAGAGCTTGTTTCCACTGTTCCAGTTTTTGTTCTAAGTCTCTTTCACTATTTCTTATTATTAACACTACATCATCAGCATACATTAGGCACCATGGAATGCTACCCTGTAGTTTCGCTGTTATCTGGTCCAAAACTAATGAGAATAAATAAGGACTAAGCACCGAGCCTTGGTGCAATCCTACTTTCACCTGAAATTTATGAGTCTCTCCCACACCTGTCCTAACACTAGTCGTTACCCCCCTCATACATATCTCTCACAATCTTTACATATTCGCCAGCAGGGACTCCTTTCTTATTGAGTGCCCACCACAGAATCTCTCGAGGAACTCTATCATATGCTTTCTCAAGATCAATGAATACCATTTGAGCGTTGGTCTCTTTATTCCTGTATTTTTCCATCAGTTGCCTTACAATGAAAATTGCATCTGTTGTTGATCTTCCCTGCATAAAGCCAAATTGATTATCGGATATTTCGGTTTCTTCATGTATCCGTCTATTAATTACTCTCTCCCATATTTTCATGGTGTGGCTAAGTAGTTTTATAGCCCTGTAGTTTGTACATTGTTGTATATCTCCCTTGTTTTTGTAGACAGGTACTAATATACTGCTTCTCCATTCGTCTGGCATTTGTCCAACTTCTATAATTCTATTAAATAGACCTCTAGCCAAGTTATTCCTGTCTCCTGTCTCTCCCAATGCTCTCCATACTTCCCCAGGAATATCATCTGGTCCGACTGCTTTTTCTTTCTTTATTTTTTGAAGCGCTTGAGCCACTTCCGCGTTTGTTATTCTGGTAACCATTGCTGTTACTGTCTCCGTTAACTCCACAGGCTGTCTGTCAAATTCTTCATTTAATAAACTGTCAAAATACTTTCCCCATCTCTTTTTGACATCCTTTTCGTGAATTAGTATTTTATTATTTTCATCTCGGATACATCTAATCTGATTAAAATCTTTTGTTGTTCTGAAGCTATTTGCTTGTGGCATTTTTATAATTAAGTATTTTCTATGGGAAATAAGCCACAATTTTACTAAAAAATGAATTTATTAACGTTTCGAAGCCCAAATCGGGTTTCGTTGTCAAAATACAAAATACTATTAAAATAAACAAAAATGTTGCTAAGTAAAAAAATTCTTCTAATAATTTATTTAATCTGACTCATTTATATTGGCAATTCAGACACGTATTATACATTTTAAAGTAGACGACTTTAAAATGATATTGCCAATATTGATGAGTTGCGTTCCTGGGACGACTTTACTAAAAGATAGTTCATTCGATTACATGAAATCAATCCCAACTCAAGAATATCCGTCGCAAAAAAATCATAGCATGTG
Organism: Diabrotica virgifera virgifera; assembly: GCF_917563875.1. Taxonomy (NCBI): domain Eukaryota; kingdom Metazoa; phylum Arthropoda; class Insecta; order Coleoptera; family Chrysomelidae; genus Diabrotica; species Diabrotica virgifera. The sequence goes on along the minus strand of NC_065451.1, from coordinate 7,180,075 downwards.
TTCTGTCTTTAAAAAGACAACCAAATGCAACAATGACAGTAAAATTCTCGCGTTAGAAATTCCATAGTAAATCACGAGGGAAAACCAGGAAAAAACCTTGTGATACTATCTAATATACTATCTATACTAACGCGAGAATTTTACTGTCATCGTTGCATTTGGTTGTCTTTTTAAAGACAGAACACATGCTATGATTTTTTTGCGACGGATATTCTTGAGTTGGGATTGATTTCATGTAATCGAATGAACTATCTTTTAGTAAAGTCGTCCCAGGAACGCAACTCATAAATATTGGCGATATCATTTTAAAGTCTTCTTCTTTAAAATGTATAATATACGTCTGAATTGCCAATATAAATGAGTCAGATTAAATAAATTATTAGAAGAATTTTTTTACTTAGCAACAACATTTTTGTTTATTTTAATAGTATTTTGTATTTTGACAACGAAACCCGATTTGGGCTTCGAAACGTTAATAAATTCATTTTTTAGTAAAATTGTGGCTTATTTCCCATAGAAAATACTTAATTATAAAATCTTTTGCTTTCTTTGCTCTCTCTGTTTGGCTGTTTTATATATCTTTGCTTCGCCTTCCCTGGTATCAAGTTGGTCGTATAGGTTTGAATACGCTACTGCTACTTTTGCTTCCTTTTTGGCGACCATCAAAAAATCGACTTATGAAGCTATTTTTGCAATAACTAAGAAACGAATTAACAAAAATTGCATATGTACTTACAAACTCTCATTATAAATAGGTCTGGATCCCGCGTATGAAAAAAAAGTTGATTAATAGCAAGCTGAAAATTTGTTAATAGCTTAAGGGTGTCTAGTCGGATAAAGTTTGATATATGGGAACACTGTAACAGGGGCAGTTTTAATTGTGGAACAGGTTAAAAATTTGGAACGGTCAGACCACGAAAACGGCACATTTATTTTGTCCGACAGAACAGACTTAAACTCTCCGAACAGAGATTAAACTCTCATGCAAAAATCAGACTGCTATTTATCACCTGTCATAATTCCTGTCATATGACATATTCTACATGTTCCACTCATTAAAACGCCCATTTGGTGATAAATAGCAGTCTGATTTTTGCATGAGAGTTTAATCTCTGTTCGGAGAGTTTAAGTCTGTTCTGTCGGACAAATTACATGTGCCGTTTTCGTGGTCTGACCATTCCAAATTTTTAACCTGTTCCACAATTAAAACTTCCCCTGTTACAGTGTTCCCATATATCAAAGTCTCTCCGACTAAACACCCTTAAGCTATTAACAAATTTTGAGCTTGCTATTAATCAACTTTTTTTTCATACGCGGGATCCAGACCTAAAAGGGTTTGCATACTCTTTCAGTAAAATTGTGTCACTTTTCCATATAATTTGTCGGTCTTTACCTTTAGTGTTTAAAATAAAATAGCGATCTTATATTGTTTATAAGTAAAAAATGACTTTAATCTTTTGCATATTTTATTTATTACCTATTGTTAATACCAAATTTATCAAAAGCACTTGTATCAAATATTGTCGCGAGATAGGTTTTTTATTTGCAAATTTCTCTGGTCTAAGACATATTCTAAAGATTTTCATTAAAAGATTGAAGAATCTAAAATTTAAGATATTCGATCACCTGTTTGGTCGGTGATGGTACTCGCGCAGAAGACCTTTGAGCTATAAATTCTGTTAATTCCCGCGCACTTGTTACAATATATTCAAAATAGTTTTTTAACTTTCAGGACGTCGATACAGACCCTCCAGTCGCCAAAATGAGCCGCCTCTCCGACACGAAAGAAGAAGAAGCCAAGCCTTTGGAGCAGCTCCTCACCGCTCTTCGCCAACTGCTCTACATGTTCGAAGGAGTCATCCAAGAAGGCTCCATTACCCAGCAAACCTATTTCGCGTTCTACCTCATCAAATCCTTAGTCGAAGTCAAAGTACCAACTGCTAGTGCTGTATTGGCTGCTATTCCCTCATCTCTAATATCGGATTTGCTCAAAACGATGCCTGATCTGTTCAGTTATCCGCTTCTGTTACATATTCATGATGTTACAAGTACAGCTGGAAGGATCAATATGGCGAAGGATTTGTGTATATTGAGGAACTATTATTTGAAGAATGCTAAAGATGTTGCTACACGATAGGTATGTCATCTGAGTCGTTATGGATTGTATATTAAAACGAAAGAGGTGTATTTTTGCTTCCTTGGGAATATGACTAGCTTGCATCGTCAATCTTCCTAGTGTTACTTGATTTCTTGTTTGAGTGATAAGTTCTTTTGTTAGATTACAGTTGGATCATACCCAACATATTACGTCGTTGAATCCAAGTCCTCGAAATCGTAGCATCAAGTCTCTTTGCAGGCTCTGGATAGATAGCTTCAATGAGGTTGCTTTTGGTTTATTCCACTGCGACCTTTTCAGATCTATCGTGGTCCTCCAGCTCTAGATTACATTCTCTAGCCTGGCCCTTTTTAAAAGACTTCGAGACTGAACCTTCCACTCAACTCTTTGTCGGTAACTTTTCTTCTCTTAATGCAAAGAACCGCTCATTTACCAGGCCTGATGCTGACAAAAGTGTGGTCTGTTTTTTTCTCTTTTAGGTAGCAGAATCTGCATAGGTCATATTCTGCCAATCCTATAAGCTTAGTGCCCTGTTACCAGATCTACTATGGATTTGACTGTTTTTCTGCTTATTAGGTCTGCCATAAACGAATTCGCCTGTCTTTGTCCTGGTGAATTTCTCTGCCATTCTACAGATTTGTGGGCTACCCACTTTCTTATAGCCTGTGCAACGTCGCAGAAGGGTTGCAGTCCAACGAATGGCATTGATGAGCCTTGTTTGGTCATTTCATCTGATTTTTCATTGCCTCATCTCCCAGTATCCAGTCTACCCATACCCATGCTAGCTTAGAATTGACATCTACAGAATTGAGTGCCTTAAGCGCTGCCTGGCTATCTGTGATGATGGCAACTGAACGGTACGTTCTTTCCTGCCTTTCTATTTCTTCCATGCAGTGATAGATTGCCGTTATCTCCGCCTGGAAAATTGTGACATCCTTAGATAGACTCACCCGCAAATATATCCCTTTGCTTTGTCACTACTACACCGGTTGCATCTAAACATTCCGTATATGTATTTGGCACCTAGGAGTTTTCTATTGGTTCCTTGCGGCACGCGGCCATATTTCAACCAATACGAGGCGAGGTGCCAAACGAATATACGGAATGTTATTCGGTGCGAAATTCATATGCGGAATGTTAAATATTCGTAGACCAAAAAAGACGACTTTTTATTAAAATCAGTTAAAGAAGACTGATATTAAAATATTTTGTTAATATATTATTAAATAAAAATAAAACAATTATATCATATGGAATGTTTGGTGGTAAATTTATATACGGAATGTTAAATATTCGTAGATAAAAAAAGACGACTATTTTCGTCTGGTAGCACACATTCCAAAGTTTCAACATAATTGAATAGCTGAAACATATCTAAACATACTAAATAATACGTGAAAGTCATTAAAAATTTTGCGAAAGCGAAACCTTAATCAAATAAGGAAATAATAATATCTCTCAAATCTATACCATTCCATTTATGAATTTCGCACCAAATAACATTCCATATAGGTAATAATTGTTTTATTTTCTTTAATAATACATTAACAAAATATTTTAAAATCAGTCGTCTTTAACTGACTTGATAAAAAGTCGTCTTTTTTTAATCTACGAATATTTAACATTCCACATATGAATTTCGCACCAAATAACATTCCAAATCTTCTTTTAACTGACTCAATAAAAAGTTGTCTTTTTCGGTCTACGAATATTTAACATTCCGTATATGAATTTCGCACCGAATAACATTCCGTATACGCGTTTGGCACCTCGCCGCCTATTGATTGAAATATGACCGCGTGCTGCAAAGAACCAATAGAAAAGTCGTAGGTGCCAAATACATATACGGAATGTTTAGATGCACAGCTGTTCCTACACCCTCTGATGTTTTTGAGCCATCAGTATAACAGGTAGCTTCTGCTTGTATGAGTACACCTTCCTTCTAGTCTTCTCTGCCTGGTATATTTTGAATTTATTGTCAAAGTTATATGTCATAGCTGCTGCATCGATGGGTTGTCCCCAACGAACTGTCAACACTGGTGGAATCTACATGAAGCGAACTTAATGACGCCAGGATGAGATAGAAGATAATCAGGTAAAGGAGGGAAGATAATCGCCATCTTTCGTAAACAAACAAATTGACAGTGTTAGTCAGGTACGTCAGGGTTGCCAGATTGGGGTATTTTCCCACAATTTTGGGGTAATTTGCAAGCGTATAGGGGAACTTCTCTAAGCACAAATGGTTGGGAGATTTTTTGGGGTAAAAATTATGGAAGATTTTAAGGGGTCATGGGAAATTAAATTTGCGAATGTACACATAGAACTGTATATTATACTCTCATATAATCGAAGAAGATAGGACCTATGAATTATTTCCAGAGCTCTTTGTTGATAAGTAGTATAATTTTTGTTTACTCTTCTCTACATTTGACTACTAATTTATTAAAATGCGGCAAAAATTTAAATTTGGATGATTTGAGAGAATTTCAGTTTCTAAGTGGGGGTTTTATAAAATCACATCTGGCAACTCTGGTGGTAGTTATAGCAAATTTTACCTGACAAATTCTCTGTCTCTCTAGAACCTCTCTCTTGTATGTTGGCGCCAATCTCGCTTCACTGTTGGAATGGGACGGGGTCATTCCATCAGTGTTAACAGTTCGTTGGTTGTCCCACTACATTATCTCCTTTTAGCTCCTCAATTTGCTTTCTATTGTCAGCACTCTGTTATGGCGTATATGTTGTTGACCATGTATTAATCTTTGCATCACTGATCTGGCTTCGCCCTGTATACAGATATATGAAGTGGTGGTAGACTCAGCAGGACTCCAACCCCGATGTACTAGATATAGTGCAAACACTCCTGACCACGGCGCAGTAGACGAAATTTGGTTTAGTCCCCACTTCCATGCGAAACGCACGGTATCTACAATAGAATTTTTCTGCCTTTCCGTGAATTTTGACATTTTGACTCCGCCTTCGCGCAGCTCCATGGTCAGGAGTGTTTGCACTATTTCTACTGACCCATAGGTTATCATTGGTTTTGTATTATCGTAGGATAATTTTGGTGTTGAGCCCCCAATTCTTACCGCACATTCTTCTACATCTGCCCAATGACATAGTCGATTTCTATGTGGTTTTCAGTATGTGAGGATTCCTTGTAAGCCTATGATAAAAATATACCCCTAGATATTTTGTTTATTTGGTAAATGAACTCTCTGTTCCTCCCAACACCGGTGGTTTTAGGCTTTGTAATGCTCTCTTTTTTATGAAGTTGAAGATTTGTGTTTTTTGAGCTTTGATTGTCTTGTTTACGCCAGTTATCAACTACACTAAGCATCAAAATTAACGAACCACCTTAAAAATGGGAAATTTTTGATGTCTCGTATTTCCTAAACCTGTTGTCCGATTTGAGTAATTTTTTTGTATATTATAGCTTTATTCTTCAAGAATATCGATTTAATAATATTATTGCTAAACAGGTTAGTGTCATTGTATACCGGGTGTAACAAAGATAGTGTGTTTTTTTCTCAGAGTTTGGAACACCCTGTGGAATATTCTAGCGTATATAAAATATTGAAATTAAAATTCAGCTGTAGCCTTATGCTTTCTTAACATTTTGCTTTTCGATTCATTCGCTTATGTTGGATAATAAAAAAGTTAGGTACTTTAACCCTTATCCGGGCAACACATTTTACTTACATAACCGGGCAACCCGGGTCCATTGGGCCCACCACTGTTCTTGAATGTACTATTCATATTTACCCATATATTTTTCTAATATTCTTTTTTGATTTTTTATTAAAGTTAAATTTAAATTGTCTAGATTAAAAAAAGGTGCTACTATAGTATGCGGTCTACCTCGAGGGTGCTTACACTTATCTGGCTTTGAATATACTGACTTGAAAGGACACCTACCTGGATACGGAACAACTTGCTCATCTACCGTTATGTTTTTTTCTGGTAAATAGTGTATTTCTGAAAGATTTGGTTGACTTGATTCCACACATCGCGTATTGCTGCTAATTTGTCGTTCCTTCTTCGTTCAGACCTCGTGCCCTTATCGTCAAATCGAACAAATCTTAGCAAATTTTTGAATCGTTTTAACCCCATGGTAGCTTTAAATATAGTGGGTCCATAAAGCTTACTCCAAAGTATATCTACATTATGGATGTTGGCACTCAGGTGCCCCGCTGTTAGTAGTAGTCTAATAAAGGCATATAGCTCTGTAGAGTCGCAATATTTCCAGTTCCCTACCCCCAGGACTTTTTCGGCTTCTTTATTTATACACTTCACTATTTAGTTCACAATTTTTTCGTCCAAAAAAAAACAAAAGAAATCAACAGGATCATCTACATTTTGACCAGGGGCTAACATTACTTTGTGCACTTTGCTTTTTATTATGTCGCAGGATCGCATACGTCCTCGCATACTTCCAGTTAATTCCATCCTTAGTTTCAAAAATTACACACTCTTAAATCTGGGAACTTGTAGCTACACATTCTTCTTCATTATCAGTCAATACTACTTGCTGATCATCCTCTTCACTTGCTTCCGAAAGATGATCTTCAATTTCAGAGTCACTTTCAATGCCGCCTACTTCAGGAGATTATTCATCATCGGAGTCCCATAAATTATTAGCAATATCTTGCAGTTCTGCAGCTGATAATGGATTTCGGGACATTTTATTCGCACTATGTACTTTCACTGTAATTCAATATAATTTTAAGAGCTTAGTTGTAGGCACTAACATCGATATCAAACGACTGATAGCAGATGCATTATTCATTTCAAAATATGTATAGGTACCTACCTAACAATATTATTGCATTCCAACAATGATTATCAGTTTTTAAAATTCATTTATGATGATTTAAAATTCATTAACAATGATTACATTGTTTGTTACACGTTTAGACTTTATTATTGGATTTCCGGAATCGTAAAAGTCGTTTAGATAATCCACAAAAACATTACCTGACTGCCAGATTAACTGCTGTAACAAAGATTTAGACTTTAGGTATAAATGCAAATAGGGTCCGATGGGCCCGTGTTGCCCCTTTACTTGACAAAATACTTTCGACCCAATAATTTCACAAATGATAATGAATATTTTGAATAGCTCATGACTATGTTTAAGTAAACATACTTCTAAACAAATTCAGTGATGCATAAAATTCAATAAAAAAATTTTTATCAGTTTATGATAAAAGAGTTTGCGTCTCGGGCCCGTTGGACCCACCTTACCCGGATAAGGGTTAACAACTAGCAACGTTCTTCATCAATACAGGGTGCTTCTAAATAAGTGCGGCAAACTTTAAGGGGTAATTCTGCATGAAAAAATAATGACCATTTGCTTTATAAACATATGTCCGCAAATGCTTCGTTCCCGAGATACAGGATGCTGAATTTTTTCGTACAAACTGACGATTTATTTATTGCTCTAAAACCGGTTGAGATATGGAAATAAAATTTAGTAGGTTTTAAGAGGTAGTTATTGCGTATTTTTTGACATACAATTAAGAATTTTATATTCACCATTGGCGTGCATACGGGTTATATTACCCGGTCATATGCTAGTTGTTGTAACTTTTTTATTATCCAACATAAGGAAATGAATCAAAAAGCATAATGTTAAGAAAGCCTAAGGCTACAGTTGAGTTTTAATTTCAATATTTTATATACGCCAGAATATTCCACAGGGTGTTCCAAACTTTGAGGAAAAAACACACTACCATTGTTACACCCGGTATACAATGACACTTATGATAAGTGACTTATCTGTTTAGCAACAATATTATTACATCAATATTCTTGAAGAATAAAGCTATAACGTACTGAAAAAATCACTAAAATCGGATAACAGGTTTAGGAAATACAAGACATCAAAAATGTCCCATTTTTAAGGTGATGCGTTAATTTTGATGCTTAGATATTTAGGGCTACTAGCATTCTCCCAGACACCACCTGGACGAATTTGCCCCTGGCGACGATTGCAATATCGTCACCATATCCTAGACCTAGACAGTAAATCTTGTGTGAACAGATTTTTGAAAAGTTCATCTACCAAGGTTGTCCAATGTAGACGTGACAGAACTCCTCCCTGTGGATATCCTCAATCTGCTCTTGCTTTGCTGGTTGCTTTACCCATTATGGATATTACTATTCTATTCCCAGGGATGCCCTTATCCATGTGGATATTACCACAAATGTTCCTCGTCTAGTTATTGCCTTTATCAAAGAGTTCATAGTAACACTATTACATGCCACTTCAATACCTAAAAAAGCGGCCATTGCCATCTGTTTGTCCTCCATTGACTTCATGCAGGGCTTTGGACTTAGCTTGGGCAGGCTCCGGATACAAATAATAATCTCTAGGAATCAAACTTGGAGAATAGCACAAATGGAAGCTAATTCAAAACACAATAGGGAACTTGCATAAAATTTTAAATTCGAAAAAAATGGTATAAATCACAACAGAACATAATTTAAAACATGTATCAAAGATAAAACAGTTTTGTTTGTTTTTCGTTTGGCCCGTAAAGACGATTAAAAATTCAAATTATACCAGTCAGCCCAAAACGCGTCGTGACGTCATCGGGCTATATGTTTACATTCTGAACCAACAAAGTAAACAAAATTGTATATAATTGAAGACACAAGTGCGTGAAGGGTCTATGTGACATTTGCAAGTTATTGAGAAAAATGAAGTTAAAGTTTTTATACTAGAACTTTTTTACTCATCATCATTCTCTTTGCCTTATCCCTATGCGGGGTCGGCTTCCCTAATTGTATTTCTCCACACAATTCTATCTTGGGTCATATCAATGTTAATCCCCTTTACCAACATGTCCTGCCTTATCGTCTCCCCCCAGGTCTTTTTTGGTCTTCCTCTCCTACTCATTCCAGGAATCTGCACTTCAGCTATTCTTCGTATTGGGTGATTAACATCTCGACGTTGAACATGACCAAACCATCTTAATCTATGCTCTCTCATTTTGGCATCAATTGGTGCCACACCTAGACTTCCCCTAATATACTCATTTCTAATTTTATCCTTCTTTGTCACTCCACTCATCCCTCTAAGCATTCTCATTTCCGCCACATGCATTCGTTGTTCCTCTTTCTTTTTCACTGCCCAACATTCAGTTCCGTACATCATAGCCGGTCTTATGGCTGTTTTATAGAATTTTCCCTTCAGCTTCATTGGAATTTTTCTGTCACACACCACACCACTCGCTTCTTTCCACTTCATCCATCCAGCCCTAATTCTACTTCATGCATCTCCATCTATTTCTCCATTACTCTGTAATACCGATCCTAGGTACTTAAAACTATTGCTTTTCACAATCATTTCACCATCCAAAGATACTATTTTATTTGTAGTAGCTCTATCTTTAAATGAACATTCCAAATACTCTGTTTTTGTCCTACTAAGTTTTAAGCCTTTTTCCTCCAGAGCTTGTCTCCACTGTTCCAGTTTTTGTTCTAAGTCTCTTTCACTATTTCCTACTAATACGACATCATCAGCATACATTAAGCACCATGGAATGTTACCCTGTAGTTTTGCTGTTATAGTCGGTTCGCTAAACTCAGACGCAACTGGCTAGATATTTTAGTCCATAATTTTTTTGTTTTTTGCCAATTTTGCAAAAATTGGCAAAATTACTAACTATTTAGTGATTATTAACTATTTAGTAATTATTTTTTGCCAATTTTACTAAAATTGGCAAAATTACCGACTAAAATATCTAGAAAGTTGCGTCTGAGTTTAGCGAACAGACTATATCTGGTCCAAAACTAATGAGAATAAATACGGACTAAGCACAGAGCCTTGATACAATCCTACTTTTACATGAAATTTATCCGTCTCTCCCACACCTGTCCTAACACTAGTCGTTACTCCCTCATACATATCCCTCACAATCTTTACATATTCACCAGGGACTCCTTTCTTGTTGAGTGCCCACCACAGAATCTCTCGAGGAACTCTATCATATGCTTTCTCAAGATCAATGAATACCATATGGGCGTTTGTTTCTTTATCCTGTATTTTTCCATCAACTGCCTTATAATGAAAATATCATCTGTTGTTGATCTACCCTGCATAAAGCCAAATTGATTCTCGGATATTTCGGTCTCTTCACGTATCCGTCTATCAATTACTCTTTCCCATATTTTTATGGTGTGGCTAAGCAGTTTTATAGCCCTGTAGTTTGTACATTGTTTTATATCTCCTTTGTTTTTGTAGACAGGTAGTAGTATACTGCTTCTCCATTCGTCTGGCATTAGTCCAACTTCCATAATTCTATTAAATAAACCTTCTAAGCCACCTTGTTCCTGTCTCTCTTAATGGTCTCCATACTTCCCCAGGAATATCATCTGGTCCTACCGCTTTTCCTTTCTTTATTTTTTGAAGCGCTTGAGCCACTTCCTCGCTTGAGCCACTAGAACTTTTTTACTATAAGATCTAAATAGACTAAATTTATAGGATAGGTAGTCCTAAAGCTTATATATTTATTAACACTATTAAAAAAAACTTAACAAAAATATTTACTATATATTTTTTATATATAAAAAGTGTACATAGATCTTTTATGCACTTACATTTTAAAATTTACTGTGTACATAGATCCTTTACACTCTAGTAACTTAGAAAATATTAATTTTAATACATGTTTGGCTTGTTTGAAAGATTTTTAGGTTCGAACAACTTACTTTTAACATAAAAAACATGTTTTGAAAAATTTTAACATAGACCCTCCATGCACTTGTGTCTTCAATTTTAAATTAGACATTATAAACGTCAGTAGAAAATGCAGTTATGTGACGTTACAAGTGTTTTTGATCGTTTGAACTATTCATAGAAAATTTGTACTTTTACAAAATGGTTTTATTTTCCCTAGTGAACCTTCTTTCCTTTTCTTCAATAACTAAATCAAACTCCAATCTCAAAAAACTGGTATATATTATTACAATAACATACGATAAATGTCATTAGAATATAAATATTTTTCCTTTATTCCCCGACGACGAGCTGGCCAAATACCCAAGTAGGTGGAGGCCAATAAACTAAAGAAGAATCAGAAGAATATACCTAAATATAACCATAAACGGAACCATATAGTTAAACTCTGTGACGTCACGGGTCGTTTGAACTATTTTCAAATACAGAAGACTTTAAATTTGTACTTCTAAGTTATTACGAGTTTTTGAAGCGTGAAATTTTGGAAATCTCATTTTTATACAAAACTGAACATTATCATGTAATAAAAAAATGTGCAAGTTCCCTATTCATGAAGCTTTTTGCAGACTTCTGTAGGTACAGATGTGATATATAGAGTGAAAAGCAGGTTTTGCTTTACCAAACCAGCTTATTTCTCGTTAGTTTTTTGATTCTTTACAAAATTACGCGACACATTAACTTTGGCGTACTGTCAAAAACGGACCAATTGACAGACTGCTCTTTACTGTCATATTTAACTTACAAAAACATGATTCTATGGAATGATAAAGCAGATTCCTTTAAATTCGCTCTATCTAGGTACTAGACCTAGAAGTTTTTCGCTTCCAGTTTTCATATTTATTGAACTTTCGATTACGGTTTACAATTTTTTTTACTTATTTTGACAATTTTTCAACAAATGACATTGAAACAAATTTATCTACTCTTCAAATGCGATTCTCAATTTTATATTTGATGTAATTTTGCTTTATTTATATTAGAATAAGATAGGCAAAGGAATAGTAAAATAAATGAAATTTTTATTAATATATTTTGAGTTCTTTTTACCCTGAGAAGTTTCTAATCTTAGCTTTTTGCAACCACTTGACTAAGAAGACTGTAGAATGAATAATAGAGGAAGTAAATATATTGTTGTCATGTTTTTAGACTGGAACAACCTAGAAACGACAGAAAGATAAACAGATAGATCAAATACAGCACCTATGAAAAAAAAAACCGAAAAATCACACAAGGAAAATCAAATTAACATTAGATCATGACAAATAGGACTTTTCATTCACAGTCAATTGTTTCGAGCTTCTGTCATATGTCGTATAATCCGTGCATATTAATATTATACACAGACTATACAACATATGACAGAAGCTCAAAACAAATGACAATCGATGAAAAGCCCTATGATAACAAAATGGAAGAAGTTATATGATAAAATTGATCCAAAAGATGGCATAACCCAGACATCCAAAGTGAAAGTTATCCTTCCACACCAAATTGTTCTATATGGTCCACATAATGTTCAGAAAAAAGTCACACCATTTTGAGCGTCGGGTTTGGGGGCAGAGGGAAAAGAAATCGGTAAATTCGTAGTTTTTTACGTTTTTCGTCAATATTTCTAAAACTATGTGGTTTAGCATGAACAACCTTCTATACAAAAATGTTCCGCATTAAATTTGAAATAAAAAAGGCCCCATGCATAATCCTTCCAAAGTTACGGATTACGGAGGTATTAGTATAGTATAATAATTGGTCCAAAAAGCCTAACCCAGACATCCAAAGTAAAAGTTTTCCTCCAACACCAAATTGTTCTATATGGTTCACATATTGTTCAGTAAAAAGTTACACCATTTTAAGTATCCGGTTTGGGGGGAAATGGGGGAGAGGTCGGTAAATTAGTTGTTTTTTAAAGTTTTTCGTCAATATTTCTAAAACTATGCTTTAGCGTAAAAAATGTTCTATACAAAAATGATCTACATAAAATGTAAACCAAAAAAGGTTCTATACATAATTGTTATAAAATCAACGGTTCCAGAGTTACGGAGGGTGAAAATTGGAGATTTTCGATACTTTTTATATTTTTTTGGCAATTGATGATGATTTTGTATGGTGAGGTTGACGTTTCTTTAAGGGCGTATCACTAACATACCATAGGCCACTGAAATAGCAAATTTTATTTACAAATCACAATCCTGTTAAAGATTTCTTTCATCAGTAATAATATTATAAATTGCCCAAAAAATATAAAAACTATCGAAAACCTCCACTTTTCACCCTCCGTAACTCTGGAACCGTTGATTTTATAACAATTATGTATAGGACCTTTTCTGTTTTAAATTTTATGTAGAACATTTTTGTGCAGAACATTGTGTACGAAAAAACATAGTTTTAGAAATATTGAGGAAAAACGTAAAAAAACTACTAATTTACCGACTTCTTCCCACAAACCGGACGCTCAAAATGGTGTGACTTTTTACTGAACAATATGTGGACCATATAGAACATGGTGTTGGAGGAAAACTTTTACTTTGGATGTTTGAGTTAGGCCTTTTTTTGGACCAATTATACTATACTACCTCCGTAACTTTGGAACCGTTCATTTTAGAAGGATTATGCATAGGACCTTTTTTATTTCAAATTTAATGTAGAACATTTTTGTATAGAAGGTTGTTCATGCTAAACCGCATAGTTTTAGAAATATTGACGAAAAACGTAAAAAACTACGAATTTACCGATTACTTCCCCCTCTCCCCCCCAAAACCGACGCTCAAAATGGTATGACTTTTTTCTGAACATTATGTGGACCATATGGAACAATTTGGTGTTGGAGGATAACTTTCACTTTGGATGTGTGGGTTTGGGTCTAGTTATACCACACTAAAGTACCTGATAATAGAGTAACCAGTACCATAAAACATTTCCTGGAAATACATTAATATATAAGAGGAAGAAGAAGATTGCCTGAAAATAAGCAGATTTGAAACCAGATGAAATCCTACTTTGTAAAAAATACTACCTAAGGTGTCAACCAAATATAGGCAACCTATTTTACTAGAATGTGTTTATAAGGTTGAGTACGTAGTAGGTGCAAAATGAAAATAGATAGATAAATGCTAAAAAGATGGAAAGAATCAGTACCATAAATATATGAATAATTCAACCATTGAAAAGACATATGAGAAAGGAGAAAAACTATACAGTATGTCCCTGTAAGTTGTATCCATATGGAAAACTTTTTTATTATTCATTTTACGAAAAAAAGTTATTCTTTATAAAAAGTTTTGCATGGTCCAAAACCCAAGATTCAACCATCATATATCAAATTTTATGAATGTTATACGAGGTATGTCAAAAGTTTGAATTTCACTCAAGAGTAAAGTAGCTGCATATTTCACAATATTGAAAATTGCTATTACGAAAAGTTGTTTGGAATTAAAAACTATATTCTAATATGCAATTACATCCTTGTAATTGAAAAAAAAATTTGAAAAATTATGGATAACTAACATTATTTTCAGTTATTTCAATTTTTGATAACTCTTTTATTATTAATTTTACGAAAAAAAGTAATTCTTAATAAAAATTCTGGATGTTCTAAAACCTAAAATACAACCATCTTATATCATAAATTTTATCAATTTTATACGAGGTATGTCAAAAAAGATAAGTAAAGTACTTTTATAGTTCAGAATATTTCAATTAAAAGGATGTAATTACTTAATGAAACATAGTTTTTAATTCTAAATAACTTTTCATAACAATTTTCGATATTGTGAAAAATAAACGTATTTTACTCTTGAGCGAAATTCATATTTTTGACATACCTCTAGTATAAAATGGATAAAATTTGACATAAGATGGTTGTATTTTAGGTTTTAGACTATGCACAAGTTTTTATTAAGAATCACTTTTTTTCGTAAAATTAATAATACAAGAGTTATCAGAAAATAAAATAACTGAAAATAATGTTAGTTGTCCATAATATTTCAAAAAAAAGAATGTGTGTGTACTTTGTACGCACGTAAGAAGTTATACTTCTATTATATGATTATAAACGAAATTAATATACTTTTTATTTATATTTTATTTAAATATTAAATTAATTTATACTTACTACTTCTCAAACATTTTTATTAAAACAGTGCCAAAAAAAGAATGTGTGTGTACTTTGTACGCACGTAAGAAGTTATACTTCTATTATATGATTATATGATTATAAACGAAATTAATATACTTTTTATTTATATTTTATTTAAATATTAAATTAATTTATACTTACTACTTCTCAAACATTTTTATTAAAACAGTGCCAAAAAACACATTAAAAATGTCACAAATGATTTCTGAACATTAATTGTCGGAAAAATTTTTAACTAAATACGTATTTTCTGAAAATAAAATTATATAATAAATATACTTACAATCATAAAATGTATAAAAAAAAAATAAAAAAATAAAAGTTTTTATTGGGATTCGAACCAACTTACCACGCGGCTGGTATTTGCGTTGTATTGGGATTCACCCGCATTAAAACTTCGCCACAGAGACAGCTTCTCATTATGTGCGAAGATCGTCTAACTAAACAGATTAACCTTTTGACATTTTTAACTTATGTAAATCAAATTATTTTGATTTTGAATTGAAATGATTTAGAATTGGAAAAATACAACAAAACATAGAGTAAGAAGACAATATATTAGGTGAATATTGATAGAAATTTTGATGGTAATCAAATTATGTAAATAAAAGTATTACATACTACTTATGTATTTTGGTAGGTTCAAGGTAGGTATCGGAGCCCGTATAACGACTAATAAATTTCGCAATCACTTGCGTCGTGCAAAGTGGCTATGTTCAAATATCATAACAAAATTTGATCAACTATTTATAAAACACTTACCAGTAAAAGATTCTTTAGCTTTGAATAAGCGAGATCTGCGGCACTCATACTAGGCACAGTTTGATGAGCTTTCACATTGGCATGCAACAATCATCTCTTCTATGTAAATAAGTCCAAAAATATAATATGAAAACTATTTAAAAAGGCAGTATAACCATTAACTAACGTTTTGTTTGTTGTCTTCCTACAAATTTTAAAACGCAACAAGCATACATTATAACCAAACCATGCACAGTCCCACAGCTGTGCCACAGCTGCCATATTGGATAATTTTTGTCATGTCATTTGAACATCCAATCAGAACAAAGTTATAATGCACATGCGCCCGGTCGCTAGGTTTTCCCATATAAAATTTCACCGTCATTACGCCCGTAAAGAAGTATAACTTCAAAAAAAATTTTTCAATTAGAAGGATGTAATTGCATACTAGAATATAGTTTTTAATTCCAAACAACTTTTCGTAATAGCAATTTTCAATATTGTGAAAAATAAAGCTACTTTACTCTTGAGTGAAATTCAAACTTTTTGACATTACTCGTATAATATTAAAAAAAATTGATATTTGATGGTTAAATCTTAGGTTTTGGACCATGCAGAGCTTGTTATGAAGAATACTTTTTTTCGTAAAATTAATAATAAAATAGTTTTCCATATGGATACAACTTATTACAGGGACACACTGTATACAGATAAGACACTATTATACCCACGATGTGAATGAAACCAGAAAGAATTACAAGACGAATATTATAAGAATCGAGAAGTAGAAAAATGAGGAGAAGACCCAGAAAGAAATGGATAAATCAGACCGAAGGAATAGGAAGGAATAATAAGGGAAAAATATTAAAGAAGATTACCAAAAATAGAAATGCATTGTAAAGAAAGAACCGGAATCTCAATCTGACGCCTTAGAGGGCAAAAGGATATGAGAAGAAGAAGTTCAACAACAGCACAAAAAACACCAGTCAAAAGTCACAATCAAGACGATAAATAAACTCAGGGTTGAAAAAAAACATGTTTTTTATTTTATACAAAACAAACGTTTTTTTTTTGTTTTAAACGGTTTTTTTTTTGTTTTAAACATGTTTTATTTTTCGTTTTTATATTACGTGTTTTAAACAAATAAAACGTAGAAAAAAACATTGTTTAAATCATATTTCTTAAAATGAGAAGGATCTGTTTGAGGAATTAAGCAGCATAGATACATATAATAACTTATGGCTGTTCAGCTCATATTATGAACTTACTTGCCCACGATATAGAAGTGCCAGGAACAAAGAGCAGTGTCAAAAACTAACTAAAGGCCGCGTCTCACCATCAAATAATTTGATCAAACAGTTTGAGCAAACTTGACGTACTTGAGGAAGTACGTCAAAGTGACGTCACAATTGCAGTTTTTTTGAAATTCCAAAAATCTGTGCTCTCACTCTCACTATCAGTCTAGTTTGCTCAAATTTTTTGTATTGAGTTGTCTAACTTGTTTGTACCTTATTTAAAATTAAAATTTTTCAATATTATCCACAATATGAACACTCAGGATGTGACGTCACTAACTGTCACTTTCAGTTGCTCAAATTATTTGATGGTGGGACGCGGCCTTAATGATACAAAACATTTAACAACATTATATTACAGAAACTAAAGGGGAAACTAAGAATGTTCAACAAGAGAAGATTGTGACTGGGAAGGCTCGAAAATGCAATAAAGTTGCAACATACGGTTTGACACATAAAAAATTACAAATAGAGAAAAAAGAGAAATAGTCATCGAAGAAACAAAAGGAATGATAAAACTGTAAAATTTTTAACAAACTAATAATAGATGAATAAGTATATGGAAAATTAAAACTTGGCACTGGCTTGATAGACTATTGATTATGTATTTTAGAAAGGAACTACAACGTTAACGGGGTTTTATTATTTCATATAGTCAATGGACCTCTCAGTATGAAAAAACCGTGGAGTGCTACCATTTAAAAGGGGTGCGTTTTTGAGAAAAGGGTGAATTACTCCCTAGGCACGGGGCGAATTAGGGTGAGTGCTATGCACATTTGGTGCAAACATGTAGGTATACAGGAAAATTGTTCCAGGTTAAATTTTGTTTTTTGTCCCAAAACTTTTTTCAATGGGGGTATAGGTATAGGCAATGCTTCACAGAAAAAAAACTTCCATCTTTTTTCTTTAATGTGACGTTTGGTATAAGTTCCTATTATTTATAAATTCCAAATTATGATTTTTCAAAGTTCACCACTCATAGCGATTTTGGGACATTTTCCTTGTTAATTCGCAAACATTGTTCTGTAACATTTTTCTACGCAGCTTTAGGTATATGCAATGTTACATTTAATAGAAAGAAAAATCAATTATCTTTAAAATGGTCTATCGCAAAAGGGTGTGTCAATATTTTTAAACAAGATATGGTTTTTCAAAGTTGTATACCTTTAATGATTTTTGATATATTTTACGATTATTTTTAAATTTCTCATTATAACTTTTTTTATTGTATATTTAGGTATATACATTGTGCAATAAAAAGAAATCTGATTTTATTTATGTTAAAATTGTTAATTCTAAAAAAATTCTAGGACTATTTTTAAACAAGATATGCTTTTTCAAAATGTTACATACATATATGCAATAGGTCCCACTAAGCTGGAACCATATTATGGAAAACGTTTTTATTATTAACTTTATGAAAAAAAGTTATTATTTATAAAATGCTCTGCATAGTCTAAAACCTAAGATGCAATTACCAGATATAAAATTTTGTCAATAGTGTACGAGGTATGTTAAAAAATATGAATTTCGCTCAAGAGTGTAGCTTTATATTTCAAAATATCGAAAAGTGTTATTAAGAAAAGTTATTTGGAATTAAAAATTATGTTATAACATGCCATTATATTATTCTAATTGAAAAAAATGAAAAATTTTTCTCAAATTACGGATACCCTTGGATATCCTACGGATATCTTGTTTAAAAATAGTCCTAGAATTTTTTGCAATACATCATTTTAAAGTAGAGAATATATGCTTTTTTTTATTTTACAATGTATATACCTGAATGTACAAGAAAAAAAGGCATAATGAAAAATTCTAAAAATAATCATAAAAAATATCAAAAATCATAAAAGTATAAAATCTTGAAAAAGCATAGCTTGCTTAAAAATAGTCGTACAATCTTATACAATAGACCATTTTAAAGGTAATTGACTTGTCTTTCTACTAAGTGTACCATTGCATATACCTAGAAATGCGTAGAAAAAAGTTACAGAACAATGTTTGCGAAATAATGGGGAAAATGGCCCAAAAATGCTGTAAGCGGCGAAATTTGAAAAATCCTATTTTGGAAACTGTAAATCCTAGAGACCTCTACCACACCTCATTTTAACGAGGAAGGATAGAAGTTATTTTTCACTAAAGCAATGCCTATACGCATATCCCCTTGGAAAAAAGTTATGGGGCAAAAAACAAAATTGCTTTCTTTTTCGTTTTTTTCTTGTTATTCTTTTGAGTATATTTTTGTAAAAATCTTTGACTTAGCAAATTAACATATTAATAGTAATAAATAATATTAATAGTAAATTTAACCTGGAACAATTTTCCTGTAGACGTGTTTGTACTAAAAGTGCATAGAACTCACCCTAATGTAACCTGTGCCTAGGGACTAAAACACGCCTTTCTCAAAAATGCACCCATTTAAATGGTAGCACTCCGCGGGTTTTTCAAATTTAGCGGTCCATTGACCATATGAGATAATTAAATCTCATTAACGTTGTAGTTTCTTTTAGCTCTCTTATTTTAAACATAATCAATAATAGCCTATGATCTGGCCAGTCAACATAGATTATCCTACGGGTCTAGGAGGTATTCTAGAAATGGAGAAGCGAACAATGCTTCATCAGAAGTGATGGTACTAGAGGAAAATCTAATTAAATCACATGCTAACATGTGGCAACAAGAGAAAAATTATCATACAATCAGGCCATAGAAATCAAAACATGCTACCTTGAGAAGAACCAATTGGAAGACCTAAGTGGAAGAAGGAGGTATGTCACATTTTCTAAAATTTTGAGGTTACTAGTAAATAAAGATGATATGTGACTTCTCTATCACATGATACCTACACTGTATATCTAAAAGCTTACAATGCCCTAAAAAGCAATATAACTGTTTTAAGCTTCTTAGAGATACAGCGAAGTTTCAAAGAGAAGTCGCATATCACCTTTATTCACTATAAAACTTCAAATTTTAGAAAATGTCACATACCTCCTTCTTCCACTTCTTTAATTATTATGTCAAATAAAACACATAAATTTTAAAATAAACAAATTTTATTTTTGTAATATACAAAATAAATCATTTATTTACAAATTAACTCTATTTACAAATATAAACAATTAATCAGTCTTTTTTACAAAGAATATGAAGAACAATTCTAAATATTAATCAACTTCTTCTACTGTGGGACCATTTTGTCTTCCAGCAAAACCTCCGTATTGTTGTCCACAACCACCTGGCATTCCACCACTAGGCTGATTGTTATTTTGACTTCCTTGGTACAATTTGGTCATGATAGGACTGCATACACTTGTTAATTCTTTTTGTTTGTCTTCGTATTCTGCTTTGTCAGCTAAAGTGTTGCTATCTAACCATTTTAGACAGCTTTCGCATTCTCTCTCGATTGCTGACTTGTCTTCAGATGATAATTTGTCTCCGCAGTCCTGTACAGCTTGTTTCAGTTGGAAGACATACCCTTCAAGTTGGTTTCTTGCTGCTATTTTCTCTTTCTGTCGTTCGTCTTCTTCCTTATATTTTTCGGCTTCTGATAACATTCTGTCAATTTCTTGTTGTGACAGTCGCCCTTTATCATTCCTTATGGTGATGTTGCGGGTATTACCTGAACTTGTATCTTTGGCAGCAACATTGAGTATACCATTGGCATCCAGATTGAAAGTAACTTCAATTTTTGGAACTCCACGAGGCGCAGGAGGAATGCCAGTTAAATCAAAGGTTCCCAGACGATTGTTATCTTTTGTCATTGCTCTTTCACCTTCAAATACTTGAATAGTAACAGCTGGTTGGTTGTCAGCATATGTTGTAAACGTCTGAGTCTGTTTGCATGGAATTCTTGAATTCCTTGAAATTATGTTGCTCATAATTCCTCCTGCAGTTTCAATGCCTAATGATAATGGAGCTACATCTACTAGTAAGACATCTTGGATCTTCGAATCAGTTTCTCCACTTAATACTGCGGCTTGGACAGCTGCTCCATATGCTACGGCTTCGTCTGGGTTGATGGAAAGATTCAATGGTTTGCCACTGAAGTAATTTTGCAGAAGTTGTTGGATTTTGGGAATACGTGTAGAACCACCAACCAGGACAATGTCGTGGATTTGTCCTTTGTCTAACTTGGCATCATTCAGAGCTTTCTCAACAGGTTGTAGTGTTCCTCTGAAGAGATCTGAACATAATTCTTCAAATCTCGCTCTGCTAATTTTAGTGTAGAAGTCGATACCTTCGAAAAGAGCGTCTATTTCTATAGTGGCTTCGGAACTGGATGATAAAGTACGCTTGGCTCTTTCTGCAGCTGTTCTTAATCGTCGAAGGGCTCTTGGATTATTTTTCAGATCTTTCTTGTATTTTCTCTTGAATTCATCAGCAAAATGATTGACTAACCTGTTATCAAAGTCTTCACCACCAAGATGAGTGTCACCAGCTGTGGATCTTACTTCAAACAATGAGCCCTCATCAATTGTCAAAATGGAAACATCAAAGGTACCTCCACCCAAGTCGAAAATGAGTACGTTCTTTTCACCTTTCAGATTTTTGTCAAGACCATAAGCTAAGGCTGCTGCTGTTGGTTCATTAATGATTCTCAAAACGTTGAGACCAGCAATGGCACCTGCATCTTTAGTGGCTTGTCTTTGTGAATCGTTAAAATAGGCTGGAACTGTGATAACGGCATCTTTAACAGTGGTTCCCAGATACGCTTCTGCAGTTTCTTTCATTTTCGTAAGAACCATGGAACTGATTTCTTCTGGAGAAAATACTTTTTGTTCACCTTTACAGTCAACTTGAATCTTTGGCTTGCCACAGTGGTTAATTACTTTAAATGACCAGTGTTGGATGTCTTGCTGGATTTTTGGATCATCAAACTTTCTACCAATGAGACGTTTGGCATCAAAAACTGTGTTGCTGGGATTCATCGCCACCTGATTCTTCGCAGCATCTCCCAAGAGACGCTCTGTATCTGTGAAAGCAACATAGCTGGGTGTTGTTCTGTTGCCTTGGTCGTTGGCGATGATTTCAACTTTTCCATGCTGCCAGACACCCACGCAGGAATACGTGGTGCCCAAATCGATACCAATTGCTGGAACTTTAACCATTTTCTTGATGTAATTTCACACAATAATACTTTTACTTCACAAAACGTTCAAAAACTTTGTCAAATAATTCGCTTGACTACTTTGATTTTTGATATCACTTGTTTACTTGTCGTTGTCGTTATATTTGAATAATCTGAAATGACGCCGGAACGATTCGCTTTTATATAAACCGTAAAATCGACCCGAACGTTCCCGATCGGTGGGGAATTATCTCGAAAATTCCATTGATAAAACCAATGAGATTCTCGAAGGGGAGCGTACAAACTGCACTAAGAAGTTTGTTAAAATGTAAACAAGAATTTTATTGAGGAAAATGTTAAATAAACAAAAACAAATTATAAACGAATATATTATATACCAGAATAACAATATAGGAATGGAAAAACACACCAATTCACTATTAGCTAAAAAAATACTTATTTAATTCAATAAAATAATAGACATCATAATACTCTAATTCTACAGGGTATCCAGTAACTCTCCTGACATAATATATCTCCTTCATATTATGTGTGTGTGTGTGGAAAGATAATGGCATGGAATCAAGTCCATTTGCCACAGAAAGTTGTAAAAGGAATTTTCTTATAGTATAACTACAGAGATGTGGGTTATGCCGTTTTAAATTTGTATTTTATTTTCTTTAATAAAATTTACTAAAAGTTCCAAGGTGTTTTTATTGGCAGCTAACAAAATGTGTGTGAGATTTAATGGAAGAAAATATTTCATATCAATAAGTGTACGAATTAAATCATTGGATTTTTTTAAATGTTTTTTGCAACCGAAAAATATATGATTTAGATCTCCGTAAGAGTTCTGATCACAACTACAGGCCGAGGACTGTATAATGCCCAGCTTAGCAAGGTGCGATGGAAATCGCCCTCCTTCATATTATGAAGACCGGATATTCCTCAGATAATTTTAAGACAATTTAACCCAATTCACCTAGTCTGAAAATGCTTTCTAAGTGAGCTAGAGCCAGTAGCGTACTGATAGATCTGCGGGCCCTGGTTCCGGTTGGAATGCGGGCCCCCCGCCCAATAAAAACACACATTGTATATCAAAAGTTTTTAATAAGCATTAAATATAAATCATAATGTAGGTATTTATAAAACTCAAACTAATTTAAAACAATTAATTGGCCAACTAAGTTTGCCACTGAATTTCAATATATGAGGTTTTAATCCTCAAATTCCAACCACGTGGGAAGAGTCCTGTGTTGTCCTGAGTAATATCCAGGTATATTTGCAACATCATTGAGTATTTTTATTAATATGTAGTATAAGACAACAACTGTAAACATTTAAAGCGTTTTCACCCAAAACATTTTGGTGGCTCAGGCATGCTATTTTTTTGTTTTTAGTAACACTGATGATGGATTCCTTAATCCGGAAACGTTCTGTGATTTAATGTAACCCTTATTTAGGGAATTTCAAATATACTTTTACACAGTCACAAGTCCCTGAAAACTTCTTTAATGTTTATTTTAATAAGTTACAGGGGTGAGAAAAAAAGAGAAAATGTAGTGTGATTTTTAATTTCAAATGTCTCATTCAAAAGAAAATTTTGATTTATTTTAAGGGACTTTCGGCTCTCGGTAATAACGTAATCTTTCATTGTGCGTTAAATTTTTCAAAAATATTAACTAGTTTGTTCAGGATTCGAAAAAAATGGACACCATGCCTGTGGTGATATTTTCCAAATCGAACATTCGCTATCTTTGTCATACAACGCACTCAGTTGAACAGAATGTGGTGACAAGACACTGACAAACAAGATGAGGTACTAAATATTTGACACTGACACGGCTTCAGGAATATTTTAAGTTATTTATTAAATAATATTGATGATGTATTTGATAAATCATTTATTTAAGATGTGACATTATTAAACAGTTATTTATTGTTTATTATTTATGGAAGAGTCAAGTAGAGAATACACCAAAATGTATCTAAGCGTTCCATAGTAACAATATATTATTAAAAAATCAGTTTTACTCTTATCTCGATTACCTATTAGTTTTTATTGTATAGTATATAAATTATTGTAATCACTGAATACATAGTTAGTGAAAAATAGTCATATTAATTAACTGAATTAATAATTTAAGCGGTTATACAAGTAACGGTTATCCAAGAACATTCAAAAGCCATCTCTAAGTTAATCATGACAATGCCATTGTCAATCAATGTTTACATCTCCATACCAGTGAGAATTTTACTACACGTAATCTGCTGTGTAAAGAAAGAAAAAGTAGAGATATCCGTAAATATTTGCGCCTACGCTCTTAATGTTGATTATAAAAACTATAGAAATAAGCTTAATAGTTTATTAAAAAAAAACCAAAAAAGACTTATAGCAAAATAAAGTTCATGAAGCTGGTGCAAACACAAAAAAAATGTGGAATACTATATAAATGATTATTTCATTCATAGGAGATTCTGACCAATAGAAAGCTACAGAAATAAGAATTAAACTGATAATTTTTGATAATATCCCGTCGTCAAGTATAGTACGTCAGATGCCCTTCGTTGCTACGAAAAACTACATTAAATGACATTAATGACAATTAATGTTTTAAAAATTATAAAAGTGATGACTTTCAACCGTCAAATATTTTTAACAACTGTGTGTTTAATTGTACTAATTTGTACTTACATAAATAAAGTACAATAAAATTTTGGTTTTGAACAGTTTTATTCATGAAATAATCGCAGCAAATTGCACTCGATCTCTAAAATTATTATGAATTTTTGCCCTCGTGACACTTTGACATAATTTCTCTCCCCTTCGGGTCGTGAAATTAAAACTGTCAAAGTGTCACTCGGGAAAAATTCGATAATTTTAGAGCTCTTGTGCAATTACTATTGATAATATCTGGTCGGAAGCAAACGTCTAAAAATATTATTATAGGTACATCTAATAAAATTATATCAATAATCAGAGTAAAGTTTAAATAAATATTGGTATTATAATATGGATTATCGTCGAAAGCCGACATGATCAACCAAAACGAAAGATGTGGTGATTTTTCTAGTGACCTTCTTGGGTGAATCTGTCTTTTTAAATTTACTTCTCCTGGTTTAAAAACAAAGCATAGTGTCTATCGACTTAGCACCATGCGTAGGCAAGAGTATTCTTTTTTGCGCTACACCAAGTCAATGGGCACTGTATCAATTATTTTACACAAAAGTAGTATTAAGGTTGGAACTTAGAAGTAAAATTAAACATCTAAGGTAAAGTTAATGTTACAGAACAAGACCGACGGTATACGGTAAACCACTTTGGATGTTGAATACCTTGATAGTAAAATAAATATGTATTATATTACCTATACTAAACTTGCATTATCTCAATTTCCGAACTTTTACAAAAGTTTACAACTTATTCATAAATCGTGCCAATATAAATATAATAACGCTCGGTTTCATAATCAGTTAAAGCGGACTTTAAATTTTAAGTTGGTACCTTTATCAATGCAATTCATATGGGTAGAATGTCAACTAATTTAGTTAATGTTCACTTTAAGGCTATGGGTACATAATTCGCAAATATTTTACGGCTATCCCTACGTTTTCTGTCTTTACATGGCAAATTACGTGTAGTAAAATTCACACTGGTGTGGATATGTACATATTACTAGAATGTCATTCTACTTGACAATGTCATAACTAGCTTAAAGAGATGGCTTTTGAATGTTCTTGGATAACTGTTATTTTTTGTATAATTGCAAATTATTAATTCAGTTAATAAATTTGATAATTTTTTCACTAGCTATGTATTCAGTGATTGTAATAATTTATATGTACCTACAACGAAAACTAATACTTAATCGAGAAAAGAGGAAAAGTGTTAAAGTGATTTTTTAATAATATATTTTTACTATGGAACGCTTACAATTTTGAACATCTTTAACAACAAAATACGTGGATAACAGAATATATCTTGATGTATTCTCTGCTTCTATCTTCCATAAATAATACACAATAAATAACTTTTTATAAAGTTCATCTCTTAAATCAATTATTTATCAAATATTATTTAATCAACAACTAAAATATTCCCGATTCATGTCAAATAATTATTTAAAATTGTCACTGATTGTCAGTGTCTGACTGACAATATTCTATTCGACTGTGCGTTGTATGACAAAGATAGATTTGGAAAATATTACCACGGACATTGTGTTCATTTTTTTCGAATCCTGAAAAAACCAATAAATGTTTTTGAAAAATCTAAACGCAGAATGAAAGACTAAATTATTACCGAGGGCCGAAAGTCCCTTAGAATAAATAAAAAGTTTATTTTGAATGAGATATTTGAAATAAAAATAACACTAAATTTTCTCTTAGTTTTTCACCCCTGTAACTTATTAAAATAAACATTATAGAAGTTCTCAGGGACTTTCGGCCCTCGCTAATAACGTAATCTTTCATTCTGCGTTTAAATTTTTTAAAAATACTTATTAGTTTTCTCAGGATTCGAAAAAAATGAATCCCCATTTGAATAGCATTGCAGCCGAAAAAACGTACCGATCCTCTTAAGTTGATTATGAAACCGGGCGTAAGTGTCTGGGTTAGCAGGTACAGACGGTTAAACAAGTGTTGAAACCATTGCCACCCATTGCTTCGGTATAAGCAGGTAAAAATAGTACAGAACCTTTACAAAGGTGTTCTATATGTTTCATAATAAATTTTGTTTTCAAATTTTTTGATAAATAGGTATTCTTGGTTTTTATTATTATAAGTACCTACACAAAATAAAAATTTAGTAAGCAGTTACATTTTATAGTGCGTATACTTGTGTAGTTCAAAATGTCCCCATCAAATTAGAGAAAATAGAAGCAAACATTGGGTTAGAGCGGGCCCCTGTGGGGCCCGGGCCCTGGTTCCGCGGTATCTGCGGAACCATGCTCAGTACGTCACTGGCTAGAACTCTTTGAAGACGGCGGCTCCTTGTAATTAGTTTTTTAATATCTTCAGAACGCTTCTACTTAGAAAAACGAAAACTGGTACGCTTATTTATCTTCCAGAGATGAACCGATTAAATCAATTGCGAATTTCTTGTAACGGTCAGAAGCGTCCGCTTTGGGTAGGATAACGGTTATTTTATCGCATAATTTTTTTGTCTTTAACTTTTCAAAATTTTTAACAATAGATTATTAAATTGTAAAAACATACTCTTGCTTTTAATTAAAGTCGGTGAAATACGTTTTTTTTAATTTTCTCAAATCCAAAAAATGAAAAAATTTCAAATCGATTTTTCTAGAAAATGGAGTATCCCATTGACTTAGCAAGAGTACCTTTTAGTACTAAAATTGTTCACAATGTAATAATCTAGTGTCAAAAATGTTTAAAATTTAAAGATAAAAAAGTTATGCGATAAAATAACCGTTGACCTACCCAAAACGGACGCCTATGACCTCTACTAGAATTTTGCAGTTGATGTAATCGATTTATTTCTGGAAGATAAATAAGCGTATAGCGTACCAGTTTTCATTTTTCTAAATAGAAGCATCCTGGAGGCATTTAAAAAACCAATCACAAGGCGCAATCTTGAAAGAGTTCTAGGCCTTAGGAAGCATTGTCGAACTAGGTGAATTGGGTTGTCTTAAAATTAGGTGAGTAATCTCCGGTCTTCTTTTGTCAGGAGAGTTTCTGGACGCCCTGTATAATGACTTTTGTTTACGTGTAATTTGATCGCAATAAATCTTTTTCATCCAAAAACGGACTCTCTGAGTTCTAGACAGTTAAGACTTCGCCACACAGGGCAGACGAGCCCGTTCTAGTGCATTTTGTAGTACAACTTTTTCTTGATTTCCGTCCTCCTTGTGAGGAGGAGACAGAGTCAAGATCATAAAGTCAAGAGACTTCAATTTATTTCTTTCGTTCCAATTTTGTAGCAACTTATCTTCTGATATTAGCAGAAGCGATACAAATAAAAGGGTAGACGTAGAGGTTCATCATCATCATCAACCCGTACTCGTCCACTGCTGGACATAGGTCTCCCTCAGCTCCTTCCATCTTTCTCTGTTTTGTGCAGATTGCATCCAGTTGCTGACAATACGCTTCAGATCGTCAGCCCATCTGGTTGGTGGTCGTCCTCTGCTCCGTAGTGCTTCTTCTCGTGGCCTCCACTCGACACTACGTTTTGTCCATCGGTTGTCTGACATCTGGCGACGTGTCCTGCCCAATTCCACTTGAGCGACGCGATTCTTTCGACGGCGTCCGTTGTTATAGTTCTACGATGTATTTCTTCGTTTGGGATTCGGTCCCTCAGGGAGACATCCAACATCTGGCGCTCCATAGCCCTCTGAGTTATGCGAATCTTGTTCATTACTTTTTTTGTGAGTGTTAATGTTTCCGCTCCATAAGTGAGTACAGGCAATCACACTGGTCAAATTTTTCCTTTTCAGGCATATGGGTAAGTCCGATTTAAATATGTACATAGCTCAGTTTACCAAACGCTGCCCAGGCTAGTTCTATGCGACCTGGGAGCTCGCACGTCTGGTTATCTCTTCCCAACCGAATTTCATGTCCCAATTACTTATAAGATGCAGTCTGCTCAATATCCATTCCATCAACAACAATATTACGATTTAGCACCAGATTAGTCATTATTTGCGTCTTGTTGATATTAATCTTTAGTCTGACCTCTAAGGAAGCGTGATATAACTTGTTCAACATTATTATTGCATCATCCATACGATTGGCTATAAGGACGATGTCATCTGCGAATCTCAAATGACTGAGCTTCTCTCCATTTATATTGTTACCATATTCGTTCGGATCTGCCTTCTTAAAAGTGTGTTCTAAAAGGGTTGTGAACAGCTTTGGTGAGATGGTGTCTCCTTGCCGTACTCCTGGCTGCATACAGAATTTATTAGTTTATTGATCAGAGAATCTTACGCTAGCCGTTGCATTGTGGTAGATATATTTTATCACGTTAGTGTAGCGATGGTCTATTCGGCATTCTGTCAATGCTTTTAACATTTTCTGCTGGTTTATGGTATCGAACGCTTTCTCGTAGTCCACGAATGTCAGTGCCAATGGTTTGTTGTATTCCGCCGACTTCTCTATCCAAGTTTTTTATCAAGTAGAGACGTAGAGCTAGAGGTTAGTGACGGATATATTGGTCTCAGATATCCACTACACGCAACAAAATAAATTTTGCGGAGAATATCCTTTCTGGTTGTTAGTTTGTCACTGAAATAAACGAAAAATCCATTCTACAGATGCGGATAGGACAAATCAGTATCATTATGTAGATACCGACATTTTTTATTAAGCCCAGCCGCACACCAAAGAAGCATGAAACGAAAAACATGAAACATGAAACCAAAAACATGTTTCATGAACCTAAAACACTGCTAAACAAATCTCAAAGTCCGCCTACCAATGAAACGAGTGTGATTCATGCTCATGAGACATTTTTATTTTCGGAGAGTTTCATAAATGGGCGGACGTTTATTTGTTTAGCACTGTTTTATTTCCATGAAACGTAATTTACGTTTCATGTTTCTTTGGTATCCGGCTGGGCTAACAGTACTACAACTTTTGAGACAAGACAATTTCAAATGTTTTTAAAATTCTTTGTCACTGGTTTATGACATTTCGTTGGTGATTAGCAACCGTGTCATACAAACTGTGCTATCAATAATTTTCAAACGGAGTATAGTCGATTATAAGGAAACAAAAAACTACACAACAAAATAGCAACTACATATTATACCTAAGCAGAATAAATGAAAATTGACTACAGAAGAAGAGTAAGTTGCTCAGACAATATGAAGAAGTACTGAATAAAAATTAATTTTATAAACAGTAGATATATTGACAGAAAACTATTAAATAAAAACAAAGAAGAGAAAGATAATAGTTATTTATGTACCAAGTCAGTAAAGTTACTCATTATCGAACGAGTCTATTATGAGCACAGCGAGCCTAGCGAGCCTAACAAGCGAGGCGAATAACAGACGAGTTCGACAAAGAGTCTTTACTGACGTCATGCATACACAATTTTATCGCCAGCAATTTGATATTGGTTTTAATACTTACTTAAGGGCGCTTTACAGCTTGTAATCCTACCTGCAAGATGCAAGAAAGTTGCCTAAAGGCATGCGCAGTATGTCGTCAGTTGATTATTGCATACAACTTCTTGCAATTGCGCAATAATCGGTTTGGTGCCATTTTTTCATGCAAGTTTTCATGCAAGTCTAGGGGAATTTGATTTTTCCACAATATCAAATGTCATTGACGACACGGATTCACGAATACATGCCGATCAGCTGTTTTCTGTTTGTGAAATATATCAACGATGGAAATGAATGAATAATGAAATGGCACTTTCTGAGATTCTATAATTATTGTAAATTGTATATTAAGCTACGGAAGCTCTCTCTCCTCTAGCTAAGTACCTTAGGATAATAAATAATTTGTGTTTCGCAGAAATAGTATTTCGAAATATAGATTTCTTTGTAATTGTTCAATTTTTCCCAAGGGTTTATTAAAATGTACATTCATTCCTAGAAAATTAGAGTCATTTTCATCATCTACTTGGATAAATTCTTCTGTTGGAGATACATTATTACCCCTCTTCTTGTTCAACTAAGCTCCGATCTCGGCGTTCTAAATTAGTGACTAAAAGGCTGGCTGCAGCAATAATAATACTTAAAGTTGCTGCTGCCGCCTTTTTCCTTTTATATTTGGTTATTTCTGATAGTCTTGGCATTTCGAAATTTACCAAGTTAAATAAACAGCAATAAAGTAATTTAAAAAAACAAAAGTTTATAAGTTAGGTTAAGGGTAAAACTTTCAATTTGCATGCAAGCCGGGTTGCAAGCTGTAAAAGACCATGCAATAGACTTGCATGAAAGTCTTGCATGCAAGAAATTGCAGCAAGTTTTCTTGCAAGCTGTAAAGCGGTCTTTACAATTTACAATTTAGGAATTTTTTAAATTTTAGACGTAATAAAAATTTTATGACAGTGACGACAGGTGACTTCTGCATAATGAACGCTTTCGATTTTTAATCGATAGTAATCAATATTGAATAATTCTAAATCGGTAAAGTGTTGATTTATTTTATATGAATATAATTACAAAATATATAGAATTTCACTTTTCGACATCAATTTAATTAACAATGTCGTACATTTTGTACAATATTTTTAATAATTTAAGTAAATAAATTGTAAGTTAACTCAAATAAATAATCGATTACTGCCATCGACCACTTACATTCAATTCCGATTAATCGCGGCAAGTAAAGTAAAATTCTTCTTTCAGTACAATCAGGGGCGTCATTTGGGCGTCCCTGGCACTAAAAAATGACTGAAATTTACAGAAAATACATCAATATTCATCATAACATCATATATAATGTATTGGGTATATAGTGCTTGCCCCCCCCCCCAAACAAAATTTCAAATGACGCTCCTGAGTACAATAAAGTGTTACTTTACTGTCGCACATGAGTATGGCGATGACGGTATAGAATGACGGTTGGCGATAAAACAAATTACCTTTATGGTCTTCTATAAAACCTCTATAGACATAAATAAATCTTCTAAATAACAACGGGCAGAGAATCTTCCAAAAGCTGCTAACCCACCCAAAAGTTATTACATTGGAAGTGAAAAGAATTTTACAACATAATATACGAAATACTTCGTTTTGGTATACCCAGAAAATGTAAAATATAATTTTTATAATGAACTTGGGGTAGAACAAAGTGAGAAAAAACATTACGTTTAGTATAATAAGTGTTTATTAAACTATCAGACTAATTATCAATTTTCCTTATCTAAAGCGTTTATAAATTAGCCTTCAAATATTTATTTTTCAAAACTTAAATTTTTCTGTCTATTGTTAATCTTTTAAGACTCGCGTGCAATTGATTTCCGCCCGTTCCAGTTCATTCTACACATCTGAGTCACCGTGCAGCTTTTCCCATTGGCTGTTTCCAGCGATAGGACGAGAATGTTCGATGAACATTCGAGATGATTCGGGTCGATTTTACCGTTTATATAAAAGCGAATCTTTTCGGCGGCATTTCAGATTATTCAAATACAACGACGAGTAAATAAGTGATATCAAAGTAGTCAAGCAAAATATTTGACGAAGTTTTTGAAAGTTTTGTGAAGTTAAAGTATTATTGTGTGAAATTACATCAAGAAAATGGTTAAAGTTCCAGCAATTGGTATCGATTTAGGCACCACGTATTCCTGCGTGGGTGTCTGGCAACATGGAAAAGTTGAAATCATCGCCAACGACCAAGGCAACAGAACAACACCCAGCTATGTTGCTTTCACAGATACAGAGCGTCTCTTGGGAGATGCTGCGAAGAATCAGGTGGCGATGAATCCCAGCAACACAGTTTTTGATGCCAAACGTCTCATTGGTAGAAAGTTTGATGATCCAAAAATCCAGCAAGACATCCAACACTGGCCATTTAAAGTTGTCAACGACTGTAGCAAGCCAAAGATTCAAGTTGACTGTAAAGGTGAACGAAAAATATTTAGTCCAGAAGAAATCAGTTCGATGGTTCTTATCAAAATGAAAGAAACTGCAGAAGCTTATTTGGGAACCAGTGTTAGAGATGCAGTTATTACAGTTCCAGCCTATTTTAACGATTCCCAAAGACAAGCCACTAAAGATGCTGGTGCCATAGCCGGTCTCAACGTTTTGAGAATCATTAATGAACCAACAGCTGCAGCCTTGGCTTATGGTCTTGACAAAAATCTGAAGGGTGAAAAGAATGTTCTAATATTCGACTTGGGTGGAGGTACCTTTGATGTTTCCATTTTGACAATCGATGAGGGCTCATTGTTTGAAGTAAGATCCACAGCTGGTGACACTCATCTTGGTGGTGAAGACTTCGATAACAGGTTAGTCAATCATTTTGCTGATGAATTCAAAAGAAAATTCAAGAAAGATCTGAAAAATAATCCAAGAGCTCTTCGACGACTAAGAACAGCTGCAGAAAGAGCCAAGCGTACCTTATCATCCAGTTCCGAAGCCACTATAGAAATAGACGCTCTTTTTGAAGGTATCGACTTCTATACTAAAATCAGCAGAGCCAGATTTGAAGAATTGTGTTCAGATCTCTTCAGAGGAACACTACAACCTGTTGAGAAAGCACTGAATGATGCCAAATTAGACAAAGGACAAATCCACGACATTGTTCTGGTTGGTGGTTCTACACGCATTCCCAAAATCCAACAACTTCTTCAAAATTACTTCAGTGGCAAACAATTGAATCTTTCCATCAACCCAGACGAAGCTGTAGCATATGGAGCAGCTGTCCAAGCCGCAGTATTAAGTGGAGAAACTGATTCGAAGATCCAAGATGTCCTACTGGTTGATGTAGCTCCACTATCATTGGGTATAGAAACTGCAGGAGGAGTTATGAATAACATAATTTCAAGAAATTCAAGAATTCCATGCAAACAGACCCAGTCATTTACAACATATGCTGACAACCAATCAGGTGTTACCGTTCAAGTATTTGAAGGTGAAAGAGCAATGACAAAAGATAACAATTGTCTGGGAACATTTGATCTTACTGGCATTCCTCCTGCGCCTCGTGGAGTTCCAAAGATTGAAGTTACTTTCGACCTGGATGCCAATGGTATACTCAACGTTTCCGCCAAAGATACAAGTTCTGGAAATACCCGTAACATCACCATAAAGAATGACAAAGGGCGGCTGTCACAACAAGAAATTGACCGAATGTTATCAGAAGCCGAAAAATATAAGGAAGAAGACGAACGACAGAAACAGAAAATAGCAGCAAGAAACCAACTTGAAGGCTACGTCTTCCAACTAAAACAATCTGTACAGGACTGCGGAGACAAATTATCATCTGAAGACAAGTCAGCAATCGAGAGAGAATGCGAAAGCTGTCTAAAATGGCTAGATAGCAACACTTTAGCTGACAAAGAAGAATACGAAGAGAAACAGAAAGAATTGACAAGAGTATGCAGTCCTATCATGACCAAATTGTACCAAGGAAGTCAAAATAACAATCAGCAGCCTAATGGTGGATTGCCAGGTAGCTGTGGACAAGAATATGGTGGATTTGGAGGAAACCAAACCGGACCTACAATAGAAGAAGTTGATTAAAATTTCTCATTTTTAATGTCATTGTCGATATTGTATATAAAAGACTGATTATTGTTTACGTTTGTAAATAGTATTGTTTTGTAAATAAATTATTTATTTTGTATATTACATAAATAAAACGTTATTTATAAAATTTCTGGTTTTACCTACTATAAACATAGATAATAAAATATAGAGAATGAAACGTTTGTATCTGTGAAGATATAAAAGAGATTACAAACACAAGAAGAAATAAGGAAGCTGGATCAAAAGAAGTACAGAAAGAAATGAGAAAATATAATAACGAAAAATCCAACAAACGATACAAGCAAATAAAAACTTGAAGATACTTCAAAGAAAATTAAGATCCGAAAAGAGTAAAAAAACTCAAATTAAAAAACAACCATAGTGAAATAATAATCAACAGAATTTCTGGATAAGAACAGGAGTTCTGTTCTTATCCAGGAGTATTTATTATACATTATAGTAGACGGCCAAGTCTTTTTAATTTCTATGGGGAATCTATAATGAGAAAAGCACTTGACAAATGGAGTGGCGGTATTTCTATCGCAGGAAAGAAGATCTCAAATCTCAAGATATGCAGATGATACAACATTAATAACTGCATCCGAAGAAGAAATGTCCAGCCTGCTGCAGCTAGTGGAAGCCGAAAGCAATAGATGTGGTCTCAAGATCAATAAACAAAAATTATGATAGTAGATTATTCAAATTCACTTCAGACAACAGGAGCCTTTAGACCAGTTTGAAGTGGCTAACGAGTTTAATTATCTAGGATCCTACATCAGTAATACAGGATCTTGTGAAACAGAAATACGTAGGAGAATAGGCTTGGCCAAAAGCGCTATGAGTCGATTATCGAAAATCTGGAAAGATCGCTCCTTGTCGAAGAACACCAAAACAAGATTAGTACGTGCCTTAATTTTTCCCATATTTAATTACGGATCCGAAACATGGACAATGAAATCGGACGACAGAAAAAGGATTGACGCCTTTGAAATGTGGTGCTGGAGAAGAATGCTTCGGATCTCATGGACGGAACAGCTTAATATTCAGACTCGACTTTCCTCTATTTGCCTCTCCACCGTCTTAAAATTTTTCGGTCATATTGCAAGAAGAAGTGATAATAATCTTGAGAGACTTATAATTTCGGGAAACGTTGAAGGGCGCAGAAGTAGAGGTCGCTCACCTACTCGATGGACGGATCAAGTACAGAAAGCCAGTGGAAAAACATTCTGTCTCGTATTATAGGGAATCACGAATCACGACACTCAGCAATGAGGAAACGACTGAGGAGGAGGATAGTAGACGGCACATCGAAATATAGAGATAAAAATGGCAACTAAAAAAAACATATTAAATCAAGGTTTTGAACGAATGCCAGACATAAATAAGTATTAGTGAAATCAAACAAACAATGGATCTGTATAAGCAGGGCCTATTTTACCACTAGGCACGTGAGGCACCTGCCTTGAGCCCGTATTTAAATGGGGCCCGGAAAGATCACCAAACAAAACATGTTTATTACACTAACAAAACAAATTTTCAAAATTTTTTCATTTTATACGAACAGGCAATGATAAAATGATAACCATAAGAGTTATAATTAAGTGGATAGGCGCAAACTTTCGGCTTCAATGCTCTTTAAATGCATTCATTTTTTCGAATCCTCAAAAAACTAATAAATTAAAAAAAAAATTAGACGCAGAGTGAAAGATTACATTATTAGATACCGAGGGCCGAATGCCCCTTAAAAAGTTTTTTTTGGATAAGGTACCAATGTATTTAAAATTAAAAATCACATTAAATTTTCTCTTTTTTCACCCCTATAACTTATTAAAATAAACATTATCGTAGATTTCAGGGACTTTCGTCCCTCGGTAGTAACGTAATCTTTCATTCTGCGTTTAAATTTTTCAAAAATACTTATTAGTTTTCTCAGGTTTCGAAAAAATGAATGTATTTAAATAGCATTGAAGCTCAAAGTTTGCGCCTATCCCCTTAAAGAATGTTTAATTGTTTAAATATAAATTTTATTTATTGTTAATAAAAATTTTATTTTTCTGTGCAACTATATTTCTATTAAATAATTAATAGATACATTTAAAAAAGTTATTATTATTAAATTATATTTAGGGGCCCGAAAATTGTGTAGTGCCTCGGGCCTGATTTGAAGTAAAATAGGCTCTGTGTATAAGATGGTAAATTACCAGGAGATAATGGAGGAGAGGAGATAAAATTGACCTAGAAAATTAATCGACCCATTAAGCCTGTTCATAGTGTGTTCTACACTGATCTAAGTAAGAAAAGTAGGTACTAATAAATGTGAACTTCTACATAATTTACATTAGTCATATTGTTGCAACTACTGATTGCGTACCTATATAGGGTGAGGCAGATAACTGGCCTATTAGAAATATCTCGAGAACTAAAGGCAGCAGAATTATGAAAATTGGAATAAAGGGGTTTTGAAGGATTATATATTAAATGAAAATATTTTCATCTCTTTCCAGTTATACCGGAAGTTGCTTATAACTTCGTTTTTTTAGATGGGACACCCTGTGTATTTTTACATTTTTGGATTCTCCTCAATATCTTCTTTCTTAAAATATGAGATTTTGTAGGGTATTTTAAGAGATATTTACGTTTTTTTATTAATTTCGTAGCAACATTCACGCCCTGTAGAATTGTTATAGTTTGACATTAAAGACTCTGCTTACGTTCAAGTGATTTTTAATATAGTTTACTATTGTTAGGAACCATTAGTATAGCTAATTTTGAAATTTTAGTATACAGGGTTGGTCGAAACTCGGAATGAATATTTTCTGAGTTTTCTTAAATGGAACACCCTGTATATATTGAAATGAAATGATATTTTATGGTACTTTTTATTTCTTAAGCATTCCCTATACCTAACTGCTTTAATTTGTGAGTTATTGGTGATTCAAGCTAAACATTAATTTCAACAAAAAATACGTAACATTTTATTGGTTGGCCGTAAAAATATTCAATCACAAATAATTTTTCAGAAATAAATAGGTACATATTATTATTAATCCAGACTGATCCTTAAAATTACCAATAAGGGTTTAGCTATCAAAATACCTACGTAGATTGTTGGTGCGATTAACAATTAAGCACAAATTAAAGCAGTTAGATATAGGGAATGCTTAAGAAATAAAAAAGTACCATAAAATATCATTTCATTACAATACTAAAATACAGGGTGTTCCATTTAAGAAAACTCAGAAAATACTCATTTCGAGTTTCGACCAACCCTGTATACTAAAATTAAAAATTTAGCTATACTAATGATTCTTAAAAGTAGTAGCTCATATTAAGAATCATTTGAACGTAAGTAGAGTTTTAGATGTCAAACTACTACAATTCTACAGGGTGTGAATATTGCTACGAAATTAATAAAAAAACGTAATTATCTTTCAAACTATAACATTACAAAACCTCATATTTTAAGAAAGAAGACATCGAAGAGAATCCAAAAATGTAAAAATATACAGGGTATCCCATTTAAAAAAACCAAGTTATAAGCAACTTCCGGTATAATCGGAAGTAGCAAATAGATGAAAATATTTTCATTAAACAGATGACTTTTCAAAACCCCTTATTTCAAATTTTCATGACTATGTTGCCTTTAGTTCTCGAGATATTTCTAATAGGACCTTTATTTGCCTCCCCTGTATTGTCAGAATCTGTAAAAATGATCGAAAATCCAGAAAGTGAAGAAAAGACGAAGAGTCGCAGATCACGATGGAATAATACGGTAATTTCCATGAAGAACCAAGTAGAAGGGTGTAAGAAAAGGTTTATAAATGTGATCTCCCCTCCCACACAGATAATGATCCTATTGTTTTAATTATTGGTCAGAATCTATAAGAATGACGGTAAGTCGAGAAAATGGAGGGTCATACGAAGAGTTAGATCATGATATAACAATACCTTACTTAAACCTTAGTAGTCTACGTGGTGAGACCGCTCCGGCTGAAAAAATTTCTGATTCGGTTTCTTTGTGGATTCCTATTCAAAAATATCTCCTTTAAACAAATCTGAAGGGTGCCGGGCGGAATTTTTGGGCAGAAATTGTTTAAACAAATACAAAAGATCACCTTTTTTGTCCCGAAGTATTTTTTGGGTTTTTTGGGTCATTCTAAACAAGAAAGGTATCTTGTGATTTTTCTCAAAAATTGATAGTTTTCGAGTTATAGGCCATTTAAGATCTGAAAAATGCGAAAATACGCATTTTCAAGGCTTAAAAATTCATATTTACTTACTTACTTACTTTAGTAAGTAAGTAAAAATTCATATTTAAATTAGTATTTTTGAGGTTGCCAAGTACTTCAATTGTAGTTTAAACATTCGTTTTTAAGATTCTGCAGACTGATAGGGTCCAACTTCAATTTACACCATTGTTATTTAATTGTTAATTATGCGTGATCATCCAAAAACTTCATTCAAAAATTTTTCCAAAAATCTCCTATTTTCCTCCAAAAATATATTTTTTAGATTTTTCGGGACATTCTAAATAAAATAAGTTTCTTGTTCTTGTCATTTTTCTCAAAAGTTAATAGGTCTGGATCCCGCGTATGAAAAAAAGTTGATCAATAGCAAGCTGAAAATTTGTTAATAGCTTAAGGGTGTCTAGTCGGATAAACTTTGATATATGGGAATACTGGAACAAGGGCAGTTTTAATTGTGGAACAGGTTAAACATTTGGAACGGTCAGACCACGAAAACGGCACATTTATTTTGTCCGGCAGAATAGACTTAAACTCTCCAAACAGAGATTAAACTCTCATGCAAAAATCAGACTGCTATTTATCACCTGTCATAATTCCTGTCATTTGACATATTCTACATGTTCTACATCACACTCATTAAAACGCCCAATTAGTGATAAATAGCAGTCTGATTTTTGCATGAGAGTTTAATCTCTGTTCGGAGAGTTTAGTCTGTTCTGTCGGACAAAATACATGTGCCGTTTTCGTGGTCTGACCCTTCCAAATGTTTAACCTGTTCCACAATTAAAACTTCCCCTGTTCCACAATTAAAACTTCCCCTGTTCCAGTGTTCCCATATATCAAAGTTTGTCCGACTAGACACCCTTAAGCTATTATCAAATTCTCAGCTTGCTATTAATAAACTTTTTGAAGTTATACTTCTTTACCGGTGATATGAGGGTGAATTTTTATATGTTAAAACCTATGATCCCGGCGCATGCGCATTATAACTTTGTTCTGATTGGATGTTCAAATGACTCAAAAATTATTCAATATGGCGGCTGTGGCACAGCTGTAGTTTGATTATTTATGGTTGTTGCGTTTTAAAATTTGTGTGAAAAGAAACAACAAACAAAAGTTAGTTAATAGTTATACCGCCTTTTTAAATAGTTTTCATATACCTATATTTTTGGACTTTTGAACTATTTTGGACAAGGAAAACTCATTCTAATTTTTTAAGTACTTTTTATTATAATCATATTGTAATTATACATTTGGATTAGGTTGAAATACAGTAGAGCGTCGATTATCCGAACTAATTGGGGGACATAGGTGTTCGGAAAACCGATTTGTTCGGATAATCGAACTACAATATATTGATACATATTTATAGTCATACATATTTATCCACAAGTGAATAAAAGCCATATTTATATACCTACATATTTATTTATATCTTGATAATGACAACTAGCAACTAAACCAAAAAGTGCAGTCTTTGCAACAACATAATTATTTTTGGATACAATATTGAAGAAAATTGAAGATATTTTAAGCGTCAATTACTAACGCTTGCTCGGTATTCGAGTGCGGGACGCGGGAGTCGATAGTTCGAATAAGCGGTCGTTCGGTTGATCGACGTTCGGATAATCGACGCTCTACTGTACATTTATTTTCTCAAGAATGGGGATTTTAGAGAGAAATCCCAAATTAGGTCCGATTTTTATTTTTAAATTATGATTTTTTGGCGTAGATTTATTTATCTAGTAGGTATGTAATGTTTTGATTTACATACTTAATTTAATTACCAACAAAAATTCTACCAATCTTCATCTAATATATTGTTTTCTTACTGTTTTGTTATATTTTAATATTTTCTTCCACAAAATTTAAACTACATAATTTAATTATATTCAAAACAACTGTCAAACAATAAAACGTTCAGTTACCCTATTTTTCCACATGACAAATAATGTGGAATTGGACGAGTGAGTCTAGGCTTCGATTACGGATCAAAGCGCCCCGAAACTCACGGGTTCGATTCCCGATGCAAGTTTTTTTTTTATATTTTTTTATGCATTTTATGATTGTAAGTACTTATATTTGTTATATAATTTTTTTTTCAGAAAATGCGTATTTAAAATTTTTGCCAACAATTATTATCGTTCAGAAATCATTTTTTCTTTGTGGCATTTTTCAATGTGTTTGTGTGCGTTTTATTCTTTTATTTTTTTAAATTTTTGGTATTGTCTTAAAAATCACATAATATGTAGTAGAAGTATAACTTCTTACGTGCGTACAGAGTACACACACATTCTTTTTTTCATACGCGGGATCCAGACCTATAATAGTTTTAAAGTTATAAGCGATTTAAAATCCGAAAATCCGCTTTAAATCGCTTATAATTTTAAAACTATTAACTTTTGAGAAAAATGACAAGAAACCTATTTTATTTAGAATGTCACGAAAAATCTAAAAAATATATATTTTTTTGGAGGAAAATAGGAGATTTTTGGAAAAAGTGCGCGCCGCACCGGCAAATCGGATGGACTCGCATAATTAACAATTAAATAACAACGGTAAGGTAAGGTGTAAATTGAAGCTATACCCGATCAGTCTGCAGAATCTTGAAAATGAATGTTTAAACCACAATTCAAGTACTTGGCAACTTCAAAAATACTAATTTAAATAAAAAAAAAATTCAAAAATACTAATTTAAATATGAGTTTTTAAGCCTTGAAAATGCGTATTTTCGCATTTTTTGATTTTAAATTGCCTATAACTCGAAAACTATCTATTTTGAGAAAAATCACAAGATACCTTTCTTGTTTAGAATGACCCAAAAAACCTAAAAAAATATTCTTCGGGGCAAAAAAGGTGATCTTTTTTATTTGTTTAAAAAAATTGTTGAAACAATTTCTGCCCAAAAATTCAGCCCGACACCCTTCAGATTTGTTTAAAGCAGATATTTTTGAATAGGAATCCACAAAGAAATCGAATCAGAAATTTTTTCAGCCGTGAGCAGTCTCATTACATGGACTATAACCTATAACGACCACGAAAAATAGTGTAAGATAAGGGCTAATACGATGTGCAAACTTTTGTCTGACACCTCGTATATGTACATTTAAAATTGATTCAGGTAAATTATTGTCGGTGCTAGAAGGTCAATGCAATTCATATAATATAACAAAGACTGCAAAAAAGAGCGGAAATCAATGATTTTGTCCAGAAATAAATGTGACGTATTCATTTGCAGATAATTAAATTTCAATTTAATACAGCTTTATGAAACCCTACATACTATGCCATGTGCTCAAGCATGCGCCGCCAGACCATCATCAACCGCGAAGTCTCACTGTCAACAAGAAATCATTAAATGGATTAAGTTTGGAAAGCGACGTTGTCGGTTTTCGTAGAAAGAGTTGGAAATTATACTTTATATTTGTTTATTAAAATAATTATTGTAATGGTGGATTGAATTAGTTGTTTTAAAAGTATGGGACAAAGATACGTGAAATGTAATTGAACATGTAGAATTAGGTCAAAGAACTTAGTGGGCCTATCTATTAATTGCTCATTTTTCACGTTCAATGATGTTTGGAAAGAAATCCTTTGTAAAAGGTATAAAATTTTTTTATTAAAAATCCCTTAAAAGGGCTACATCACAACAAAACGTTTTCGATTTTTATAAAAAATCATCATCAGTGTTCGATAAACTGGATGCTAGCTGAGCCACAAAAGAAAAATATCTGGGTAAAAACCCTTTACATAAAATGTAGATGCCTTAAAAGTACATACTTCAAGAAAAAGGCCTGTGATGGTCACATGGCAAACAGGATAATGCCCTAAGGTAAGGTATACAGGTTTCCCAACACGTGGGATCCAAATTGAGTTGATCACATTTCAATGACTTAATGGCAATGATCAACTCAATTTGGATCCCACGTGTTGGGAAACCTGTATACCTTACCTTAGGGCATTATCCTGTTTGCCATGTGACCATCACAGGCCTTTTTCTTGAAGTATGCACTTTTAAGGCATCTACATTTTATGTAAAGGGTTTTTACCCAGATATTTTTCTTTTGTGGCTCAGCTAGCATCCAGTTTATCGAACACTGATGATGATTTTTTATAAAAATCGAAAACGTTTTGTTGTGATGTAGCCCTTTTAAGGGATTTTTAATAAAAAAATTTTATACCTTTTACAAAGGATTTCTTTCCAATTTTGTGATTGATGGTATACAGCCAACTACAGGAAAACTTTTTCTTTTCCTTGTGGATTTCAATGATGTTTAACTTTTTTGAAGGTATACTTCTTTAGGCGCGATTGAGAGTGAATTTTTATTATTCTCGGCGCATGCGCACACCGACAGTATGGAAACAAATGATATTAGTCGCTCAAACGTTATACGGGATATGATTGGGTGTTAAAATCATCTGTCAATAATTGTTCAATATGGAGATTATAGATAAACAAAAATGTTGTGTATATTATCTTTTATTGTTGTGATGACAAAGAAAAAGCAAGTTTATAATTGTAGTGACTTTTTAAATAGGTTTTAAAAGCGACAGGTACGTAATATTTATTGTAAATGTTTCAGTATCCTAATAAAAAATTACATAGGTACCTATTTGGAAATTTTAAAATGAACCTACCAAAATAGTACAGTAGACTCACGATTATCCGAGTCTCGGTTATCCGAGCCCCTCGGTTAACCGAGGTAAAAGTCATAACTGGTGAGTTACAACTTTCAACCTTGGTGCAACATTGCCGCCTCAAAAAGAGGATTGAAGCTTACGCAAAAATCAATCAAAGGACTTTTTTAAACAGTTATATTGATAAGATAAATGTTTTTATCTCTTATAGACAGAACTGTATTAGTTGTGTCATTAAAATATAAACAGCTATGGTTATTTACGTGTTTTTCTATCAATATAACCGATGTCAGTGTTAACCGAGTTTTTTGGTATCCGAGGTAGTCACGGTCCCAATTACCTCGGATAATCGCGAGTCTACTGTATATGTAATGCTTTGATTTTACATACTTTGATTACCATCAAAATTTCGACCAATATTCACCTAATATATTGTTATTCCACAAAATATTCCTTTAATTCCACAAAAATCAAACTAATTTGATTAAATTTATATAAGTAATAAACAACTGTCAAAAAGTTTATGGTGTAAACGTTCACTTGGTGTATATTCCCACATGACAGATACGCGGATTGGGCGCAGTGGGAAAGCGCTTTGATTTTCGATCGACGGGAAGTGGGTTCGATTCCCAATGCAAGTTACTATTTTTTTATTTTTTTTAATTCTCTGATTGTAAATATAATATATAATTTTTTTCAGAAAATACGTATTTAGTTAAAATTTTTGGCAACAATCATTGTTCAGAAATCATTTATCTGTGGTATTTTTCAATGTGTTTGTGTGTGTTTTATTCTTTTATTTTTTTAATTTTTCGTTTTGTCTTAATAAAATTTTTTGGAAAGTAGTAAGTATTAAAATTAGTTTAATATTTAAATTAAATATAAATAAACTGTTTAAAGTATATTGATTTCGTTGAAATCATATAATAGAAGTATAACTTCTTACGTGCATACAAAGTATTTTGTTTTGCGTACAAAGTTTTTTTTTTTAATTTTTGGTATTCTTTTAGTTCTTTCTAAAATTAGTTTAAAATTTAAATAATACAAAAAAACTGTTTAAAGTATAGTATATTAAGTATGGAGAACGGTAAGGGTTTTATACCGATCGAAGACAATTGTTTGGAGGAGGAGCGGAGCGACGACTCCAATTATTGTCTGAGATCGGTTACCCTTAACGTTCGACATGCTTATAACGTTTTTTGCACGATTGATACCATTATAAATTATAAAATTAAACATTTTCGTCATATTGACTAGTTTCATTTATTTTATCAAGATAGATACTTTGGTTGTCAGGTAGTAACTAGGGTGCATAACAACAATGGAGAATTGAGTTTTTATTTAGTTGTCAATAATTTTAAGTACAATTTTGATTATTATAAATTAAAATATGAGCGAAAGTGAATTTGAAGAAATTGAACGGGCTTGGGAAGAAGGGTGTTCCGCAATTATTCCCGAAAAATCCAAAATCCGTTATAAAAATACCTACCAAAGTTTTAAAAAATGGTGCGAAGGCAAGAATTTATGAATCGAAGAAAAGACTCTATTGGCATATTTCGTTCAAAGACATATGCAGTTGAAAGCTCCTGGAAGCCTCTGGGCAGAATATTCAATGATTAAATCCACCGTTTTTCTTTATGATGGCATTGATATTTCCAAGTTTTCAACTTTGATCGCGTATTTG
The DNA here is from genome assembly GCF_917563875.1 of Diabrotica virgifera virgifera. Lineage (NCBI taxonomy): Eukaryota > Metazoa > Arthropoda > Insecta > Coleoptera > Chrysomelidae > Diabrotica > Diabrotica virgifera. The sequence continues at coordinate 7,135,241 of NC_065451.1, read as the reverse complement.
AAGAGAAAAAATGTTGGCTATAGGCCTAAGAAGTTTCAATGTTAATAAATAATTCGTTAGTTTTCTTTATTCTTTCAAAAAATAAATCAAAATTGAGAGATTTTTTTAACTCGACGGTAAGTGAATTACTTACCGTCGAGTTGGATTACTTACCGTCGAGTTGCTAGTAAATGTCACCTACTGACGTAAAATCTGTCACGGTAAACAGTCAAAAATGATCAATCGTGCCAAAAATATATTTATTTCGTTGAAATCATATAATAGAAGTATAAATAACTTCTTACGTGCGTACAAAGTACACACACATTCTTTTTTTCTATTAATAGTAATGTTTACATTATTAATATCGGTTCCAATGTCCTTTATTTAGCGTAGGTAAAGGGTATTCGACTATTCGAGTATAGTCCCACAAAAAATTATACATGAAGATGACATTGAAACGGTGGGAAAGTTTACATACCTGGGAGTAGAAATATATGCCGACGGATCAGAAGATGGAGAAATACGGAAGAGAATAACGCAGGCAAACAGAGCTTATTTTGCCCTTTCCCATATATTTCGGTCTAAAAGTGTCCACCGAAATACAAAGATGAGAATCTATAAAACTTTAATTCGACCAATAACATGCTATGGCAGTGAAGCCTGGGTCCTGAAAGAAACATCCAAAAACAAACTCGACATATTCGAAAGGAAAGTACTGAGGAGAATACTAGGACCTGTGAGGGAAAACGAAATCCTCAGAAGTCGATACAAAAACGAACTTTATCAACTTTATAAGGAAGCACCCCTGTCAGACTTCATTAGAATACAAAGATTGCAATGGGCCGGGCATGTAATAAGAATGAGAGAGGATAGGCTACCAAAAAGAGCACTGAATGCTAGAATGCAGGGAAAGAGACCGGTTGGAAAGCCAAGAAAGCGCTGAGAAGACACAGTAGACAGCGACGCACAAGCCCTTTTAGGAGTCCGTGTATGGAGAAGAGCAGCCACAGACAAGCAAGGGTGGAGGCAAAAAATAAAGGAGGCCAAGGCTCCATTATTTTTTGACTCAAGAAGAAGAAAGGGTAATAGAACTTTAATCTACCTTTATCAGATTTTAATCTACCTGAATGATCAACTTGAGACAAACAGCACTCCTCCCTTCAATTTATTCATTTATATTAGACTATAAAGTGTAGACGCATAGAAAAAATTCATTAAACTACATTTCATTTCCAGAATTTGCCTGGAAAATGCGCATTTTCCGACTAACCAGAAACATGCTAAACTTATCCCTCTACTAGAACTAAAAAAGGACGGAAGAAGACCTTGAACCTACAGACCAACATCCTTACTAGAATCCATAGGAAAAATACTGGAGATCATCTACAAAAGACCGATGAAATACGGAGAAAGAATAGGAATCATCCAGGAGGACCAATTCGGATTTAGAAAAGGAAAGACTGCAAACTTCAAGTAGCAAGAGGATTCAGAGATACGAATATAGGGTTCAATAGGAAACAAAAAAACAGGAATTGCCATCTTCGACATAGACAAACCTACGGCTCGGTCTGGAAGAAAGCCCTAATATACAAGATGGATAGAGCTAGGTTGTTCATTATTTAGTTAACATATGTGACACATATTTATCTAATAGAATATTTCAAGTTTGAACTGCCAAAAGATACTCAGGAGACAAGAAGTCCCTGAAGGGATGCCTCAGGCAGGGCAGTATTTTATCACCCTTTTTGTACATTTTTGCTTCAGATTTACCAACAGATGCTAGAACAAATATAGCCCTATATGCAGACAATACGGTCATCATCAGAAAAAAAGACAAAAGAAATGTCGAGACCCCGAAAAATCACTTAAGAAGAATCTCGGAATTCACGGACAAATGTAAAATCAACATCAACGTCGATAAGACGATAAAATTAACATAATCTACCAGTAGTGGAATTCACGATGAAAGGAAACATCGTTCAATCAGAAGTATCTGTATAATATCTAAGAGTCCAACTCGATAGGAATTCAACTTCACGAAGCATACGAAGCCAACCAAGCATCAAGGCAAAAGACAGCTGTGTATCAGGCTTGTGTTAGGTCGGCGATATTGTGTGCAGTCCCAATAAGGAGTTCCATAGCAGAGACCGACTGGAAGAATCTGGAAAAGGCAGAAACAGCGTGTTACCGGTTAATCGACACGGAACAACATAGGAAGATAGTAGATCAAATGCAGTCATCAGAGAAAGACTCCAGTACACTCCACGGAGGGAGGTGGCTGAGAACAGTACAAGGTACTTCTTCCACCAATCCACAAGAAGACTCCTTAAGACCAGAGATATCATCGCTAGAAATCCTATACAGACGATGTACAAGAGAAAAACACAAACTGATCGATCATCTGATCAGGGTCTACCCAGGTGGCTCCGGAAGACAACCGGTTACGAAAGTAGGTACGATGTCAAAAACAAGTACATACTTACAAAAAAGAGATTTCCAGGAGTCTATGACAGAAAAATCCAGGTACGTGAAGAGGAGGCAGTTCAAAGAGGAGATCTTCAACAGCGGAACATCAAAAGAAGAAATAAAATATTTTAGTGAATGTAATGTAAATAGGCATTCAGGCATCAAATATCCAAAAAATCTTTTCAAGCCATAATAATGAAAAGACCTTCTCCAACGAAATAAAAACTTATACTGAAATAATGGCATCTCCTGAGGTAAAATATTCCGGAAGTAAAATGAGCCTCCGTTCGGATCTCCGGGTGAGGACTATCTCAGGAGGAACACCATTACAGGTTAGAAAAATCAGGATAGGGTCTTGGAATCTTGGTAGTCTTACAGGTAAGAGTCTGGAGTTAGTGGATGCGCTCAAACGAAGAAGATTTCAAATTGCTTGTATTCAAGAAACTAGGTGGAAAGGACAAAGGGCGAAAGAACTAGGTGAAAGATACAAATTGTGTTATGTAAGGAGAGGGAGTAGTAAGACTAGAAATGGAGTTGGTATAATTGCTGATAGTGAAATGAAAGATAACGTAGTAGAAGTTGTAAGAACGAGTGATAGAATGATGTCAGTTGTCAGTGAAATTTGTAATTGATAAAGAGGTATTGAATGTTGTGTGTGTATGCTCCTCAAACAGGTCTGGGTGAGAATGAAATAAGAGCTTTCTATGATCAATTAGGAGACGTACTGAGTGATATTCCAGCAGAGAAGAAAGTTATAATAGGAGGTGATTTCAATGCACATGTGAGCCAAGCCAATACATGGGGGATTAGGCTTTGGAACTAGAAATGAAGCTGGAGATGACATGCTTGAATTAGCAACAGCATTGGATATGGCGATTGTTAACACATTCTTTAAAAAGGGAGAAACTCAACTTATTACCTACAAAAGTGGACAACATCAACTCCAAATAGACTACTTCATGATAAGGAAAGAAGACATACGTGAATGCAAGGACTGCAAGGTAATAGTTGGTGAGACAGTAAGCCAACAACATAAGCTGCTTGTTCTGGACATCGAAGTAAAAAGCGAAACTAAACAAAAATATCGGAGAGGACCACAAAAAATCAAGTGGTGGATGCTAAAAGATGAAAAAAAAAGGTCTATTTAGGGAAAGCATAGTAGAAAAAATATGTTGGAACATGAAAGGAAGCCCTAACACAATTTGGAGAAAAACGGTCAATCTTATTAGAGAGACGGCTATTGAAATACTTGGGAAAACATTAGGAAAGAAGTTTGAGGATAAAGAGACTTGGTGGTGGTCAAATGAAGTACAAGGAAAAATAAAAGAGAAGGTAAAATTATATAAAAAGTGGCAAGAAACCAGATCAGACATAGATCTTCAAAGCTATATGGTCGCCAAAAAGAAAGCGAAAGTAGCAGTAGCAAAAGCTAAAGATATAATATATAAAATAGCCAAACAGAGAGCAAAGAAAGCAAAAGATTTTAATCAGATTAGATGTATCCGAGATGAAAATAATAAAATACTAGTTCACGAAAAGGATGTCAAAAAGAGGTGGAGAAAGTACTTTGACAGCTTATTAAATGAAGAATTTGACAGACAGCCTATGGAGTCAACGGAGACAGTAGCAGCAATGGTCACCAAAATAACAAACGAGGAAGTGGCCCAAGCGTTTCAAAAAATAAAGAAAGGAAAAGCGGTAGGATCAGATGATATTCCTGGGGAAGTATGGAGAGCATTGGGAGAGACAGGAACAAGGTGGCTAGCAGGTTATTTAATAGAATTATGGAAGTAGGACAAATGCCAGACGAATGGAGAAGCAGTATACTACTACCTGTCTACAAAAACAAGGGAGATATACAACAATGTACAAACTACAGGGCTATAAAACTGCTTAGCCACACCATGAAAATATGGGAAAGAGTATAATTGATAGACGGATACGTGAAGAGACCGAAATATCCGAGAATCAATTTGGCTTTATGCAGGGCAGATCAACAACAGATGCAATTTTCATTATAAGGCAGTTGATGGAAAAATATAGGAGTAAAGAAACAAACGCTCATATGGTGTTCATTGATCTTGAGAAAGCATATGATAGAGTTCCTCGAGAGATTCTATGATGGGCACTCAATAAGAAAGGAGTCCCTGGTGAATATGTAAAGATTGTGAGGGATATGTATGAGGGAGTACCGACTAGTATTAGGACAGGTGTGGGAGAGACTGATAAATTTCGTGTGAAAGTAGGATTGCACCAAGGCTCAGTGCTTAATCCGTATTTATTCTCATTAGTTTTGGACAGGACAACAGCGAAATTACAGGGTAACATTCCATGGTGCTTAATGTATGCTGATGATGTCGTGTTAGTAGGAAATAGTGAAAGAGACTTAGAACAAAAACTGGAACAGTGGAGACAAGCTCTCGAGGAAAAAGGTTTAAAACTTAGTAGGACAAAGACAGAGTATTTGAAATGCTCATTTAAAGATGGAGTTACTACAAATAAAATGGTATCTTTGGATGGTGAACAGATCGCAAAAAGCAATAGTTTTAAGTACCTGGGATCGGTATTACAGAGTAATGGAGAAATAGATGGAGATGCATGCAGTAGAATTAGGGCTGGATCGGTGAAGTGGAAGGAAGCCAGTGGTGTACTGTGTGACAGGAAAGTTCCAATGAAGTTGAAGGGAAAATTCTATAAAACTGCCATAAGGCTGGCTATGATGTACGGAACTTAATGTTGGGCAGTGAAAAAGAAAGAGGAACAACAAATGCATGTGGTGGAAATGAGAATGCTTAGATGGATGAATGAAGTGACAAAAAAGAATAAAATTAAAAGTGAGTCTATTAGGGGAAGTCTAAGTGTGGCACCAATTGATGCCAAAATGAGAGAGCATAGGTTGAGATGGTTTGGTCATGTTCAACGTCGAGACGTTAATCACCCAATACGAAGATTTGCTGAAGTGCAGATTCCAGGAATAGGTGTAGGAGAGGAAGAGCAAAGAAGACGTGGGGGGAGACGATTAGGCAGGACATGTTGGTAAAGGGGATTAATATTGATATTTTTTTTCATATGACCCAAGATAGAATTGTGTGGAGAAATGCAATTAGGGAAGCCGACCCCGCATAGGGATAAGGCAAAGAGAATGATGATGAATTACGTTTTTATTTTTATTTTATTAAACACATTATTTAAGAAAGGTACTAGTCCGAAACAGTTGTAGTGACAATAAATTGTAAATTGTAATATATTTTGTAAAAGTGTTGAAAAGTCTTCGGTATTTTTTTTGTAATTAAGAGTTGTATTGTCCGACTGTAACACATGACTTGGCAACACTGCTACTCTTTCCCACTTCTCTCTCGCGGACCGTATTCAAAGCTCACGCAGTCGCACTGGTCCGTTTGCCCTTATTTGACAGGAAACCTGTTCGGCTGTTCGGTGTCGAATTGTTTCATTTCGGTCTCGTCGCTGTATTTGTTTATCAATGATCGAATCGCGTAAACAGTATCAAACCGCCGAATCAATCAACAAATCGAAATCTCTCGTAAACGATGAATTAAACTCTATCGCGTTCAGAGTTAAATTCCTAGTGTAGGTGTCGCAGAGCCTTATTTTCATGTATTTATTGATAAAATCAAAATATAGCTAATAGTATTTAGTAGGTCGCGAGTGAGCAACCCTCGATGAATAGAAAGCATGTGAAAAGTGACATGGATTCGGGACTGGGCAGTGACGAGGACCGAAGAAGTCGCACCAAGGAGCAAAAACAACTCCACAACCAGCAGTTGCTTAGCGGTTGTTTTATTGATGCTGCCAGTTTGTCTGATGACTCCGAGGTTGTTGACCAAAGGAGAACAGATGAGAGGAGACAGGGTTCTATACTGTTTCAAACCGCGGTTCCTCATTTCTCGATGGTGCAAATTCCCCACGACGGTCATTTCTCGTACTCTTCAACCACCTTGAATGTCCCACAATTTCCTGAAACTAGCACCCCTTATAACTCAATAGTACAGCTAGATTCAGAAGAAACAGAGGCTTCTAGAAAATCTCCTTTAGGTTTTTACGTAGACTTGAGCGATGTCACCGAAAGTCCAGCTTCACCCCCTAACGCATCTGCCAAGAAGAACATCTTTTCCATGGTCATCGATTTCGAAGGACCCAAAAAGGAAAAACCTGTCACATTAAGCTCTTCTTTGATCTCTTTCCGCAAACCTAAACCTACCAACAAATCAAACCTTCTTGGCAAAAGTAGTGGTAGCTTGTCTTCTAGTGTAAGTTCCATAAATTCCAACAGAGATTCCAGCTCTGTAGCTGGCACTAGCAGACAATCTGAAGAGCTTGAAATTAGACCAAATGGCAAAGGTGTCAGCATCGAGGTACTCAGTGCTTCACTCATCAAAAACCTTTCTGTATCGTCCAAATCTTCTAGTAGTAGTGAAAAGGTTAGTGATGACAATGATAGGGATTCTGCTAAAGAGTCTGTTGAGGATGACCATCTGGAAAGTGATAGTATGCCAGAAACTGAAAAGAACGAGGTGGAAGTGAGGAATGGGGTCGATGATGAGGAGGAGAATCAAAAGATTGACAATAATAAACCAGGTGTTCAAAATTTGGGAATCAAAAATGACATTCAGGTGAGTTTTTGATCAATTCATTGATGGCTTTTAAACATTATAGATAGACAGTTTGTAAAAAACTGTGTAACTGTAAAAAATCTGGTTGAAATTTAACCCAAGTTAGAACACTTTTTTATTTGCCGTAATTTTCGATGGTTATGTTAAATGTCATCATGAAAAAAAAAGTTATTAACATTTATTAATTACTGAAAAAATAAGGGTTTTTGCAATTATCTCGGTAAATTAGTTATGTAATTTAATTTTGAAACTCTCAATATTAAGAACCTTTTATGATCTACATTTTATACCTACTTATAAGAATCGTTTTATAATTAACTATTTTTAATGGGAAGTAAGCCACAATTTTACTAAAAAATGATTTTATTAACGTTTCGACGTCCAAATCGGATGCCGTTGTCAAAATACAAAAAATATTAATGAATTAAACAAAACTGTTGTTGCTTAGTAAAAAATTCTTTTAATAATTTATTTAATCTGACTCATTTATATCGGCAATTCAGACATATATTATACATTTTAAAGTAGAAGACTAAATGATACATATTGCCAATATTTATGTGTTGCGTTCCTAGGACGATATAATATCATTTTAAAGTCTTTTACTTTAAAAAGTATAATATATGTCTGAAATGAGTCAGATTAATAATTTATTAGAATTTTTTTACTAAGCAACAACATTTTTGTTTAATTTACACTGACCGGCACAAAAAACGGCCACCCCACAAAATGGGCCATTTTTGATGTCTCAAATTTTCTAAACCTTTTGTCCGATTTAAGTGATTTTTTTAATATGTTATAGCTTTATTCTTTAACAATATCGCTGTAATAATATTGTTGGCATACAGGTAAATTATCATTGTATATCAAGTGTACAAATCAAACTGTGTTATTTTCTCAAAGGTCACCACACCCTGTGGAATATTCTAGCATTTATAAAATACTGAAATTAAACCCCAACTATAGCCTCAGGTTTTTAACATCCTGTTTTTTGATTCATTCTCTTATGTTGGATAATAAAAAAGTTAGGTACTTTAACAACTAACCTTGTTTTTCGTCAATACAGGGTGTTTTTAAATAAGTATGGCAAACTTTAAGAGGTAATTCTGCATGAAAAAAAAAATGATAGTTTGCTTCGATTTATTTATTGCTCTAAAAACCGGTTGAGTTATGCAAATGAAATTTGCTAGGTTTTAAGAGACAGTTATTGCACATTTTTTGACATGCAATTAAGAATTTTATATTCTTCATTGGCGCGCATACCGGTAATATGACGGGTAATATTACCCGCATACACGCCAATGGTGAATATAAAATTCTTAATTGTATGTCAAAAAATGCTCGATAATAACCTCTTAAAACCTACCAAATTTCATTTGCATATCTCAACTGGTTTTAGAGCAATAAATAAATCGACAGTTTGTAAGAACAAATTCAACATCCCGTATCTCATCTCGTAAACGAATCATTTGCAGACTTATGTTTATAAATCAAACGGTCATTATTTTTTCATGCAGAATTACCCCTTAAAGTTTGTCGCACTTATTTAAAAACACCCTGTATTGACAAAGAAAATGGCTAGTTGTTAAAGTACCTAACTTTTTTATTATAATCCAACATAAGCGAATGAATCAAAAAACAGAATGTTAAGAAAACCTGAGGCTATAGTCTGGTTTTAATTTCAGTATTTTATAAATGCTAGAATATTCCACAGGGTGTGGTGAACTTTGAGAACAAAACACAGTTTGATTCGTACACCCGGTATACAATGATAATTTACCTGTCTAGCAACAATATTATTACAAAGATATTGTTAAAGAATAAGGCTTTATAATATTAAAGAAATCACTTAAATCGGACAACAGGCTTAGGAAATTCGAGACATTAAATATTACCCATTTTGTGGGGTGACCGTTTTTTGTGACGGTCAGTGTATTAATATTTTTTGTATTTTGACAACGGCATACGGCATCCGATTTTGACGTCGAAACGTTAATAAAATCAGTTTTTTAGTAAAATTGTGGCTTATTTCCCATTAAAAATAGTTAATTACAAAAATGCCACAAGAAAATAGCTTCAGAACAACATTAAGAAAACGTTTTATAGACAAAAATAGTTATTTTTCTACGGCCGTGCTAAAAGAGCCACTTTCACGCACGCATTTCGTTTTCGAAAGTTTCACTTTCCCGCACGGCGTGCGTGAAAGTAAATTTTCCCGCACGGCGTGAGGGAAAGTAAAATACCTTGTAATATGGCATTATAATATATTATAATACATGCAATAAACTAATATTTAGATATTATTTACTAATTTATTTCAAATTTATCTTATTGTGTTGTGTTTTAATGAAATTAGCGCGATTATTTCATTCATAGGAGATTCTGACCAATAGAAAGCTACAGAAATCTGAATTAAATCGATAATTTTTGATAATCTCCCGTCGTTAAGTATATTACGTCAGATGCCCTTCGTTGCTTCGAAAAAATACATTCCGTGACATTAATGACAATTAATGTTTTAAAAATTATAAAAGTGTACTTACATAAATAAATTGCAATAAAATTTTGGTTTTGAACAGTTTTATTCATGAAATAATCGCAACAAATTGCACTCGACCTCTGAAATTAATATAGAATTTTTGCTCTCGTGACACTTTGACATAATTTCACTCGCCTTCGGCTCGTGAAATTAAAACTGTCAAAGTGTCACTCGGCAAAAATTCAATAATTTCAGAGCTCTTGTGCAATTACTACTGATAATTCGATGAAATAAAATTATTTTGACATAATATTTAAAAGTCAGATCAGTAGACAATTACAATGGTTTTGAATCGTCGTCATGGAAACCAATATCGTCGTCGTGGTAACCCATTATATTGAAAGTTTTGTTTTGACAACCTTGTCAAAGAATTAATTTGTTTATTTTCACTTCTAAATAAAAATTGATAGTATTTGATATAACTCATTTTTTGTGGCTTTTTCCAAACGTACGGCCCTAGAAAAAATATTGTTCCTAACTTCCTAAAGGATCAATTTTTATTTAGAAGTGAAAATACACAAATTAATTCTTTGACAAGGTTGTCAAAACCAAACTTTCAATATAATCGGTTACCACGACTACGATATTGGTTTCCATGACGACGATTCAAAACCATTGTAATTTTCTACTGATCTGACTTTTAAATATTATGTCAAAATAATTTTATTTCATCGAATTATCGCGCTAATTTCATTAAAACATGAACACAATAAGATAAATTTGAAATAAATTAGTAAATAATATCTAAATATTAGTTATTGCATGTATTATAATATATTATAATGCCATATTACAAGGTATTTTACTTTATCGCACGCCGTGTGGGAAAATTTACTTTCACGCACGCCGTGCGGGAAAGTGCAACTTTCTGAAACGAAATGCGTGCGTGAAAGTGGCTCTTTTAGCACGACCGTAGAAAAATAATTTTTTCACTCTTTATGATTGTTAAAAAACCAAAATTAACATTTATAAATTACTGTAACAATAATAATTTTTTGCATATCTCGGTCGAATGTTCATGTATTTTAATTTTAAAACCTTAAAAGTAAAGAACTTTTTATGGTCTACAACTTTTATTTGAACCATTTTTCTCTAAAATGTATGAGAAACGTTTTATAGGCAAACAATATTTTTTTCACTTAAGTATTAAGATTGTTTAAAAAAAACAAAGCAAAACCAGCTGTACGTTTTCACGAATTTTTCTGTAGTTACCCCAGTGGCAGATCTATACATTTGCCTTGGGAGGGAAAATTTGACCTAGGGGTAGGGAGTTTTAATGAACCACCAACCAAAATACATAGAAAAGATAAACCCAAAGACATAAATAATAACTTATATGCATTAAGTTTCCTGAATTTTCCTAAATAGCGAGTTTATTAAGTGAATTTGTACGTCTGTGGTTTAAGCTTCATGTCAGCTAATATAAAAATGTTAATGTCCTAACAATTGTTTTCTTTAATTTTGGAAATTTCTCCATTTTCCCTCCCCGTAGATCCGCCACTGAGTTACCCCTCATGTACCTTTTAGAACCTTCAAATACCTGTATAAGATTTTTTAGGTGAAATCAATGATTTTTTTCACAGATACACTGGTGTAATAAACAACTCCTTCCTATTTTTACCAACCATTTTTTTTTATTTTAGACCAGGAAGGATCTTTAGGTGGATGTGCGAGGTGGCATTCGGATTTTTGCAGATAAAGATAGGTAACAACTTCAACAATCATAATTGACTTATGCTCCTTCTCAAATATGCCCGGTACATTAATAAAAAAAAATAAAATATTTAAAAATTTCAAATTTCGTTTTTTTTTCTATTTTCTTTGCTTATAATATAACTTTTAAACGATTCATTTTGGAACAAAGTCGTATAGGAGTAAAACAAAGATAATTAAATTTTCTATCAGATACGATTGGTTAAAAATATCTTAATTTAACATCCTTGCTGCAAAATAGCAATAAATATAAAATAAGGAGGCAAAACAAGCCTGTCCTTATTCAATGTTTTTCCATCACTTAGGTTACATTTGGAACGTTCCTAATTCGCTTAGAAAATTTTTGTAATGTGCTAAAACCGTCCACCAAATTTAATTAAAATTGACTTACTAGATTTTGCATAATAATTTTGCAATCTAAACTTTTTTTAAAAAATTAAAATTTTTTAAAATCTTGCACAACAAAAACTAGAACATACAAAGATTTGTCAATTTTTTTTTTACATATAAATAAGCACTCCACCTATCTAATACACTTTACAGAATTGAAATCGGATTATTTAAGCAGCCTCAGCAATGTTTTAAAGTTATAAACAATTTTTTGGCTTATAAACAAATTAGTGCTGTGTCCAGGTGGGGGTGCTACGGGCTCCTTTATTTAGATGGACTTACCCAAGTTTTTTATGTATTTTGACCCGTAGAACACGAATTTTTTGGGTAACAGTTGATCCGGATGTCGATAAGATTGTTATAAACAAAGAACTTGAGGAATTACATAACATCGATTTTTGGCAAAATAACACATTTTTTTGTACTTCTTGGGTAATTCTAAACAAAAAATGTTCTTACAAGTTTTTTCGTAGGATGCATAGTTTTCGAGATAAACGCGGTGGAACATTCAAAAAGTCGAAAAATTGCAATTTTTGAACGAGAATAACTTTTGATTAAAAAATAAAATAGCAATTCTGCTGACAGCATTTGAAATTTTAAGTCAAATTATACCGGTTTTAGTTATTTTCATTGCTAAAAATTAATTTTTTTATTATTAAACAAAGCTATTTGTTTATAAGCCAAAAAATTGTTTATAATTTTAAAACATTGCTGAGGCCCCTTAAATAATCCGATTTTAATTCTGTAAAGTGTATTAGATAGGTAGAGCACCTCTTTATATGTAAAAAAATTAGCCAACTTCTAAATGGTCTACTTTTTGTTCAGAAAGATTTTAAAAAATTTGAACTTTTTTAAAAACATTTATATTGCAAAGTTATTATGCAAAATCTATTAGGTCGATTTTAATGAAATTTAGGTAGACCATTTAAGTAAGTTACAGTAGAACCTCGATTATCCGTCAGGGCACCGGACAAAGAGTATGACGGATAATCGAAAAGACGGTTAACAGAACATTAAAAAAAATAAAAATTTATAATAAAACTCCCAAATTTTATTTGTATGTTTTGTTTGGTGATATAAGACAAATTTGTGTTCATGTGAATATTGTCGAATTTGGTTTAAAATATTCTGAAATCTTTGTTTTACTGATGCTTCACATTTTGCAAGGGCTGATTTTCTTATTCAGCATAAGATCATGCAATCTACTTTATTGGATTCTTTTTGTCGAGAATACCACTCGATGAATGGTTGCATGTGAGATGCAGCTTCTCTAGCTTCTTTAGGCAAATATTTGTCAGTTACAAAAGCACCATCGACATCGCCACCGTCAAATTCCAAGTTTGTGTCAGCTTCTAAACCTGTTTCGTCAGCCTCTGTTTTGCCATTTCAACGATTTCATCATCTGTCAGCAATCGATAGTCATTTGTGTCCTCATCACAAATGAACCATTCGTCATCTTTAGGCAACGAAAACAAAACAGTTGATTCAGCCATAACTTCATTTGTTACCGCATTGTACATTTCAGCGAATTTCGTTTGGCTATCACAATGCTCAAAAAAATGAATTGATGACTCAATTTTTTGCTTATGTACTCAATACAACTTATGTTCGGACCCTGACGGTTAACAGAGGTGACGGGTAACGGAGAGACGGATAATCGAGGTTCCACTGTATAAGAATTTTCTAAGCGAATTACTAAGGTTCTAAGTGGCACCAAAGTGGTTAAGAAACATTGAATAACAACAGGCGTATTTTGCCCCCTTATTTTGTATTTATTGCTATATTGCAGAAAAGGTAATACCTTAAGACATTTTTGGCCAGTCGTATATCATACAAAATTCAATTATCATTATTTTATTTCTCTACGACTTTGTTCCAAAACGAACCTTTTTAAAGTTATAAGCAAAGAAAGCAGAAAAAAATCGATGTTTTTCGAAATTTTTAAATATTTTAATTTTTTTATTAATGTTCCGGGCATATTTGAGAAGAAGCATAAGTCAATTATTATTACTGAAGGTGTCACCTAACTTTATCTGCAATAATCCGAATGTCACCTCTCACATCCAAAAATACACGTTTTTTTACAGATTAGTCCTGGTCTATTTAGCTAATGCCTCGATAACTAATGGCCATTGGCATGGTAGGTACGGTGAATTTTTGCAGTTAGGTACCTAGTGTCATGTGTAGTGTGTGTGTTGAGTAAGTGTCTTGTTACTTTGCAAAGTCGACGTCATTGTCTTTGCAAAGAGACGCTAATTGTATCCGAATGTCTGCGGTCCCTCCGGTGAGTACCGATCCCACTTACCAACCATTTTATTTATATTTCACATGGATATAATACATATTGCAAAATATCTATTTTATCTACATCTAAAATAACTACAACATTTTTCCTATCATGTATGTACTTCAGTGATTAAATAATAAAATTTGGTATCTGGTATCTATATAAGTATCACTTTTGATATTAAAATCTAGCAATGCAATCAAAGATATGGGGCGTATATGATAATATTAATACAATAATGAAACAATTCTTTGTCAAATGAATGTACTTATTTCAGTAGAAATTTTTAATTTTAATCTCAAATAACGGACGTGAGGCCAAGAAATATCAGAAAAACTACCAGTCTAGCTGAGGATTTCAGCAGTGTTCGCTGAAGTCCTTTTCTAATCGTCTTCTTCAGTTCTTTCTAGAACTATACTCAGACTATCTAGAGTCTAGAGTGATTCTCTATGATGTTGATCTCTATTCTGAACTTACAATAATTCTACAGGTATAATAGTCCAGGAACCGAAACTTTTCACCTCGCAATTTTTACAGAATGGATCGATTTGCTTAAAAATTTGAGAATAAGTAGTAGATAGTCCAAGGATTAAAATCTATATGATGCTGAAAGGCGCTTTTACCATGGGGGTCGTTCCCACCCCATCTCGGGGGTGGAAATTTTTTATTATATTTTTACCGCAAAAGTTGATAAAAACATTCATTCTAAGCAAAAAGTGTTCTATACATTTTTTTTATAAAATTAATTGTTTTTGATTTATTCGCTATCAAAAGTTAGTTTGATATCGAAAAAATCAATGTTTTCGATATACATACTCATTTACGATTCCTTCAATTTTTGCCGTAAAATTTTTTTTTTCAAACCAAGTTCTTGGAAATTAAATTCCCTACAATTTCATATTTAAACATTTTTTCGTATCTCTGATGCTAATCTTTCTATTCTGAAGAAAATGTCATTTTTTACTAAACTACAAAATTTCGTTATTCGCTTTTAACTCCAGTTTTTTTAAAACTAATCATTCTAAGCCAGTCAAACTTCTAGAATCTATTAATAATACATAAATAAAGAAGAATGAATAAGGCCAATGACTAAAAATACCGCTAACTTACATTATTGTGCTTCCAATTGGATTTCTCCTTTTTTTTTCAAAAAATATATATTGGTTTTTTAACCGTAACTTTTTTATTTTTTATCTTAGAAAGTTTGGTTGAAAAATTTTTTTTAGGTTTTCACAAGATCTATAAGTCTGTTAACATTAAATCGGTTTAAAATCCTCAGTCGCAAAACGAGGTGACTTTGAAAAGGTGGTTTTGCATATTATTACAAGTTTTAATTGTCAATAGCTCACTCTCGTAGAAAAAATTTTTGAACACCAGGTTCTAGGGAATTATATAAGCTACAATTTCATATTTAAATATTTTTTCGTATTTCTGATGCTAATCTTTTTATTCTGAAGAAAAGACCATTTTTTTCCAAACTAATAAAAATTCGTTATTCGCCTTTAACTCCATTTTTTTAAAAACTGATCATTCAAGCCGGTTAAACTTCTATAACCTATTAACAATATATAAATAAAGAAGACCAAATAAGGTCAATGACTAATGTTAATTAGGGTGGTGATTATGATTTTGCTTATGATCACTTTTTCGCTGACAAAATAGAGACTGATATTTTGTTCATTATAAGTCACTAAATTTTTGAGCTAGAGACTTTTTTTATTTCTAAGAATAGATATTTTTAAATACTTTAAATTAGTTTGAACAAGTTATCCTCGAAAAATGCATAGTTTTCCCGTCTTTTTACTTTGAAACTACAATATTTAACATTTGACGAAGAAGAGCTAACATATAATAAAGTATAGCTCGATTAATATTGGTCTTAAAAAAATTTAAAAAAACAGTTTGGTTTATTTTTTTACAAGGTACATTTGTGTTAAGTAAAGTTGTAGTCCTGTCGCCAGGGGGGGTACAACGGCCTCCTTAATTCAGATGGACTTACCCAAGTTTTTTTTATATATTTTGACCCGTAGAATACGAATTTTTTGGGTAACAGTTGATCCGGATGTCGATAAGATTGTTATAGACAAAGAACTTGAGGAATTACATAACAGTGATTTCTCGCAAAACAAAACATATTTTTGTATTTTTTGGGTCATTATAAGCAAAAAATATTCCTACAAGTTTTTTCGTAGAATGCATAGTTTTCGAGATAACCGCGGTTGAACTTTCAAAAAATCGAAAAATTGCAATTTTTGAACCCGAATAACTTTTGATTAAAAAAATAAAGTAGCAATTCTGCTTACCGCATTTGAAAGTTTAAGTCAAATTATATCGGTTTTGATTATTTGCATTGCTACAAATTAATTTTTTTATTGTTAAACTAATCTATAAACACATAGGTTTCCCGTGCCTAATACATGCGTTTTAACGCATGCTACGTAGAAATTGCCTCGCTTGCACTTGTAGCTACTCTACCTACTCGTTCGATTTTAAATGAGAAATCATAGAAAACATCACTCACATACTAGGTGTTTACTACAGTTTACAGCTTTCTTTAACAATAAAATAATAAATTTTTAGCAATGCAAATAATCAAAACCGATATAATTTGACTTCAACTTTCAAATGCGGTAAGCAGAATTGCTACTTTATTTTTTAATCAAAAGTTATTCGGGTTTAAAATTTACAATTTTTCGATTTTTTGAAAGTTCAACCGCGGTTATCTCGAAAACTATGCATTCTACGAAAAAACTTGTAGTAATATTTTTTGCTTAAAATGACCCAAAAAATACAAAAAGATGTTTTGTTTTGCGAGAAATCGCTGTTAGTTCCTCAAGTTCTTTGTCTATAACAATCTTATCGACATCCGGATCAACTGTTACCCAAAAAATTCGTATTCTGCGGGTCAAAATATATAAAAAAAACTTGAGTAAGTCCATCTGAATTAAGGAGGCCGTTGTACCCCCCCTGGCGACAGGACTATTGTTCTTTTGGAGTTATTAGCAGAAAATTTATTAAAAACATTGATTTTTTCGATATAAAACTAACACTTTCGATAGCGAATAAATCGAAAACTATTAATTTTATCAAAAATTGAACGGTTTTTGCTTAGAATGAATGTTTTTACCAACTTTTGCGGTAAAAATATAATAAAAAATTTCCACCCCCTAGATGGGTTGTCAACCACCCCATGGTTAAAGCTTAAAGCGCCTTTCGGCATCGTATAGATTTTGATCCTTGGACTATCTACTACTTATTCTCAATTTTTCAAGCAAATCGATCCATTATGTAAAAATTGCGAGGTTTTGTCCTATTTTAAGCTTCATTACTTGGACCATAATCAAAAGAGAAAGTTATTCTACCAAAATAATTTAAAAAAAGTTCGAAAAACTATTTCCAACATTACAAAACTTAATTGCAAAAGCATTTCAATTTTTTCCTTCTAAACAATTATAAGAATAACATGAAGATAAGTATCCATATTTCGCAAATGTGGTCTCGAGGTAACAAAATAGAAAAAACTCGAAGAAGTACCACAAAGTCTTTTATTAAAAAGGTCAAAATAGGACGCGTATCGGCTCAGCACGAGCCATCATCAGCTTAAATACAGGAACACAAACATCAAGGACTGACCAGAACAGGAAGGAGGAAGAATCGACTAGTTTCCATGACACATATTGTTACAAAAACTTCATCTTATTGGTGTTAAGCGATTTTCAACATTTTGTTATAATTAAAACTGTAAAATTGTGTAGAACATGTACTTGCGGAGGCAGGGCCGTGCGGTGCTATAATGCGGTGAGGCGGTCGCATCAGGCGGCATCACAAGGGGGGCGGCATAATTAATAAAATGAAAATACATCAAAATAATCATATGGATAACAAAGGGTGTGCAAAATAGAATATTTTGAAAAATATCTGATGGCTTGTGTCACTCGCGAGTTTAAAGATTAACCATGCCACTTTGCAAACTTAGTTTTAAAAGTGAAAGCGTCTTCTACAGAAACAACAACCTTTTTTTTTGTATTATACAAGAGCTTTACACTTTTTTTCTGGTTCCACAAAGTGTTGTTTAAGTTCTGAAAAACCATGTTTTTCAACTAACTCTAAACCCGTTAAACGATACTAGATGGTCAAGTTGAATAGATGCATTGAAACCTTTAAGATTTCAATTTTGTGAAATATATGATGCCGTATTCGAAATAATAGAAGAAGTCAACAAATATACAGAAACTAAAGTCAAAGCACGAGGATTAGCAAAAAATATTAAAAATTATAAATTTGTACCTATGCGGTAAAGTTCTTGGGCATGATATTTTATTTCATATAAATTCAGTCTCGAAGATGTAACTATAAATGTAACTATAAATTTGTCAGATTGTGTAAAAAGGTTGCCAGAAACAACAAAAAAAAAATTAAAAGTTACAGACAATCTGGCTATGACCAAACTAAAATTACTGCTAATGAAATTGCAGAAAATCTTGATATAAGCTCCGAATTTCCAGCGGAAAATGAAATTCGAGCAAGGAGAAAAAAGCGTCAATTTGATTACGAAAAATCTATGGAGAAAAATCTATGCTTTTAACAGAAGAAGATAAACTTAAAATAAATTTTTTTATCTATATTTTAGACATTGCCATTAATTCTTTGATTGGTCGATTTTCGCTTCTAGAAATTCATAAATAAATAAATTTTAATGATATTCTTAAATTGAGGGAAATAAATGATAAAACACTAAAAAATATTGTTTGAATCTTCATTCAATACTTTCAATAGGGCTTTTCATCGATTGTCATTTGTTTCGAGCTTCTGTCATGTGTCACATAATATGAATAAGTATACCTACTTCATACGTCTTTGGTTTGTATCATGGGTATGCTTTTTCTCATGAGCATCTTTCAGTGCGTCACAGTTTTTCGATTTCATTCTAACGCATTAAATTGTATGTGACAGAAAAAACGCACGTCGGTGATTACATTTCATCGGTGACATTTATAACATTTATTCTAGTTGTCAATAGATGGCGCTATAATCGAAAAAAAATTATTTTCGAATTATATAATATATCTCTACGAATATAATCTGTACAATTTATAAGACTATACAAATCAAAGAAAATACCGTTTTATAAATGCAATAAACACAATTGATTTGTTTTTATACCAAATTGCAAATAAAATGTGACAACTGTCAGATTTAACTAAAATGTCATGTCACTAAAATCATTGCTAAAATGTATATTATCAGGGACTTACCTTTTTTTCTATCAATTGTGACGCACTGAAAAATGCTCATGAAAAGAAGGATATATACCAATAACATACGACGGAGTTATATTAATATTATGTGACACATGACAGAAGTTCGAAACAAATGACTGTGAATGAAAAGCCGTATAGAAAAAGAATCTCATATACAGGCAAATGATCTTCTAGAAGAATTGCGTGATATATCCCAAATGATAACATACTCCATGAAACCTTCAGAAGTTTTGAATTATTTCTGTATACCCAAATGTAGTTGTATCGCTAAGAATTTTATTAACACTCCCTGTCTCGGTACCTAGTGGGGAAAGAAGTTTTTCAAAATTAAAAATTATTAAAAACTATTACAGAAGCTCCATAAGACAAACAAAACTAAAAAAATAGCACTCATTTCAATGGAGTCCTCACTAGCTGCTACTTTAGAGTACACAAATCTGATTGATGAATTTGCCAAAATTAAAGTCAGAAGGGTAAAACTGTAATTTTTGTAATTAATGTTAATACCTATTTCATTTAATTTAAATTATGTTTTGTTTTTTAAAATAAAAGTGTGTTTATTTTGTGCAGTTGCATTTAATAAAAAATGTTAAGTTTTGATTATATTTAAAAGGCGGCATTTTGAAAACTTGCATCATATTGAAAATATATACCGCACGGCTCTGTGCGGAGGAACCACCTTGTGAACAATTCGAATAACTTTTTCACTATTGCCGGGAAAAAATGTTTTTTTCATACACAAAAGCTGTCATTTTTTCAAAAGCTAAAAAAAGTTGCCCTATGGCAATTAATAGATACGAAGTTAGTCCCTTTTTACTTTATCGTACTATATACGTAGTATAGTATAATAGATAAAGTTATAGGATCGTGCAAAAAATTTTTTTTCAGATTTCACTTTTTTTCGACGTTTTGAGTCCCCCTGAGTCTATAAAGCAAATAAACAAAACATGTCGGAAGTATGTACGTATGTCGCCAACGCCCAGCAAAAACTACTGGACCGATTTTCATGAAATTCGGTATGAGTAAGTTTAAGAGAATTTTGTCGAGAAACTAAGCTTTTAAAAGAACCTCTCAAAGGGAGGCCGAATAAGGGGGGTTATTTAGGGCCCATTTTTGCAAATTTTGACCGAAATGAATGAAATTCAACTCAAAGCAAGCTCATCGATAGGTAAATAAAAATACGGAATTTGACATTTCCAAATTCAAAATGGCGGCTAACATGGCCGACCGCCCACCCGACACATTTCCCTATCTATCTAAAAACTTGTTTAAGATAAGTTTAATTTGAAAAAGTCGTTATATAGCCTAAAGATGGGGCTATAAGAAGGATGTTATCGTTTTTCAGAAAAAGTTACGGGTTGCCTATATTTAAGGGGTCAAATTTTGACATAAATTTGAACTAGATTTTCTCAAAAATGGCTCCAAGGAATTTTTTTATTTTTTGATATATTTTTGATATCCTATCAGTAAATTGAATGACATTAGTCATATATCTTAACTCCCCATAGGAGGGGAGTTGTGATTTTTTTATAAAAGAATATTCGAGTGCCCGTAACTTCCTTCTTAATAGAAACTAAAATTTGAAATTTTGCAGACATATATGGTACTTTATTATCTATTATCGCAATAAATTTTACCAAAAATATGGCTTCCGGTTGAACCGGAAATGAATAAAAAATCTTAATTTTTTTAGATACGCCCTGTATATTTTAACATACTTTGAAAGAATGCAAAATTACCTGTCCAATGACATAAAATTCATTGCTGTAGCTCAAAAACTCGAAAAGTTGCGGTAAATAGAAATTTTGCTATAATCTTTTGTGTGTCCTCTCTCACGCGTTCATAGCAGAGCATTATTGTAGGGCAGTCAATGAGGGTATTTGGCTCCGAATTCCATCCTACTACATTGATGTACTTGATATTTTCACAGTAAGTAGGGAATAGCTCAAGAAACAAAATCTACCATATATACTATGGCGCTTTTATCTTGGGGCGGTTCCCAATTCTTCAAGGGGGTGGAAAATTTGTTGGTCAAAATAAGCACGGAAGTGGCTAAAGAACCTATTTCTAAGCAAAAACTGGTCTATACTTTTTTTTGAGAACTCAATACTTTTTGAGTTATGCGTAGTTGAAAATTGGCCATTTTCATTGAAAAATGACAGCTTGTCGGACGGATTTTTTGTGAATACCTTAAAAACTATGCATCGAACTAAAAACACTATATAAAACATTTTTTAGATTATAAATAATAAAGAGATTCGTTCCTTCGTAAATGTTTTCTTTATAATACAAAAAGAGATATGGTAGGTGAAAATAGTTTGTTTTTTGGTGCATGCTCAAATTGGTGTATTCAACTTGAAATAACAGAGGAACGGTAGGTTTTAGGTGTATAATGCTACCAACACCTTTTGTAGTGTTTGAAAAGGCCTTTAAAACGAGCACCGTTAAATGTCGGTTACTTACAAACTAAGCGAGATATGGTGCAAAAAATATATGTCTAATGTACTTTAAGGAAAAATGAAAAGTATATATACATTTAACTCCCCATCCACCATAATTTAAATGCATTGTTTTCCTTCTACAATACCTTTTAATATAGTGTTATTTCTACTTTCAAAAAGTTGAACGGGTTTAAAATGAATGCTTTTTGTAAAAAATGTGATCAAATTATGGAATGAATTTTTAAATTTTCTTAAAAATCTTCCTTTTTCTCCATGTAATTCGAAAATAAAAATATTTCACCCCTGAGAACCCCCATGATAAAAGCGCCATAGTATATAGGATAGACTTTGAATTAGGAGATTGGGCTACTCCCAAAATTTCATTAAAATCCATGCAGTAGGATAGAATTCGGAGATAATATCTTGTTCTTAATCTCGCGCATTGACTGGCCTAATCGAAATAAAATGAAATTCAAATATTGTAAACTATTAATTTCTCAGAAAAATGAACTTATTTGAAATGAAAGTATGACTATAATATTCTATTGATTTATGCAATAATCTACACATCTATAGTGTGTCTCCGAAATATGGCATCGAACATTTTCTCAAATGCAGGAATTAATGATGCGTAGAACCATAAAATACTTTTAAGTACATTAGGTGTTTCTAAAATATCAAAATAACGAGTAACTTTGTTATTTTTATAGAATGCCAGTATCTAGTACCATAACGATAATAGATCGGTACGATAAAGTTCTCGGGCGGCCGTTCCGTCCAGCGTTTTTTAATTCATAGCTTGTTTGTTTATAACAACAACAAAACCAATTAGAGACATTTGAAAGATCAAGGACTGAAGTGTTAATGTAAGAAGTTTGAAAAAGTTTGCCTTTGAACAGGGTCGTCTACAAAGCTTCAAAATTATCCATTTCGTTCAGATTTGAATAGTGGAGAGATTTTAAGAGTAAAAAGACACGTTTATACAAAAGTATAAAAAAATTAAACCATACGTGTATAGCAGGACATGCAGCAAAGATGATATCAGAATGATCTAATCGAAAAACGAACGTATGTATCAAAGGTGAAAGTGTTCGAATACAAATTGTTATTTTATAGTCACCCATCTCCAGTTAACTTTTATAACTGGTATTATACGAAAATGAACAAAATGCAAATCATGTCAGATAAAAAACTGCAACAGAAAGGTAATGGCACTAATCAAATCAAATAAAATAACAGTTTAGGAGTTTTATTTCGCTATAAAAAACCTGATGTAAGCTCTATGTACAAGAAGATACCTGGGTCCTTTTTTCCTTACTAAAATGTCTAAAAAAGAAGACGAATAGTAGTCTTTTGTAGAATTTGAAACAAATTCTAACAAACCTTGATACCATTTTAATAAAATCTTTTTTCTATTAGTTCTACTCCTGAGTATGCTGGACCAAGTTTTCGTTGGAATTTTGCCACGCTGGACAGGCAGGAAGTGAGATGCAATTTAAAGATTTCCCCTGGCCTTCTTTGTTTCCAGCATTCGTTTGGTTTGTAAATTGTATAAACCACGAAGGCGTTACTAGAAAATTAGTCTCAATAAAAATTTCATTTTTAATAATATTTTTAATTTTATTAAAATAACACTTTCAATTGTTTAATATAATCCTTTATCTCCTTCAATATGATTTTATCAGTTGGAAAGTTTAATCCAGTAGACACACCTTCAGTAAACGCCTGACGAACATTTTTGTAGTTGTAGCCTGCTTATCTTGTCATACATACTTCTCACAAAATAACATAAGAAAAATCTTCTCTTTTCAGTTTTCAAATTTCTCTTTTTAGACAAGGCCGAAACGGCGGGTTCGTTGGAAGAAATATTCCCATGAGATTTTTTTGCACAATCACATTCGTGAGACACCCCAGAATAAGGTTCAAGAAGTCGCCCACGCGAAAAGTGGTCCAATTTTTTTAACAATTTTTTTTTAATCAAATTGCAAAAATCAATATTTTTGACCCGGACAATTTTTTTTAGTTTTTTCGGACCACTCTGGACAGAAAAGGTCTCTTGTAATTTTTCTCTAAAGTCGATCGTGATCGTGATACATACGTTCGTGTTGATCGGTTAAAGATTATTATTATGAAAGTCAGAAAGTGACTAAGGGACCCGTTCAAGCAGAGGCGGCTTTACCTATTGTGCAGGGTGTGCGGTGCACACGGGCGCCGGGATGTTAGGGGCGCCGAGCACCAAAGAGCGGGCCCTTTACTTTGTTTCAACATAAAATATGAAATTTTTTTAAATATGAGGCCGAAGATGAATCAGTAACTGACGCGAAAATACATTTTAAAGTAAACTTTTACTATTACCTGTTAGATACCGCAATCAAATTACTAAATTTGATGAAAGCTTCGAACTTTTAAAGCAAAATAATGCCACTTTTTCGTTCCTTCAAGAATTAAAACACTGCAGTAAGCGGAGCACCGCATACTGCAGACTTTTTATCGGCAGATAGTTTAGTCGGGATGGGCTGTTAGTGCGCATACTGAGCCAACTAAACAGTCGGGTTGGTGAAGAGAGCGCACACTATCAACAGCCGACCGACTATTCTCGAACGATTTAGTACTAAAGTTCTTATTTGACTGTTGAAGTTAGTAGCCGCACAATGAAAAAATTATCCAGACATGTTATTATCGATCTCATATAACATATAACGGAGGAGGAAATCCAAGAACAGATTCCGAGAGTATTGAGTGCATCATAATTTACAGTGAAAGAAATAAGACGACGGCGACGTGACGGTTAAAAGTAACAGACGTGATCCAGAAGATTGTCATGTTAAAATGGAACTGGGCAGGACTCATAGGAAAAATGGAAAACAACCGTTGGACGAAGAAAATTCTTAACTGGCGACCAAGGACTAGCAAAATAAGTAGAGGCAGACCTCAATCAAACAAGATGGACTGATGACATCAAGTGAATGGCTGGTCACGAATGGATGTAAAAAACAACAAACTAAAATGAATGAATACAGCTAAGGAAGGCTTCCTTCTGACGATGGATTGAATAGCTGCTGATGATGCTGATGATGAATTCTCAGTGATAGATTATTTAGTGGAAAATTCTACACAATGTATTCTAAATTACTTGATTACCCAAAAAAGTTTTTATCGGATGATCTTAGTCACCTTCAATGAACTTGTCATGCTAATTAGGCCATGCAGGTTTCTACAATTGACGATTGTGAATTGGACGATGCCATTTTTTCGCAAAATATTCAAAAAATATTCGCACTGCACAAGTATTGGAGAACAAAACTAGGAGAGAATTGAACTATCGACCGATAAACAATCGTCGTGTGTGCGCAAGTTCTAGTTAGCTCACACTGATTAAACTGTCGGCCGATATTTGGCCGACAAATTACTTTGAAGGCAAACTATCTGCCGATAAAAAGTCTACAGGGGCTCTTTTGGGTAGGTTGTTCTGACGCCGTGAATACCTATTGGCTCCCGATATTATTTAATATTGGAATATTTACATCTGGATTTTTGTTTACAATGTAAATGTACCTAATACCCTATGTACTAGTACTAGGAATAGGTAGGTACCTATTCGACTATTCCATTTTGACTGCGCGTCTAACAAAGGGCGCCAGAGCATAGACTGCACACGGGCGCTACATGGGCTAGAGCCGCCTCTGCGTTCAAGTATTACGTAACGCAGGTGGGGGGGGGATAAAAAAATCTTCAAAAATTGCGTTACGTAATAGTTAAACGCCCATTACAGTGCGTTACGTAGGGGGGGAGGGGGGTCAAAAATCTTAAAAAATCGCGTTACGTAATACTTGAACGTTCCCTAAATCAAATTTAAAGCCCCCCTCTTTATGGTCCTGAAGAAAGTATCATTAATTTATTACTAAGCTGTTATTTTTATTTATTAATAATGAGCAGTAAGATCGTATTGACGCGGCTGTAAATGTGAGTGCGAGTGAGAATCGCCATTGGGCTGCCTAGATGGCATCTCTTTCGCACTCATCAAGGACGGGCGCCTAATTCGTGCATGGCGCTCATTATTTTTACTTAAAAATAATAGCTTAGTAATCAAATAATGACAAAAATTTCTTCAGGATCTTGTAGGGGGGGCTTTAAACTTAGATTTAGTCACTTTCTGACTTTCATAGTAATAACTTTTAACCTAGTTATTAAGCCTTGAAAATCGCCATTTTTTGTTTTTTTCAATTTTAAAATGCTTTTACCTCGAAAACTATCAACTTTAGAGAAAAAACATAAGAGACCTTTTTTATCCAGAATAGTCCAAAAAAACCTAAAAAAAATTTGTCCGAGCCAAAAATATCGATTTTTGCAATTTGATTAAAAAAAATTTGGACCACTTTTCGCGTGGGCGACTTCTTGAATCTTATTCTGGAATGTCTCACGAATGTGATTATGCAAAAAAATTTCATGGGAATATTTTCTCCAAAGAACCTGCCGTTTTCGCCTTGTCTATTTAAACATCGCGTCTTCCAAAAAAACTATTTCTTCTTTTTCTTTAAGCCAAGATTTTCTATTGTGCTTTTCTCAAACGAAGTCTAATTCATACTAAATTTTCCTCAATATGTCTTTTGTTATGTTGGACAAAGTTTCGTCACTACTAATGCGTGCTAAAAGCTTGTCCAAAGTAGTTGTTATCTTACTTTGAAAATAAAATCAATGCACTTTTAATCGAATTGTTTGTTTTACGATATCGTCTATTTGCTTGGGGTTTATTGTTTATTTATTCATGTTGACGTTTTCGCTACTTCTGTAATAGTTGTTTGCTTTAGTTCTTCCAAAAGTCTATAAATGGTTTTTAAAGCGTTCGTGGAAATGATATTCCAAATGCCTGTGGAAGGAAAAAGCAGAAGAATTAAAATTAACGGAATTTCAATTTCATTTTCCTTATCTTAACTTTTCAATTTGAACATACTGATAAACTGGAATAATCATCTTAATGTATCGACATCTCTCTGACTGAGATAAATAATAGTTTCCTACTTGATTATGGAAGATTGTCATTCTGCGACAGTGTTTTATGCCTGGTTGCACCAACAAATCTTAAGCTTCAGCTTAGCCCAGCTCAGTTTATAGATAGGGCCGCTTTAAGTGTCACTTACGTTGCACCATAATTTTCGAATCTTATCTATGCAATCCACGTGGCAATCCATTGTGGCAAGCTGAAAATTGATCTAAGGCTCAATAGTGCAACGCGTATGTTTCGTAAGCTGAGCTTAAAACACGCCTTAATCTTAAGATATGTTGGCGCAACCAGGCATAAGTCAATTATGTGAAAAATTATTGAAAATCCGCATGACGTATACCTACCTAGTAGTTTAAGCTTCTTCAGGGAGAGCAAGCAAGAATTACCATTTCTATTTCTAGGATTCTCACCAACTGTTGCATTGAAAATCTTATCTCTATCCCATTCAAGATGTGAGAGTGTAGGCGGTATTCAAATTTTGCCACAATGCGAAATGTTCTTTCCTTTTCTGTCTGGGAATCTCGCGTTAAAGCAAATTACCCGCACGTATTCTATTTTCTTAACGGTGCCAAATGAATCAAGATAATGAAAAGTTCTACGAGTATATAGTTATTACGGAACACAATATGAGACTGCGGTTCAGGAATCTGTTTTATTGTAATGTAGAAAGTGATGAAATGGATACATAAATAATTATATCAACAATATATTGTTAATTAAAAATGAGCTTTCGATATTATTTACAACAGTAGGAAACTAGATAAGTAAATCTAGAATCTAGAACAAACACGTCTTGTAGATACATGAATTTGACCGATAATAATTGATTCATCTTCGATTCGTTTCGAATTTGCGGTCTGTTAGGGAGTATTAAAATACTCTAAAATATGGGACAATCTCCAAAGGCTACTGCATGCATTTATTACTAAAGCTAAATAGGAAGGTAAAGTTTTCAATCCTAATAGCAACATTAATAATATTGAAAAATATTAAAAATATTACTAAAAGATTTTTAAATTGAAAACTTATTGGTCCATTTCCTTGGTAACACCTCCATCCATCCATCCAATGGCACTACAGCCCAAATCGAGCCTTGGCCTCCTTCAATAAGCTTCTCCAATCATTTCGATTTACCGCTGTTCTTTTCCATGAACGCGTTCCCAGGAAGTTCCTGGCATCCTCATCGACTTCGTCTTCTCATCTCTTTTTAGGTCTTCCAACAGGTCTTCTTCCCTGCATTCTTGCATTCAGCAATTTTCTGGGGATTCTATTCTCATGCATGCGGACCACGTGCCCTGCCCACCGTAATCTCTGCAGTTTAGTGTGTTGTGCTAGTAACACCTCCAAGGCTTCTAAAATTTGCAAGTCAGATGGATGCTGCAGTGAAGACAAATGGAGGGAATTCTAAAAAGTTGCAATTCACAACCCCCGTCTGCAGCTTGGTAAAGTTCCAACGGAAAATGGACCTACGTTACTCAAAGGAGTAAAAAGTAATATGAAAATAAAATAAAAATGTATACCATTTTTATTCAGTTGCAATGCGAAGGCAAAACAATCTAATTTTTCACTTAGAACAGGGAGCGCAGTCCAGCACTCTGAATCGACGATTTTCGACTCTTATTGGAGTCTCATCGGAGAGACGTAGGCCTGCTGCTCTCTGCTCGAAGTGACCAAACCATGAAAGCCTATCCCCACATTGCAACTGACGTGTATGGATTAGGTGACTAGCGTCATCTGGCAATTGAAAGGTAAAGTTTTCTTAAAAGGTAAATCTTTTAGTAATATTTTTAATATTTTTCAATATTATTAATGTTGCTATTAGAATTAAAAAACTTTACCTTTCAATTGCCAGATGACGCTAGTCACCTAATCCATACACCTCAGTTGCAATGTGGGGATAAGCTTTCAAGGTTTAGTCACTTCGAGCAGAGAACAGCATGACTACGCCTCTCCGATGATGACTCCAATTATGAGTCGAAAATCGTCGATTCAGAGTGCTGGACTGCGCTCCCTGTTCTAAGTGAAAAATTAGATTGTTTTGCCTTCGCATTGCAACTGAATAAAAATGGTATACATTTTTATTTTAGTAAAGCTAAAGAACTAACTATGCTCATCAACACCGAGAAGACTAAGTGCCTAGTAATTTCCAAAGAACCGATAAGATGCCAATTAGAAATTGACTCCAAAACTGTGGAACAGGTGAATCTGAATCACTTCAAATATCTTGGTGCGGAAATAACAAGCTATGGAAATCTCTCAAAATAGCTCAGAGAACAATTATCTAAATACTGAAAGCAAAGTCAAAATATTATATAAAACAACAATAAGACCTATTAAAACATATGCGGCAGAAACAAGACCAGACACAAATAGAATGTTACAAATGATAAGAACGGTTGAAATGAGAACACTACTAGTTTTAGAGTGTTAAGCACATGCAGTATAGGCTATTGATTATGTATTTTAGAAAGGAACTACAACGTTAACGGGGTTTTATTGTTTTATGTAGTCAATGGACTTCTCGGTATGAAAAAACCGCGGAGTGCTAGCATTTAAAGGGGTGCGTTTTTGAGAAAAGGGCGAATTAATCTCTAGGCACAGGGCGAATTAGGGTGAGTTCTATGCACATTTGGTGCAAACATGTCTACAGGAAAATTGTTTCAGGTTAAATTTACTATAGAAATATCACATTTTAAAGTCAAAATAGTTATTTTCCTAACAAGTGCAGAAAGTCATTCTTTTCCGCACGCGACTGCAGTTTGCCGAACGACGCGAAGCGGGAGTTCGGAAAGCAGTCGAGTGCGGAAAAGAGACTTTCTGCAAGAGTTAGGAACAATATTTTTTTAAGAGTCTTTAAAAAATTACCAAATCTTAATCAATTAATTTAATTAATATGAAAATACATACACAAATTAATTCTTTGACAAGGTTGTCAAAATCAAACTTTCAATATAATTAGTTAGCATGACGACGATCTTGGTTTCCATGACGATGATTCAAAACGACTGTTATTGTCTACCGATTTGACTTTCGAATATTATGTCAAAATAATTTTATTTCATCGAATTGTCGCGTTAATTTCATTAAAACAGGAACACAATAAGATATATTTGAAATAAATTAGTAAATAATATCTAAATATTAGTTTATTGCATGTATTATAATTACTTTAAGACCATATTAACATATCTAAATTAACACGCGTGCGGAAAAGTAAAAACCGCGTGCGGAAAAGTGAAACTTTCTAAACTAAAATTCATGCGCGAAAGTAGACATTTTTGCACGCTCGTAGAAAAATATTTTTTTTACAAAAATATATTCAAAAGAAAAGCAAGAAAAAAACACGAAAGATAGCAATTTTGTTTTTTATCCCAAAACTTTTTTCAATGGGGATATAGGTATAGGCATTGCTTCACAGAAAAAAAAACTTCCATCCTCTTTCTTTAAAGTGACGTTTGGTATAAGTCCCTATGATTTACAGTTTCCAAATTAGGTATGTATTTTTACTACAAAAACGTTATTACGTAGGTCAAAATTTTTGACGTAAGAGAACTGTCAAAACATTAGAATGTGACTTTTCATTATTGCTATGTTGGATATTGAACTTAAATAATTGGTTTAGAAAATTTATATTATTGATAACAATAAATGTTTTTGGTTATTTAATTAATATAATTATAAAATTCTCAATGCAATCGCGATTACGTTTTTCTTATTAAAATACCATGTGGACGCTTATACAAGATCGGGCAGTTCCGTGTTGGTGTCGTATTTTAGCTGTGCTAGAGAAATTCAATTCTAGAGTTGATGTTATGGAATATCATTATGTATTTTCGTTAACATTAACAAATATTTTGGGATATGAATAATATATTTCCGCAATTGATGAAATCCGATTGACATCATTAATTAGAATAAAGAACTAGAGATATTATTTGTACAGTAAACAAAAACAAATAAAAATATCTCTGACAAGTAATGACATTAACGTGGCCATGATGAAAAGTCACATTCTAATGTTTTGACAGTTCTCTTACATCAAAAATTTTGACCTACGTAATAACGTTTTTGTAGTAAAAATACTATATGAGTTTTTAACGTTTGCCACTCACAGCGATTTTGGGACATTTTCCTTGTTACTTCGCAAACATTGTTCTGTAACTTTTTTCTACGCATCTTTAGGTATATGCAATGTTACATTTAATATTAAGAAAAAGCAAATATCTTTAAAATGGTCTATCGTTTAATTCTGTGTGACTATTTTTAAGCAAGATATGGTTTTTCAGAGTTGAATACTTTTAACGATTTTTGATATATTTTACGATTATTTTTAAATTTCTCATTATAACTTTTTTTATTGTATATTTAGGTACATACATTATGCAATAAAAAAGAAAACTTATTTTATTTACGTTAAAACTGTGTATTGTAAAAAACTCTAGGACTATTTTTAAACAAGATATGCTTTTTCAAAATGTCACATACACATGCAATAAGTCCCACTAAGCTGGAACCATATGGAAAACTTTTTTATTATTAACTTTATGAAAAAAAGTTATTCTTTATAAAATTCTCTGCATAGTCTAAAACCTAAGATGCAATCATCAGATATAAAATTTTGTCAATAGTGTACGAGGTATGTATTTTAAATAATAAGAATTTCGCTCAAGAGTAAAGTAGCTTTTATATTTCAAAATATCGAAAAGTGTTATTAAGAAAAGTTATTTGGAATTAAAAATTATGTTATAATATACCATTATATTCTTCTAATTGAAAAAAATTAAACATTTTAAAATTTTTCTCAAATTACGGATACCCTTGGCCCTTGGATATCCTACGGATATCTTGTTTAAAAATAGTCCTAGAATTTTTTGCAATACGCCATTTTAAAGTAGAGAAAATATGCTTTTTTTATTTCACAATGTATATAACTGAATGTACTAGAAAAAAAGCCTTAATATAAAATTCTAAAAATAATCATAAAAAATATCAAAAATCATAAAAGTATAAAATCTTGAGAAAGCATAACTTGCTTAAAAATAGTCGTACAACCTTATACAATAGACAATTGTAAAAGTAATTGACTTCTCTTTCTACTAAGTTTACCATTGCATACACCTAGAAATGCGTAGAAAAAAGTTACAGAACAATGTTTCCGAAATAATGGGAAAAATGGCCCAAAAATTCTGTAAGCGGCATACTTTGAAAAAGCCTATTTCGGAAACTTTAAATCCTAGAGACGTCTACCAAACGTCATTTTAACGAGGAAGGATGGTAGTTATTTTTCGCTGAAGCAATGCCTATACCTATATCCCTGTGGAAAAAAGTTCTGGGGCAAAGAACAAAATTGCTTTCTTTTGTGTTTTTTCTTGTTATTATTTTGAGTATATTTTTGTAAAAAAAAATATTTTTGACTTTAAAATGTGATATTTCGATAGCAAATTTAACCTGGAACAATTTTCCTGTAGACGTGTTTGTACTAAAAGTGCATAGAACTCACCCTAATTCACTCTGTGCCTAGGGACTAATTCACCCTTTTCTCAAAAACGCACCCATTTAAATGGTAGCACTCCGCGGTTTTTTCAAATTTAGAGGTCCATTGACTATATGAGACAATAAAATCCCGTTAACGTTGTAGTTCCTTCTAGCTCTCTTATTTTGAACATAATCAATAGTAGATTGGAATTTTTCAAATGTGAATTTTACGCAAATTTTAAACTTTCATGATATTTTTACGGATAAAAGTTGAGGGATTGTCTTGTAGGAATGACAGGGAGAGACGGAAATTGGAAACGAAACGTAGAATTTTCAGATGATACAGTAATGTTGAATGAGAGAAGAGAGGTGATTTGCGGACAGTAGTTAATGATGTTCAATACGGTTAAATTCGAAAAATACAATTCTATGGTTTGAAATATACTTTATACATACTTCAGTATAGTCTCCCTGATCGTCAATACACTTTTTCCAACGAGGTTCCTGTATGAATACGATTCCTACATGAATTTCATCCCTGAACTAAGAATCTGAAAGTGCTGCAAAATACGCTTCCACAGCTGTTCTGACTTTTGATCATTTGATCAAATTTGGGGCCAAATCTGGTCGATACGGTGGATGCTCTAACAATTCGAATTTTAATTTCCTGTTTACTCTGAATTTCATAGTTCATGGTCCAGTTTTGTTACACTTTTTTTGTTAATTATAATGCACGTAAAAACTCTAACACATTAAATGAATGTGTCTAAAACTAATCATTGAAATGAAGGTAATAAAGAACTGTTTTTACCGTACCTGACAAATCCATTAAAGATTCGTTACGGTGAATAAATATTGTTTCAGACAACAAAATATGGTAATGAACATTGGTCATGTTCAACAATTTATTAAAATTTTCACCTCTAAATAATAGTCCTGTCGCCAGGGGGGGAACAACGGCCTCCTTTATTCAGATGGACTTACCCAAGTTTTTTTTATGTATTTTGGCCCGTAGAACACGAATTTTTTGGGTAACAGTTGATCCGGATGTCGATAAGATTGTTATAAACAAAGAAGTTGAGGAATTACATAACAGCGATTTCTCGCAAAACAACACATTTTTTTCCATTTTTTGGGCCATTCTAACCAAAATATGTTCCTACTAATTTTTTCGTAGGATGCATAGTTTTCGAGATAAACGCGGTTGAACTTTCAAAAAATCGAAAAATTGCAATTTTTTAACCTGAATAACTTTTGAATAAAAAATAAAATAGCAATTCTGCTTACCGCATTTGAAAGTTTAAGTCAAATTATATGGGTTTTCAATATTTGCATTGCTAAAAATTTATTTTTTTATTGTTAAAAAAAGCTATAAACACATAGTGTTTCCCGTGCCTAATACATGCGTTTTAACGCATGCTACGTAGAAATAGCCTCGCACTCACTTTTACCTACTCTACCTACTCGTTCGATTTTAAATGAGAAATCATTGAAAACATCACTCAACACTAGGTGTTTATAGCTTGGTTTAACAATAAAATAATAAATTTTTAGCAATGCAAACAATTAAAACCGCTATAATTTGACTTGAACTTTCAAATGCGGTAAGCAGAATTGCTATTTTATTTTTTAATCAAAAGTTATTTGGGTTCAAAAATTGCAATTTTTCGATTTTTTAAAAGTTCAACCGCGTTTATCTCGGAAACTATACATCCTACGAAAAAAATTGTAGAAACATTTTTTTGTTAGAATGGCCCAAAAAATACAAAAAAATGTTTTGTTTTGCGAGAAATCGCTGTTATGTAATTCCTCAACTTCTTTGTTTATAACAATCTTATCGACATCCGGATCAACTGTTACCCAAAAAATTCGTGTTCTATGGGTCAAAATACATAAAAAAAACTTGGGTAAGTCCATCTGAATACAGGAGGCCGTTGTACCCCCTCTGGCGACAGGACTATAAGCTATTTTAAAATTTATAGCCTTTTTAATGATGGTTCGTTAGAAGCATTCGCAGCAGATTCGAATTTTTCAAATGTGAAACAAATTTTAAACTTTAATGATATACAGGGTATTTGGTAAAGAATGGGCCATAGCTTAACCTTACATTCCTGAGCTTAAAATAGGTCGATTTAAGCTAACTTACCTTAGTACGAAAGTTGATAATAACAGAAATACAGGGTGTCAAAGTTAAACTTTTATTGTATTTATTTTTGAATATTTTCTGACAGGCATGGGACGACAACCCGAAATTTAGTAAGTGGTGCTAGTACTGTACACCCTACTAAATTATGTTAAACAAACGTTTCTGGCTATTACCAGAGGCGTACGACGGGGAACGTGAATGGTTGACCCTTCCCAAATTCTACGCCACTGGCGGAATTGCTATTTTAGTGCAATTTTTTGATTCTCCAATACTTTCTATGTAAAAAACATACTCTTCATTCGTAACGATAAAGCCATTAGTTTTAGAGATATTTGAAGCTAAAAACGAAGGAGCATAATACATTAATCAAAATAAGTGTGCCTTTTCATTTTTAACTTCAAATATCTCGAAAACTAATGACTTTATCATTACGAATGAAGAGAATATTATTTGCATAGAAAGTATTGGAGAATCTAAAAATTATGCTAAAATAGCAGTTTCATCAGTGGCGTAGAATTTGGGAAGAGTCAACCATTAACTTTCCCCTGTCGTACGCCTCTGGTAGTAGCCAGAAACGATTATTTAACATAATTTAGTAGGGTGTACAGTGCCTACACTTTCTGCCAAGTATCACACGGATATATAAAATTATTTTAAAGTATTCTTTTTTTTAATCATATATCCTTGTAAAAATAAAACTATGTTTATTTTCAATAAAACCACATTTAGTTATTTTAAGTTATTTATAGTTTTAGGTGGCATGACTGTGTAATTTTAGTTTGAATGACATTTGTAAATTATTTGATAGTTGTCAAAACTCATAGCGTAAGAAATAGCATTGTTCTTGATTCTCTTTTTAGGTTTGTATTTTTAAGTTATTTTAGTTATTTTATATTAATGTTTATAATCTTTATTGTACATATTGTAAATAAACTCTTTTTAGATGAATTCATACTACTATCTCTTACAAGAATAAGAGTAGGAAACAACTCTTATAAATCAAGAACTTACGCTGACCAAGCGAAAATAGCGATAAAAATAGATTTTCAAGCCGTTATTTGTACAAATTAAGGATGAATATTAATATTGCATCAATGAGAATTTGTATTGCTATAGAAGCAAGCAGTAGTGATAGTAAGAATAATGTATATAAATTTAAGTGGTTGCAGCCAACAGAGTCCCGTTTCTATTATGAAATGCCTGCTGAAAAGCAACTTCAAGATTATCATTCTGAACTATTTCGTCTGAAAAAAGTAAAAAATGTTTTAGCATCTATGAAATCAAGAGGATGCTTTAGAACATGTACCATTACCTTAGATGATAATTTGAAAGTGATTTATTTTGATTCAGATGGTGATGTGGTTTATCAAAATGAGTACCTACAACAGACCTTATTACCAGTGTATGAGAAGAAAGAAGCGATTGAACAATCTCCACCATTAGTCGAGTTGCTCCAGAAACTTGGTGAAACTAGTATACCTAAAGTTGAAAAGAAAAATTACAAAAAAATAAAAGATGATTTCGTACTTCGAAATTTTGATGGTAAAAATGTTCCAATGAATTCATGGCTCAAGACCTTCGAATCAGAATGTTCGCGATGTGAGGTCGATGCTGATAAAGACAAGATTTTGATTCTACGTCTGTTTCTTGATGGAGTAGCAAAGGAATGGTTTGAATCAAAAATAATAACATTAGGCTTAGATAACAGTTTTGCGGTATGGAAAGTTAATTTTTTTGATAGTTTTTGTGAAACAGGTTGGGATAATCATAGAAAAGCTTATTCTTTTAAGTATATAGGTGGTAGTCTTGTTGATTATGCATTTCGCAAAGAAAATTTATTGCTAAATATCAAAAATGATTTTCCTATTGATATATTAATTGATTTAATTGTGACAAATTTGCCAATTCATATACAAAATAATGTTAATAGAGCTGAGGTTACAACAATGGAAAAATTGATAGGTGAGTTACGAAAATTGGAGAGTTCAGTTATAAGCAAGAAGAATAAATCAGAGACAAACCCAAATTTTGTACAAATACCTACCAAATTAAATACAATAATACCAAAAGAAAAAAATAGTTGTCAATATTGTGATAAAAAAGGATTCCCTGGGAGGTTTCATCCAGAGGCAATGTGTCGTTTAAAGCAAAAAGATAGAAGGACAATACAAGAAAACAAATCAAATGATATTCAATATGTTAATAATATTGCTATACAGGAGACATTAAATGAAACGGTAACCGACCAAAAAAACTGAATTTGCTGCCATTGATCAAATTAAAAGTATTCCTAAATAATAGAGAATTATGTGGAATCTATGACCCAGGTTCGAATGTTACTCTTCTGAATTCGAAGGTAGCAGGTAAGTTGGGATTAGTTATTCATGAAGATAGGAATATGTTTAAAACGATAAATGGCAGAACAAATTTTACAGGAAAACTAATTGCAAAAATGAAAATTAATAAAATTGAGAAAAATGTTAATCTTTTTGTAATTAATGATGAATATTTCGAGTATGACATTCTACTTGGATTGGATTCTATTTTGAATTTTCAAATGAAACAAGATTTTGATTTAGAAATTTATCAAAGATTAGATCTAGATATTGAAGAGAAGATTGAAAAGTTTAATCACAATGATAATTTGACAGAATATTCAATAAACTTTAATGAAGGAATTCCCACAGAGCATTTTGAAGCAAAATTAGAACATTTAAAGCCAGAGCAGAAAAGTAAAATAGAAATATTACTAAATAAATATGACAATATTTTTGCAAAACATAAATTTGATATTGGGCAAGTTCAAAATAATGAAGCTCAAATTAAACTTTTAGAACATAAATTTGTCGCAAAGAAGCCATACAGATGCTCACTAGAGGACCAAAAAGAGATAGAATTTCAAATTGGACAATTGTTAAAAGCAAATTTAATAGAAGAATCATTTTCGCCCTTTGCAGCACCCGTTACATTGGCTCTTAAAAAAGATGAAGGATCTAAAACAAGATTATGCATTGATTTTCGTGAATTAAACAAATTAATTGTTCCCGAACCACAACCTTTTCCATTAATTGACGAGATTTTGACCAAAACAAGGAATGCTAAATTCTTTACTACTTTAGATATAAATTCTGCTTTTTGGTGTATTCCAGTTCGGAATAAAGATAAATATAAGACAGCTTTTGTTACACAAGATGGTCATTGGCAATGGAAATGCTTACCTTTTGGGCTTAAAACATCACCACCAATATTTCAAAGAATTTTAAGTAATATTATTAGAAAACATAATTTAAACCCATTTTGTATAAATTACATAGATGATATTTTAATATTTTCAGTATCATTTGAAGAACACTTAGAGCACATTGAAAGACTGATGGAAGCCATTCTTGAAGAGGGATTTAGGCTTAAACTTCTAAAATGTAATTTTGCAAGAGAAGATAAAATATTTGGGACACATTGTGGGAAACAATTCAGTTCGTCCTTTACATGATAATTTAATATCGATCAGAAATTTTCCAGCACCAGATACCAGAAAAAAAATACGACAGTTTTTGGGAAAAGTAAATTTTTACCACAAATATATAAAAGATTCAGCTAGGTTATTAGAGCCATTACATAATTTACTTAGAAAAGATATTAAATTTAACTGGTCTTTAAGCTGCCAAACAGCCTTTGATAAGGTAAAGAGTATCCTCTGCTCTGAACCTATTCTAGCTATTTTTGACCCAAATGCTCCTACAGTTATATATTCCGATGCTAGTACTTTAGGAGTTGGTGCAGTTCTCAAACAAAAACAAGCAGACGGAGAAATGAAACCTGTGTTGTTCTGAAGCTATTTTCTTGTGGCATTTTTATAATCAAGTATATTCAAATGGGAAATAAGCCACAATTTTATATAGGTGAAACGTCAAGACCAATAGACGTTAGAGTAAATGAACATCAGTCTTATATAAAAAATAGAGAATTTGATAGATCTCAAATATGTCAACACGCATGGGATAATGAACATAGAGTTCAGTGGAGAAATTCAAGTATAGTCCTAAAAGAAGCAGATAGTAAAAAAGAGAAAAATCAAAGAAGCGGCTCTAATTATGCTAAATGAAACCAATTGTGTCGCAAATTCCTCGGTAGAATGCAGTAGGATGTGGTTACCCATATTAAAGGAGGAAGTCAATAGAAAGAAAATACCACAATTAGTAAATCAGTAACATATCGAGTTAGTACATATTTAGTATTTTAGTATCATTTAAAATTTAAAATATCAAGTCAGAATTTGGTATTAGTTTTGAGAGTAAACTAAATGTAAACCCAAATACTTACGATGTCGGGATAGTATCACGAGGTTTTTCCTGGTTTTCCCTCGTGATTTACTATGGAATCTCTAACGCGAGAATTTCAGTGCCACCGTTGCATTTGGTTGTCTTTTTAAAGACAGATCACATGCTATGATTTTTTGTGGCGGATATTCTTGAGTTGGGATTGATTTCATGTAATCGAATGAACTATCTTTTAGTAAAGTCGTCCCAGGAACGCAACTCATCAATATTGGCAATATCATTTTAAAGTCGTCTACTTTAAAATGTATAATACGTGTCTGAATTGCCAATATAAATGAGTCAGATTAAATAAATTATTAGAAGAATTTTTTACTAAGCAACAACATTTTTATTTATTTAGTATTATTTTGTATTTTGACAACGACACCCGACTTGGGCGTCGAAACGTTAATAAAATCATTTTTAGGTAAAATTGTGGCTTATTTCCCATTTGAATATACTTGATTATGAAACCTGTGGCTTACTTTTCAAAGAAATTGAACAAATATCAGAAAATCAAAAAAGCAATTTTTTTAGAATGCCTGGCAATTAAAGAAGCATTAAAATTTTGGCAATACTGGCTAACGGCAAGAAAATTTGTCGTTATTACTGATCATAAGCCCCTTGAGAGAAGAGAACTTCGTACAAGACCAGATGAAGAATTAGGAGATATGACTCATTTTCTTTCACAATTTGATTTTAACATTAAATGTGAACCTGGAAAAGAAAATGTAGAAGCAGACTGCCTTTCTAGAAACCCAGTTTTGGAAAATATAGAAAATGCAGAAACATTTATAAAAACAGTGAACCTAGTGACATTAACTGAGATAAAACAAGACCAGAATAATAATCGACAAGCTATAGATAAAATTATAGGAACAATTTCCAACCAAGATGTATTCTATAAATTAAGGAAGAACCAGAAAAAAAATA
Source organism: Diabrotica virgifera virgifera (assembly GCF_917563875.1). Taxonomy (NCBI): domain Eukaryota; kingdom Metazoa; phylum Arthropoda; class Insecta; order Coleoptera; family Chrysomelidae; genus Diabrotica; species Diabrotica virgifera. Next base: position 7,095,659 of record NC_065451.1, on the reverse strand, counting down.
TCCAAAGATTTTGGAGTGGAGTTAATAACAAAAATTCACAAATTGTATGGTCATATTTGTGCTGGTAAAGTAATTAACAAAATTAGGAATTTTTACTACATTAAGAATTTGGATTTACTGGCAAAAGATATCTGCCAGAAATGCGAGATCTGCTGTAAAAAGAAAACAAGAGTAGGTCCAAAATATGGTCTCTTGTTACAATTAGGTCCGGCAAAAGAGCCTTTCGAGATAATGAACCTAGATACAATAGGAGGATTTGCTGGCAATCGTTCAACAAAAAAATACCTCCACTTACTTGTAGATCATTTTACCAGATATGCATTTGCAGTTACTTCCAAAAATCAGACGACAGGTGATTTTATTAAACTAATCTCTAAAATTCAAGATAAACACCCCATAAAAACATTATTAACAGATCAGTATCCGGGAATTAATTCCAAAATATTTAGAAATAATATGAAACAGTTAAATATTCAACTGGTTTTTACAGCAGTGGACTGCCCATTTTCGAATGGTTTAAATGAAAGATTTAATCAAACATTAGTTAATAGGATAAGATGTAAACTAAATGAAACTAGAAGTAGAGCATGGACAAAAATAGCTGAAGAATGTATAGATGAATATAATAGAACAGATCATTCCGTAACCGGATACAGCCCAGAATATTTGCTTTTTGGAAAAGCGGATCCGATTGTTCCCGAGGAACTTTGTGAAACAAGAAATGTATCAAAAGATAAGCAAATAGCTTATAAAAATTCAGTACGGCATCATGAATATAATAAAAAGCTGTATGACAAAAATAGAAAATTCCATGAATTTAAAGAAGGAGATTGGGCATATGTAGAAAATAAATCCAAACTAAATAGAAAAAAACTTGATGAAGTAAGACTAGGTCCATTTCAAATAAAAAAACAAATTTCAAATACTTTATATGAAACAGATATTGGATACAAAAGGAACGATATGAATTATTTTCACATCTCAAAATTGTTGCCTTGTGACCAACCATAGACTTTCATGGTTTGTCATACCTGTTGGTGGGGGGATGTAAAAATAAAACTATGTTTATTTTCAATAAAACCACATTTAGTTATTTTAAGTTATTTATAGTTTTGGGTGGCATGACTGTGTAATTTTAGTTTGAATGATATTTGTAAATTATTTGATAGTTGTCAAAACTCATAGCGTAAGAAATAGCATTGTTCTTGATTCTCTTTTTAGGTTTGTATTTTTAAGTTATTTTAGTTATTTTATATTAATGTTCATAATCTTTATTGTACATATTGTAAATAAACTCATTTTAGATGAATTCATACTACTATCTCTTACAAGAATAAGAGTAGGAAACAACTCTTATATCCTTTATTTAAAACTTTAAGAACTATGTGTGCCCGGTACTATAAAACTATTGGACATATCCTTATGGTACTTGGCAGAAATTGCTAAATTATATTAAATAATCGTTTGTGATTAATCCCAGAGGCGTACGACAGGGGAAAGTGAATGGTTGACCCTTCCCAAATTCTACGCCACTGATGAAACTGCTATTTTAGCATAATTTTTAGATTCTGCAATACTTTTTATGCAAATAATGTACTCTTTATTCGTAACGATAAAATCATTAGTTTTCGAGATATTTGAAGTTAAAAATAAAAAGGCACACTTATTTCGATTAATGTATTATGCTCCTTCGTTTTTAGCTTCAAATATCTCGAAAACTAATGGCTTTATCGTTACGAATAAAGAGTATGTTTTTTACATAGAAAGTATGGGAGAATCAAAAAATTGCACTAAAATAGCAATTCCGCCAGTGGCGTAGAATTTGGGAAGGGTCAACCATTCACGTTTCCCCGTCGTACGCCTCTGGTAGTAGCCAGAAACGTTTGTTTAACATAGTATAGTAGATCGTACAATACCAGCACCACTTACCAAATTTCGTGTTGTTGTCCCATGCCTGTCAGGAAATATTCAAAAATAAATAAAACAAAAGTTTAACTTTGACACCCTGTATTTCTGTTATTATCAACTTTTGTACTAAGGTAAGTTAGCTTAAATAGACCTATTTTAACCTCAGGAATCTAGGGTTAAGCTATGGCCCATTCTTTACCAAACAAACACCCTGTATTTGGAATATTTACGGTTGTAGGAATGTCTTATGGGAACGACATGGAGAGATGGAAATTGGAAATAAAACGTAGAATTTGCAGACGATACACTAATGATAATTGAAAGAAGAGGGATGATTTGTTAGCAGTGATTAATACATAATGAACGTGAATAGTAGAAGAAATAAATATTTCACTTTATGATCTTTCATCATCATCCTATTTGTCTCGTTTGTGTCTTGATTCTTCACACGAATATTGTCTCTAATATATTTTTTTCTAAAATTCATCTCCAACTTTTTTTTGACACCATTTCGTTGTGCATTACTCTATCCGCATGCCTTTATCGGGCGTTATGCAATCAGTCCCGAGTATATTTGGACGCTTAAAATAAATATAATTGTCTTCCAATTTACTTTGGCTATTCCCTCACGTAGTACATTCTTTCACGGTTTTTGCTGTAAATTTTAAAGAACCGCATGGATTGACATGAAATTTGGCATACGCATAGCTAACATGTCAAAGAAAAAAAGTGATATGGTGCCGATGTGTGCTTTTGCCCTGGGGGTGAGTGTCTCCCAATCTCGGGGGTGAATAAATATATGTCCAAGATACGTCCCGAAATGGATAAACTGACTAACTTTAAGCAACTTTTGTTCTATAGAGTTTTTTTACCAAATCAATAGTTTTCGAGTTATTTGCAAGTGAATAAGTTCATTTTTCAACAAAATAACCACGTGTTTAGACGGTTTTTCGCAAATAACTCAAAACATAAGCATTTTGTCGAAAAAAATATTCTTAGCAAAACTATAGCCTATAAAAAAGTGAAAAAAACGGCGTATATATTAGGTCTCTATACCTAGCAAAAGCAGAGTTATAGCTAATGAAAAATAGGTTCATATTCGAAAAATTCTAAATAGAATAATTCAATATTCAATGTGAAATGTCCAAATAATGAAGCATTCTTGGGAAAAACACATTACAACTTTTTTAAAGTTTTTTAAAAAAGCTTTATTTCTGTTTTTATAAAAAAAATTTCTAGCATCAAATGTAAGCAAGTTACGCTCAAAATAAAGTTGGTCCCTTTTGTTTTGGCAAAAAAAATCAGGAATATCACCCCCCAATTAGCAACTTAAATGAAATTAATCGTTACCGCTTCACAAGTTACTTTACGTATGTTGTGTTTATATGATCTGTAAGTTTCATCGATTCAATGTGCTTATTTTTGAAAAAATTAGGTTTTAAAGTAAAATTTTTAAAAATTTTAATTTTGAAAAAAATGCTTTTTTTTAAAATAACTTAAAAATTGTTAGAGATACCAAAAATCGTAAACAATAAAAAAGTCGGCTTTACTTTTCTGAATATTTTGTATGTTTTTGTTTTTTCTGCAAGACAAAAATTGGTTAAGATGCGGTGTTTCTAAATTTGCATACACTCGTGATAAGTGACTCGTTCAAGCCCTTTTAACTACAGCTCTTTCAAAAATAAGGACTTTGAACCGATGAAACTTACGGATCATATGATCAATATATACGCGAGCAAAAAACTTGTGAAGTGGTCACAATTAAGTTTATTTGAAATGCTAATTAGGGGGTGATTTTCCCGATTTCTTACCAAAAAAATGGACCAACTTTATTTTGAGCGTAACTTGTTTACTTTTTAAACATTTAAAAAAAGTTAAAATGAGTTATTCCCAAAAAAGTGCTTCGTTTTTTGGTTCTGACACGTTAAAATATTCGATTTGGAATTTGACGAATATGAACCTATTTTTCATTAGCTATAACTCTGCTTCTACTAGGTATAGTGACCTAATATATACACCCTGTTTTTCACTTTTTTACGTGCTATATTTTTGATAAGAATTTTTTTTTCGACCAAATACTGACTTTTTGACTTATCTGCGAAAAACCGTCTGAAAACGTGGTTATTTTGTTAAACATATTCAGTCGCAAATAACTCGAAAAGTGTTAACTTGGTGAAAAAACTGTATAGAACAAAAGTTGCTAAGAATTACTCATTTTATCCATTTCCGGACTTATTTCGAACATATATATTTTTCAAAAATGAATAACCATTTTCAATTTCGTTGCAAAACGAAAATACAGCCGAACCATATTCTAGTAAAATTAGAGAGTGCATCAAGCACGAAATTGAACATGGTTATTCATTTTTGATTTACATTTACTCTGATTAGAGTACAAAGGGAACCATTCTCGTTGGAACTTTACCGCGCTGAGCAGATGGGATGTGAATTGTAAATTGTAGAATTCCCTCATCTTCCCTAGTCTCAGCATTCGTATGGCTTGCAAATTGTAGAAGCCTCGGAGGTGTAACCAGAGAAGGTTCCCATTGTTTTCATTCTGGTGGGATGTAGAATATTTGTTTTTTTCTGCAAGACAAAAATTGGTTAAGATTCGGTGTTTCTAAATTTGCATACACTCGTGATGAGTGACTCGTTCAAGCCATTTTAACTACAGCTCTTTCAAAAATAAGGACTTTGAACCGATGAAACTTACGGATCATATGATCAATATATACGCGAGTAAAAAACTTGTGAAGTGGTCACAATTAAGTTTATTTGAAATGCTTAGGGGGTGATTTTCCCGATTTCTTACCAAAAAAAAATGGATCAACTTTATTTTGAGCGTAACTTGTTTACTTTTGTTGCTAGAAATTTTTTTAAAAACAAAAATAAGCATTTTTTATACATTTAAAATGAGTTATTCCCAAAAAAGTGCTTCGTTTTTTGGTTATGACACGTTAAAATATTCGATTTGGAATTTGACGAATATGAACCTATTTTTCATTAGCTATAACTCTGCTTCTACTAGGTATAGTGACCTAATATATACACCATGTTTTTCACTTTTTTACGTGCTATATTTTTGATAAGAATTTTTTTTTCAACCAAATACTTACTTTTTGAGTTATCTACGAAAAACCGTCTGAAAACGTGGTTATTTTGTAGAAAATTTAACATAATCAGTCGCAAATAACTCGAAAAGTGTTAACTTGGTGAAAAAACTTTATAGAACAAAAGTTGCTTAGAATTAGTCATTTTATCCATTTCCAGACTTATTTCGAACATATATTTTTCACCCCCAAAAGGGGGTGAAAGTCACCCCTAGGGCAAAAGCACACATCGGCACAAAATCACTTTTTTTCTTTGACTTGTTAGCTATGTGTATGCCAAATTTCATGTCAATCCAAGCGGTTCTTTAAAATTTAGAGGTTTTGCAATATTTTACCTTTAAAGAACGTACTAACGAGACCCCACTATCAGATGAAGGTATTTTTCATCGATCACCTTCAGCAATCAATCAATAATGAGAATTTTATAGCATTATTGCTGCATCTGATGAAAGAAATTGCAAAAAACCACCTGAAATGAAGAAGAAATGGGGTTTTCTTCACTAAGACTCTCTAATTAGTTTTAGCGGAGTGTAACGGCAATTTTACTACGTTTTTTTATCTATCGGAATCTGATAAATAAGGTCACTGATAAATTTCTCGATAGTCGATTTCATGATTGCAAAACAAAATTCGTTTCCCATTACCATTAGACGTTTTATGATTGCAAATATAATTTAAAATAATTGTTTTTGAGTCAAGTACAACAATAAACAAAACAACTTCCTGCTTGAACGGTTCAAGGCACTTTGCAGCGTTTCCTCACGATGCAAAGAAACTGATAAGAACGAAAATTAATACCGAAAGACAAATCACGCATTAAGGAAAAAATCCAAAAACATCCACGGTCGAATAGACCACGAACTGATATCTGCAGATTTACCTAATGAAATAAAATAAAATTAAAATATTGTTCTGTACAAGTTGGAATAAATTTTATCTCAAAGTTTATGTAGGTGAAAACAAAAGATATTTTCAAGAAAGTATATGATTTATACCAAAAAAGATAAAAAAAGTGAATATAAACCTCAAACAAGTCTATGCAAAGATAAAAGTGGGCAAATAATCATCATCATCATTAGGGAGCGGATTTGTATGTGATCAATTTTGATGAAATATGCGCATATACATGCAGTAAAAAATTACGAAATATGCGCAAGATAATATGCACAAAAATTCAAAAAATGCGCATTTCGAGAAACCACAAATTTTCTGTTTTATTATATTCTAGGGGGTTCTTTTATAGGGGGGGGGGCATTTTTTACAATAAAACAACAATATCACTATATATATCTTCGATTATAATTCACTACAATATGTTTTTCGAAATTTTTTACGAGGAAACATTTTCTTTGATCAGATAAAATATTTTTATAACTTGAAAAACTCATTTCAACATCAACTGAAGTAATTGGGGCGTATTTAAAATAAATTGTTAAAGCCGAAAATTCTGCACCAAAATCAATTTCAAAATTTCCATTAGAAATTTCGCATATGTCCTCCAAAGTTTTAAAGCCGTTCAAAGACGGGATATCTAAAGCATGAATATTTCAATTTCCGTTAGAAAATCGTAAAACTATGTTTAAAGGTGTAAATTCTCTTAACAATAGGGGATTTAAAAGAATCACCAGAATTATAGGTAACTATAGTCCGTCCGCTATAACTTTTCCCATGCGGTACGATTCATTGTCAATCAAATTAAGTCATAACATAAATTGAAACGAACATCGATGTGTATATACATTTTGTATACTGTATACTATATACTACACACATCGGCGTACGTTTCACTTTCTGTTTTGACTTAATTTGATTGAAAATGAATCGTACCGCATGGGAAAAGTTATAGCGGACGGACTATACCTACTAAATTGGGATACAAATTGTACTAAATATAATAAAAGTAAATAAAATTCGGATTTCCCGGTAAACCATCCTTCTTCATTTTAACATCCTACAATCATTTTATAACGGCGTACTACAAGCACTATATAAGTACTTTGTGTAAAGATCGGGTATTTTCTAAGAAACATTGAAAAGGCAGTGAATGAACCGTCTCTCTTCAGGTATTTCTCGAATTAATAGATACGACAGCCTGTGCGGGGAAATACTTTGTGTCGAAATAAAAAATTTAATTTTTTTTTGACTTAAATGTTTTTAAATATGCACAAAATATGCATGTTTCTTTAAAAATATGCAAAATTTAGTAAAGTTCTAAAATATGAGAAATATGCATGCAATATGCATTTAGCATATAATCCGCTCCCTAACCATCATCAATGGTGCTACAGCCCTATGAAAGACCCTCGACCTTCCCAAGTCTATTACGCCAGTCAGTCCTATCCATTGCCAACCGTTGCCAGTTTGCTGCGCCTATTTTTCTCCCATCCTCATCTACACCATCCTTCCATCTAAGTTTTGGCTTACCCCTATTTCTACTTCCCACAGGTTGTGACATAAGGATTCTTCTAGGAGGGTTGTTATGCTGTGATCTTGCTACGTGTCCTGTCCATCTTAGTGTTCCTATTCTTATAAGAAATACTACGTCTTTACCACCAAATATATGTTTATATCTGTGGTATACCTCGTAGTTGTACCTCCTCCTCCAAATACCATTTTCACAGATGCCACCGAATATTGCTCTCAGGATCCTTCGTTCAAATATAAGCAGAAGGTTTTCATCTGCCTTGAAGATGGTCCATGTCTCCGATCCATATGTCAACACTGGTTGTATAAGGGTTTTGTATATGGTTATTTTTGTTTTTTTGGCTTAAGTTTCTGTTTCTCATATGTCTACTCAGTCCAAAATAGCATTTGTTCGCTAGAATTATCCTTCGCTTGATTTCTTCCGTCATGACGTTCTCCTTGGTGATCAGGGAGCCTAAGTATGTGAATTTGTCCACCACTTCAAAGGTAGAGTTGTCAACAGTGAGTTGGTGACCGATGTTTCTGGCTCTATTGTTCGGTATTGATGCCATCATCTTAGTTTTCTCCTCGTTTACTTTCAGGCCCATATTTTTTGAGGCATTTGAGAAGGTGGTAGAATGCGAAAACATTGAGCTGATTCCAGTTTACTCCACTTAGCCTCTTCTACTCAAATCCGACTCTCACCTTCACGTTGGTGTCCCCTGTTAACCGACCAACCGAATCTGGAGATCCGGTATCCAACCCCGGCCGGGTGGAAAGTTGGGCCGGGAACTGATGAGAGCGGGTGAAATGACCCTCCGAAAAGGGGGTTTGGCGTTTGGGTTAACTACCCAACCCCGTAAAAATCCATAGTTACGAAATCGAAAGTTAAAGATGCCGGACGGAAATCTCAACGACGACCTATGCAACGAAATAAGGGTAAATTAATCAGTGACCAACAAAAAGTCACAGAAACCTGGAAGCATTATTTTCAGACCCTACTTGGAACACAAGTAGATATGGAAGATGAAATGGGTACGAACCACGGCGAAGAGAATGAAGTAGAAGCTCCAACTATAGAGGAAGTTCTCGAAGCTATTAAGGCCCAGAAAAACAACAAAGCCCTGGGAGTTGACGAAATTCCAGCAGAACTGTATAAGGTAGGTGGCGACCACCTAGCAAGTCATATCTACGCGCTCCTTAAAGACCTAGGGCAAGAAGAGAAAATACCCGACGACTGGAAGAAAAGTATAGTATGCCCGATTTATAAAAAAGGAGACAAAATCCAGTGCAAAAACTACCGTGGAATTTCTCTACTATGTACAGCCTATAAAGTTCTAACATACACTAAGCATCAAAATTAACGCACCACCTTAAAAATGGGACATTTTTGATGTCTCGTATTTCCTAAAGCTGTTGTCCGATTTTAGTGATTTTTTTAATATGTTATAGCTTTATTCTTCAAGAATATCGATGTGATAATATTGTTGCTAAACACATAAGTGTCATTGCATACCGGGTGTACCAATGATAGTGTGTTTTTTCCTCAAAGTTTGGAACACCCTGTGGGATATTCTAGCGTATATAAAATATTGAAATTAAAACTCAACTGTAGCCTTAGGTTTTCTTAACATTTTGCTTTTTGATTCATTCGCTTATGTTGGATAATAAAAAAGTTAGGTACTTTAACAACTAGCAACGTTCTTCATCAATACGGGGTGTTTCTAAATAAGTGCGACCAACTTTAAGAGGTAATTCTGCATGAAAAAATAATGACCGTTTGCTTTATAAACATATGTCTGCAAATGCTTCGTTTCCAAGATACGGGATGATGAATTTTTTTCTTACAAACTGACAATTAATTTATTGCTCTAAAACCGGTTGAGATATATGCAAATGAAATTTAGTAGGTTTTAAGAGGTAGTTATTGCGCATTTTTTGACATACAATTAAGAATTTTATATTCACCATTGGCGTGCATACGGGTTATATTACCCGTATGAACGCCAATGGTATATACAATTCTTAATTGTATGCCAAAAAATGCGCAATAACTACCTCTTAAAACCTACCAAATTTCATTTGCATATATCAACCGGTTTTAGAGCAATAAATAAATTGTCAGTTTGTAAGAAAAAATTCAACATCCCGTATCTCGGAAACGAAGCATTTGCGGACATACGTTTATAAAGCCAACTGTCATTATTTTTTCATGCAGAATTACCTCTTAAAGTTTGTCGCACTTATTTAGAAACACCCTGTATTGATGAAGAACGTTGCTAGTTGTTAAAGTACCTAACTTTTATTATCCAACATAAGCGAATGAATCAAAAAGCAAAATGTTAAGAAAACCTAAGGCTACAGTCGAGTTTTAATTTCAATATTTCATATACCTACGCTAGAATATTCCACAGCGTGTTCCAAACTTTGAGGAAAAAACACACTATCAATATTACACCCGGTATACAATGACACTTATCTGTTTAGCAACAATATTATTACATCGATATTCTTGAAGAATAAAGCTATAACATATTAAAAAAATCACTAAGATAGGACAACAGGTTTAGGAAATACGAGACATCAAATATGTGCCATTTTTAAGGTGGTGCGTTAATTTTGATGCTTGGGATTTCCAACCGCACTTAAGCCAAAGCTTACTTTAAGCCTGAGCTTAAGCTTATGTGCCTGTATTTCCACTTCAATTTGGGGCTTAAGCATAGGCTTAAACCAAATAATTTTAAGCTCGCGCGGGAGTAGGTTTAAGCCTTTGCTTAAAATTTGTTTTCTGTTTTTTGAGGTTATTTCTATAGATTAATAATTCTAGAGTTATTTTGAAAACCAACTTTTGCGTAATAACGTTATTATTGGATTATTAACGATTATTAAAATAAAATTCTTACACCATTTGGAAGGTGTAGGCATATGAAAATTATTTATTTCTACAACGCTTGGTATATTTATTTTACAAAAGTAAACGTACATTCCAATTTGACATTTTAAGGAATATATCCAATAAACAAAATTACAAAGACGGATATTCTATTGCTTATTCAAAATAACAATAAAACATATAACCAGAGAAAATATGGACAATAGACTAACAACACATGTACCATGTACACAAAATTATGTGAAGTAAAAATAAGACAGCAGATACAGATGACCAGATAAAATTAAATGTCAACAGTAGTGGTTTTTACCTCAGAACAGTTAGTTCTGGCATTTTGACGTATTCAGAGGTACCAAACCAATTAAATTGACAGTTGAGGACCAGTTTAGTTAAGGAAATGATGGAAATACGGCACCCAGCTTAAGCTTCTCCTTAACTTTTGACACAGGCTTAGCTAAGCAAAAGCTTAAGTAGCTGTTGAAATACCGGCCCTTAGTGTACCTATATTATAAACCAGCGGGTCCAACCACTAGCAGAAAATATTATTGGAGAGTATCAGACGGACTTCCGACGGGAAAGATCGACAATGGATCAAATATTTACAGTCAAGCAGGTCTTGAGCAAATAATGAGAACACGACATTGATGTTCACAACGTGTTTGTAGACTTCAAACAGGCATACGACTCAGTCAAAAGGAACAGACTATACTATATGTTGGCTGAATTGACAATACCACACAAGCTAAGTAGACTCATTCTCATCAGTTCAATGGGTACAGACCAACTGTGGTGGGCAGTTGAACTGGCAAGAACCACGCGTTCTATTCGAGCAGAGAACCATGTTGTCCTTTGAGTATTAATAGTATATAATTCATTAACAACGACTTAAGTCATCTTACGACTTAAGTCAGCTATATTTTATACAATCATATTATGTAAAGCATATATTTTGATGTTACCACATTTAATATAATCCAGGACGGATCTGTTTTGAGATGGACGTTGAGAGGTAACTTTAATTTTTTTGCAGGAATTGCTTGAAATTAACCCATATAATAATAATTGAGTTATCCTCCCACTCAAAAAGGTCCGGAACATTGTTTAAATAATCAAAATGTCAAAAAATGAAGGAAAAATTCGATTTTTTTCCTCATTTTTTCATTATAACTTTAAAAGTATTCACTTTCGAGAAAAGTTGCACTAAAATAAAAGTTGCGTAATTAAATTTCCTACAATATAAGATTGGTTAAAAAATTTTAAAATTGTTACCCTTGTCGCAAAATAGCAATAATTGCGAAAAAAACATAAAAAAACAAGTATTCGCATTTTACGTTTTTCAACCATTTCTGCTACACTTAGGACCTTCATATTTCACTCAGAAAAACTTTATGATATGATAAAACAATAATGTAAATTTAGTTAAGATCGGTTCAATGGATTTTGCAAAATAAATTTTGCAATCCAGCTTTCGCAAAAAAATTCATTTTTTCAAAATGTTGCAGGACTGAAAATAAAGCAAATAGCAAGTTAATTTTTTTTACAAATAGAAGAATAATGTACCTTTCATTTGCAATTTGCAAAATAAAATCGGTTAACTACCACGGCGTTAGGACTTTTTTTTAAATACACATTAATTTTTGGTGCTACGCGCAGGACAGCGGTGTTCGATTCACACAAGTTGATTTCCACCAAAATTTCTTTCAATCTTTATCTATTATTTTTTTACTCTATATTTTGTTGTATGTTCATATTTTATTTGCACAAAAATCAAACTAATTTGATTATTGTTTGTGAAAAATTGTTTAAACAATTGCATATGTTTAAAAATAATACACTTTTATTTTCTAAGTTAGAATATAATATGAACAAAGAAAGTTTTTGCTAAAAAAAGTGTTATTTCAAAGGACAGAGTATGTGTTTTTATTTTGCAATAAACAATTTTTAGTTATTTATTTTGAAATGTACTAAAAATTAAAATTTATCAATCATTTTCAAAGGTCATTGGAATGCCCAATCAGAGCAAACGTATTCGTTGTCCTGCGCGTAGCACCAACAATTAATGTTTATTTAAAAAATTCCTGACACCGCGTAGTTAACCGATTTTAATTTTGAAAATTGCAAGTGAAACTATTCTTTTATACGTAAAAAAAACTCAACTTGCTGTCTGCTTTATTTTCAGTGCTGCAACATTTTGAAAAAAAAAAATGAATTTTTTTTTGGGAAAGCTGGATTGCAAAATTTATTTTACAAAATCTGTTAAACCGATCTTAATGGAATTTACAGTATTGTTTTATCATATCATAAAGTTTTTCTGGGTGAAATATGAAGGTCCTAAGTGTAGCATAAATGGTTGAAAAACGTAAAATGCAAATACTTGTTTGTTTATGTTTTTTTTTCTAAATTATTGCTATTTTGCAACAAGGGTGACAATTTTTAAAATTTTCAGTTAATCATATATTGTAGGAAATTTAATTACGCAACTTTTATGTCGGTACAACTTTTCTCGAAAATGAATACTTTTAAAGTTATAATAAAAAAACCAAGAAAAAAATCGAATTTTTCCTTCATTTTTTGACATTTTGATTATTTAAACAATGTTCCGGACCTTTTTGAATGGGAGGATAACTCAAATATTATTATATGAATTATTTTCAAGCAATTTCTGCAAAAAAATATGAGTCACCTCTCAACATCCTAATGTACTAATATTTTTACAGGTGCGCCCTGGTCTAATAGTGTGCTAGTTTCATTTACTTAGCAGAATGCACTGAAGATGGTCTGATTCAGATCGAAAACGTTTTGCAATCCTTTTGGATGACTTTTTAAGAAGTTTTTTAATAAACATTTTATACCAATATGTATACAAATCAAAGTTGTTTACTTCTGTATTAGTTTGATATATTTTGTTCCAACCTGTAGGGAATTACATTTTGATTTCCGTGTATTGTAATTTTATATGATTAGACTATACCTATACCGAAACACCAATCATGCATTAACGAATTAACGAAAAAATCGAAAAGCACCATCCACGGTCGAATAGACCACGAACCGATATCTGCAAATATGGAGAATCAAGAATCATTAAATAGTATTTTTACCCATTACAATGGTACAAATTATGTCATCAATTGAATGCACGGCCTTCGCGGATAACTGCTGGCAATTTACTAAACTGGAAGCCTTTACCATTTTTCAATGGTAATTCTCGCTTTGCACGGTAAAAAATGAGATTACGATCTAGAATTAATTTAAATGTGAGGGTTCTTTGTGAACTCGACAAAATAAAAAAAATTCTGACCAATTTAATGTAAATTGATTTAGCTGATTTAGAGGAAATTTTAACGAAAAAACTTCACTACAATAAAAGTCAAGGACAATACCCCAGCCTCTCTGAAAAAATCATCGATATCACGCAAAAATCGTATACACCCTCTAAAAGGTACATACGTGAGGGGTAGCTTATGACAAATCTTTTTGTTTTGGAATTTTTCTTTTTTTAAACAGTCATGTACTTGGAGGTAATATTTGCGAACGCTTTATCGCACTCTTCAGAATCAGGATAAACGGACAAAGAGTAAATAATTATCCGCTATGCAGATGACACTGATTTAAGGACTGATTCGAATCATAGTATCCCTAAGGGCTGATTCGAATCATAGCCTCCCGATTCTGTTCAGCTACAATCATTAGCTACAATCCGTAAAAGTTTCAAGTTTTTACATTGTCAAAAACAAGAGAATTTAATAATTTTTCAATAAAATCGTTTTTTTATTTAAACAATTAATAAACATAAAAACAATTTTTTTATTGACTATTCGCGTATTGTTCCCGCGAATGCACATGTCTGCAAATTTTCATTCATTTGCATTGAAGAAAAGGCAGTCAAATTAACGTCTAAAGATTTGACGCAAACTATTGAACTAAATAAAAGCGTTTAAAAAACTCGACGTTGTGTGTGACCTCGTGAAACTCGTAAGCTAATTAAATCTTTTTGAATTTTTTGTTTCTTATGATCGAGTGACGAGTTCTATGTCCACCGCAAAATCCATTTTTTTTTGTGAGCTGCCTGTCAAAATTTGTCACCAATGGCTTATTTTTCAATATTTTGGATTGAATTTTTTTCTAAATGTTCTTTGAATTGTACTTAATGTGATTATTTAATTTAAAAATAAAATAATTGTACCATAGCTTCGAAAAAAATTCACAAAAATGTGCTTGATATGTTGATTTCAAACCATACCTCCCCCTTAAGCTTAAGACGTAAATACCTTAAATATAAATGTAAATCCTTATGCTGGTGCCACACTAGCGTCCAATGTCGTTAATTATCGAATTATTTGACACATTTCTAATGCAAATAATGCGATAATTAACGGTATTAGATGCTAGTGTGGCCCCAGTATTGAAGTATAAGCTGAGCTTAGCTAAACTGAAGTTTAAGATCTGTTGGTGCAACCAGGCATGCGAGTTGTAAAAAAGAGATGAAGATCAATACTGCGAGCGAAAACCAAAGTTATGAAAATATCAAAGAACAAAAATTACCCCTTCTCTGAAATTTATTATTTAAATTAACTCACTGAAAAGCTGGTGAAAAAGCACATTTTTTGTAACTTGGTTCCTATTGTAACCAAAAGGAACCAAGATATCAGTGTTTCTGAAAATCATATTTCCATTGTTAATTAACATTAAGAGCTGAAAGAGCAAATTATAAATGAATATCTGGACTTTATGGATCAATTTATAGATGGCATATACAGAGAATGGGTAAAAAATTATAACTATAAAGTTACAAACTCTCATTTTAAAGGATTTTCTATGCTTTTTCAGTACTAGTGTGACACTTTTTCATATAATTTACCTTCTCCTTTAGTATATAAAATAAAATAGCGATCTTACACTGTTTATAAGTAAAAAAGACCTTTAATTTTTTGCATATTTTGTTTATTACATATTGTTGTTGGGTTGGCAAAATTATCAAAAGCATTTGTTAGATACCTGGATCAAAGCATATCACGAACAAGTTTTTTATTTTGCTAATATCTCTGGTCTGTATATTCTCTTTGATCGATTAAATATTAAGTTATTTTCTTAAATCTTCATTTTTCTGTCTGTCGCGTTTTTTAGTGTTCTTCACAAGCTATACTGCCCAAAGTTGACAGGAGGTACTGTTAGAATAAATCTCGACATAAAACCGATAAAAATTTTAATTTAAAACCCGTGAAAAATATTTTTTCTACGAGCGTGCAAAAATGTCTACTTTCGCGCACGCGTTTTAGTTTAGAAAGTTTCACTTTTCCGCACGCGTTTTACTTTTCCGCACGCGTTTTACTTTTCCGCACGCGTGTAGATATTTTAATATGGCCTTAAAATAATTATAATACATGCAATAAACTAATATTTAGATATTATTTACTATTTTAGTTCAAATTGTGTTCCTGTTTTAATGAAATTAACGCGACAATTCGATGATATAAAATTATTTTGACATAATATTCGAAAGTCAAATCGGTAGACAATAACAGTCGTTTTGAATCATCGTCATAGAAACCAAGATCGTCGTCATGCTAACTAATTATATTGAAAGTTTGGTTTTGACAACCTTGTCAAAGATTTAATTTGTGTATGTATTTTCATATTAATTAAATTAATTGATTAAGATTTGGTCATTTTTTAAAGACTCGTAGAAAAAATATTGTTCCTAACTCTTGCAGAAAGTCTCTTTTCCGCACTCGACTGCTTGCCGAACTCCCGCTTCGCGTCGTTCGGTAAACTGCAGTCGCGTGCGGAAAAGCATGACTTTCTGCACTTGTTAGGAAAATAACTATATTAGATCACGCCCCGGCGATTATTAAAAAAACTATTTAACAAATTTTTGTTGTTATTATTTATTAGAAGTCGTTATTTCGTTATTTCGTGGCTGGCACACACGGTCAATAACACCGGGGTACCATGGTACCAAGTTCATAGAACCCTGCGCGCCGTCTCGTTCTATTAGCCACTCCCTCGTAATTGAACAACTCTAGTGATAAATAGTACAAAGTGTTTTCTTGATACCATTATTTCGAAATTGTTATATCTATTATAGTTTATCATTTTAATGTGTGTCTTAGGGACGCCACGATAAATAAAGCAAACAATAACAATGGATTTTGTATAGATTATTGATAACTGTTTATTATGGCAGTAAAACCAGTAATTGGTTGTTTATCTAGATATTTTTTACGTACAAAGATAATACATTACTTGTTTATTGTCTTTACTAGGAATTAACCACAATTTCAGTTGAAAATACGTTTTGACGTTTCCACTTTCAATTCGGAAGTCGTTTTATTCTATTCTATTCTATTTCGAAGTGGAAGTCGAAACGTCAAAATAGATGTATTTTTAATTAAAATTGTGGTTAATTACAATTAAATATAGTAGATAATATTAAAATGTTTCAATAAAGTCAATAAAATAGCTTCAGAATTATATGAAGATACTTTTAATAAATACTTTTATCTAAACACTCGTACTCGTAGCACGAAGGATTACAGTAATTTACTGGAGTAATTAAGAAAATCCAAACATTTTCTTGTGTTTTTGTGGTTCAGCAGTCAGCCTTCTGCGTCCAAAGTTGAACATAGGCCTCCCCTAATTTCATCCAGTTCTATCGGTTCTTTTGACATCTGTCCATCGTGTAGGTGCTCTATCTTTTCTTCTTCTGTCTACTTGTGGTCTCCACACTGTATTTTTTTTGGGTCCACCACCCGTCATTCTTTATGGCCACATGGTCCGCTCAGTTCCACTTTAGCCTGCTATGCTATGTGCTCTATGACATCTATAACGCATGTCCTTGTTCTTATTTTCGCTGACTGAGGCAGTCCAAATAACGACAATTCTATTCTTGTTTACCGTTTGTTGAGGACCGTAACACATCTAAAGATTTGCTTCTTGCCAGTGATCAATATATCTGGGATCTACCATATCTGGGATCTACCACTGTGATCTTCCCTTTTAATTTTTAAATGTATCTCTTTCCCAGTTTTTCCATTCGGTTTCTGCCACGTCCATCTTCGATGTTCTTTTCTGTAAAAGAAACTGTTCGTTTGGAATTTTTGTCCAGGAGCAAACTAAGTAAAGTTTCTCCTGTTTCCCAAATCCAATTTTCCCAGTGATGTTTCTATCTCATCAGCCTTTCTACCATCCCACCAACATGGAAGTGAGGTTGACAATTGAGTAGGAGTACCTATTTGACACGCTGACACGCATCACTACCCCACTAGAACCCCTTTTTGTGGTACCCCCTATCTGAAAATACCTATATTCTTCCTCTTATCAGGTCTGTTCTTGGGCTAATCTCCCATTATAGTCCAGAAAGCCACTGCGCATCCGCTAGGAAAATTATTCTAATTCGGATTTTTTGCACAATCTTACTCAAAAGGGACCCCTTTTAACAAATTTGCATGTTGCCAGGACCAAAAGTTGTACAAACATTTTTTAAACGTTTTTTTTTTATTTTTTCCTAAAATTATTTTTTTTGCATGGAACAAAGTTTTTTTAGGTTTTTTGGATCATTCCAAACAGAAAAGGTGTTTAGTGACTTTTCTCTAAAGTTGACAGTTTTTGACATATAAGCGATTAAAAATTGAAAAATTGCGAAATCGGCTATTTTTAACCCTCAAAAACTATATGAAAAACTGAAAATTTGAATGTTGCCAAGGTAGGTAGATATTCTTTAAACATCGATTGATGAAATCCCGAAGAGTTTTTTGCAATACAATATTCAAAACTCCTTTGTTTTTTATTTGCTAATCAAGCCTGCGCGACACTATTTTCCACCGTTGCATGTGTATACAGTATGGTGTAAATGCAAGGAATAAATTCGTTATTTCGTAAACCGTCGACTTTAAGGAAAAATCCCAAAACAGGTCGATTTTTATTTTTAAGTTATGATATTGTGGCGTATATGGTATACTAGTGACGTCATCCATCTGGGCGCGATGACGTAATCGATGATTTTTTAAATGAGAATAGGGGTCGTGTGCTAGCTTATTTGAAAGGTTCTTCAATTCTCTATCCAGTAATATAAACATTTACATAACTATTTATACAGGGTGTCCAAAAAATTTTTAATTAATTAAATTATTTGACAAAAAAAGAAGAATGTATAAATAATTATATAAATGTTTATATTATTGAATAGAGAATTGAAGAACCTTTCAAATGAGCTAGCACACAATCCCTATTCTCATTTAAAAAAAATCATCGATTACGTCATCACGCCCAGATGGATGACGTCACTAGTATACCATATACGCCACAATATCATAACTTAAAAATAAAAATCGACCTGTTTTGGGATTTTTCCTTAAAGTCGACGGTTTACGAAATAACGAATTTATTCCTTGCATTTACACCATACTGTATACACATGCAACGGTGGAAAATAGTGTCGCGCAGGCTTGATTAGCAATTAAAAAACAAAGGAGTTTTAAATATTGTATTGCAAAAAACTCTTCGGGATTTCATCAATCGATGTTTAACTACCTTGGCAACATTCAAATTTTCAGTTTTTCATATAGTTTTTGAGGGTTAAAACTGACCGATTTCGCAATTTTTCAATTTTTAATCGCTTATATGTCAAAAACTATCAACTTTAGAGAAAAGTCACTAAAGACCTTTTCTGTTTGGAATGATCCAAAAAACCTAAAAACACTTTGTTCCATGCAAAAGAAATAATATTAGGAAAAAAACAAAAAAAAAACGTTTAAAAAATTGTTGTACAACTTTTGGTCCTGGCAACATGCAAATTTGTTAAAAGGGGTACTTTTTGAGTAAGATTGTGCAAAAAATCTGAATTAGAATAATTTTTATAGTGGATGCGCAGTGGCTTTCTGGACTACTATTCATTCATGTAACATGCGAGTGACAGTCTTTCAGAGATGAACAAGGAAAATTATTTATACAAAGGAAGAAGAAGAACATTTCTGGATTCCTGAGTTGAAATCTACTTTCGATATTTAGCCCGATCAATGAACACATAATTTCCCGAAAACCTCAAAAAAAAATAAAGGAAGGATGAAAATTTGGGAATAGGTACGTAGTTGAAATTGTCTATTATTATATAAGAAAAAGTTTACAATTCTACATTCCCTCCATTTTCCAAAAATTGGGAAATACGGGGTGAAAAAATATACATTCAAAATAAGTCCGGAATTAGATAAAATGACTTATTCTAACTTGTTCTATACAGTTTTTTACCAAGTCAATACTTTTCGAGTTATTTGCGAGTGAGTATGTTCATTTTTAACAAAAAAAAAATGTTTTTGGACGGTTTTCCGCAAATAACTCAAAAAGTAAGTATTTTATCAAAAAAATATTCCTAACAAAAATATAGCTCATAAGAAAGTAAAAAAAATGGTATATGCATGAAGTTTTTAGACCCAGTAGAAGCAGAGTTGTAGCTAATGAAAAGTAGGTTCTTATTCATCAAATTCCAAATCAAATATGTCAACTTGAAATAACCAAAAAACGGAGCACTTTTCGGGGAAAACTCATTATAACTTTTTTTAAAGTGTTTAAAAAAAGGTTTAATTTTGTTTTTCAAACAAACTTCTAACATTAAAATTAAGTGAGTTACACTCAAAATATTGTTGGTTGCTTTTATTTTTTGGTAAAAAATCGCGAAAATCACCCCCTAATTAGCATCCCAAATAAAGTTAATCATTACCCCTTCACAAGTTACGTTACTTATGTATTTTTTATATGATGTATAAGTTCCATTGGTTCAATGTGCACATTTTTGAAAAAAAAATTAGTTTTAAAATAAACACTTTTTTTTTAATTTTGAAAAAAATTTATTTTTTTTCAAAATAACTTAAAAATTATTAGTAATACCAAAAATCTCAAAGAGTAATAAAATGTACGTTTTGCTTTTCTGAATATTTTGGATTTTTTGTTTGCTTGTTAGACAAAAATTGGGTATGCTGTGGCTGTTCAAAATTGGCATAAACTCGTGATCAGTTACTCGTTCAAGCCATTTTAACTACAGCCTTTTCAAAAATAAACACTTTGAACCGATGAAACTTACAGATCATATATAAAAAGAATACATAAGAAAAGTAACTTGTGAAACGGTAACGATTAAATTTATTTGGAATGCTAATTAGGGGGTGATTTCGTGATTCTTTTTACCAAAAAATAAAAGGGGCCAACAATATGTTGAGCGTAGCTCACTTACTGTTAATGTTAGAAGTTTTTTAAAAAAACAAAAGTAAACCTTTTTTTAAACACTTTAAAAAAGTTGTAAGGAGTTGTCTCCGAAAAGTGCTACGTTTTTTGATTACTTCACGTTGAAATATTCGATTTTGAATTTGACGAAGAAGAACCTACTTTTCATTAGCTACAACTTTGCTTCTACTTGGTCTATATACTTCATGCAAACACCACTTGTTTCACTTTTTTATAAGCTATAGTTTTGCTAAGAATATTTTGTTTTCGATAAGATACTTACTTTTTGAGTTATATGCCAAAAACCGACCAAAATCATGTTTTTTTTTTTGTTAAAAATGAACATTATTCACTCGCAAATAACTCGAAAAGTGTTGACTTCTATAGAACAAAAACTCTATAGAACAAAAGTTAGAATACCCGAGAAGGGGTATTCCCCTCCATTTTTGTGAAATGGAGGTGATGTAGAATTGTAAACTTTTTCTTATATAGATAATAATAGGCAATTTCAACTACCTATTCTTAAATTCAGGCAGTAAAGGCATATCCAGGAGCATACGTATCTTCTGATCAGTCTTCTTATTGCTAGGTTTCAACTTCAACTAAAAAAGACGCAAAAAAGCCGCAGCAACAATAAACTTAACATACAGAAACTTAAGTCAGAAGAAACAAAAGAAAATTTGAAACATGAAATCAACACAAATCTAGATAGAAACCCAGGAAATAATTGCAACGTAGAACAGCAGTGGCAATTCTTCAAAACCTCTATATTAGAGCCAAGTAAGAAAGTACTTACAACAACCAAATGTAAGAAAGAAGAATGGATGACTGAGTAAATTCTAGAGTTGATGAATGAAAGAAGAAAAAACAAAACAAATAATAAGACCCGCTATAAACAGCTTCAAAATCAAATAAGAAGAAAAATTAGGGAGGCTAAAGAAACCTACTTCTCTGAAAAATGTAAAGAAATAGAAGAACTTCAAAACAGATATGACAACTTCAACCTACATAAAAAAGTCAAAGAACTAGCCGGAATAGGAAATAGAGGAACCTTAAATATATTGCTCGACAAAAACGGAAATATTATAATGGAGACAGAACGAAAACTACGACGATGGAAAGAGTACATCGAGGAACTATTTCATGACCAGAGAGAAGCTAGTACATCCGTAGATAGCCAAACCGGAGACGTAGGCCCAAAGATAACCAAATCAGAGGTTAGTCAGGCAATAAACTCTATAAAAACTAATAAATCTGCTGGTCCAGATGAATTACCTAGCGAGCTGATAAAGTTGGTCAACGAGAAAAACCTGGACATAATAGTAGAACTGTTCAACGCTATCTATACTACTGGAATCATCCCTAGAGAAATGTTGACATCAGCATTTGTGTGTTTGCCAAAAAAAGTGAATGCCAAGGAATGCAGTGACTACCGAACCATAAGCTTAATGTCACATACATACCTTGAAAATTCTGCTGAAAATTATCCACGCCAGAATACACTCTAAACTGGAGCTGGATATTAGTGACACTCAATATGGGTTACACAATGGTATGGGTACCAGAGAGGCATTATTCTCCTTCAACGTGCTGACACAGAGATGTTTGGATGTTAACCGTTCTCTTTACGTCTGTTTTATAAAGCGTTTGATAAAGTAAAACATGACCGACTCATGGAAATTCTAAAAACTAAAAACCTAGATGAAAGAGATTTAAGACTAATAACACATCTCTATTACAATCAGCTAGCAATAGTAAGAATAGAAAAAGAAACATCTGAAGAAATGGAAATAAAGAGAGGAGTTAGGCAAGGCTGCATACTATCACCTCTATTATTTAACGCTTATTCTGAAGAGGTAATGCGAGAAACTCTGGAAAATGAAACAGTCGGCATAAGAGTAAATGGAGTCTTAGTTAACAACATCAGATATGCAGATGATACAGTAATAATAGCCGATAGTTTACAAGACCTGCAAAGACTCATGAGTAAAATAGTAAGGTGTAGTAGTGAGTACGGACTCTCTCTCAATATCAAAAAGACGAAGTTTATGAAAATTAGTAAAAACAACCATAATACTAACGAAATCTTGATAGTAGAGGGCCAGCAGATCGAAAGAGTAAAAAAGTACACTTACCTAGGAACACTTATAACCGAAAATAATGACTACTCTGCAGAAATCAAAGTCAGAATCGAGAAAGCACGTTCTAATTTTATGAAAATAAAAAAGGTCCTATGTAGCAAAGATTTAACATTAGCTCTTAAAGTACGCCTAACAAAATGTTACGTATATGTGTACTATACTATGGACTGGAATCATGGACGTTAAATGTAGAGACAATGAGACGACTTAACGCCTTTGAAATGTGGACCTATAGAAGAATTATGAGGGTTTCCTGGGTAGATAGAGTTACGAACAATGAAGTACTGAGAAGAATAGGTAAAGAGAAGGAAATTGAACTTACAATTAAAGAAAGAAAACTACAGTATCTCGGACATGTGATGCGGGGCGAGAAGTATGGCATCCTGCGACTCATAATGCAGGGAAAGATAGATGGCAGAAGAAGCATCGGCAGAAGACGAATTTCATGGCTGAAGAACCTCAGAGAATGGTTTGGATGCAGCTCAAAACAACTATTTAGAGCTACTGCCTCAAAAATTAAAATAGCTATGATGATTGCCAACCTCCGTAGCGGAGATGGCACCTGAAGAAGAAGAAGATTCTTAAATTTTCATGCTTCTTTTATTTTTTTTGGGGTCAGATTGTTCTTTGATCGGGCTAATTACCTAATTCATTCATAGAATAACTTAACAATACCTCAAATATTTTACCTTCCAATTAATGTGATTAATGAATAAACAACATTCCAAAGATAAGTCTATGTACATCATCGTCTATTTGGTATGTATTATGTATTTATTAACATACCCGTACCACTAGCTGTGACTGTGCATACAGATAAATCTTTTGTCTGCCTGAATCTTCCCTGCATACAAATCGTCAAAATTAACAATATTTTTAAGCATGCCTGCTACGTGTCTTGTCAGACTTCCAGACCACCATATTGTTCATGTAATCAATTGAATACAGTATTTATTTAATGTCTGACAAAAAAGATTGAAGAACCACAAAACGCATTATCTTGATAGTGGAATCTTCCTAACGCATTTATGAACGAATTTATGAATATAATTTTTATTCGTTGGAAGAAAAAATGTATAACTTAAAATCGACCACCGACAATTTAGTAGATATCATCATCATCATCCAGCCTTCTGCATCCAAAGTTGAACATAGGCCTCCCCTAATTTCTTCCAGTTTTGTCGATCTTGGGCTTTCTGCAACCAATTCCCAGCAATCCTTTTGACGTCGTCTGTCCATCGTGTAGATATAGAAATACATATTAATAATGCTTTCTGCAACAACCAACAATGTATTGCAATTTAGTTTGAATTGCACAAAGCATTTGATATGGCTTGGCATCTCAAGCCATATAGGATAAAGGAAATACCTACTTTAAAACTTGGAGATCAAACACTTGAATATGTAAAAAACAACTAAATATCTAGGTTTAACATTTAATCAAGTTCTAACGAGGAAGAACCACATCAAATATATTTCAGCACCATTTCAAAAAATACTAAACTTCTTGAAGTTTCTTTCTGGTACGAACTGGGGAACGTACGGTAGAACTCTACTCACAATAAAATAATATATTGTTACAACTTCTTGAAAGTAACTTTATTCAAACTCAAATACAATATAAACTTTAACAAACTGACAACTGTCGACTACTAAATCTGAATTACAACTGAACTATAGAATGTCAAACACATAATGTTTATATAGTTTTCTGACGTTCTAGATGTCACCAGACATTTCTGGGTTATTCCATGACATCCAGAATATTCTCGTACGTGACTACTTCTTCTATCACGTCGAGGGACTCTTTCTATGTAGGAACAATCTACGGAACTGTCATAACAATATTATACAGGGTGATTGATTAGTAGGGTAAAGCTTAATAGCTCCGCTATAGTAATAGATAGCAATAAAAGTTAATAACAAAAATTTTAGCCACCTTTGAGCTTCACATTAAAAAATTAGTTAGAATATTACAGGGTGTTCGATAACACAGTGGCAGACCAAACTTATGTTTTTTTAAATGGAACACCCTATATTTTATTTTAAATTCGAAATCCTGTTAACTTCTCCATCACAAAAATATAAAGGTTTGTAATTTTATACAGGGTATTTACAAAGTTACAACCAATTTTGTATGAAAATCGTAACAAGTTCAACTCCCTGTATAAATAAAAATAAGCACAACAGCAATGGTTTATTAATGCCTTATTTTTTTATTTATTGTCAAGATTTTTAAGAATTATTGATATTGCTAATTTTCTTTATATCAAATACAGGGTGAGTCAAAACGCAAGTACATTATTTTCTCAGTAATGTTAAATAGAATAGTATTTTATATCATTATTGAAAAGTAACATTAACGTACTTTAATTTTTATATAGCCTTCCCTATGCCCAAATTTATTAGTTTTCGATATATTTTCATTTTTCAGAGAAAATTATTTTAGGTGTTTAAATTTATCTAAATTGCCATGACTGAATTGACAATTGAAGATTACCGATTATCAATCCGGTAATCAATGTAACACTGCAGCAAATAAAGAAATAAAAATAATTTATTAGTAATACATTTTACAAACAAAAACACAAACACTCCATGCAACATTTTTGAAACAATTAAAAACTATCTTTTTATGTAAATGCAACAAATAAACAAAGAAAATTAGTAATAAATTTTACAAAAAAACACACAAACACAAAATGCAATATTTTGTGAAGACAATTAAGCACTACTTTTGTATGTAAATGTAATAATGTAACAAATAAAGAACGAAACATAATTTATCAGTAATACATTTTGCAAAAAAACATGTTTGAAAAAATTAGAAGCTACTTTTAATAAAATATTTTTAATATTTAATTACATACATAAGCTGTTCAAAATGATCTCCTAACACATTTATGTATGCGTAAAAACGATCATTGAATGAGCTACTTACTCTACGGAGCATTTGTAAATTAACACATCGAAATACACTTTGTATTCTATTTTTCATCTCATCCCTTGTTGTTGGAGGTATTTTATAAACTTCATTATTAACGTAACCCAAAAAAAATCAGTCCAGTTTATTAAATTCTGGTGATTTGGGTGGCCACGCTACTGGTCCATTGAAAAATGAAAATATCTCGAAAACTAATAAATTTAGACATAGGGAATGTTATCTAAAAATTAAAGTACGGTAATGGTACTCTTCAATAGTGATATAAAATACAGGGTGTTCCATTTAAAATTACTGAGAAAATAATGTACTTGCGTTTTGACTCACCCTGTATTTGATATAAAGAAAATTAGCAATATCGACCATTCTTGAAAATTTTGACAATACGTTAAAAAATATGGCATTAATAAACCATTGTTGTTTTGTTTATTTTTATTTATACAGGGGGTTGAACTTGTTTTCATATAAACGATTTTCATATAAAAAATTTTATAACTTTGTAAATACCCTGTATAACATAACAAAGCTTTATATTCTTGTGATGGAGAAGTTAACAGGATTTCGAATTTAAAATAAAATATACGGTGTTCTGAGGTGTAAAAGACGAGGTGGTGTTCTGAGTCCTTTGTTATTCATCACTTTAATGGACGAAATTGCAAAAGAATACAGGGGTAAGGTAAAAAGAACTAGGGTTGGGGTGTATAAACTTCAACAAGTTTACGTGTCAGAGTTGATATATGCCGATGACCTGGTAATTGTGGCAAAATCAGAAAAAGACTTACAAGTGAATGTGAATGTTTGGAATGAAGCCTTTAAGAAATTTGGGATGAAAATAAATATTGAAAAAACAGAAGCTTTAGTAATATCGAAAACACAAGAAAATATAAATGTTAAGTTGAATAATGAGACCATTACACAAGTTGAGGACTTCAAGTATCTAGGATCAACAATGAATGGGCAAGGAAATATAGAACCAGAAATAAACAGCAGGGTAATGAGTGCAACAAAATTATACTATGCACTAAATAAAAGTTTTATTAGGAAGAAACAAGTAAGCCTGAAAACAAAAATGAAAGTATTTCAAACCGTATATGAGCCGGTGCTACTCTACGGTAGTGAAACGTGGACAGTGAACGACAACATCTGTAGTAAAATTCAAGCATGCGAAATGCGATATTTGCGTGCGGTATCCGGGGTGACCAGACGTGATCGTATAAGAAATGAAGACATACGTGAAAGGTGCGGTGTTGGAAGGACCTTAGACAGACTTGAAACCAAACAGTTATCGTGGTTCGGACATATGGCGAGAATGAGTGAAGGTAGAACTGTAAAGAGGGTATGGAAAGCGGCATCTGACAACAAACGACGAAGAGGCAGGCCAGCAAGAACGTGGAATGCAAATATTGGAAGGGCTTGCGAAAAAAGGAATATTGGGTGGAGAGAAGCAGAAAGACTAGCTACCGACCGAAAGGCATGGAGACGTCTCATTTCTCCACTTACCTCGACACCGTAAGGTACAAGAGGACGGCTTAAGTTTTTTTTAAGTTATATACGGTGTTCCATTTAAAAAAACATAAGTTTGGTCTGCCACTGTGTTATCGAACACACTGTAACATTCTAACTAATTTTGTAATGTGAAGCTCAAAGGTGGCTCAAATTTTTGTTATTAACTTTTATTGCTATCTATTACTATAGCGGAGCTATTGAGCTTTACCCTACTAATCAATCACTCTGTATAAAAATCTAATCCTCTCCAAGATCGATTATGGTTGCCATGCTTACTCGTCTGCTTCAGCAACAACTCTAAAAATTTTAGACACCATTCAAAATAACGCTCTTAGAATAATAGGTATGCGGATGCGGAGCATTTAATATAACTACTATTATAAGTCTTCAGACTGAACTCGGTGAACTGGAAACATGGATCATGACAGAAATTTTATCAATACTTTTGAAAGAAAGGTATTAAGAAGGATATCGGCACCAACCTGCGACAGTGTCACCTTCTTATTTCTGTGACCGATTCTTCATTATGTCTTTCCATTCCTATTGTTTTCTGGTATACAAATTTATTTTCCTGTGGGTTTTATGGTTCGTCTTCCTACATTATGTAAATATGTATGTATTTCTTCTTCTTCTTCTTTATGTGTCATCTCCTCTAAGAAGGTTGGCAACCATCACGGCAATTCGCACTTTCGATACCGCTGCTCTAAAGAGATCAGCAGAAGTTCAATTAAACCAAGCTCTCAAATCTTTTAACCAGGAGATGCGTCTTCTTCCGCGACTCCTTCTACCCTGTGTGTATGTATTTAGTTTCCCCCAAATACCTATGCTCCAGTTTCAATGTCAATTTGTTTGCAGTGTATTTTGTCTGTTGGGTTGATGCGATCGGTACTGTTTCAGGGATCTGTCACCTCTTCAGGACGTGGTTTGTTTTTTGGACGTTGGCACTGGCACTGGATTCGTTGAGTATCACTGGTGGTATCGATGTCTGTGGTGGATGCTGGATGGGTGCGTTCGGACGACCACAGCGGCTGGACAGCTGGAACTGCAGACACCGCTGGAAGTCAGCCGCTGAGAGATTTACTAAGCTTTCCCTATCAGCGCTGGATACAACCACTCAGCCGATTTCTGCTGACAGTCAGCCGCTGTGGTCGTCCGAACGCAACCATTGTGTCTGCGGAGCAGGACGTCTTCAGAGTTTGCTCAGAGGAGAAAGGGCCTGGTTGCTACAACGGTTATTTTCAAAAATTTTTGAAGTTATACTTCTTTAGTCGCGATAGGGAGTGAATTTTTATTATTCTGCGCGCATGCGCACAGAGACAGTATGTGGTTCGTCGCTAAATCTTTTAAGTTACTTATGTATCAGTCCAAAAAAGGTGTGGAAAAAATATATTAGTGTTTTTAGTAAATATATTTATTATAAATTTTGTGTCTTTCGATTTGTCTTCCTCGGGAGTAAGGTAATACGTATTATTAAAACATTTTTATTTAATTCTTCACTTCGTCTATTTGTTACCGTGGTTTGTCATAATGTCCAAGAAACCGTCAAAACAATGCCTTCGTAGCCTCATTGGTACAGCATTCGACTACGGATCGAGAGGTCCCGGGTTCAAATGCGGATAATTGCTGCCTCTTTTTTGATTTTTTGATTTTTGGAAAGTGTTAAGTAACTATTAAAATCAGTTTAATATTTAATAAAACAAAAATAAACTGTTAAAAGTATTTTATTTCGCTGAAATCATATAATAGAAGTATAACTTCTTACGTGCTTACAAAGTACACACACATTCTTGTTTATGAATTTGACTTAATTTACTGATTTGAAAATATGAAAAATGTAATGAGTTTTAGACGCTTGAGGGCAGCTGTGGTTGTATTCTCCCTATATGTATAGGTATAATTGTGCAATGAGATCGGGAAATCACAGAAAACCGATCTATCTCTGTCCATGGTAAAGCTCGAAATGAGCTATTTATCTATTTATGCATCGTTCTCTATAATAGTTATATTTGTTCCTAACGGATTTTTTTTCAAATATCCGCATTGCACGAAAATTCCGTATTCTCACTCCGCTTCCTCCAAAAACCGCTACCTAATTTCTCAGTCGTAACAGTCTTCGCAGAAAGCAGAAGTACGTGATACAATAAGTGACCTATTGATCTTTTTTTGGGTAGTGGTTTTCGAAATGGTTCGGTCAGACTGATTATTTTTTGATATTCAATTGCGGTTGTTGGTGTACGTTTGTTCGACCGAGACGTTTATGGTCCGGACGCTGAGCTCTTTTTTGGTAAGTTATTACTGTATTACGTGCCTCGACAACTATATTATTGTTAATGATTTTTAGTATGTATTTATTATAAACAAATATCACATGTTACAAAATAGAGACACACTTTCAATGTTGTAGTGATTTGTTTACAGCGATTCAGGTTAATATATGTGATACTTTTGTCTTCACCTGACTTATTTCCTATGATACTGATTAGGAGATTATATTTTTGACTATCCTGAGGATATCTGAATGATAGCTTTTCGGTTTAAGCAATCTTAAACTTTACACGTGATGCCTAAAGTTAAAATTTGCTTTAAGGGCGGTCAAACACAACCACTTGTGGTCGCTACCGACGTCAACTAGCGAGAACCAGCCACTGCCATAGCTTGCCGCTCGAAGACTACCGGGAACGCAGTGTGTGCGTCGAGCCCATTTAACATACATACAAACCTGGGATATCTTGGCTATTAAAGCACCCTATGTAACACAGCTGAATGTGGCTGAATTTTTATGTTTGTGCGTCACAGTGTTGCCATGCTGTTTTCTATATATTTCTTTCATAATTTCAATCAATGTTAAATGTACCTACAAGAATAATAGAATAATAACGTTTATTTCTCCGTCATTATACTAGGTATAATGACAAATGAGGTGTCAAATTAAAGCTTATAATCCAAGGATAGTACTAAAGGTGAGAAATTAGACATAGTTTGTCTGTCCGCCTATGCCTGTCCGTCCGACCGCGAATATAACTCCTCCGTCACTATAGCAGGTAGAATGACAAATAAGGTGTCAAATGAAAGCTTATAATCCAAGGATGGTACTGAAGGTGAGAAATTTGACATAGTTTGTCTGTCCGCCTGTCCGTCCGACCGCGAATATAACTCCTCCGTCACTATAGCAGGTAGAATGACAAATGAGGTGCCAAATGAAAGCTTATAATCCAAGGATGGTAGTAAAGGTGAGAAATTTTACCTATAGGCCAGGGTAATAAGGCAAAAATATACCCTGTTCGTGACACTCGAGCAGCCAGGGTACTGAAGCGTTTTTTCGACAGGTAATACCTATGAGAACAAATTGTAACTATTTCCTGCGTAGGATCTAGCGGCCATTTTTATTTATAAACAATTTAATACCGAAAAACGGCATTTTTTCCGTTTTTTCTCAAATCAATGGAAAACAGTGTACCTTGTGGTTACATTAGTACAAATATCCTCGTGAGCATGGAAAAATCTTTAAAATGACGTATTACACAGATTGATATACTTATTTATTGTTAATATAATTGAGAAAAAAGGTCTATACTGCAAAAAAATTAATTTTGCAATAACTATTGTAAAAATTAGTGTACAGCTTTGAAATTTTTGTCAAATGAGGGTTCTGTAGTGCGTAATATGTGACAAAAATTTCGAAGCGATTTATTCAACTGTTTATATTTTATTCAAATTGTTTATCCCAGAGAGCTTTTTTTTGCAATAAAATAAGTCAGAAAAACAGAATGTTAGAACCATTCTGCAGGTGTCAAATAAAAGATCATAAGCTAAACTTTCAAACTTGTTTAAAAAAAGTTAATAAAAAGTGCATTTATTAGTAATAAATAATTATGCAAAAGTCTCGTCAATTTTTCCTTATAAACAAATTGAATAGCTTTTTTGTTATGACCGGCACAAACATTTTTTTACATATTCTACAAGATGGTATTTTTACACGAACTTTAAAAAAAATAATTTAGCCTAGGTCAATTAGGGCCAAAGTTAGCAACATTTTTTTTTAAATTTACAGCTAATTTGTTTATAATAAATAAGGATCGAAAATAGCGCTTTTTCACTTTTAAAGACACGAAGTATTCATAAAAAAATTTTGGCTCTATTTGCTTTTCAAGGAAGTCGTCAATAAACCTTTAGAAATGAAGTATGTAAATCCATGCGACCTAAAATTGAAATATTAACTTCAAAATCCTACAGTTTTTTGTATCTTGGGAACCAACCAATGGATTTTAATGTTTTTTTAATTTGTATGTACTTTTAGCGTACTTCACAAGTATGGAGTCAG
Source organism: Diabrotica virgifera virgifera (assembly GCF_917563875.1). Taxonomy (NCBI): domain Eukaryota; kingdom Metazoa; phylum Arthropoda; class Insecta; order Coleoptera; family Chrysomelidae; genus Diabrotica; species Diabrotica virgifera. The sequence continues at coordinate 7,064,221 of NC_065451.1, read as the reverse complement.
TTGATTCATAAATTATAATAACCAATTTAATTTATTTAAACAAAAAAAAACAATTTATTTAATTTTTTACCGTGTTTTAGGTGCACAACTACCAAGTAATGTTATGTATATATTAATTGATAAAAAATTGTTATGAATATATATAATATATACTGGGAGGGGCTAAATTATGGAAAAAATTAATTTTCTCTAAAATGGAGGATTGTGGAGAAATCCCGAAACAGGTCGATTTTTATTTTTAAATTACAATGTTTTGGCATATATTTCATATTAGTGACGTCATCCACCAGAGCGTGATGTCGTAATCTATGATTTTTTTAAATAGGAATAGGGGTCGTGTGACACCCCATTTGAAAGGGTGTTCAATTCTCTATTCAGTAATATAAACATTAATATCATTATTTATACAGGGTAGCCAAAAAATAATTTTTGAATTAAATTAATTAACGAAAAAAGAAGAATGTATACAGTTTATTTATCTCAAAATACTTTCTATCGCTGACAGAAAATTGAAAAAAATGTTTATTTGGCAAATAAACATTGATTTTCGCTCAAATTAAATGTTAAAACTGCAAAGAGGTTGTCTGTGATTTAATTTAAGCGAAAAGAAATGTTTATTTGTGAAATAATTTTTTTTATTTACTGGCAGCAGTACAATGTATTTTGAGTTAAATAAATTACATACATTCTTCTTTTTGCGTAAATTAATTTAATTCAAAAATTATTATTTTGGCCAGCCTGTATAAATAAGGATATAATTGTTTGTATTACTGAATAGACAATTGAACACCCTTTCAAATGAGGTGCCACATGACCCTTATTCCCATTTAAAAAAATCATCGATTACGTCATCAGGCTCAGATGGATGACGACACTAGTATAAAATATATGCCAAAAAAATTGTAATTTAAAAATAAAAATCGACCTGTTTCGGGATTTTTCATCAAAGTCGTCGATTTTAGAGAAAATGAATTTATTCCATAATTTAGCCCCTCTCTGTATATATTATTATATAATAAAAGAAAAATTTCTATAAAAGTGTGACTTTTACTCTATAAGTTTGCTTACAATTGCAGTAATTTGAATTTTGTGATTCATTGTTTATCAAATCATTTTTATGTCTTAGATTTTATATTTATATGAATAAAAAATAATATTACCTGGGGAATAGTCCGATATTCCTCTACCAAGGCCATAACTGTACCAAATTTTCTGGAGGCCTGGGATAACGGCGAATAGCTCTTTTTAATTCATCCCGTAAATGCTTAACAAGATTGAGATCTGAGCTGCATGCGGGCCATTCTAATCTTATCAATCCAACCACTATTTTATGAGTCAATCAGTGTTTTACTGACAAAAAATGATACAGCTCTTACACAAAAGAGATATTCGGATAATTCAAAAAACAAAATTTTAGTGATGTCTCTGAGATAATATGATAGGACTATGACACAAAACGAGCACTTCCGTTTTTCCACAGAATTTTTTAAAGTTAGTAGAAAATACAACGCTTCCATTCACCCCTGTATAATGGCACGCAAGCAAATTTTTTTTGTTACCGGAAAAATACGAAACGATATTAATATATGTATCTACAAATTGGTGCAAGAATCTTAAAAATCGGAGCACAAATAATAAAGTTATAAACTATTAAACTTAATCAACAATTTTGGGTGGCCGAATTTTGTGCCGGTGAGTGTAGTAATAATATATTTATTACAATTTTTTATCAATTATTACATACATAGATCATTCAACATTGTAGTTGTTCACCTAAAATACGGTAAAAAAAATTTTTTTGAAAAAAATTTTTTTAAACAAATTAAATTGTTTATTAAATAATTTATAAATCAACAGACTCCATATTTGTAAAGTACGCTAAAAGTACATACAAATTAAAAAAAAAACATTAAAATCCATTGGTTGGTTCCCAAGTTACAAAAAATTGTAGAATTTTGAAGTGGATAATTCAATTTTAGTCGTACGGATTTTATGCTTCTACTTTATTTTTGAAGCTTTATTGACGACTCCCTTAAAGAGCAAATAAATCCAAAAATTTTTCTGAATACTTCGTGTCTTTAAAAGTGGAAGAGCCCTGTTTTCGATTCTTATTTATCATAAACAAATTAGCTGTGGATTTTTTAAAAAATGTTGCTAACTTTGGCCCTAATTGACCTAGGCTAACTTATTTTTTCCAAAGTTCGTATAAAAATGCCATCTTTTAGAATGTACAAAAAAATGTTTGTACCGGCCATAACAAGAAAGTTATTCAAATTGTTTATAAGTAAAAATTAACGAGACTTTTTCATAATTATTTATTACTAATAAATGCACTCTTTATTAACATTTTTTAAACAGGTTTGAAAGTTTAGCTTATGCTCTTACATTTGACACTTGCAGAGTGGTTCTAACATTCTGTTTTTCTGACTTATGTTATTGCAAAAAAAAGCTCTCTGGGATAAACAATTTGAATAAAATATAAAAAATTAAATGAATCGCTTTGAAATTTTTGTCACGTGTTAAGCACTAATTAACCCTCATTTGACAAAAATTTCAAAGTTGTACACTAATTTTTCCAATAGTTATTGCAAAATTAATTTTTTTGAAATTTAGACCTTTTTTCTCAATTATATTAACAATAAATAAGTGTATCAACCTTTGTAATACGTCATTTTAAAGGTATTTCTATGCTCTCGAAGATTTTTGTTCTAATGTAAACAGAAGGTGCACTGTTCTCCATTGATTTGAAAAAAATCGGAAAAAACGCCGTTTTTCGACATTAAATTGTTTATAAATAAAAATGGCCGCCAGATCCTACGCAGGAAATAGTCACAATTTGTTCTCATAGGTATTACCTGTCGAAAAAACGCTTCAGTACCCTGGCTGCTCGAGTGTCATGGAAAAAACCTTATTACCCTGGACTACTAGGCTGTCTGTCCGTCGAACCGCGAATATAACACCTCCGTCATTATTCCAGGTAGAATCACAAATGAGGTGTCAAATGAAATATTATAATTCAAGGATGGTAGAAAAGGTGGAAATTTTTCCTAGGACGCACGATTTTAGAAATGCGACAAGATGTGCTGTTTTAAGGTCACTGGAATAGTACAATACTGGAATATATTATTCGACGCGCCTTCACAAGACGAGAATAAATATACGCTTTCGGTTTAATGACTGTCTGTCCGTCTGTCTGTCCGTCCGCGAATACAACTTCCTCCGTTAATAATACAGATAGTACTGTTTTAAAGTCACCGAAATTGTATAAGCGGTATATCATTCGACGTGCCCTAGCAAGATGACAACAAATGTAAAATTTTGTTTTTTATATCATTTCCGGTTAAAAATCTATGACCAAAATTAGCCATCCACCACCCATGGTCAATATCTCAAAAAATAAGCGTTATATTGGGGATTTCTAAGGTCGACATTAAAAGTTGCACTATTTTTTTTTTCTATAAAACATTTTGATCTAAAACTTACCAGAAAACTTCTTTGTACTCTCTACTTTAAAATAAACGTGATTGAGAAGCTAAATTTTAAACTTCGTCACACAACTTTTGCGATTAAACTTTGCAATGCACAAATCCGCACCTTTTTCTTTGAAAAATTCATAACCTTTATCATTATAAGAATAAAAACTTGAGGCAGATACCTTTGTCTTCAGAAATGTTAGAGCTATATACTGTAAAAATTTCAGAAAAAAATATTAAAATGGAACAGAGTTGTAGCGAGGTAAACGCAAAAAAACGTGATTTCTTTTTTTTATTTTTAGGTTAAAATTGCGATTTTGACAATGTTCCCCCACATAAAATTCAAAATAAACTTCATTTTCGTTTTCAGCACCCTCGAAAATATAAAGTATAGATAAAATTAGCCATAAAGAATCAACTAGATGTAAATTAGAAGTCGATGGCACCTGTAACGAGCAATGAGGGATTAAGTACCAAAAGCAAATACTGATATTGTGTTGAAACTGATTCTGAGGTTCCTTAAGGAGAATGTTCTGCTTTCTGGACCTCGTGTTCCAAATATTTTCTCTTGCAGAATGGCTTGTAGGGGGGCATATCTGGATTAATTTCGCATGTGTCTGAAGTACTCTAGCTTTCAAGATTTAATGTGTGAGTACCTCTCGGTTGTTCTTCATTCTTCTGAGGACTCATTTGTGACTCGGCAAGATCACGGGATGTTATATTGATATAGGCACCTCTCAAATGCTTCCAATCTTTTGCACATATCTTCGTTCAAAGTTCACGATTCAAAACAAAAAAGGACAGATAAGGGCTAGCATCGCAGCATTCTTACTTTTAAAAATCCACGAGGAAAAAAATTTTCCTGTAGTTGCCAGTTGGCTGTATACCATTTATTACAAAAAAACATAAAATTCTTTATAAAAGGTATATTTGTTAAAATCCCTATACAGGGCTACAGCACAGAACAGAACTAGTTTTCAATCGGTTGACCGATCATCATTAGTGTTTGCTTGAATCTAACCACCAAAGTAAACAATATTTGGGTAAAAACCCTTTATAATTAATCCGCCATAGGAACATAGAAATCAAGTGTGAAATTAAACATGGATGTTTAAAATATCCAATGTTTCATACTCTAGGTACCATTGAGCTCGAATCTGACTTGTTTACATCATGACTGTATGGTAGCAAGTGAAAAAGTAGCACTAGCTACCATACAGTCCAGTACCATTTTTACTTTTATACCAAGAGAGAGGTTGTGGCTCTTGAAGAAGGCTCCCATCCTGTTAAAGGTGGATCTAGCTTTACGTCTTAATTGAGTTCATATTGTCGACAAGTCCTTATGCACATGCTTTTGTGCATGAGGACTTGTAGGTCTTTTAGTTGTCCGCTAATACTATGGTGTCATCTGCAGGCTAAAGGATTAAGACAGTTGTATGTATGTATCGGTTTTAGAACGTCTTTCGACGTTGTCCGATGCCTAACTTCCACGTCCTTCTATCATCCCATTGGCCATCTCTAAGATCCCTTGTACTCATTGCTTTGGTTCCCCCTTCTTTCCATGTCTTTTTGGGTTTTCCTCGTTTTTTGCGGTTTGGTGGTACCCACTGCATGATCTTTTTGGGCAATCTTGTGTCTTCCATTCTTTGAACATGACCATACCAAATCAACTGTTTCCTCTCAATGTCTGTTGTTAAGTAACCATCTATTCCAATTCGTCGTCTTACTTCCTCATTTCGAACTCTTTCCCTACGGGATATACCTAACGATCTTCTAAACACATCCATTTCTACAGCTTCTAATATTTTCCTGTTATTCTCGGTTATTCTCCAAGTTTCTGGTCCGTAAAGTAGGCTGCTTTTAATAAGTGTTTCATAGATATTGTATTTTCGCTGTATTCCTATTTCGGAGCTCCAAAGTATTCCATTTAGACAGTAAATTGTTCTTCTAGCTTGTGTTACCCTTTTCTTTATTTCCTCATCGTCTTTCCCGTTCTATCGAAGATTACTCCCAGGTAAGTATATTCACTACAGGATGTGATTTGTTCATTATCCTCTAGTTCGATATTGGATAGCTCAGCTCCTATGGGTAGGTATTTAGTTTTTTCCACATTAATTTCCAAGCCCCACTGTTCATATTCCTCCTTTAGTTTTCTTGCCATATACTGTAGGTCGTCTTTATCATTAGCTATGATGACTTGGTCATCAGCAAATTGTAAGTTATATAAACAAACCTCTCCGAGGTCTATTCCCATACCGTGGCATTTACGTTTCCACTGGTTTAGTGCTTTTGCAACATATATCTTGAACAAAGTTGGTGAAATACAGCAGCCCTGGCGCAGACCCTTGTTAACTATGAAGTTTTTAGATAGTGTGTTGCCAATTTTTACTTGTGATGTAGAATTTTCATATAGATTTTTTAAGGCTTTGACTAGAGTGTAGCTGATGTTAGTTTCTTGTAGTGATTTTCACAATTTAGTCACAGGAACGCTATCGTATGCTTTACGGAGGTCAACAAACATGAGATGGGTCTCTTGGTTGGTTGCTGATTTTTTTTCAATTAATTGTTTTAGGCAGAAGACATTATTTCCCTATACTCCATCTCAATGAGATTTCTAAGAATGCGCCCGTACACCCGGCTTAGTGTACTAGTTACCGATATTCCTCTGTAATTTGAGCAATCCAACTTATTTCCTTTTTTATGAATGGAAGAAATATAAGCTACTTTCCATAAACTGGGTGGTGTGACACCGTTTATATATTTGTTCATACACCAAGTAAGTGCTTGAAAGAGTTTATCTGTACCACATTTTATTAATTCGGCAGAAATATTTTCTGGCCCTGGAGCTCTACCATTTTTTTAGTTCATTTACAGCTTTCTTCACCATATCAACTCCCACTACTATCTCTTCGCCTTCAACGAATACTTCTGTTAGTGATTGTGTGGTCTACTTTCTGTTAGCAAACTCTCGTAGTATTCTTTCCATTTTTCTGTTGATATTAACTGAATAGAAGTAGTATTCCTTTCTGTGTTCTTTATTTTGTTTAAAAATTTCCATGTCTCTGAACACTTCCTTCCGCCTATGTAAGTGTTGATCTCTTGGCATTTCCTATCCCACATTTCTTTTTTGCTGCTGTTACTGCTCTTCTTGTTGTTCTTCGTAGGTCCAAATATTTGTCTTTGTCTACTTGATGTTTAGTACTTAGCCACCGTGCGTACGCTTTCTTTTTCTCCATTATTAGGTTTTGTATGTCTTCGGTCCATCATAGCTTTTTACTGTGGCGCTCGGATTTTAAACCAAGCGCTTCTTTTGCGGCTGTTTACATACTGTCTATTATATTTTTGTACACTTCTTCCACGGATACATTTTGGATTATATGTTCTAATTTTTCATTTAGTCTTCGTTGATATAGTGTTCTCGTACTTTCATGTTGTAAGCTGTCCAGGTTGTAATTTGTTGTGTTAAAAATTTCTGTGGCTTCAGGTGGTTCTTTTGTTTTCTTGGATCTAAACGGAAAAACTATTTCGGACTTTACCATAAAGTGATCCGAATCACATGATACTCCTCTATATACTCTTGTATCCATTACTTGTAATGTTGTATTTTGTTTTGTAATCACGTAATCTATGATTGATTTTAAATTTCTGATTACCTGAATCCATGTATATTTGTGTATCTCCTTGTGTTTAAAAAAACCCGTTTGTTATTTTTAGCTGATGGTTTTAGCATATTAAGACAGTTAAGGAAAGAAAAGTAACTTATTGTGGCTATATCTTTAGAATCGATAAGCATGGTTTTTTGCAGTTAATCGTTGAAGGAAATATCGAAGGAAGACGAGGCATCGAACTAAGGAGTTTTCTTTGGTGCGAAACTTATACCAATAGCTTGACATTAGGGAGGTCAGCACAATTATACAATTAGCACAAGATAGAGAAGAATACGAGTTGATGGGCTCCAACCTCCGATGAGGAGAAGGCACATGAAGAAGAAGGTTAAATTAATAGGTTTTTAACCTTTCTTTTTTTAGATCTTAAAACCATGAACGTCCGGCAGTGACGAAGGAAAGTATCCGATAGGGTAGAATGAAAGAACATTGTTAAGCATGCCAATACTCACAAAGGGTTGTAGCGCTATTAGAAGAAGAACCTTGCTTTCTGGTACCTCCTAGTTTGATACTACTTTTTGGTCCCTTATTGAAATTTACTCTACTGTTGTACAAGCTCCTGTACTATAACTTCTTAACATAAAAATCTTCTCTTCCTCTCGGAAGATTTTCAATCATCATCTTCATTACCACGTTACTTCCATCACTATCGTTATTAATACACTGCTGTAATACACTTATTAAAAAGTCGTAACATCGGTATGTCAAGTAATAAGTATTTACGTTCGTTGACGATAGAGATATTATCAGAAGGAATGTAATATTTAAAACAATAAACTTTTTTATATATGGACAGGATATTAACGATGCATATATCGCACTTAGTGCCTATTAAAGATAGTGGATGACTCGAACGTGTTGACAGTTGCTTTTTGTTTTAGTTTTGTTGTTGTTTGTGTGCCGCGTAAACTTACGAATGTTCTTCGTAGTTGGTAGTGAAATGCTGGATTCTCAGTGTTGCGTTGAGGTTAGTAGATTATTTATTCTTAAAATTTCAATTTTATCTGAATTTTTCACTAGGGGCCAAATCTGGTGAATACGGTGGATGCTCTAACAATTCAAACTTTAATTCATGGATTTTAGCCATTATTCAAATACTCATATGACAGAGTGGATTATCCTGATGAAAAAATATTTTTTTCTTTTTTAAGAATTTTTAATTGTTTTTTTCTTTTTTTATTGTTTTACCAGTTTGCAAGTAATCCTCAAACAATATTCTGAAGGGGAATGCGTAAATTCGGTCCCAAGAAAGATTACGCACAAAATAACGAGTAAATTGGGTCCCAAACTTTGTTTCTACCTGATACTGCATATGTAAATTCGGTCCCCAGTAAATTATTTTATGAGGAGTTCAGTAAATAATAACTGAATAATTTCTGATATATTACATAAAGTTAAAATTAATGTATCTGTACATTAAAATTATAACATTACTTACTTCCTACATGCTAAACAGACTATGACATCTCCACATTCTCAAAAGACACAAAAAAAGTCATAATGAAACCGTACAGAATAATTGTGGCATTCAAATGTACACTCTGTACATGGCAATGTTGGAAGCAGTTTTCGTCGGGTGTTGTAGAGATTCCTCCTTATCAATGCAACGTCAGTTGTTTCGCTGCAGGCAGGTCATTTTGAAGCTCCTTCCGAATGATTTTTGAAGGCTTCTCGGATAAATCGTCAGTTGCCTTCCTCTTGTAAAACCCTTAGCAATTAAGATGGTTGGGACCGAATTTACTCATTGACAAAAGGATAGAAAGTTTTTAATTTAATCTGCTACCTGCCCGGACCTAATTTACGATCACCCGTTTGAAGAACCAAGTGCACATAACTCCTTGGCCTCTTGTTTTGATTCAGGATCATGGTGATAAACCTTAAGTCTCATCCATAGTGATAAATTGACGCACAAAATGCACTTTATTTTTCGAAATTATTTTTCGATTTATCGGAAATGCTCTAATGCCTGGTTGCACCAACAGATCTTAAGCTCCAGCTTAGCTAAGCTCTACTTATAGATAGGGCCTCCTTGAGTATCACTTACGTTGCACCATAATTTTAGATTCTTGCCTTATTATCAATTATATCTATTATTATATTATGGTATTCTTATTGTAACATATTATAATTATATGATATTAATTCTTATGATATTCTCGACTTAAGCTTAAGATCTGTTGGTGCAACCTGGCATTAATGTTGCTGAGAAAGTCACATTCGAATGTGTTTTTGTTTGATTGTTAGAGAATACGGCACCGATTGTGAACACAGCTTTCTGAAACCCAGTAGTTCAGTCAAAATATTTCCAATACGATGAACGATAACCTGTTTTTTACGATTTCTGGTATTCTGGCTGTTTTGACGTAGATCGGTTTTGCAACCACTTTTAAATTCAGCAATGCAACTTTCTACTGTACTAATTGAAGGTGAAGAGTCCTTATGCACTATCTACATACGTTCATAAATTTCCTTTGCTTTTAAACCTCCCAAATTCCCAAAAATAAAAATTCAATCTCTGCATGATACTTGATTGTCCCATTGTAAAAAATACAGTGACATGCAGATACTAAATGGCTGATACATTGACTTTTTTTAAACGATTTTACGATTTTAGTAAATCGTGTTCGTTAACGGCCATCTACGTAGATGGTCCTTTTGTAGCTAACCAGTTAAAGTGAAAAATAAGCAAGACACTTTCTTCGGCTGCCTATAGGTAGGTATGTGAATTTGTATCACTCCGACTTTCTGACGATGCAGGGATAGAGTGAAATAACGTTAAAAGGCTCTTTTGATAGTGATTCATACACAGAAGGTACGACGAATGAATAGGTTGCTATCTCTGAACCAAGCTTAAATCACCAAGTCTATTAGTCCCGCATTGCAACTAACGTGATGGTAGTAGGTGCCTAGCGGCATCTCCTAGATACAAGTCAAAGCTTTAAATTTAATAAAATATTTAAAATAATATCGAATTGAAAATTTATTGGAAAATTCCACACCTGTACTTTTGAACCAATCAAAATACGTTATTTTGACAGATCACCATGGCAACGGAGGTATTTTATCGGAAATTTTTTGCTCGTGGGGTACCCAACAGGGAATTATAGTGGAAATTTTTTGACGTTTACAATAACAGAACATTTTTGACAGACTGGTTTTTATTTGTTTACATAATTTAGTTTTGATTCATTTTCTATCACTTGGAGTTACTCAAAACTTATGTAAAATTGAAGAATATACTATTTTCTATCTTGAAATGGTATTCCCATGCAACTACAATGAGTAGAAATTACGAATTTGAAAGCCTAAATAATTGCTGACAAAGCTATGGCGCGCTATTAATCTGTTCATGCAGCTTTGGATTTTCAAATGCAAATTTGGTGTGGAATTTTCTTACCGAATACCACGCGAAGTCAAATTAATATCCGGAAATTTTTTTTTGATCATGAATATTTTTAGAAAATTTCCCTCGTCTGCGACTCGGGAAATTTTCAAAATATTCATGATCTCAAAAAAAAATTTCCGGAAATAATTTGACCTCTAGTGGTATTACTAGTGACTATTTTCCTGGTAACACCACCACGGCTTCTATAATTTGCAAGCCAGATGCAATATGTAGCAAAGAAGACACGAGGGAATTCTACAATTTGCAATTCACAGTTGAGTTTTGGAGTTGATGATATTCCTGGGGAAGTATGGAGAGCATTGGGAGAGACAGGAACAAGGTGGCTAGCAGGTCTATTTAATAGAATTATGGAAGTTGGACAAATGCCAGACGTAGAAGCAATATACTGGTACCTGTTTACAAAAACAAGGGAGATATACAACAATGTACAAACTACAGGGCTATAAAACTGCTTAGCCACACCATGAAAATATGGGAAAGAGTAATTGATAGACGGATACGTGAAGAGATCGAAATATCCGAGAATCAATTTGGCTTTATGCAGGGTAGATCAACAACAGATGCAATTTTCATTATAAGGCAGTTGATGGAAAAATACAGGAGTAAAGAAACAAACGCTCATATGGTATTCATTGATCTTGAGAAAGGATATGATAGAGTTCCTCGAGAGATTCTGTGGTGGGCACTCAATAAAGAAAGGAGTCCCTGGTGAATATGTAAAGATTGTGAGGGATATGTATTAGAGAGTAACGACTAGTGTTAGGACAGGTGTGGGAGAGACTTATAAATTTCATGTGAAAGTAGGATTGCACCAAGGCTCTGTGCTTAGTCCGTATTTATTCTCATTAGTTTTGGAACAGATAACCGTGAAACTACAGGGTAACATTCCATGGTGCTTAATGTATGCTGATTGCTGATGATGTCGTGTTAGTAGGAAATAAGTGAAAGAGACTTAGAACAAAAAAAAGAATGTGTGTGTACTTTGTACGCACGTAAGAAGTTATACTTCTACTACATATTATGTGATTTTTAAGACAATACCAAAAATTTTAAAAAAATAAAAGAATAAAACGCACACGAACACATTGAAAAATGCCACAAAGAAAAAATGATTTCTGAACGATAATAATTGTTGGCAAAAATTTTAAATACGCATTTTCTGAAAAAAAAATTATATAACAATAAATATACTTACAATCATAAAATGCATAAAAAAATAAAAAAATAAAAACTTGCATCGGGAATCGAACCCGTGGATTTCGGGGCGCTTTGATTCGTAATCGAAGCCTAGACTCACTCGTCCAATTCCACATTATTTGTCATGTGGAAAAATACGGTAACTGAACGTTTTACTGTTTGACAGTTGTTTTGAATATAATTAAATTATGTAGTTTAAATTTTGTGGAAGAAAATATTAAAATATAACAAAACAGTAAGAAAACAATATATTAGATGAAGATTGGTAGAACTTTAGTTGGTAATCAAATTAAGTATGTAAATCAAAGCATTACATACCTACTAGATAAATAAATCTACGCCAAAAAATCATAATTTAAAAATAAAAATCGGACCTAATTTGGGATTTCTCTCTAAAATCCCCATTCTTGAGAAAATAAATGTACAGTAGAGCGTCGATTATCCGAACGTCGATCAACCGAACGACCGCTTATTCGAACTATCGACTCCCGCGTCCCGCACTCGAATACCGAGCAAGCGTTAGTAATTGATGCTTAAAATATCTTCAATTTTCTTCAACATTGTATCCAAAAATAATTATGTTGTTGCAAAGACTGCACTTTTTTGTTTAGTTGCTAGTTGTCATTATCAAGATATAAATAAATATGTAGGTATATAAATATGGCTTTTATTCACTTGTGGATAAATATGTATGACTATAAATATGTATCAATATATTGTAGTTCGATTATCCGAACAAATCGGTTTTCCGAACACCTATGTCCCCCAATTAGTTCGGATAATCGACGCTCTACTGTATTTCAACCTAATCCAAATGTATAATTACAATATGATTATAATAAAAACTACTTACCAAATTAGAATGAGTTTTCCTTGTCCAAAATAGTCCAAAAGTCCAAAAATATAGGTATATGAAAACTATTTAAAAAGGCAGTATAACTATTAACTAACTTTTGTTTGTTGTTTCTTTTCACACAAATTTTAAAACGCAACAACCATAAATAATCAAACTACAGCTGTGCTACAGCCGCCATATTGAATAATTTTTGACATGTCATTTGAACATTCAATCAGAACAAAGTTATAATGCGCATGCGCCGGGATCATAGGTTTTAACATATAAAAATTCACCCTCATATCGCCGGTAAAGAAGTATAACTTCAAAAACTGGAACAGTGGAGACAAGCTCTGGAGGAAAAAGGTTTAAAACTTAGTAGGACAAAAACAGAGTATTTGGAATGTTCATTTAAAGATGGAGCTACTACAAATAAAATGGTATCTTTGGATGGTGAAATGATTGTGAAAAGCAATAGTTTTAAGTACCTAGGATCGGTATTACAGAGTAATGGAGAAATAGATAGAGATGCATGCAGTAGAATTAGGGCTGGATGGATGAAGTGGAAAGAAGCGAGTGGTGTGTTGTGTGACAGAAAAATTCTAATGAAGCTGAAGGGAAAATTCTATAAAACAGCCATAAGACCGGCTATGATGTACGGAACTGAATGTTACTTACTTACTCCGTGGCGTTACAACCCTTCGTGGGTTTTAGCCGACTCGACAACATGCCTCCACTGTTTTCTGTCTTGAGCAACCTCCATCCAATTCTCCACGTCCATCATAGTCTTCAGGTCTCTTGCTATATTATCTCGCCACCAGAGTCGATGGCGTCCGCGTGGTCTTCTTCCAGTTGGGACTTCCTCCCTCACCAGTCTTACTGTTCTTTGGTCAGAATGTCTTCTGAGGTGTCCTGCCCATTGGAGTCTTCTGGACTTTATTTCTCTTATGATGTTGGCGTCTCTGGGTAAAGTTCTTCGAGCTCTTTGTTAGTTCTTATCCTATATTGTCCTGATGCTTCATCCAGCACAGGACCAAAGATCTTCCTTAGGATTTTTCTTTCCCAAACACATAGTCTCTCTTCGTTTGCCTTTGTTATCGTCCACGTTTCGCTTCCATACATCACAACGGGTCGTATGATTGTTTTATAGACCTGTATCTTCGTACGTCTTGTTAGTTGTTTCGATTTTATAAGGTTTTGGAGGGCATAAAGACATCTGTTGCCGGCCTAAATCCTGTTGTTTATTTCTTGTGATCCGTTATTGTCTTCAGTTATTGTTGTTCCAAAATACTTGAATTCTCTAACGCGCTCAAAGTTAAAGTCATCGATGGTGATGTTCTGACCGATTCTGTCTCTGCTTTGGTTATTGCGGCTCATATACATATATTTCGTCTTGTTTTCGTTGATTTGGAGCCCCATCTTCTCTGGTTCTTTCTCGAACCTCACGAAAGTCTCCTTCATCCTTAATCGTGTGTTTCCTATTAGATCGATATCGTCTGCAAATGCCAGTAATGGCAGTTTCACTGCCCAACTGAATGTTGGGCAGTGAAAAAGAAAGAGGAACAACGAATGCATGTGGCGGAAATGAGAATGCTTAGATGGATGAGTGGAGTGACAAAGAAGGATAAAATTAGAAATGAGTATATTAGGGGAAGTCTAGGTGTGGCACCAATAGGGAACTTGCACTAAAAAAATTTTTTGCATAAAATTGTTAATTTATGTTTTAAAATGTTATATTCAAAATATTACGTCTTAACAAAGAATAGTGTACGTACATCTGATCAAAGTTCCGCGCCTAAAATTTCCGTTTCAAACAACTTCAAAAGCGAGAGCTGGGTTCTGACGTCATATGCCACTCGTATCGTTGAACGGGGCTATTGCATTTAATGCTGTTTGCCCATACATAGATAAATAATATAGTTGAAATATCTTGTTTTACTCTGTGGCAAAAATGATTTTTTCTGTGACAGGCAAAATATTAACATTTTATCTCTGTTGACGTGTATCAAAAAGTTCTTTTTTATGAAATTACTTTTGTCGTTTCTTGTGTTGAAGAACAAAGAAGAAACAAGTAACTTAAAAATAAACAAAACTTTTAGTAATAAAAGTAAGAGTAACTAAAAAGTATTGGTGCTACCATAGTATGCGGTCTACAGTCGGGTTTCTACTATAGCTTGCGGTCTACCGAGGGATGCGGTGTAAGTATAAGCTAAGATATTAACTTGTAAAATTACAATATTGATTCTTCTTATTTATGCGTATTATTAACTTTGTAAAGAAGGATTTTGTTGGCTATGTACACGTTCTATCGGTACGTCTGCTTATCACCATAATCTTTTCTCAGAAGGCTTTGAACACAATAATGAAAGGTTCCAGTAGGTACTAATAAACATTACAATAAAATATAATCTTTATTATAATGCAAATTACACCGTAATCTTTTCCAGGATATACGAAATCCTTCGATTAGAGGTAGGTAGATCAAACCCACGGGGTAAACCGTATACTATAATATAATGGTACCAAACTATTGTTATAAATGGTTTAAACATGCTTATTAATAACTCTTACTTATTTGCCTTGACACCTCGCATTTCTCCAATAGAATAGCTTTCACTACTTTTTATAAAAGTTGCCACCATGAAGACATCAACGGTAGGTAAGTTGTGAGACTTACCCTCGTTCGTCATATTATGCGTTTTAAACTCTTTACAAAGTAGCACTCAACTTTATCAATTTCAGTTTAAAACTAAGCTGATTGGGAAACTACTTATTACAATATATAAGATGAACATAAATAATATCTAGGAATTTTCCATTAAAGACGATTAGACCGTGGCCCGCGACGTCGGACCAATAGAAGGACGTTCAAGAGCCTCCTAAGATATTTGAATTTTATAGCATTTTAAAAGCGTCGTAATTAGCGTACGGGTTAAAAATATTTGTTTTTTTCGCATGCAAGCGTTTTAAGATCATGTTACCTTATGTTTTTTAATATCGCTTTAATATTTAAAAATTTATGCAAGTTCCCTATTGATGCCAAAATGAGAGAGCATAGGTTAAGATGGTTTGGTCATGTTCAACGTCATGTTGAACATTCCTGGAAGGAGTAGGAGAGGAAGACCAAAGTAGACCTGGGGGGAGACGATAAGGCAGGACATGTTGGTAAAGGGGATTAACATTGATATGACCCAAGATAGAATTGTGTGGAGAAATGCAATTAGGGAAGCCGACCCCGCATAGGGATAAGGCAAACAGAACGATGAGTTGAGTTTTGGAGTTCTTGGAGTTTTTCGCTAATTTTGCTAACACTGTATTTTATCAACCCTCCTTTTTTCTTATTATGCTTAAAAATGTATGGTAAAACACTCTACCTACACAAAATTCCCAGATTTTCTACATGACATCGGCTAATCGTGCAAATTATCATATTTCAACCGAATTTTTTACGCGTAAGGCCTATTCGACCTCGCGTGATATCCAAAGTTTTATAGTTTCAAGCGCCAGAAAATTAATAACGTACCTGACGGTCGGTGGCTGAAATCCCTTATCGCGGAATCGAGTTTGTGTTTCAACAACAGTCAACAATAACCCGTTGGGCTATTATTAAACCTATTCTACCCACTAACAGCCGACGGTGAAGAGGTTCTCAAGGTTACGGGCGCGAGCTCACTCACACCCCCACATGTCTCATGGCCGTTGGCCTAAATAAAAAAAGGGTAGACTGCAACACAATACGCTGATATGTATTTATATAGGAAGACGAGTGATAGTCAAGGAAAGGTGTGAAAGCACAATTTTTTATTATGTAAACAGTTTAGGGTTCACGCTGAAAAACTTAAAAGTACACTATTTTATACTTTTTATGAGGTACACTTTTTTTTCTAATTATTCAAATTATCCGTAAATAACGAATAGAGGCATATACGAGGCTTGTTCAATTGAAACTCATCTTTGGTCCAGAAAAATGAATGGAAAATGCCTTTTGCAATGGCCTAAAAATGTGAAAATCACAAAGCGATGAATCGAAACTATAGGGTGGATGCTTTAATATCCTCCATCTCTTTCGATGTACATTCTATTTTACTACTTTGGCAACATCAGGCCGATCATGGCCGTACAGAAGAATGATACCATGAGAGCTTATATGGAAGTTTTCATCTGATTGCTTGATAGCAAGATAGTATAAGATAATAATTCCACCTAGACAAACTGAAAAACTGACTAATAAAAATTAAAACACTTACTAAGGAAGTAAAACTTCACTTGTAGGTAGATGGTATATAAATTTATTAAAATTTTTTTTTTATATAAAAAGATCCAAATTGGATTGAAGTGGGTACATCACTAGTACAAAAAACACAAACGTTTTCGGACCAATCAGTCCATCATCAGGTTGAAAACTTCAGATCCAAAGTAGTTGGAACTAGCTACATAGTTAAGTCGAAAGACCTTAGTAATACAAGAATTAGGCCATTTCGGCTACAACATAGTCGACAATAAGTCGATGTTAAAAGAATATAAAAATGTAATTAGACTATGAAGGAGTCTTCATCTTGGCTTCAAACTGACAGCTTCAAACTATTAGTTTGAAGCCAAGATGAAGACTCCTTCATAGGCTGATTACATTTTTATATTCTTTTAACATCGACTTATTGTCGACTATGTTGTAGCCGAAATGGCCTAATTCTTGTATTAATAAGGTCTTTCGACCTAACTATGTAGCTAGTTCCAACTACTTTGGATCTGAAGTTTTCAACCTGATGATGGACTGATTGGTCCGGAAACGTTTGTGTTTTTTGTACTAGTGATGTACCTACTTCAATCCAATTTGGATCTTTTTAGATAAAAAATTTTTTAA
The DNA here is from genome assembly GCF_917563875.1 of Diabrotica virgifera virgifera. Taxonomy (NCBI): domain Eukaryota; kingdom Metazoa; phylum Arthropoda; class Insecta; order Coleoptera; family Chrysomelidae; genus Diabrotica; species Diabrotica virgifera. Next base: position 7,046,784 of record NC_065451.1, on the reverse strand, counting down.
TAAATTTATATACCATCTACCTACAAGTGAAGTTTTACTTCCTTAATAAGTTTTTTATTATGGTATACAGCCAATGAGAGGAATCTTTTCCTTTTTAAAAATTAAAACGGTAAATAGTTATTTAAATCTGAAACTTTTCTTGTTGAAAGTTCTTTGTATTAACGATGTTTACGCTTTTATAAATCCGTATCTTTATCACATATTTAATGGGCCTTTTTTATAAAAAATATACCATTTTTGGTTTTTGAAGTTATACTTCTTTACGGGCGTAATGACGGTGAAATTTTATATGGGAAAACCTAGCGACCGGGCGCATGCGCATTATAACTTTGTTCTGATTGGATGTTCAAATGACATGACAAAAATTATCCAATATGGCAGCTGTGGCACAGCAGTGGGACTGTGGTTTGGTTATAATGTATGCTTGTTGCGTTTTAAAATTTGTAGGAAGAGAAACAACAAACAAAAAGTTAGTTAATGGTTATACTGCCTTTTTAAATAGTTTTCATATTATATTTTTGGACTTATTTACATAGAAGAGATGATTGTTGCATGCCAATGTGAAAGCTCATCAAACTGTGACTAGTATTAGTATGAGTGCCGCAGATCTCGCTTATTCAAAGCTAAAGAATCTTTCACTGGTAAGTGTTTTATAAATAGTTGATCAAATTTTGTTATGATATTTGAACATAGCCACTTTGCACGACGCAAGTGATTGCGAAATTTATTAGTCGTTATACGGGCTCGATACCTACCTTGAACCTACAAAAATACATAAGTAGTATGTAATACTTTTATTTAAATAATATTCACCTAATATATTGTTTTCTTACTCTATGTTTTGTTGTATTTTTTCAATTCTAAATCATTTCAATTCAAAATCAAAATAATTTGATTTACATAAGTTAAAAATGTCAAAAGGTTAATCTGTTTAGTTAGACGATCTTCGCACATAATGACAAGCTGTCTCTATGGCGAAGTTTTAATGCGAGTGAATCCGAATACAACGCAAATACCAGCCGCTTGGTAAGTTGGTTCGAATCCCAATAGAAACTTTTATTTTTTTATTTTTTTTTATACATTTTATGATTGTAAGTATATTTATTATATAATTTTATTTTCAGAAAATACGTATTTAGTTAAAAAATTTTCCGACAATTAATGTTCAGAAATCATTTGTGGCATTTTTAATGTACTTGTGTGTGTTTTATTTTTTTATTATTTTAATTTTTGGCACTGTTTTAATAAAAATGTTTGAGAAGTAGTAAGTATAAATTAATTTAATATTTAAATAAAATATAAATAAAAAGTATATTAATTTCGTTTATAATCATATAATCATATAATAGAAGTATAACTTCTTACGTGCGTACAAAGTACACACACATTCTTTTTTTTATTTTATTTGATTACGTGATTAAAAATGAATCGTACTTTGATTTCTGAGTTGGACCGTATAAGAATTATCGATTTAGTTGAAGAAGGCCATTCACAGCGCGAGCGGTTCGTGGTGGAAAGAGTGGGTGTTTCTCAGAGTGATGCCTCACGGATGTGAAATAGGTTCTTGGAGACAAACTCGATACGGAATAGAGCTCGGTCTGGCAGACCCCGAGTTACCAATGATCGACAGAATGGATATATCAGAATTTCCATCCGTAGAAATTGTTCTATGTCTGTACCAGCCCTCCAAAGAGAATTCAGGCATGCTACAGGAGTCAGAGTATCGTTGGCTACAATAAGAAGAAGAATTTTAGACTTAGGTTTGAGGAGTCGTCGACCAATAAGAGTTCCTCAGCTACAACCTAGACATGTTTTGGACCGCCTCCAGTGGGCTTAAGAACACATACAGCTCCCCCAACAGTTTTGAAATTTTGTGCTTTTTTCAGACGAGACCAGAATCTGTTTAAATAGTGATAACCGGCGAATTCGTGTGTGGCGAGAGTCAACAAGAGCTGCACAACTAGCCACACACGAATACGCCGGTTATCACTATTTAAACAGATTCTGGTCTCGTCTGAAAAAAACACAAAATTCCAAAACTGTTGGGGGAGCTGTATGTGTTCTTAAGCCCACTGGAGGCGGTCCAAAACATGTCTAGGTTGTAGCTGAGGAACTCTTATTGGTCGACGACTCCTCAAACCTAAGTCTAAAATTCTTCTTCTTATTGTAGCCAACGATACTCTGACTCCTGTAGCATGCCTGAATTCTCTTTGGAGGGCTGGTACAGACATAGAACAATTTCTACGGATGGAAATTCTGATATATCCATTCTGTCGATCATTGGTAACTCGGGGTCTACCATACCGAGCTCTATTCCGTATCGAGTTTGTCTCCAGGAACCTATTTCACATCCGTGAGGCATCACTCTGAGAAACACCCACTCTTTCCTCAACGAACCGCTGTGAATGAACTTCGTCAACTAAATCGATAATTCTTATACGATCCAACTCAAAAATTAAAGTACGATTCATTTTTAATCACGTTTTCGAAAATTTCACCAGAATAAATTTTTCAAATGTTTACACCTTGGCAAAACCAGGTCAATTAAATGGTTTAAAATCAAATAAAATAAAAAAACCTAAAAAGGTATATTTTTTATAAAAAAAAAGGCCCATTAAATATGTGATAAAGATAGAAACGGATTTATAAAAGCGTAAACATCGTGAATACGAGGGGTGATGCATAACTTTTGAAACTATGTGTAGTTATAATGATGTGATTAAGAAATTCTCCACAGTTGGTTTTTATTACAGTTTTGTTATGTGTTTTGACTCAAAAACTCTATGTGGTATTAATACCATGTGAAGTTCATTATGTTCTTCTAAACAAAAAATAACAAAAACTAATTTAATACTAAAACCATTGACCTAAAAAACGACCAAAAAAATTGCCGAACTTGATAGAGCTTTTTAGTCAATTGGATTACTAACAAGTTAATGGCGTAAACGACGATAGGGACAAACAACTGTGCTTTATTTTTAGATAGTAATGAAATCAATATTTTTTATAACTTATTTATTAGTCCTGTCGCCAGGGGGGGTACAACGGCCTCGTTAATTCAGATGGACTTACTCAAGTTTTTTTTATGTATTTTGACCCGTAGAACACGAATTTTTTGGGTAACAGTTGATCCGGATGTCGATAAGATTGTTATAGACCAAGAACTTGAGGAATCAAATAACAGCGATTTTTGGCAAAACAAAACAATATTTTGTATTTTTTGGGCCATTTTAAGTAAAAAATATTTCTACAAGTTTTTTCGTAAGATGCACAGTTTTCGAGATAAACGCGGTTGAACTTTAAAAAAATCGAAAAATTGCAATTTTTGAACCCGAATAACTTTTGATTAAAAAATAAAATAGCAAGTCTGCTTACCGCATTTGAAAGTTTAAGTCAAATTATATCGGTTTTGATTATTTGCATTGGTAAAAATTTATTTTTTTATTGTTTAACAAAGCTATAAACACGTAGGGTTTCCCGTGCTTTTACATGCGTTTTAACGCATGTAACGTAGAAATAGTCTTGATTGCACTAGTACCTATTCTACCTACTCGTTCGATTTTAAATGAGAAATCATAGAAACATCACTCACGCACTAGTTGTTTGTAGCTTTGTTTAACAGTAACACAATAAATTTTTAGCAATGCAAATAATCAAAACCGACATAATTTGACTTGAACTTTCAAAGGCGCTAAGCAGAATTGCTGTTTTACTTTTTAATCAAAAGTTATTCGGGTTTAAAAATTGCAGTTTTTCGATTTTTTGAAAGTTCAACCGCGTTTATCTCGAAAACTGTGCATCCTACTAAAAAACTTGTAGAAATATTTTTTGCTTAAAATGACCCAAAAAATACAAAATATTGTTTTGTTTTGCCAAAAATCGCTGTTATTTGATTCCTCAAGTTCTTGGTCTATAACAATCTTATCGACATCCGGATCAACTGTTACCCAAAAAATTCGTGTTCTACGGGTCAAAATACATAAAAAAAACTTGGGTAAGTCCATCTGAATTAACGAGGCCGTTGTACCCCCCCTGGCGACAGGACTATATATTTCGTAAGTAAATGAAGTATTATTGATCTATATTAGATTTAAATAGAACAGAGATGAGTATTTATAGTCGTATAGTCTATCTATACAGAGCGGCGCTAAATTATGAAACATATTCATCATTGTACAAATAATTCATTTTAAACGAAAATCCTGAAACAGGTCGGTTTTTATTTTTAAATGCCGGTTTTTTAATAATGTGCGAAAACGATGACGTCGCCAGTTTTGACATGTAGACATAATCATTGATTTTTTAAATTGAAATGTGGGTCTTGTAATACTTCATTTGAAAGATCTTTTGATAATGTATTCAGCAGTATCGATCATACATACTGACTATTATTTTTTTTTCTTCTTCTTCTTTTTGTGTAGACATTACTCTGTCTATTTTTCAATGTGTCTCCAGTCTCCAGTAAGTTGTCATTCCATCGTTTTCGTGATCTTCCCATTGATCGCCTTCCTATTGGGGAACCGTCTCTCGCTGTCCTTACTACTCTTGTCATTCGGCTTATGGGGTCGTTCCATTCTACTCTTCTGTTTTTACACCAGTTATTAATATTGTCCACCTTGCATCTCTGTCGTATATCTGCACTTCTAACTCTATCCCATAGTGTCTTACCATCGATTTTTCGAAGGGTTTTCATCTCTGCTGTTTCTAGCATTCTTTTTGTCCTTCTTGTATCAGGTCGTGTTTCTGCCGCGTATGTCATTATTGGTCTGATGACTGTTTTGTAAATTCTGCCTTTCACTTCTTTTCCGATGTTTTTATTTCTCCATATTGTGTCATTCAGGCAGCCTGCGGCTCTGTTTGCTGTATTCACTTGACCTTCCACTTCTGTTTTGAGCTTTCCTTAGCTAGACAGTGTGTTGCCTAGATATTTAAACTCCATCACTTGTTCTATTATTTGACCCTCCAACTCTAATTTACACCTTATTAGATTTGTTGTTATAACCATGCATTTAGTCTTTTTTGGAGAAATTAACATGTTAAATTTTCTAGCGGTTATATTAAATTCGTGCAGCATACGTTGTAAATCATCTTCACTTTGAGAGATTAGTATTGCGTCGTCTGCATATAGCAGATTATTTTAAGTTGTTTTTCTCCCATTTGGTATCCTTTTTTTTGTTCTTACTTTTTTACATGGAAAACAAAAATTAATTTAATTTAATCAAATAATAATTTTACTCCAGGCAGCGGTTTTGACAATCAACAAATCGACGAACATATGCTTCTTACACATTACGAATAACTTCCTGAGTAATTGTATTAACTTCTTCTCTAATTCGGTCTTGCAACCCCTATAGATTTTGGGGTTTATCTACATAAACTTTCTGGAGATATTGGATGGTCACTCTATTGGTCCTCGTCTACCAATCCATCTCACAGGAAAACACTGCGGAATTTGGTAAGTTAGGATTGTTCGCATTTGGAAACATATTGTCCAGAACTAGTAAAACTTCTCCTCACAAAAATGGCATATAATGTTCCCTTGTAAGATTTAAAAAAAATAATAAGTAAGGACCAATTATTGTGTCACTAATTATTATCCAATAATTGACCAACTATGCCATTACCGAATATAGTATTAAAAAGCTTTCAAATGAGGTACTACAAGACCCACATTTTAATTTTAAAAAATCAACGATTAAATCATCGTGTCAAAACTCATGATTCATGAACAAAAAATAAATTTGTAAAAAACTATAAATTATAATCTTGAAAAATCAGCAGTATGATTAATTACATAACATTATACTCCCACCAGATAACGTTTTAAGTGGGGGATATGGTTTTTAAATTAACATTTCAAGCACATTCTTCTGCTTGTTTTGAAACTATGGTAGAGTTATTTAATTTTTAATTAAACAATATTCAGTACAATTCAAAGAAATTTAAAAATAAGCCAACGGTGGCAAATGTTTACTGCCATGTGAAAATCAACCTGTTTATTATTGTTACCCATAACAAAAAATAACATAAAACAAAAAATATTACGACAGCGTTCCCTCACGAAATGTCTAAAGAAAATCTATGCAAAATTTCAGATGAAGCGATCAAGTAGATTTTGAGTTACATCTACCTCCTTTGAAAAAACAGTTTTGAGAAAAACGCATTTAAAGTTTAGACAACTTTTTATTTTCAATTTATTTTTGTCTGTGAAATCGTAAAGTGATACACACCGGAATATATTTTTGAATCGTGGAGCAATTAACAAAAGAGGAGGGGAACAGTTGTTGAACGTTTCTCACTACGCTCAAGCGAGCTGGCGCGAAGTTGCTACAAAGTGAGTCGAATGTAGTGACATTCAACTTGCTGTATTCCCTCTAGTTTTACTCCCATAGATCTGAAATTTCCAGAGAGCATTCTTGAAGTTATGTACTTTTATTTAAAATAATAAACAACATCAAAATTTTCAAATTATAGCCCTCCCTAAGGCTAAGGCCACACGGGCGATAATTTACGGCGCCGTAAGAGCAGTAAACCTGACGAGGCATTGGTTGACTAACTTCTATTTCATCCAAAAATTGGTGGAGGAGTTAGGCACCAATGGTTTTACTGCTCATTTTTTTTTATTTGTTTTTAAATACAATCTGTTACATCACAAAAAAAAGTAACACTAAGCATTTTTGTTGAACGAACAAATGTGAGAGGAGTTTTAGTCCAATGACTATCAACTCCTAGTAGGTTTGTTACTAATAACTACACTAAATCACTTAGGTACTTTCACTTAAAACCTTAAAACACTTTAAGACACTTATGGTCTAAATGGCAAGTCAAGAGGAGTTCTAATTTTCAGTCTATTTAGTTGTGTAGAGTTGTCCAATAAATTCACTGCTAATTCGTTGGGGTGCTTTTCCAGTCGTTTGAAATATTTATCACTGCATTTGATGATCATCTGCTTCACTGTCTCGATCTTCAAGTCCCTGTAAATGTCTGCATTTGGAGTGAACCACGGTGCATTTGTGATAGCACGAAGAACCTTGGATTGAAACCGCTCCAGTATTGCTAGTTTGCTGTTTGCTGCAGTTCCCCACAGTTCAATCCCGTATGTCCAGATGGGCCGGATGATTGCTTTATACACTAATATTTTGTTAGATAGAGATAAGGTGGATTTTCGGCCGAGTAACCAGTAGTGTTTTTTGTATTTTATTCCTAATTGCTTCTCTTCGTCCAGATGTGTGTTCTCCATGTTAGCCCCTTGTCAAGGTGTAATCCGAGATATGTTACAGTATCATTTTTAGGAATATTCTTGTTATGCGTTAGGATATTCGGTGTTTGTTTGTGACATTTAGTGAATACTACGTTAACTGATTTTGCTTCGTTGATCTTTATCTTCCATTTCTTAGCCCATATTTCAACTAGATGTATGTTTTGTTGCAATATTTCAGCTGCCTGTATGGGATCTGGGTTTTTTTTACCAGAATTGCAGTGTCATCCAGTTGGGAAATCAGCTGTAAAGATTGTGTAGAGAATTGGCTCCAAGACACTGCCTTGCGGGACCCCAGCATTTATGTTGTGAATTTCAGACACACTTTCTTCGTATCTTGTGTAAAATAGCCTTTCTTCGAGATATGATTTTAGTATTGTATATAGCGGCTGAGAGATTTCTTTCTTCAGTTTGAATAACAATCCTGGATGCCAGATCTTGTCAAATGCTTGACTTACATCCAGGAAAATGGCCTTGCAATAGCTCTTTTCCTGGAAGGCTGTAATTTATTTACTGCTCTTACGGCGCCGTAAATTATCGCCCATGTGGCCTTTCGCTTAAGAAAAATGAAGACATTAAACTATAAAATAATATAGAAAAAGAATAAATGTCAAACTATTGTAAAAATTATAAGAGGTAAATCACAAGGAAGCAAAAAATTATGTATTGCCAGATTGTCGTACACGATAAATCTCCTATGTTTACTTTCTGCTAATAACTACACACACCACACACCTACGCCTATGTTTCGACCTATTTGCTTTCGTGCCAGGGTGAAATACGACCAATTTCAATCGCCAGATTGTTGAACTTTTATTACATAATCACCAAAAAACGTTTTTAATAGTCGATTTTCCTGTATTTTGTTTTTGCCACATGCATCGTGGTGAATAATTTAGACACGTTAGCAGTACTAAATATATCCCAGGCAGTTTTAGGGGGTTATTAACTTTCGAAGAAAAGTTTACTGGTTGAAATGTTTCCAAACTTTTTAGATTTGGAAAGAAAAACCTTTCAACTTTCGGTTGAATGAATGATTAAGTTTCTATGAAACAGTGTATGTATTTGTGAAAATGTCGCGTAATTAAGGTAATATATAAAAAATAACGGTTTAGTTTCGCTATCCAAATCTTCTTACAATCTGTATATATCTTCTCTATGGTAGGGGAGCCCAAGCGGGGATCTTTGCAGTTACTCGAGCGAGTCAGATTATTACATGTAGGGAAACCTTGTATCCTGAAAATGTACCTCTACCATATATTGGCTCTTTATGCAGGGGAGTTCGTTAAGGGGGGGGGGCAAAAAAAAATCTATCATTAGAAAAACTCGAAATCGTCAGATTAAGATGAGGTAGGTTAAGTACATTCAAAACAGTGTATATTTAAAAAATCTGACGATTTGAGCGGGGCGTAAGGAAATGGGTGAATCAAAAAGTTTCACAAGAAAATAGCGAATGACAGATCGTAAAACTAAAAAATACGTACTCAATATTTTTCAAAAATCTATCGAATGATACCAAACACGATTTCCTACGGAGAGGGGTTGGGGGTAAATTTAATATTTTAAGTACGAATCCCGCGATATTTTGCGAAATAAACATCAGATCGAAAAACTAAAAAATACACTTATTGAATATTTTTGAAAAATCTATCGAGTGGCACCAAACACGACCCCTAACGGGGGTGGGGTGGGGGTTACTTTAAAATCTTAATTGGGAGCTGCCATTTTTTATTGCAGAGTTGGATGCCTTACGTAAAAATAAGCAAATTTTATTCGAGACATTTTTTCGAATTATGGATAGATGGCGCTATAATCTAAAAAAACGATCGTTGGAAATGGAAAATTAAATTAAAAATGGAAATTCCCCACTAAAATGGAAAACTTAATTTAACTTTTTTTGGTTTTAGGACCTACTCTTCACAACTCAATAGGTCCCCATAACGCTCGAGTGACTGTACATTTATCATACTTTGCTCCCCTACCACTACTAAGATGCATCGTGATCATGAATGTTGATGTGCTTCCAGGAATCGTATTTTCAATTGCAGATCGTAGCAATTTTTCGACTGTCAACTGACAACTCCATTGAATTAGTGATTGTCTTCGACTTCTTCTTTCAGGTTTTTGTTGGAAGACTACTCTTTTCATGTTATTAGCATGTGTCATATGTTAATATTCTTGCAAATACGTAATAGGAGAGACAGTAGAACAGACCTAATTATTCTGCTGGATGTACAGGGTATTCATACCTAAAGAAGAATAATGCGCATAGCTTGGACAGCACTTCGGACAATCGTTTCCATTCTTAGCGAACTTGACATTAAAAAAGAATGTCCACAATAGGTCTTCAACGAATTCTATGTTCTTTGGTCACGTGTGTTCGCAGAGGTGACGAAAATTCAGAATTCATCGTTCCACTCAACCTTCGAAACTCTTATATATTATAACACTCAAAAAAATTTAGTTCGTAATATTGATTGATTAACAGTGATTATTGAATAGTAAACTTACGTGCATAGAAATCGGCCCACTTAAAAATTTGGTCATTTTCGATGTCTCATATTTCCTAAACCTGTTGGCCGATTTAAGTGATTTTTTGAACATGTTATAGCCTGATCCTTTAACAATACCACTGAAATATTATTGTTGCTAAACAGGTAAATTTTCATTGTATACCGGGGGTACCAATCAAACTGTGTTTTTTTCTTAAAATTCGTACCACTCTGTGGAATATTCTAGCATTTATAAAATACTGAAACTAGAACCCAACTATAGCCTCAGGTTTTCTTAACATTCTGTTTTTTGAACCATTCGTTTATGTTGGATAATAAAAAAGTTAGGTACCTACTTTACCAACTAGACATGTTCTTCATCAATACACGGTGTTTCTAAATAAGTGCGACAAACTTTAAGGGATAATTCTGCATGAAAAATAATGACGGTTGGCTTTATAAACGTATGTCCGCCAATGTTTCGTTTCCGAGATACGGGATGTTGAATTTTTTCTTGCAAACTGAAGATTTATTTATTGCTTTAAAACCGGTTGAGATATGCCAATGAAATTTGGTGGGTTTTAAGTCGTAGTTATTGTACATTTTCTGACATACAATTAAGAATTTAATATTCACCATTAGCGCGCATACGTGTAATATGACCGATCATATTACCCGTATGCACGCTAATGGTGAATATAAAATTGTTATTTTATGTCAAAAAATCCGCAAAAACTAGCTCTTAAAACCTACCAAATTTCATTTGCATATCTCAACTGGTTTTAAAGCAATAAATAAATCTTCAGTTTGCAAGAAAAAATTCAACATCCCGTATCTCGGAAACGAAACATTTGAGGACATACGTTTATAAAGCTAACTGTCATTATTTTTTCATGCAGAATTGCCCCTTAAAGTTTGTCGCACTTATTTAAGAACACCGTGTTTGATGAAGAACATGTCTAGTTGTTAAAGTTTCTAACTTTTTTATTATCAAACATAAACGAATGAATCAAAAAGCAGAATGTTAAGAAAACCTGATGCTATAGTTGGGTTTTAAGTTCAGTATTTTATAAATGCTAAAATATTCCACAGGGTGATGCAAACTTTGAGAAAAAAACACAGTTTGATTGGTACACCCGGTATACAATGAAAATTTACCTGTTTGGCAACAATATTATTACAGTGGCATTGCTAAAGCAACAGTCTATAACATGTTCAAAAAATCACTTAAATCAGCCAACAGGTTTAGGAAATATGAGACATCAAAAATGACCAAATTTTTAAGTGGGCCGATTTCTATGCACGTAAGTTTATTTCGTTGTAACAACAATTTAATTTTTTGTTTCAACGAACTTTTAGACATTGATCAATATATTTGGTTATTGTCACAATGATTGAATAATAATTGTGAAAATAACTATGTAGAGTACATTAATCAATAACACTCAATTTATTCAGACAATAAGTTAGTTTCGTATATTTAATAAATAATGGTAATTCTGGCAGCAAAGCACTTTCTTGATTTCGTAGATGATAAGTAATTACCTTGGTTTATCGTGACAATATACAGATTTCATTAAAACAATGTACAAATGTTGTTAATATAGAGTAATATTTTATTATTCCATAGATGTAAACTGATTGTTGTGACAAAGAATGCATTAATCAATCTACTACTGCGTTTAATAACCACAATCAATGCGTTCATGGTAACAATAAACGAAATTCTTGAAACAATAAATGTTTTGCTTGACCATTTGAAATGTAACGGCTTTTCCTTATCGTTCTTTGTTAAACAATGCTGTTACCTCTGCCGAAGTGCCGAATAATTTCATTTCGTTTCCAAGTGTAGTCCGTACTGGAAGAAGTTTTCGTGTGTCTATTATCGTATTCTTTTTTTTTTCGAATCCTGAGAAAACTAATTAGTATTTTTGAAAAATTTAAACGCAGAATAAAATATTACAGTATTATCGAGGGTCAGAAGTCCCTGAGAACTTCTATAATGATTATTTTAATAAGTCACAGGGGTGAAAAAGAGAAAATTTAGTATGATTTTTAATTTCAAATATACCATTCAAAAGAAACTTTTTGTTTATTCTAAGGGATTTTCAGCCCTCGGTAATAATGTAATCTTTTATTCTGATTTTAAATTTTTCAAAAATACTTAAGTATTAGTTTTCACGGGATTAAAAAAAATGAATGCGTTTAAAAAGAATTCGATCGAAATTTTGCACCTGCGCTCTCCAAATGGATTAAAGTGTTACATATACATTTTTTGGAATCACTATTTCAAACGCTTTTAAATGAGCTATCACATGAGATGTACTTTCCGATTTAAAAAACCAAAGTTGTGGCTGTCACCTGAAGAGGGATCGCGTAAAGTTCGAAACATTGATATTATAATATACTTTAATTATTTTAAAAATCGACCTGTCCGAGCGTTTTACTTATGTTCTAAAAATAAATAAGTTAATAAGGAGACAACACTTTTTCCAGCGCACTGTGTAAGTGAAATCATATGAGAAATCACACAGTGTAAAGTCCATTAGGTTTAGGACAAAAAAGGGGGATTTGCAAAATTATTATTAATCAATTAATATCATACATTGAGCTAATGCATTCAGTAATTATCAATATAAAATACGTTCATAGTGGGGATGAATAGAATTGCTTGTAAGAATAAGCGTATTTATTGTGGGAATGAACGGAATTAATTGTAAGAATAAACGGAAATAATAATTATTTCCGTTTATTCTTACAATTAATTCCGTTGGAATTAATTAACGGAATTAATTGTAAGAATAAACGGAAATAATAATTATTTCCGTTTATTCTTACAATTAATTCCGTTCATTCCCACAATAAATACGCTTATTCTTACAAGTCAGTAATTCTATTAGAAATAGACGAGTAGAAATAAACGAAATACGTTAGGAGAAATAACACTGTTATTGACACAACGAATAGTCTTCGTCGCGCATCGGTCAATTAACGACGTTGTTGTTTCAATGAATACTGAATAGTGGTCGTTGGCTCTGTGAACAGTGTTCGTAATATTAATAAATGGATGTTCATCCATTCAATATATCGCATCGGAAAACCAAGAATTGGACAAATTTTAAGTATTGTTTTTGTTGTCTGAATTAACATTTTTATTAATATTACGTACCTTTTTCGTTGAGTGAACAGTTGAAGTTGAAGATAGACACCAGTGGAGAAAATTTGTTAGGAGTATTGGAGAAAATGACGATCCTCAGTAATGGAAAAACGAGGAGATAGAGAAAGAGAGAGAAAGTATTCTAAGAATTTTCCACCACCGTATATCAAATTAATCGATTCTTTTACTAGGGTATGCTGTTAGAAAGTTCCATGTTTTTGGAGGGCATAACTCCTTATTGGAAAATCAAGTATTCCTATCACTATGACTTTTTAAATTTTGCTCTGCGAGGAGTATATAATGTGTGTACCATTTTCTGTAGGTTTTCTTCGTTATCTTTGTTCAGGATTGCATCGTCTGCATAACAAAGAAATTTTGTTTGTCCTATCTTTTTAATTTTTTCTATGATTTTGTTTATTACATACTAAGTTAAAGAGAAGTGGATTTAAGTTATTATGTATTATAACATTTCTGTCAACAAAAATTATGTCTACATAATATACTTCCAGGAAATAATATTGTTGCTTATTAAATATTTAATTTTCATTCGACTACATCCTTCAAAATGGTAAAACAAATAATATTACTTCACTAAGTATATCATACAATAACCTGAATGCAACACTGAGAATCAAGCATTTCACCAACACATGAACAATTACGAAGAAAATTCGTATACATGACACACAAATACACAAATGTATAAACAAAACTGAAGCCAAAGCAATTGATAACACGTTTCAATTCAAATGCAATATACAACAAATCGTAATTGGAAAAAAACTACAGAGGTACAAATTGTTTCACATTGAAAGATAATTTTTACTTCAGTTATATGTATCTGCAAAACAATTACAACAATTAAAAAACGCTATAATTTAAAAGAAACAGGGACAATACAAAATAAGACAAAGACACACAAACTAATCATCGAAAAACGAATTGGAAAAGAACTACAGAGGTACAAATTGTTTCACATTGAAAGATAATTCTTTACTTCAGTTATATCTGCAAAACAATTGCAACAACTGAAAAACGCTATAATTGAAAAGAAACAGGCACAATGCAAAATAAGACAAAGACACACAAACTAATCATCGAAAAATGAAAATAATTTAATTTCGAAAAGCGTATTGAATTTCAGAGAAAGCAAGATCTGCATTTCAAATAATGGTTAAGCTATTCAAATGTCATGATTTATCAATACCCATAAAAATCAGGTTGCTGAATACAGACGCAGACGCCACCTGCAAGAAAATTGAGGTTTTCAAAATGTGGCTTCATTGTCGAATCCCGAAGATATCTTACACAGTTCTCCGAGGACTGTCCTCGTTACTAATCAGGGCGTTTTATTAAGGATCATCATCATCACTTAGCGCTACAACCCTGGGTGGGTCCTGGCTGACTGTACAACTTTCTTCCAATTTGTTCGGTCTTCCATCAACCTAGGGTCAAATGGGATGTTCATTTTCCGGAGATCTGCTTGGATGTTATCTCTCTATCGCATTCTGGGACGTCCAAGTGGTCTTTTGCCTGTAGGAATCACCTCCCATACCAGTCTTACAAGTCTCTCGTTATGAAGTCTGTACACGTGGCCTGCCCATCTTAGTCGCTGTGATTTAATTTCTTGGACAATATCGGTGTCATTGTAGAATGCTTTTAGTTCGATGTTGGTTCTGATCCTATACTGGTTTGTGTTAATGTAGTGGTGGGGTCCGAAAATGTTTCTAAGTATTTTTCGTTCAAAACGTCTGAGCTTTTGTTCGTTTGATTCGGTCATGGTCCACGTTTTGCATCCATATGTTAGTACAGGTCTGACGATGGATTTATAGATTTTGATCTTGGAACTTCTTGTAAGATTTTTTGATTTTATAAGCTTATCCAGTGCGAATAGACAGCGATTTGCCGATTAGATTCTGTCTTTTATTTCTTCAGTAACATCGTTATCATCTGTGATTACGGCCCCCAGATACTTAAAACGTTGTACTCTTTCGAAATTGAAGGTGTGGACCGTCACATTTTGTTCTATCCTGTCTCTTCTTGTCGTTCTATTTATACACATATATTTCGTCTTCTCTTCATTAATCCTCAGCCCTACTTCGCTTGTTGCTCCTTCCACCTTGTTGAAAATGGCTTTTGCGGATAAGATGGAGTCTCCAACGAGATCAATATCATCTGCGTATGCTAGTAATAACTTGGGACCTTGAACCGATAGCAGTTCTGTTTTTATTTCGGCCAACCTCATGGCTTTCACTAATACAGGGTTAAAAAGTAGTGTAGATAACGCATCACCCTGTTTGAGTCCACTGTTGATTTCAAAGCTGCCAGACAGTTTATTATTTACACGTACTTTAGATATTCCACCCTCCATACACACTTTGGTCATCCGAATGAGTTTCTTTGGTACATATTGAGAACTCCCCCATAGCATTCAATACTTGGCTTCTTTCTACGCTACCATATGCTTGTCGAAAGTCTATGAAGAGATTGTGTATGGGTCGGTTATACTCCCATCCCTTTTCTAGAAGCTGTCTCAGCGTGAATAGTTGATCTATTGTGGATCTGTTTGCCCAAAAACCAGCTTGATATTCTCCTAGGACATTTTCAGCATAAGGGGTTAGTCTACTAAGAATGATGTTTGAAAGGATTTTATATGCCGTGTTTAGGACTGAAATTCCTCTATAATTCGCGCATTTTGTTTTGTCCCCTTTTTTGTGGATGGGCACTATGATGTTTTCCTTCCATTTTGCTGGTATCCTTTCTTCTAATCATATTTGTGTTACTAACTGGTGGATTTGGCGATGTAGTGCGTCTCCACCATATTTCAGAAATTCTGCTGGTATCTCGTCCGTACCCGGCGCTTTGTGATTTTCAGCTTATTTAAGGCCTTTTGGGTTTCTTCAAAAGAGGGATTTTCGACGGGCATGTCCGCTTTGATATATATCTCTTCTTTGTGCTGTTCTTCCTGTATGATGTTTAGAAGGTCCCTGAAATGCCCTTTCCATTCTTCTGTTAGTTCTTTATCATCGATCATCATATCGCATTGATTGTCTCTCAGTGTAGGGATAGAATTGGTTCTATGTCCTCTTTTCTCAGTGGAAATTGCTTTATAGAATTCTGTGGAGCCTGGTTTGGGACGGTCTCTCTCCATACCTTCATATTTTTGTTGTTCATAATTTCTTTTCTTTGTGCGTATCATTTTTCTTGTTTCTTTTCGGCACTCGTCGTATTCCTTTTTACTTTTGTCTGTTTGTAGTTGTATCCATGTATTCCTTACTGTTTGTCTTTTTTCCAGCTGTTTCTGACATTCCTCGCCATACCATGTGTTTTATTAAGGATACAAAAAGAAAAAGAGCTGTTAACCGAAATGAAAACAACCCAAAATCTAATACCTTGGTCACATCATGATCATGAGGATCAGCGAGAGATATGAACTCCTGCAACTAATTTTACAGCAAAATGTAGAAGGAAAACGAGAAACAGGAAGGCGAAGGATTTTCTGGCTGAAAAATCTACGTACGTGGTTCAACAGAACAACGACAAATCTTTTCAGAGCAGCTGTGTAAAGTACAGATTGCCATGATGGTCGCCAATATACGAAACATACAGGCACTACAAGAAGAAGTATTGCGTTTAGAGATTTTCACAAAGACTATTTCCATATTTCTCTGTCTCTGGTATCATTTCTATTAATTACAAATTAAAAGAACAGTAGGTACATTGCTCTTGAAGAAGCTAGAAGCTCCAACTATAGATGAGGTTCTCGAAGCTATTAAGGCCCAGAAAAACAATAAAGCTCCGGGAGTTGACGAAATACCAGCAGAACTGTATAAGGTAGATGACGACCACCTAGCAAGTCACATCCACGCGCTCATCAAAGACATATGTCAAGAAGAGAAAATACCCGACGACTGGAAGAAAAATACAGTATGCCCGATCTATAAAAAAGGAGACAAACTCCAGTGCAAAACTACCGTGGAATCTCTCTACTATGTACAGCATATAAAGTCCTCACGTATGTTATAAACCAGCGGCTCCAACCACTAGTAGAAAATATTATTGGAGAGTATCAGACGGGCTTCCGACGGGGAAGATCGGCACTAGATCAAATATTTACAGTCAAACAGATCTTGAGCAAATCATGGGAACACGATATTGATGTTCACAACGTGTTTGTAGACTTCAAACAGGCATACGACTCAGTCAATAGGAACAAACTATAGTAAATATTGGCTGAATTGGCAATACCACACAAGCTAATAAGACTCATTAAAGCCACAATGGATGAAACTCAGGCATGTGTACGAATACAAAACCACCGGACAGACTTTTTCAAAATTTCGCAGGGACTAAAACAGGGAGATGGGATGGCCCCAACATTGTTTAACTTGGCATTGGACTATGCGGTTAGGCAAATGCAAACTGGACGAGGAAACCTACTGACCAACCGAACGGTTCAACTTTCCGCTTATGCCGATGATATTAATATTATGCTAGGTCTGGAAATTAAAACAGAAAAAACAAAAATAATGACTCAGACAAGAAGAAATATAGTCCCACAAAACATTATACATGAAGATGACATTGAAACAGTTGGAAAGTTTACATACCTGGGAGTAGAAATATATGCCGACGGATCAGAAGATGGAGAAACACGGAAGAGAATAACGCAGGCAAACAGAGCTTATTTTGCCCTCTCCCATATATTTCGGTCTAAAAGTGTCCACCAAAATACAAAGATGGGAATCTATAAAACTTTAATTCGACCAATAACATGCTATGGCAGAGAAGCCTGGGTCCTGAAAGAAACATCCAAAAAGAAACTCGACACATTCGAAAGGAAAGTACTGAGGAGAATACTAGGACCTGTGAGAGAAAACGGAATCTTCAGAAGTCGATACAACAACGAACTTTATCAACTTTATAAGGAAGCACCCCTGTCAGACTTCATTAGAATACAAAGATTGCAATGGGCCGGACATGTGATAAGAATGGGAGAGGATAGGCTACCAAAAAGAGCACTGAATGCTAGAATGCAGGGAAAGAGACCGGTTGGAAAGCCAAGAAAGCGCTGGGAAGACACAGTAAACAGAGACGCACAAGCCCTTTTAGGAGTCCGTGTATGGAGAAGAGCAGCCACAGACAAGCAAGGATGGAGGCAAAAAATAAAGGAGGCCAAGGCTCAATTTGGGCTGTAGTGCCGTAGAAGAAGAGGAACATTGCTCTTTTGCAGATTGCTGCGATTTTCAGTGGTGTCTATGTTTCCCTTTTCGGATTGTCTTAGTATCCAGGATTCGCGTCGGTATGTTTCTTTTGTAGCCGTTTCCACCTATTAAAGTCCGCGATGTTTTTCATCTATCTCATGACTGAGTTTTCCTCCTCCGTCAGTAGATTTTCCTATTGGCGAAGTTTTAATGGAATGCTCCTCTTTCTTTTCTTGTGACCACTTACTAGCGGGATGATGAGCTGCGATAGTGAAAAGGATAAGGTTCTTAGGAGATTTCACCTTATCTCGATTCTGACATTTTTTAGATCCTGGTAATTGTGTACCGTTGATTTCCAATATATCTACTTGGATTCTCTCCATTTCCTGTACGGCGTTGTCTAATTTTTCAACGAAATACAAGTTTTTTACATTCCATGTAGCGATTTGTAAAGCTCTTTGGAAGTCTGATCCATGATCCATGATGATGTTACTAGGGGTATTCAAAGAGTCTTTAATGCAGTAGTTCCCCCTTGCCTTGTGCATCCTGATGCCTTTGATCATATTTGTTGATTCCTCCGCCTCCAATGTTGATCATAAGTGGGTGATTGCACATGTGGCAGCCATTTTACGGCATTATCCGGCATCAATTATACAAGCCCTAAAACCAGGAGGCTGTCATCTCAGCTCTCCACACCGTTGTGTGGGGCTAGGTGGGACTCTAGTTTCCCGAGCCACGAAACACCTGGAATCTACTGACTTCGGGGATTGATTCACTTCCCGTGATAGGAAGGGGAAATGAATCCTCCAACTGGTTTCTCCACTGCTCTTTAACGTCTTTAGTGCTCACATTTTCCGGAAAATTACGTCAAATTCAAACGAAAAAATAATCAGATCGTCAGCATGTCTTCAATTTTTAAATAATATAGGGAAAAAAACGAATAAGACAATTAGATAGCTATTTATATAAGTAGTTGCGAATTGATCGTGTTTTTTGCACTATATTGTATATGTATATGTGGCAATTGGAACACTTGCTGCGTACTTAGTGCAACACATTATTTCTTAGTCTTAAAAGCAAAGTTTGTATGCCTGGCCATTAACTCTATCGAACTAAATTAGATCTTTTTGTAGTCAGTTAACGACCTCCTGGTTCAATCAAATATTTCATTAAATTTAAAAAGAACAAAAAGTTATTATACGTGCGGTATTACATCATCTTCAATATAAAAAAGTACAAAATTCAAATATTCCTATGACTAAACTATTTCGGCGAAAGAAACATAGCAAAATATCATTAACGTGTTTTATAAAAATGACCAGTAGCCTTTGTAGTTGGATGATGGATTTAACACTTCAGGTTTCTTATAAGTACCTATTTTTATATATTTTTAAAATTAGCTTGAATTGCGTAATCGTGTCTGATGACAAACGAATTAAAAAGATGCGATTATAAATCTATAATTATAATTTAATGAGAGATTTGCAAATCCAGATAAAAGTTATCTCCATCAGCAAAATCGACTAATCTAATAATTAAAAAAGTTTAAAATGTAAAGCATTATGTGCTTATTGAAATATTTAATGTGAATCCTTTGTATATTAATATAGATACGGAGAAACGAGGACATTTAAAAAAAAACAGAGTCAGGAGAAATAAAAAACTATAAAAAAAAGAATGTGTGTGTACTTTGTACGCCCGTAAGAAATTATACTTTTATTATATAATTTCAAAGAAATAAATATACTTAACAGGTTATTTGTATTTTATTTAAATATTGAACTAACTTTCTTACCTACCACTTTTAAATTTTTTTTATTAAAACGATACCAAAAATTAAAAAAAGAATGTGTGTGTACTTTGCACACACGTAAGAAGATATTCTTCTATTATATAATAGGTAATTTAAACGAAGTAAATATACTTAAAAGGTTATTTGTACTTATTTTATTTAAAAATCAAACTAACTTTCTTATCTAACACTTTCAAAAAAGAAGAATATCTTCAAAAATGATATAATAATATACTTACAATCATAAAATCTATAAAAAAAATAAAAAAATAATAACTTGCTTGGGGGTTGAACCCACTTCACGTCTACCGCGCCGTACGAAAGTTGACGCCATTTCAAAGTGCACCAAACTCTCGTATACGTCATGTGGGAATATACACAAACTAAACGTTTACACCATAAATTTATATATGAATTTAATAAAATTATTAGTTTGATTTTTGTCGAAATAAAAAACAACAAAATATAGAGTAAGAAAACGATATATGAGATGAAGATTTCTAGAAAGTTTGTTCGTAATCAGATTATGTAAATTAAAGCATTGCCTACTAATAGGTAACTACATTATTTTGTTTACATTTTCAAAATAGATAGGTATTGAAACTATTAGGTATTTCCAACTGAAACATTTAAAATTACGTACCTGCGGCTTTTCAAAACTATTTGAAATGTCACTATAATTATAAATTTGATTTTATTTCTGTCCACACATCAATAAAAACTAATATTATACAATATTTTTGTTTACCGATAACCTCCATATTGAACAATTATTGACAGATCATTTCAAAATTTCAACACCCAATCAGAGCCCGTATAACGACTAATACCATACTGTCGGTGTGCGCATGCGCGCGGATCAATCAAATTTTACCCTCAATCGATTCGCCGCTAAAGAAGAATATCTTAAAAAAAAGAATATGAATCGTCCGAGATTTGAACCAGGGACCTCTCGATCTCCGGTCACACGCTCTCCCACTGAGCTATATTCCCTTCGCTTTGACACGTTACAAGACTTCTCATACATACTGACAAATTTAATAGACGAAGTGAAGTATACAAAAATACTTTAAATATACTTACTATTATTATAAAATATCTTATTCCCGAGGAAGACAAATCCAAAGGCACAAACATTTTAATAAAAAATACATTTACTAAAAACACTAATATCCGTTTAATGACTTATTTGCGCTGACAGCGCTGATACATACATATCTTGAAAGATTAGCAACGAACTACATACTGTCTGTGTGCGCATGCGCCCGGTATTATAAAATTTCACTATCGATCGTAAAGAACTATAACTTCAAAAATACCTAATAAACTGCTAAAATATAGAGGTGTAGAAGATAATTGACTATCCATAAATCATGCAGTGCTCACAATCAACATATTTTTTTGGTATTGTAAAAATACAACGTTATACATTTTTTCTGTTTGTTGACAATGTGCATTTATCTTTATTCTTTGTCTCGCTCCTTCGTTGCTTGAATTTGGAATGAGCCCGATATGCTACGCCATATGTTGCATCAACTATAAATAATAACTGACTATTGTACTATTTTTTGATTAGATAATATTGTTACATAGTTTTTTATTATGAAATTTTGACTTTTTTGTATGTTATTACTATTTTTTTTTCATATTTGCAGTATATAATATTTCGTGTGAAAGGGCGCCAAATTATGTTTTGCCCGGGGCGCTCAAAATCCTAGAATCAGCCCTGACTATCGACTGCTGAGGTATGAGGAAACAGGCTTCTTGCAGAAACTAAGCGACTAAACTAAATTTAAAAAAGTGTCAAAGAATGGAACATGGAACGTTCATGGATTCATCCAAAACCCTGGAAAGCTACAAATATTTGAAAAAAAAAATGACAAATCACAATCTTCCTGAATTGGGACTCTCAGAAACTCACTGGAGAGATAAAAGTCACTTTACACAAAGGTCACAATGGAGTCGCAATAATTGTACCCTCCAAACTGAATGACTGCCTGGTTGGATATAGGTAATACTGTTGACGACAGAATAATATTCATTAAAATACGAATATCCACAACATCTAATACAGCTCAAAATTGGCATATCTTGGACAGCTCATCAGACAAACGGGTTCATTTTGGTCTACAGTTTTTTGGTCACGTTGTTATTTCTGTATAACTTCCGAGTTGAAGATCAAGAGGACGATGACCAACCAGATGGTTCGACTAAATTCAGAACTCATCAGACCACTCATTCTACCAAACCCTTAGAGCAGCTGAAGATAGAGACCAATGAAGAAAATTTGTTAGTGGAGGAAATCACGATAATCAGTAATGGGGAAACGACAAGTGAGACCTATGATTATATGCTTCGTTGACTACCAAAAGGCATTTGATTGTGTAAGCTGGATAAATCTGTGGTCAATTTTAATAGAAATGGGCGCACCAATGCACCTGCTGACACTTATTCAAAATCTGTACCAGTCCAATATAGCGACAGTACGACTAGATCAGAAGTTCTCAAACCAATTCAAGACAGAGAGAGGTGTTAGATAAGGATGCGTGTGGTCACCTGAGTTATTTAACATTTATGGTGAGCATGTCATGAGGATGGCTTTAGAAGGATTGGCCGGTGGAGTAACAGTAGCTGGTAGCAAAATCTCCAATTTAAGATTTGCTGATAACACTACACTTATAGCAGCAAATGAGCAAGAAATGTTTGATCTCCTGCGAAGAGTTGAGTACGAAAGCAATAAAGTTGGTCTAAAAATCAATAAAGCTAAGACAAAAATAATGGTGGTCGACAGATTCGACACTATTAAACTGACTAACATGTTACAAGAATACCAGATAGTTAACACCTTTGTCTATCTCGGATCTAGTATAACTAAAGATGGTAACTGTGAAGCAGAAGTTCGGAGACTTATTGGTATGGCAAAAAATGCGATGAGTCGCCTAACTAAAGTTTAGAAAGACAGATATATCTCTCAAAATATCAAGATGAGACTGTTGAATGCCCTTGTATTCTCAATATTTCTATACGGAGCAGAGACTTGGACTCTTCGCGCATGCGAGCGCCAAAAAATTGATGCCTTTCAGATGTGGTGCTGGAGAAGAATGCTGCGCATATCTTGTACAGCTCATAGGACAAACGTTTCCATTCTAAACCAACTCAAGATTAAAAAAAGGCTGTCCACAATATGTCTGCAACGAATACTGCAATTCTTTGGTCACGTGGTTCGCAGAGGTGACGACTTGGAGAGATTAATTATTTCTGGAAACGTTCCAAAGAGAAGATCAAGAGGACGATCACCAACTAGATGGTCCGACCAAATAAAGAATTCAGCTGGAAACTCATTCTGCGAAGCTCTTAGAGCAGCTGAAGATAGAGACCAATGGAGAAACATTGTTAGGAATATTGGAAGAACTCACGATCCTCAGTAATGGAGAAGCGACAAGAGAGAGAGAGACAAGTGAGAGAAATTATTAACTTTTCTTCTTGATTTGTCATCTTGTCTTTTGTTGTTAATCGTTACTAATCTTTCCTTCTTTTTTAAGATAAAATGTGTTTCTCTTTGTTTATATTTAATGGTATCGTTAATCTCTGTGAACTCTTTTGCAACTAACAACAACAATAATAACAAAGTTCATTTATAAACATTTTTACATAACATCCACAATCTACCCAGATACCGAAGAATCATTATGCTTGTATGTAGATAACCAGAATACTCTTTCTTTCTTTCTCCCCTTCCTTATACCCTTTCAGGTGTCGGATTTGGGTTTAGTTTAGCTACATATTCACCCATCTCTTCCATTCTTTTCTGTCTTGTGCTATTAGTTTAATTTCTTCTAGCGTTTTCTGTTTAATTTGTCCTGCTTCTACTATTTGCTGTATCCATTTTTCCTCGGTCTGCCTTTTTTCTTTTTTGTAATATTCCTTGTTTCGTATTTTCCTTGTTAGTCTACTAGGTTTCATTCTTATCAGATGTCCATACCAGTTTAATTGTCTCTTTATTATTTTATTCATTATTGGTTCCTGTTTAGTTATCCCTCTTATTGCCTCATTTCTTATTCTATCCCATTTGGTCTTTCCGGCTATAGCTCGTAGATGTCGCTGTAAAGTCCAATTTTCACTCGTATACTATAAATGTATTTCTCTTTATTTATATTTAATGGTATCGTTAATCTCTGTGAACTCTTTTGCAACTAACAACAACAACAACAATAACAAAGTTCATTTATAAACATTTTTACATAACATCCACAATCTACCCAGATACCGAAGAATCATTATGGTTGTATGTAGATAACCAGAATACGAATACCATAATTACTCATTCTCACAGCTGAATATAAAAAGAAATTTGTTATCCAACCACTATCACAAAATTTAAATTATGTGCAACCGGAGAAGCAGAGGAACCACTTTTACTTATCATTTCGTAAATGAGGTTCGTCTGCGGACAAAACGTATGTCTACAATTATATTAGTTGTAATTCCTAGTTGTAAATATTACAGCTACGTGCAAATTTTATACAGGGAGGCTCACTAAAAACTGAATTCAAATTGGTATCTGCAAAAAAAGCTGATAGTGATGACCACAGTTTTTAATTTACATATCAAACGTTTATAGTGCTGACATTCTCTCTCTCTCTCTCTCTCTCTCTCTCTCTCTCTCTCTCTCTCTCTCTCTCTCTCTCTCTCTCTCTCTCACACACACACACACTCTCTCTCTCTTCAATGACGCTACAGCTTAAGTCGGGCCCTGGCAACCCCCTCTAAGGGTTTGCTCACTACGGAGAGCAATGGATTGTATCCTCGCTCCGACCCTTGCACCCTGGTATTTATGTATATTCGTGAATTCTCGCATTTAAAATAATGTATTTATTATCGATCGCTATGTAAAATAAATACATTATTTTAAATGCGAGAATTCACGAATATAACGAATATAAATACCAGGGAGCAAGGGTCGGAGCGAGGATTCAATCCATTGCTCTCCGTAGTGAGCACAACTTAAGCATCCCTTTCCTTGTCTGCTCTCCTCTAGTTATCAACCTTCAATATCTCTTTACCATCGGTTCTCACTTTGTCTATTCACCTCTTCCCTGGTCTTCCTACTGACCGACGTCCCACCATAGTTCGACTAAGAGCAATCTTTGTATTTTTGCAAAATTCCCTGCTGAGGCTTGTTTATATTTCAGAGGGTCTGAAGACGGCCTGGTATTTTCATATGATTTCCTCTTTAAAGATTTATAAGCAGGTACATGTAGTTGTAGATGGTCCAGTTATGTCTTTCTTCTATGCCGTCGGACTGAGGACGAAGCGGTGTCGTTCTGGTCTTCTTAATTCCCAACAAAACCATCATGGCCTTCCAAACTTTCGATTCGAAGTTGCGCCACAAGTCAGAAAGAAGCAGAACTGGAACCCCATGTCGAGGAATGACATTCTCAAGCAGAGCCTCATTAACTGTGATTGCTGTTTGGTTGGTTACTGCAACTACTTCTGGCTATTTGGAAAAATAGACCATAGCAACCATCAAATATTTATTTCCTAATGTTGTTACGGGAAACGATCCCAGAATATCGACAGCTACTCATTCCCGTGTAGTTCCGGTGATGTATTGTTTTCCGTCAATTCTCGTTTTGGGTCCCTTGTTGGATGCACACAGGTTATATCGTTTGCACTATTCTTTCACGTCTTTCCGATAATTAACCCAGTAATACCTCTCCCAAAATACCCCCTAAGTGGCTATCGTGGAATTATGCAAGCACGTCCTTTAAACAAATACACTCAAAAAAATTTAGTTCGTAATATTGATTAACAGTGATTATTGAATAGTATTTCGTTGTAACAACAATTTAATTTTTTGTTTCAACGAACTTTTAGACATTGACGAATGTATTTGGTTATTGTCACAATGATTGAATAATCATTGTGAAAATAACTAGAGAATAAATATATCAATAACACTCAATTTATTCAGCCAATAACTTAGTTTCGTATATTTAATAAATAATGTTAATTCTGGCAGCAACTCACTTTCTTGATTTCGTAGATTACAAGCAATTGCCTTGGTTTATCGTGACAACGTACATATTTCATTAAAACAATGTACAAACGTTGTTAATATAGAGTAATATATGATTGTTGTATAGATGTAAACTGATTGTTGTGACAACGAATGCATTAATCAATCTACTACTGCGTTTATTAACCACAATCAATGCGTTCATGGTGACAATAAACGTAGTTGTTGAGACAATAAATGTTTTGCTTGACCATTTGAAATGCAACGGCTTTTCCTTATCGTGATACCCCTAGCTTCTCTGTGTTACCATTGTTTAAAAAAGAATTCTTTGTTAAACAATGCTGTTACCTCTGCCGAAGTGCCGAATAATAATTTCATTTCGTTTCCAAGTGTAGTCCGTAGTAGAAGGAAGTTTCCGTGTGTCTAATATCGTGAAACACAGAATAAAATATTACAGTATTATCGAGGGTCTGAAGTCCCTGAGAACTTCTATAATGATTATTTTAATAAGTCACAGGGGTCAAAAGAGAAAATTTAGTATGATTTTTAATTTCAAATATACCATTCAAAATAAACTTTTTGTTTATTCTAAGGGACTTTCAGCCCTCGGTAATAATGTAATCTTTTATTCTGCGTTTAAATTTTTCAAAAATACTTGTTAGTTTTCTCAGAAAACAGAAAAATACTTGTTAGTTTTCTCTCGAAATTTTGCACCTGCGCTCTCACAAAGGATTAAAGTGATATACATTTTTGGAATCCATATTTCAAACGCTTTTAAATGAGCTGTCACATGATGTACTTTCCCATTTAAAAAAATCAAAGTTATGCCCTGTCACCTGAAAAGGTATCGTGTAAAGTTCGAAACATTGACGTTATAATATACTTTGATTATTTTAAAAATCGACCTGTCCGAGCGTTTTGCTTATGTGCTAAAAATAAATAAGTTAATAAGGGGGGGGGGGGGAAGTCTAACACTTTTTCCAGCGCACTGTATAAGTGAAATTATAATATAATTTCTCATATTATGAGAAATCACACAGTGTAAAGTCCATTAGGTTTAGGACAAAAAAGGAGGATTTAAAAAATTATTATTAATCAATATCATACATTGGGCTAATGCATTCAGTAATTATTAATACAAAATACGTTCATAGTAGCCGTATTTATTGTGGGAATGAACGGAATTAATTGTAAGAATAAACGGAAATAATTGTAGAAATAAACGAAATACGTTAGGAGAAATAACACTGTTATTGACACAACGAATAGTCTTCGTCGGTCAATTAATGACGTTGTTGTTTCAATTTATAGTGTTCGTTGACTCAATGAACAGAGTTCGTAATATCAATAAAGTGATATTATGGTATACATAATGAATGTTCATCCATTCAATAAACGTAATACATTTGCTCAACTAACGAAAATAATAAATTGATGAACATCGCTTTGTTGTTCTAATAAAACCAAGAATTGGACAAATTTTAAGTATTGCGTTTGTTGTCTGAATTAACATTTTTATTGATATTACGTACCTTTTTCGTTGGTGTACTTGGAAGAACAACTTAGGACACTGTTCTTGTTCCACTTGGTCTCTCCCATTTACGAGTGATGACGTCATCTCGCAGATATAAGGAGTCTCACTGAAGCCAATAGCCTTTCAATGATTGCCTATATTTGGCAATTTTCAGCCACTGTAACCTAGCTCCGTTGTTCAGCCATTCACGGACTATCTGTAGATCTGGGTCTTTCTTCTTCTCGGCCTGGAGATAACTTCTTCGTCACTTTCATCCTCTATGGTTTTCAATTGTGGAATCTGGCCCTCTCGTTCTTCTTGGCGCTCTCAGAATTGGCGGTTTCTCTCTTTGCATGGTCTTCTCGAGGGGCCGTTGGCAACTCTCTATTTCGTCTTCGTCTTATAATTATGTTTTTTTTTTGTTGTAGCTTTTTTGAGTTATAACATTTGCAATAGGGATATCATTTGACATGTTTTACAATTCCAAAATATGTATGTACTAATTTGTGTGATCTTCAAATTATATCCATAAAGAAGTATATTATGTACTACATCATAGTTTGTCGAATTCTCCCTATATATCGTGATTATTATACATAGAACTCAGAATATTATGTATCTATTCGTTGACGGGTAATTGCATACTTTCACAATGTCAAGTGGTAAAATTACAAATGCCATTCTAGGTTAGTATATTTCGACATTTTATTGTTCACCCACTGAAAGAGGGGTTTGGTATGAACTTTAAACCCTTTAACTTGACTAGCATTTTTCACACTTAGCGTTCTGTCAGTGCTTATTAAATGTGCCATAATCCAGATGATATTCACGTTGAAATTGTTAACGCACGAGGACATTTTTTATTTTAAGTTAATTTGTTGACTTCCTTCATTGTTTAAATATGAATGATTTTTATAAATCTAATTATATTATATCCACCATGTATAGAAACAAATTACGTATTCATACAAGCATTGCCTTCCACTGTAGATAAGAAACGAACAGTTCGCGCATCACTGGCTTTTTGATTCCACCACAGTTAGTACTATTCCATCTATTGACCATAAACACTAGTGATGCATGCGGACGGTGCTGTTATCAGAAAAACATTACGATTTCTGCGATTTGTTGTAAATTATTGTTTTAGTTAGTTTAGTTCGGAGTATAAATAGAAAGTTAACGATGGCCGTTTTGTTACAGACTTGTCCGCAGTTCGTGAAACTATCGGACCTGGAATGTCAGAAGCCGAAAGTGGATTTAAATTTTACTCCGAGGATGAGCAGGTAAGATATGTTTTGGAGGTATAATGACTCAAATGTCGCTCATTAATCTTGTTTCGGTTTTCGGTTTCCGCGAAATTAAAATTGAACCGATAACAAAAACCATTCTTGAAATATATTTATATTTAGCCTGAAGAATCGTGCAGGTATTTTTAAAAATTAACAGAATTTATTTTTTGGTATTATGTACTATTTATTTTGGTTGCGAGAGGCACAAGATCGAAATAGATGGAAAATTATGAGGGAGATATATGTGTAGAAGTGAACAAGCTAAGATTGTCCAGATATTTACTAGAGATTGATGACATTGTCTAATTTTTTTTCCTCATCATCACTCCTTAGGTTGCTTTATTGCCATCGCTTCAGGGTTGTTTCCCGGACATTTATTATTGCTCCTTTTTCCTTTTTCTTCTTCGTGTGCCTCATCCTTTAAGAACATTCCTTTAAGAACAAGAGTTCTATTGTTTTTTTTTCTACTCCACTGCTTTAAATTTTTTAAACCAGGACTTCCAATTTCCTCTGTATAACCAAAAGCATGAACACATACTTAGTGGTTCATATTTTTTCCTTCATAGAGTTGAATATTTCCTTTTCTTTTTCATCTTTCTTAATGTGTTTGTTACGTGTTGTGTCCATGATATTTTCCACAATCTTCGATAACACCAGAGCCGGATTTAAGGCAGTGGGGGCCCCTGGGCAAAATTGGTGTGGGGGCCCTATACCTCCTACCATTAAAAAAATGTTGATCTGCTTTTATAAATATAATTTTAAATAATAAAAAGTACAAGAGCTGGAACTTGTTACAGTAAAATATTACAAATGATAGTAAGATGTATTGTTTTAGAGTCCGGGAACTTTTCGAGATATTTTAATTGAAAATTTCTTGATTATGTGGGACATATCTAGTTGCATTAAGACATCGTGGCCAATGCTCATTGTAGAGAGATCATTCAAACACTCTTGGCCCATCATAGACGGAAGTCGATTTTTAATTAACTTTAATTTTGAGAATGATCTTTAACCACTGCAGTTATTAGCATCACAACTAAATATAAACAAAGTGTCACCTCAACATTTAGAAAAGCATCATTCATATTCTTTTCTTTTAGCAGTTGGTACATTTGAAGTTCTTTGCTTATATTTGATGAGCTTATTTCCTCTTTAAATGAATTGAAGAATCTTACAAACTGTACCAGATGGACACATAAGTTTTCATCTAAATCATTGCTATACATGTTGGTAAGTTGATGATAATGTTGGTGAGTGAACTTCAATTTCATTGAGAGTTAAATTTTCCAATTTTCCCAAATGATGTAAAAATCCAAAATTGGAATGAATGGATTCATATGCAGAAAGCCTATGACTTAAAGAGGTAATGAAGTGACTGAAATTTTGAGTTCTAAACTTCTCTGATGTTCTCATATTTTTCGAAATTGTCACGTCTTGAATTTTATAATTTATTTAAGTGATCTAAGTGCTGCCACTCCTGAATTAAGGTCAATATTTGAATCTTGAAGAATACGACTTGTGCTGTTTGTCCTCCCTAATATCCTCTCTGTTTCCAGTAAACACATTCGATTATAGCTACAAACCATTTGCAATGCTACGAGTTTTAAATTGTTGCTCATAGTCTTCCGAAATTTTGGATAATGCTCCTTTAATCTGATTATAGCCTTTAACTAGTCCTTTTGCGTCATTACCTCCATGACCATCTAGTAGTATTTGCTCTTTTAGAAACAATAATTATTTTGACACGGTCTGCGTTGCTGTCGCTTAAAGACGCAGCTTTTAAACATTCTGTTGAGTCAATTTTTTTTAACAATTTTTTTATTCAAATGGCAAAAATCAATATTTTTGGCCCGAACAATTTTTTTTTAGATTTTTCGGACCATTCTGGACAGAAAAGGTCTCTTATAATTTTTCTCTAAAATTGATCGTGTTCGAGTTATAAGCAATTTAAAATTTGAAAAACGCGAAAATGGCCATTTTTAAGACTCATTAACTCGGTTAAAATCAAATTTAAAGCCCCCCGCCCCTTCATGATCCTGAAGAAATTTGTGTCATTGATTTATTACTAAGCTGTTATTTTTATTTATTAATAATGAGTGGTAAGATCGTATTGACGCGGCTGTAAATGTGAGTGCGAGTGAGATGCGCCATTGGACTGCCTAAATGACATCTCTTTCGCACTCATCATGGACGGCTGCCTAATACGTGCATGGCGCTCATTATTTTTACTTAAAAATAACAGCTTAGTAATCAAATAATGACAAAAATTTCTTCAGGATCTTGTAGGGGGGGCTTTAAACTTTGATTTAGTCACTTTCTG
The DNA here is from genome assembly GCF_917563875.1 of Diabrotica virgifera virgifera. Lineage (NCBI taxonomy): Eukaryota > Metazoa > Arthropoda > Insecta > Coleoptera > Chrysomelidae > Diabrotica > Diabrotica virgifera. The sequence goes on along the minus strand of NC_065451.1, from coordinate 7,015,740 downwards.
ACTTTCATAGTACTAATAACTTTTAACCGAGTTATTGAGCCTTGAAAATAGCCATTTTTCGTTTTTATTTCAATTTTAAAATGCTTTTACCTCGAAAACTATCAACTTTAGAGAAACATTATGAGAGACCTTTTTTATCCAGAATAGTCCAAAAAACCTAAAAAAAAATTGTCCGGGCCAAAAATATTGATTTTTGCAATTTGATTAAAAAAATTGTTAAAAAAATTTGGACCACTTTTCGCATGGGCGACTTCTTGAATCTTATTCTGGAATGTCTCACGAATGTGATTATTCAAAAAAATCTCATGGGAGTATTTTCTCCAAAGAACCCGCCGTTTTCGCCTTGTCTAAATATGTTTGCAAGCTTTGTGCTGTATTTTGTCGAAGGCTTTCTTAAAGTCAACTAGACATGTTTATGAATACATGGCAGTTGACGTTCTATAAGATGGTTATGAGCTTATCATGCTTTGCTTTATCAAATGCCTTTTTGTAGTCGATAAAAGAAGATACATTACAGTTGACATCACTCTTGCACCTCTGCATAAGCACTGATAAAGCGAGTAGAGACTCTCAAGTGCCTAAGCCATCAGGGAATCCAAATTGTGTCCATGACACTTGTTCTCTTATATTTCCATTGTTTATAATATATGTGTTATAGTCAAAGCCCGAATTTCAGGCACTCCTAGGTTTGACTAGGCAATCCTCAGGTCTGACTGACGGTCTTAGTCAAAGCCCGAAATAAATTACAGTTTCGGCCTTTGACTAGTCAAACCTAGGAGAGACTAAGTTGGTCAGGCAAAGGTCGAAATTTAATTTTATGAAATCGGGGTTTGACTAGTCAAACCCCGATCAGCTATTAAAATGTCGTAATTTGTTAGATTAGGTTTAATAAAACGTCATTTTTTAATTTTATTGTTTATTATTTTTATATGGTCGTAATTAAAATAAGTAATTAGTGTTTATTCTCACATGTTGAGGCATGGTAGCATTTAGTTTTTCTTAAATATCCCCAGAACCCTTATATTTACAAAAACGAAAACTGGTACGCTTATTTATCTTCCAGAGATAAATCGATTCCATCAATAATAATTACGAATTTGTGCATCCGTTTTGAGTAGGGCAACGGTTAGTTTATCGCATAACTTTTTTTGTCTTTAACTTCTAAGCATTTTTGACACTGGATTATTAAATTCTAGGAGGGCATAAAGTAAGGCATAAGGCATTCTAGTACTAAAAGGTACTCTTACTTTAACTCTCTAAAATGCACCGTTTTCTAGAAAAATCGATTTCAAAATTTTTAGTTTTTTGAATTTGAAAAAAAAATTCAGTAGTAATTGCACGAGAGCTCTAAAATTATCAATTTGTTTCCGGAGTGATACTTTGGCAGTTTTAATTTTAAGTTCGACAGTTTAATCACGACCCGAAGGGGAGTGAAATTATGTCAAAGTGGCACGAGGGCAACAAGTCGATAATAATTTTAGAGATCCAGGGTAATTCGCTGAGATTATTTCATGAATAAAACTGTCGTTTTAAATAATTTTAACTAATATTTTATTGATATCTTTACCCGAATATTTGCTAAACCTTTTTCTTGGTGTTCTCTGTGACAAGTGGTAAAACATTAATTGTCATTAATGTCACTCAAAGTTCATTTTTGCATAGTAACGAAGGGCATCTGACGTAATGGTTGACGATGGGATATTACCAATTTTATTAATTAATTTTTTATTTCTGTAGCTTTCTATTGGTCAGAATCTCCTATGAATGAAATAATCAGAAAAACACGGTGTATTTTACAGACTTAAAGCAAAAGTAGCTATTAGTACTAGAATACCTCATAATTTAATCATCAAGTATCATAAATGCTTAAAAATTAGAGACAAAAAGTTATGCGATAAAATAACCGTCGACATACGCAAAACGGACGTATATAACCTGTACTAGAATTTCGCAAAAAACGTACCAGTTTTCGTTCTTCTAAATAGTTTTTTTTTGTTTGTCAAATTAAAAAAAATCGAAAAATTTTCAAATTGATTTTTCTAGAAACGGTGAATCCTACCGACTTAGAGCAAAAGTACATTGTAGTACTATAATGACTCACAATTTAATAATCCAGTGTCAAAAGTGCTTACAAGTCAATGACAAAAAAGTTATGCGATAAAATATCCGTTACCCTACCCAAAACAGACGCCTATGACCGGTACTAGAAATTCGTAATTAATGGAATCGATTTATCTCTGGGAGATAAATAAGCGTACCAGTTTTCATTTTTCTAAATAGAAGTGTTCTGGAGATACTTAAGAAAAACTAAATGCCATAATGCCTCGACATGTGCGAATCAACACTAATTTTTTTATTTTAATTACGACAATATAAAAATAATAGACATTAAAATTAAAAAATGGCGTTTTATTAAACCTAATCTAACAAATTACGACACGTTATAGCTGATCGGGGTTTGACTAGTCAAACCCCGATTTCATAAAATTAAATTTCGACCTTTGCCTGACTACTTAGTCTCTCCTAGGTTTGACTAGTCAAAGGTCGAAACTGTAATTTATTTCGGGCTTTGACTAAGACCGTCAGTCAAACCTGAGGATTGCCTAGTCAAACCTAGGAATGCCTGAAATTCGGGCTTTGACTATAACATATGTTCTGCCGTGTATCACTTTTACAACGGTTGTAAGTAAGTAGCTCATTAGGCTAATTATTCTGTTCTCTTCGCATGTTTTTACATTTATTTTTGTTACGAAGGTCGACTTTAACCAGCTTTGGGGAATTTGTCCAGTTACGTAATTATATTTTACAGTTTTTATCCATTTTCTTCCCTGTTTATCCATAAGTTTCAGGAATTCTGAAATAAAACTTGTCAGGCCCTACAGCTTTACCATCTTTAGTTTTCCTGATAGCTGACATGACTTATTCGATGGTATTCGTGGTCCTGCAAAAGTTACTTCCACATATTTCTTTAAAGTGTCTAGTCTCTCTTCCATATTTAATAGTTATTGCTTTTTTGATCTCTTTGTCTATCTTGTTGTATAAGGTCGTGTCCTCATTTTTGAACTTTGATCTATCCTCCGTCATATCTCAAATTTAATTTGTCATCCACGATTTTTCTTCATTTTTGGTGGATTCAGGAATTTCTGTTGTATGTCTTGTGAAACTCACTGCAAATTTTCAAACTCCTGGTCCGTTACATCTATATGAATAACGGTATTCAACTTCTTCTGTATAAACCGTTTTACACTCTATTCTGTGTCGCTTTTTCAGTAGCTTGATGTTGTGTTTTGAGATGACACTACGTGGATTCTTCTTTCGCCTGAGCCTAATTTTGAGAATCAAGTGGGTATGGTCTGACTTATATCGCCTCCTGGGTATATCTTGTCATTAATATATGGATATCGCGCAAATACTAGCGATATGGCCAGTCCAATCGACTCATCCATTTCATCATCACATAGCGCTACAAACCTGGATGGGTCTTCTTGGCTGATTGTACAACTTTCTTCCAATTTGTTCGGTCTTCCATCAACCTAGGGTCAAATGGAATGTTCATTTTCCGGAGACCTGATTGGATGTTATCTCTCCATCGCATTCTGGGACGTCCGAGTGGTCTTTTGCCTGTAGGAATCTTCTCCCATACCAGTCTTACAAATCTCTCGTTATGAAGTCTGTGCACGTGGCCTGCCCATCTTAGTCGCTGTGATTTAATTTCTTGGACAATATCGGCGTCAATGTAGAGTGCTTTTAATTCGATATTGGTTCTGATCCTATACTGGTTTGTGGTGATGTCGTGATGAGGGTCGAAAATTTTTCATTCAAAACGTCTGAGCTTTTCTTCGTTTGCTTTGGTCATGGTCCACGTTTCGAATCCATATGTTAGTACAGGTCTGACGATGGATTTATAGATTTTGATCTTTGAACTTCTTGTAAGATTTTTTGATTTTATAAGCTTATCCAGTGCTTATAGACACATCCATCTGCAAGAATACAAAGATTGCAGTGGGCCGGACATGTGATAAGAATGGGAGAGAATAGGCTACCAAAACGAGCACTGAATGCTAGAATGCAAGGAAAGAGACCGGTTGGGAAGCCACGAAAGCGCTGGAAAGACACAGTAAACAGCGACGCACAAGCCCTTTTAGGAGTCCGTGTATGGAGAAGAGCAGCCACAGACAGGCAAGGGCGGAGGCAAAAAATAAAGGAGGCCAAGGCTCAATTTGGGCTGTAGTGCCGTAGAAGAAGAGAAGAAGATCTGCAAGACAAATTTTCCAATTCTTAAATCATCATTAATCATTCTTATCAATTATCAGAGCCTATTTTACTTCAAATCAGACCCGAGGCACTACATTATTTTCGGGCCCTTAACAAAAATTTAATAGTAATAATAATAATAATTTTTTGGTAGGGGAGCCCAAGCGGGGGCATTTATTTTGTTTAATTGTTTAAAGTGCAAAAACTGCCGTAGAATTTCTCTACTATATACAGTATATTACTATAAAGTCCTTACGTACTTAAGTATATTTTAAACCAGCTTAAACTAGCAGAAAATATAATTGGACGGTATCAGACGGGCTGCTGCAGACGGGGAAGCTCGACAATGGATCAAATATTTACAGTCAAGCAGGTCTTGAGCAAATCATGGGAATACGGCATTGATGTTAACAATATGTTTGTAGACTTTAAACAGGCATACGATTCAGTCAAAAGGAACAGACTACAACAGACTATAACAGATATAAACAGCTTATTTCAGAAAGGGACTTGAGTCATGTTAACTAACTTTCGAGATTTATTGCCAAAAATATGTCTGGGTATGAAATCCTTTTCTGTAGTAAACGAAAAGTACGCCATACGGTTGCTCTATTATTATAATATAATGAATCGGGTCCCTTTCTACCGTAAACGATATGTGTACCATCATAGCGAATGAATTCAGTCTTAACAAAAAATAACAAAAGACTGACTCAGGTCCCTTTCTGAAATAAGCTCTTCATATATTGGCTGAATTGGCAATACCACATAAGCTAATTAGAGTCATTAAAACCACAATTTATGAAACTCAGGCATGTGTATGAGTACAAAACCACCGGACAGACTTTTTCAAAATCTCGCAGCAATTGAAGCAAGGAGATGGGCTGGCCCCAACATTGTTTAACCTGGAGTATGCGGTTAGGCAAATGCAAACTGGACGAGGAAACCTCCTGACCAACAGAACTGTTTAACTAGCTGCTTATGCCGATGATATTAATATTATGAGTAGAACACGAACAGGAGCACAGGAAACATGCACAAAACATGCACAAAACACGCAGAGTTAAAAACGCAAACGAAAAGGCTAGGTCTGGAAACTAACACAGAAAAAAACAAAAATAATGATACAGAAGAAACTTTATACCTATATGAAGATGACATTGAAACGGTTGGAAAGTTTACATACCTGGGAGTAGAAATATATGCCGAAAGATCAGATGATGTAGAAATACGGAAGAGAATAACGCAGGAAAACAGAGCCTATTTTTCCCCCTCCAATATATTTCGGTCTAAAAGTGTCTACCGAAATACAAAGATGAGAATCTATAAAATCTTAACTCGACCAATAGCATGCTATGGCAGTGAAGTATGGGTCCTGAAAGAAACATCCAAAAACAAACTCGACACACTCGAAAGGAAAGTACTGAGGAGAATACTATAGGACCTGTGAGGGAAAACGGAATCTTCACAATTCGATATAACGAGCTTTATCAACTTTATAAGGAAACACTCCTGTCAGACTTCATTAGAATACAAAGATTGCAATGGGTCGGACATGTGATAAGAATGGGAGAGGATAGGCTACCAAAAAGAGCAATGAACGCTAGGATGCTGTTCTCTTAATTTTTGCTGTTTTCGTGTTTCACTGCCACTTAAATTATTGTAACATTTGTAACTCATGATAATAACGAAACGATTACTTATTTAAGAAAAATAAGTGTTTAAAGAAATTTAATAAAACGACTAATGATTAATGAATAGATTAGTTCAACTAACTAAAAAGCACAGCACTGAAAACTAATATTACATACAAGCAAGCAATACCTTATCTTTTCATAAAACGACATCAAACTAAATATTAAATTTAAAAGTGCATTCTGAATTTCTGAATAAGTTTTATGACAATACGTGACGATACTTCTTGTTAATCCTACCTCTTCTTTCGGAGTGGTGTAGGTATAAATTTTGCTTAAGGCTGATTCACATAATAGCTCAGGTCACGCTCCGCTCACGGTCAGCTCAAGCCACGATCAAAATATTCTCTCGGAGAAACCACGCAGTCAAAAAAAGGGACGGAACTTGACCGTCGTGTTTAGTGCGGATAGTATGATTAAGATGCGTGTAAGAATAGTTGACCGAACCTTGAGCTGAGCGTGAGCGGACCGTGACCTGAGCTATAATGTGAATCAGCCTTTAAAGCTGATTCACATAATAGCTCAGGTCACGCTCCGCTCACGGTCAGCTCAAGCCACGATCAAAATATTCTCTCGGAGAAACCACGCAGTCAAAAAAAAAAAGGGACGGAACTTGACCTTCGTGTTTAGTGCGGATAGCATCATTAAGATGCGTGTAAGAATAGTTGACCGAACCTTGAGCTGAGCGTGAGCGGACCGTGACCTGAGCTATAATGTGAATCAGCCATTATTATAGTGCCGGCAAGGCAATCTATACCTATTTACTCTTATTGCAGTTTTATGATAAATACGAATGGTTTATGGTTTTGCGAATAACTCTAACCTAATTTGTTATCATTTATCATTTCCTGTTCGTAAAATGAAATAATTTTGAAAATTTATTTTGTTCTTTCAATAAAAATTTTCTTTTAGTGATCTTTTCGGGCCCCATTAAGATGCGGACCCTAGGCAGGGGCCTCATGGGCCTAGTGGTAAAATAGGCCCTGTCAATTATTTCCATTTCATGGAATCTTAGTAAATACTCTATATCTACTAATTGGAAAATGCACTTGTTCTTGTTGCAAACTGCAATATAATTGGTCTATTATCTTCCGTTAATTTTGCATTCCAAGAAAATATTATTCAAATCTCTAATAGCAACATTAGGTATCACAAAAGCAACCTGGTGAATTCACTACATATTCGTAATTTATGCAGATACCTCATATTTTCCCTGTCAAGTTTTTAATGTCACAATATGAGAAATATCGCGCTTTGGTAGCTTTTATTTAATTATATATTCAGGTAGCGAAGAAAGTTGTTGATGTAAAGGAAAAGATAAATTTTTTGACAGACTTGAAATATTATTTCATTGTTTTCCCATATTTTATAATAGTAGTAGCACAATAAAACAAGCCAGAACCTGTAGAATCAAACTAAACCTACTCCTAATAATTGGTTCCCCTTCTTCATTAATTCAATCAAATGTTATTGACTTATTTGAATTTCAAATAAGTTCAATAAACAAAGAAGTGTTTTGGTCTGGGAGTTTAATTCTCGGTACCCAATTTCAGCTCTCGAATAAATTAGAAGAATACGGCAATAATTACACAGTAAGGTGCCCCGTTCAATATTTATGGGTTCACATTTAATATACAGGTGTTTGTTATTATATTTATATATAACCATAAGAATATTTAAATACTATATTTAATGATTGTTATTAGCGGGAGATCTCATATCATCTTGTATTAAGTAAGGAAAAAATGTTTGTTAAGTCTTGGTAATTATAGTAAATCTTCGAGTAAAGATTAAATCTTCGAAAAGGCGTGAGACGATTATCTCATTTGTAACGGTTTTGAAAACAGATTGTAAAAAGTTTCTAAAAAAGTAAATTAGGCAAGATCTCTTATAAATGTATATGTTTTGTACAGCCTTCTTTGTCTCTGATGAGTTTTTTCTAGTATTTATTAATAGCCCAGTCGGGATAGCATTTGACCTTGCATTAGGAGCTGCCCCAAATTTTATTTTTCTAATCTTTAGGGAGGGTCAATATTAGTAAAAATTTAAAATCTCGACTGAATTCCACCGTAGCGTTAGCCGCCATCTTGATTTTAAACGAGAACCGTTTTTGCTTAATATCTCCGCCATTTTAATTTTTTTGACAAAAAGTGTAGAAACTGAAATTGTTGAAAATGCGATTTTATATAATTTCATTTATTATAATTTTTTTCGTGCGGTCGATATTTTCCGAGTTATGAGGGGAAATAGTGACAGTTGTAGCATAATTATTGAATTATTGAATTATCTCGTTTACTATTAGTTTTACAACAAATATTTACCTATACAAAAATGAAGAGAATTAAATTTTGTACAATTTTGATGCCGTTCATTTTTTTGATAAAATCAATATTTAAGGTAGTACGCATGTGGTAAAGGTGAGAGCGTAAGACTTGATTGATTTTGTAGCAATTGTTTTTGTTCAATATCTCCGCCATTTTCAACTTTTCGACAAAAAGTGTAAGAGCTGAAATTGTTGCAATTACGATTTACTACAATTTTTCGAGAGAACCAGTGACGAGTCTACAAGGGGGGAAATGGGAAAATTTCCCCCAACAGGGTCCAAAATTTTAAAAAAAATTGTTGGAACATCACGATATATTAGCTGACATAAAACTTAAAATATCGACAGACAAATTCAACCAATAAAACCCTCTAGTTAATAAAATTAAGTGAACTTAATGTATATAATGTCTTTTTATGTCTTTTATGTACTTAGTTTGGTTGATGTTTCATTGGAAGTTTCAAAAATTGTATAAAATATAATTCTCTTTATTTTTGTTTATGTACAATTATGTTGTAAAGTTAATAATAAATGAGACAATTCAATAATTATGCTTCCCCTCCGCTTCCATTATTTTCCCCCTTAACTCGGAGAATATTGATCGTATAAAAAAAATTGTGCCAAAGAAATTGTAGGAAATTGCATTTCCAACAATTTTCTTTCCCACCACTTATGTCGAAAAGTTGAAAATGGCGGAGATATTAAGCAACAACAGTTCTCATTTAAAATCAATATGGCGGCTAATGCAACCGCGGAATTCAGTTGAGATGTTAAATTTACACTACTATTGATCTCTCCTAAAGGATATAATTATAAAATTTGGGGCAGCTCGGATACAAAATTCAATTCAATAATTATGCTCCCCACACCACTTTTTACTATTTTCCCATGTAACTCGGAAAATATCAACCGCATGAAAAAAATTGTTAAAAATAAATTGTAGGAAATTATATTTTGAACAATTTTAGTTGAAAATGGCGTAGATATTGAACAAAAACAATTGCTATAAAATCAATCCGGTCGTACGCACGCGCCATTACCGCATACGTACTACCTTAAATATTAATTTTAGCAAAAAAATGAAGGAGATCAAAATTGTGTAGAATTTAATTCTCTTCATTTTTGTACAGGTACATATTTGTCGTAAAACTAATAATAAACGAGATAATTCAATAATTCAATAATTATGCTCCAACTGTCACTATTTTCCCCTCATAACTCGGAAAATATCGACCACACGAAAAAAATTATAATAAATGAAATTATAGAAAATCGTATTTGCAACAATTTCAGTTTCTACACTTTTTGTCAAAAAATTGAAAATGGCGGAGATATTGAGCAAAAACGGTTCTCGTTTAAAATCAAGATGGCGGCTAACGCAACGGTGGAATTCAGTCGAGATTTTTAATTTATACTAATATTGACCCTCCCTAAATATTAGAAAAATAAAATTTGGGGCAGCTCCTAATGCAAGGTTAGGCATGTTATTCGTCTAACCCGACTGGACTATAATCATTAATACACGTCATGCATCCCACATCTAACAATAAATCAAAGTTTACTTATCTTGAAATCTGGTGCAAAAATTGTTATACACTGTAAAATCGAACGCTCTAGGTCGAGACTAAAGAGTTTTTCTTAAAGATGTTTGAGTAATAAAACATAAAAACATAAAAAATGGGAGACGAAAAGAGAGAGTAATAACTCTCCGATAGCAAGAGATAAATTGTGTGGAAGGTTTAATGCTGTGAGGAATATCCCCAACAATATGGATTGACATCACAGATCAAATAGATCAAACAAACCTAGAACACAAATAGAAACAAAATAAACATAAACACAATCCTACAGCTACAATATTACTTACTAGTTAATTGAAGTCTTTTGAATGTCTATGTTCACTATTGTCCATCCAACTAATTGTCACGCAGATCCTGTATGTCGAGATGTGGCAACTTTGGATCTAAAGGGTACCTAAAAAGTTTTCTATAAAGAAAACGATGCCAAAACTTCTGACACTTGTTTACACAAAAAGGGCAATACAAAACTTTTAATTAATTGTTTTTATACAAAAGAAGGACAATATTTGACAGATTAGAGATCACTTGTAGTAAATCCTTGACGTATTTTTGAGGGCTCCTGCTAACAGAGATGTTACTTCGACCTCGTCTTAATTTGCTCTGATCTCTAGGCGAGTGCCTGGTGTTTTGGTGTCTTTTTTGAAATCTACATGTCTTTTATAAAAACGGAAAACTACACTGTTGTCAATTACATATTTATGTGTTTTACCACGTTGGCAGATTTTGTCAAAAGTGGAGTTAAGTAAAGGAATTCATTTATAAACTTTCTATTGTCTATTCCAAAGCGGCACATTAACTTTCTAAACCCGACCGTAATTTAGTTCATTGTTTGAATTGCATAAATCCGTACGTAGAATCTTTATCACTAACGTTTTTCTCTTTCCACGAAAACACTGCTTGCGGATAAATCATATTATTTACAAATTTTGGCTATATACAGGGCGATGAAAATTTATGATCTCGTGGTCTTTGACATAAAATTAGTTCTCTAAATTTTCCCCATAAAAATTATTTAACAATACATATGGCCAAAAGACCTCTAAAAACTGATGGAGGGTAAAAACATTTTGGAATGGGTGTCGTAAATGAATGTATAAAGACAAGTACAGTATCACCGAAGAATGACTGTTTCAAGACAGCTTCCAAAGGAAAAAATGACTGTTTATGAGGATAAAATAGGCAGTTTGTACAAAATCAACAAAAATAACTGGCATTACACTTATAAGATTCACCTATTACTAGGTCAAGGTCAGCAAGCACATAAATCTTCTAATCTAATCTTGTTTGGACCTGATCTAATTCTTTGTTTGACGTATCATTGATTTATCTCTAATATAGGTTTATGTTTTTCATTTCCATGCATCAGTTTCGTTATTATTAATGACTTGTTTAAAGTCACATTGCAAAAACATTTATCTTTACTGCGAAAAAATAAAATGCAACCGTCAGACAAAAATAATCTGCTATTTACTCAAGATGAATGCTAGTACAAATATTGGAATTAAAAAAAATATGATCATGTGATTTTTAAGAGTAATTAACTGATATGGACGTCGACTAATGCATTCTTAAGTGGGTCCATAGTAATAAAAAAAATGAATTTGGTATTTTTTTGTTGTGAATTTTAGCTTCACTCGTATTTTTTACAATATTTGCTCAAAATTATTTGATAATAAAGTGATCTGGTAGTGGTCAAATCAAGGTAAAAAAAATAAGGAAGAGAAAATAAATTATTAAACGATCTTGTGCAGTATAGCAAACTGGGAAAAGTTCGCTTCTGACCTCGAAAAGTGCCTGGACAGGATGTGAGTGCCCTCTTACCCCTGTCAGTAACAACTTTACTCGTTTTGTCACGACCAAACCACAATAAACATCCAAAATACCTAGGCGTAACTTTGGACAAAACTTTAAGCTTTAGAGAACATTTAAGTACAGTTTCCGTGAAATTAAAAACCAGAAATACCTATCATCATTCAGATGCTCTGGGGCACAACATGTGGGGCATTGGCATCAACACTCAGGTGTTCAGGCTTAGCTCTTGTTCATTCTGTAGCCGAATATTGCGCGCCAATATAGATCAACAGTGCTCATATTCAAAAGATTGATGTTCAGCTCAATAACACCAGCTCAAATCTACACCAACCCATAGAATACCAGTGCTGAGACAAATTCTACCACCACACCCTCGCCAATTCAATCTGTTAACCAAAGAATATGAAAAGATCCTGAAAAGATCTTTGAAAAGAACACGGCATTGCCGATTCATAAGTACATAGAAGATGCAACCAAAAGTCAACTGCGCTCCAGAAAATCTTCCATAGAATCCGCAGAATCGGCCGCAGCCACCGGGCTCAACGTGATCACCAAATTCCGGCCATGAATGGTCGGAAGCTCAACCAAATATAATATTATACGTTGCATCACAGATACACCTCCTGGATTTGACCTACCACGTAAGACCTGGTGCACACTTAACCGCATCAGAACTCAACATGGTCGATGTGCGTATATGTTGCACAGATGGAGTAAGCTACCATCATCGTCATGCAGCTGCGGCGAGGTCCAATCTATCAAACACATAATGGAGGAGTACCACTACCGAGACTATTAGGGCAGTTCCCAAGATTTCGTGAAACCTCAAAACAATTATAAAATTTAATGTTCATTACAATCAGTTGTGGTTTAATCCCATATACTCTGGGCTAATTAGCAAAATACAAGGAAAAGTTATTTACCAGCAATTTTATTGCTGGAATCGAATCTTATGATTGTATATATTAATAATATAGGTATGCAAAGTCCGCAGACAGTGTGCTACTTTTTTTATAAACAAAATGGCGCCCGAAAATCGTGTTTTTTTTCAATTTTTGCTCTATAACTCCAAAGATTTTAACTTTACACCAAAAACACCCAAATAAAAATTCACCGTAGTTAAATTCTGCATAGACACCATGTTTTTCCCGATTTACTTCGACGAAAATTTTCCCCGGATAATGCGGGTTTTTCCAACAAAATCTTTAATTTTCAACTAAAATTTTAGATAAGTAATTGTTTATCAATAATTAAATAACTTGGTATTATAAAAGCTCTTTTCGTATAGATTACAATTCCAGAAGCCAATGGAAATTGAATGAGCAGTTTAGCAACAATTGATTTGTTAATTTAAAAATTTATGGTCGCTATAATAACCACAATAATTATGATACATAAGAATAACTATGATTTTTGTATAAAAAGAAACTGTACCTATACGAATGTACTTTACAGAATTGAAATTGGACTATTTAGGAGGTCTCGGGAATATTTTAAAATTATAAACAATTTTTTGGCTTATAAACAAATAGAATATCTCGGAAAATATTAAATTAAATTAAATCATGAAAACGATATTGGAAAAAAAGCGGCAGCAAGCTTCTTTTAAAAGAAAAAACGTTTAATTATGATGAGTGCTTCCTGAGATACAACCGATCAAAGTTGACCGGCATTTACGGCAAAGATATAAACAATACGATCATAATTTTCGAACCATCACCTTTTTATTTTTATCCTCTTTCTTCACACCGATTTTCATATTATTAAAATAATTATAACATACATTATTATTATAAAAACTATCGATATTACTAGTGAAAATTGCCAAAAATAGCAAAATTCCAAAATTAATCTCAAAGTTCAAAACCCAACATCGGTATACGTTAAAAAATGCATTTTCTCGGCTTCCCATGGAGCAATTTTCTTCATTCTTTTTTTGTTCATAAGTAACTCGAGTAGAGCCATCTAACTAACGCATGTCAAATGTCAAACTTGCTTTTGTTTAGTTATAATAGATTAATTTATTTTAAAGAAAAGAAAACTACATATTTTCCAGTTGTAGACTTTTTTTTAGATAAACTTACTAAAGTGTACCTTTTAACGTTAAGGCTATGGGTACATAATTCGCAAATATTTTACGTGTATCCCTACTTTTTCTGTCTTTACACGGCAAATTACGTGTAGTAAAATTCATACTGGTATTGATATGTAAACATTACTAGAATGTCATTCTACTTGAAAATGTCATCATTAATTTAAAGAGATGGGTTTTGAATGTTCTTGGATAACTGTTATTTTTATAATTTGAAATTATTAATTCAGTTAATAACTATGATAATTTTTTCACTAACTATGTATTCAGTGATTGTAATAATTTATTTGTACAACAAAGACTAATACTCAATCAAGATAAGAAGAAAATTGCTAAAGTGAATTTTTAATAATATATTGTTATGGGACGCTTACAATTTTGAACATCTTTAACAACAAAATACTTGGATCACAGAATATATTATCCTGCTGTATTCTCTGCTTGGATCTTCCACAAATAATACACAATAAATAACTTTTTATTAAGTTCACGTCTTAAATCAATTATTTATCAAATACACTATATTTCAATAATATTTAATCAATAACTCAACATATTCCCGATGCAATGTGAAATATTTAAAATTGTCACTGATTGTCAGTGTCTGACTGACAATATATGCTGACAATATTATATTCGGCTGAGTGCGTTGTAAGACAAAGATAGATTTGGAAAATATTACCACAGCATTGTGTTTATTTTTTTCGAATCCTGAAAAAACCAATAAATATTTTTGAAAAATTTAAACGCAGAATAAAAGACTAAATTATTACCGAGGGCCGAAAGTCCCTTAGAATAAATAAAAAGTTTATTTTGAATAATATATTTGAAATTAAAAATCACACTAAATTTTCTCTAAATTTTTCACCCCTGTAACTTATTAAAATAAACATTATAGAAGTTCTCAGGGACTTTCGGCCCTCGCTAATAACGTGATCTTTCATTCTGCGTTTAAATTTTTCAAAAATACTTATTAGTTTTCTCAGGATTCGAAAAAAATGAATCCCCATTTGAATAGCATTGCAGCCGAAAATACGTACCGATCCTCTTAAAAAGACAAATATTCTCATTTGAAAGCAGTATAATTATTAATTAATTTATCAATGGAAAGATCGACGGAAAAAGAGGAATTGGTCGAAAGAAATATTCATGGCTCCGAAACCTTCGTCAATGGACTGGCTTATCGGCAGATCAATTGTTACATGCCGCACAAGATCGAGAACGATATCGGCAAATTGTTATGGAAGCTACCCACGCCTAAAAATTTGGGCACGGTACTTAAAGAAGAAGAAGAAGATAATTATTTAAACAATATTTATTTAAATAAATTAAAAATTTTGTTATAATAAATAAATAAATTTATTAAAACAAAACAAAAGCAACTTTGACATAATACGGTAGTTAGATGGCTTTACTCGAGTTACTTGGGAACAAAAAAAGAATGAAGAAAATTGCTCCATGGGAAGACGAGAAAATGAAAACGAATTTTTAACGTATACCGATTTTGAACTTTGAAACTACATTTTCTCCAACCTAATTTTTGATTGAAATTTTGATATTTTTGTCAATTTTCACTCGTAATATCTATAGTTTTTATTATAATAATATATGTTATGAGTATTTTAAAGATATGAAAATTGGTGTAAAGAAAGAGGATAACAATAAAAAGGTGATGGTTCAAAAATTATGATCGTATTGTTTATATCTTTGCCGTAGATGCCGGTCAACTTTGACCGGTTGTATCTCAGGAAGCACGCATCACAATTAACCGTTTTTTCTTTTAAAAGAAGCTTCCTACCGCTTTTTTTCCAACACCGTTTTCATGATTTAATTTAATTTAATATTTCCCGAGATAATATATTTGTTTATAAGCCAAAAAATTATTTATAATTTTAAAATATTCCTGAGGCCGCTTAAATAGGCCAATTTCAATTTTGTAAAATACATTAGATAGATACAGTGTCTTTTTATACAAAAATCATAGTTATTCTTATGTATCATAATTATTGTGGTTATTATAGCGACCGTAAATTTTTAATTAACAATTCAATTGTTGCTAAACTGTTCATTCAATTTCCATTGGCTTCTGGAATTATAATCTATACGAAAAGAGCTTTTATGCTACCAAGTTATTTAATTATTGATAAACAATTACTTATCTAAAATTTTAGTTGCAAATTAAAGATTTTGTTGGAAAAACCGGCATTTTCCAGGGAAAATGTTCGTCGAAGTAAATCTGGAAAAACACGTCTCTATGCAGAATTTAATTACGGTGAATTTTTAGTTGGGTGTTTTGGGTGTAAAGTTAAAATCTTTGGAGTTATAGAGCAAAAATTGAAACAAACACGATTTTCGGGCGCCATTTTGTTTATAAAAAAAGTAGCACACTATCTGAGGACTTTGCATACCTATATTATTAATATATAGAATCATAAGATTCGATTCCAGCAATAAAATTGCTGGTAAATAACTTTTCCCAAAAATGGCCTATTCTCCGATAATCTGTCCAGACTAATATAATATAAACACAAATTGTTTTAAGATTTAGATTTTTCACTTTGTATTATTAAAAATGAACCATTACATTCAAGATTCCATAACAATACAGAATTATCTCTTCCAGATCCATCCCGGAGAGCTCATGGGTGGAAAGCCCCCTTCTAATGTCCCATTCCGTGGGCTACCGCAGCGCCCCCCATCCATTAGAACCCGAACACAGCGATAACTCGAGTACCGAAGACATCGTGAAGAAGGAGTCGTACTCCCAACCTAAAAAGAGCGTCCGGAAATTGGGAACGGATCTGCTGCGCATGTTCCTGGAGGAAATCGGACCGGACGTGATCGTAGAAGTGGACGGGCACAAGCTGAAGGCTCACAAGTGTATTCTAGCGTCAAGGTGCCAGTATTTTGCTGCTCTTCTAAGCGGGAATTGGCTGGAGAAGAACGGAAACGTTATTTCTTTAGAGGTAAGTCTTATCAAATTGCTATTCATTCAGAATCATATTCATTAAACACACAATCTGGTCTAACACTGTAACGATCCAAAAGAGTTTTCAATTTTGTTTTAATCCCGACTTGTTCAGAAACAAGTAACTCCATTTTTTTTGTCATTGTTTAGTACTTTAGTGAAACCCAGTATAGATAAAGTCATATTCGACGTGATGAGTTGTTTTGTGATTGGCGGAAGAAATCTTTCGATGTCAGTTAAGTGTCTTGTTGTGTCCATATTCGATTGGTTAAAAAAAGATGAGATTGCCGGAAGAGTTGGTTTGCCGGGGAAGTGAGATTCAATTACGATAAGGACTATGAAAGGAGGACGATAAGGACTATGGTGGACTATGAAACAGTTCGAATCAGCTGCAAGAGCGAACGAAAGGTCCGAAAAAGAAAGACTGTAAATCTGCCTATTGCTCTTCGAGGAGATGCTTTGGATGTGTTTCAGACTATAGCCTTAGAGGAGACATCTCTTGGAGCCCGAATTCAGCGATAACTCGAGTACCGAAGTCATCGTGAAGATGGAGTTGTACTCCCAACCTGAAAAGAGCGTGCAAAAATTGTGTACGGATCTGCTGCGCATGTTCCTGGAGGAGATAGGGCCTGACGTGATCGTGGAAGTGGACGGGCACAAGCTGAAGACTCACAAGTGCATTCTGGCATCGAGGTGTCAGTATTTTGCTGCTCTTTTAAGCGGGAATTGGTTGGCGAAGAACGGGAATGTTATTTCTTTGGTGGTAAGTGAATTATCTTAACACGTGATTCACGTAAGTGAATCAAATTACTATTGATAAAGAATCTTGTTTAATAAGAGGAGAGTGGAAAGGGTTATGGTTTGAAAATTTTGAAATTTGCGATTTTTTATTATTTTAAATGAAAGTGTAGAACTTCACTTCAAGAATACTCTTGAAAATTTCAGATTGATCGGAGTAAAGTTACCAGATACAGCATGTTGAATATCCCTACCTTCGACTCGCATTGCATCAGCTTCGCGTCAACGCGTTGACCGTAGTGAGAAACGTTTAATATATGTTCCCGTTCTATTTTGTAAATTACTCTGCTATTCAAAAACATATTCCGATGTGCATTACTTTCCGATTTGACAGACAAAAAAGAGATTGAAAATAAAAGTTGTCAAAACTTTAAACGCGTTTTTCATTGTAACTGAAAAACTACGTGACCGATTTTCTTTAGACATTTCGTGAGGTAATGCTGTTGATATATTTTTGTTTTTCTCTTTAACGAAAAATTTCCTTATTTTGACTTCGAGTGATGCTCGAATACACTTCAATACACTTTAAGTGATACCAAAAACTCAAAAATTGTTAACACCAAAAAAATTCGTAAGCTAATAAAATCTTTTTGAGTTTTTTTAAGTTATACTCCTTTAGGCGCGATATGAGGGTGAATTTTAATATGATTAAAACCTTCAATCTGGGCGCAGTCGCATTATAACTTTGTTCTGATTGGATGTTCAAATGACATGTCAAAAATTATTCAATATGGCGGCTGTGGCACAGCTGTGGTTTGATTATTTATGGTTGTTGCGTTTTGAAATTTGTAGGAAAAGAAACAACAAACAAAAGTTAGTTAGTAGTTATACTGCCTTTTTAAATAGTTTTCATATATATTTTTGGACTTTTGGACTATTTTGGACAAGGAAAACTCATTCTAATTTGGTAATAGTAGTTTTTATTATAATCATATTGTAATTATACATTTGGATTAGGTTGGAATACATTTATTTTCTCAAGAATGGGAATTTTAGAGAGAAATCCGAAATTAGGTCCGATTTTTATTTTTAAATTATGATTTTTGGCGTAGATT
Organism: Diabrotica virgifera virgifera; assembly: GCF_917563875.1. Classification (NCBI taxonomy): domain Eukaryota; kingdom Metazoa; phylum Arthropoda; class Insecta; order Coleoptera; family Chrysomelidae; genus Diabrotica; species Diabrotica virgifera. The sequence goes on along the minus strand of NC_065451.1, from coordinate 6,997,164 downwards.
TATTTATCTAGTAGGTATGTAATGCTTTGATTTACATACTTAATTTGATTACCAACAAAAGTTCTACCAATCTTCATCTAATATATTGTTTTCTTACTCTTTTGTTATATTTTAATATTTTCTTCCACAAAAATCAAACTACATAATTTAAACTACATAATTCAGAACTGTCAAACAGTAAAACGTTCAGTTACCCTATTTTTCCACATGACAAATAATGTGTAATTGGATGAGTGAGTCTAGGCTTCGATTACGAATCAAAGCGCCCCCAAATTCGCGGGTTCGAATCCCGATGCGAGTTTTTATTTTTTTATTTTTTTATGCATTTTATGATTGTAAGTATATTTGTTATATAATTTTTTTTTCAGAAAATGCGTATTTAAAATTTTTGCCAACAATTATTATCGTTCAGAAATCATTTTTTCTTTGTGGCATTTTTCAATGTGTGCGTTTTATTCTTTTATTTTTTTTAATTTTTGGTATTGTCTTAATAAAAATTTTGGGAAAGTAGTAAGTATTAAAATTAGTTTAATATTTAAATAAAATATAAATAAACTGTTTAAAGTATTACATTATATCAATTTCGTTAAAATCACATAATATGTAATAGAAGTATAACTTCTTACGTGCGTACAAAGTACACACACATTCTTTTTTGTTTCACATGATCCAATGATGACTAGTCGATGTCCACCGCAAATTCCATTTTTTTGAGGTGTCTGTAAAGATTTGGCACCGTTGGCTTATTTTTCAATATTTGCCATGAAATTTTTTTAGAATATTCTTTCAATTGTATTGAATATGTTTATTTAATTTAAAAATAAATGAATTCTACGAATGACACCAAACACGACCCTCCATTCCACCCCCTGAAGGCAGGGTGGGGGTAACTTTAAAATCTGAAATAGGAAAAAAAGTGTTTTTTGAATTTATGATAAATGGCGCTAAAAAATCGTATTTTTCCGATTATAGCGCCATCTGTCAACAATTCTAATTAATTTACTTATTCCCCGTTAGAGGGCGTTCTAATCTTGCTCCGGTATAAATAGTTTTATTTTATACCGAGAACTACGGAAGTTTTGATGTAAAGTCTTGCATAGCCTCCTTGACAACAGGTAGACCTAGAAATAGCGCTATCGGGGGATGGCAGGAGACAGATTTAAATCAAAACGAAACAGTCTATTTTTCTATTAATTCTAAAAAATGTTTCGAATAAATGTTATATATTTTTTCATGGGGAATTCAAATCTGCAATAAAAATTGGTGGCAGCTATTTAAGATTTTAAAATAACCCCCCACCCCACTTCGGTGGGGGATCGTGTTTGATGTTATTCGATAGATTTTTGGAAAATATTGAATACTTATATTTCATTTTTTCGATCCGATGTTTCATTTCGCCAAATATAGGGCTTTTCATCGATTTTCATTTGTTTCGAGCGTCTGTCATATTATTATGTTGTATAATCTGTGTATAATATTAATATATATATAGTATTTTTACTACAAAAACGTTATTACGTAGGTCAAAATTTTTGACGTAAGAGAACTGTCAAAACATTAGAATGTGACTTTTCATTATTGCTATGTTTATTATAAATACGGCAATAATGAAAAGTCACATTCTAATGTTTTGACAGTTCTCTTACGTCAAAAATTTTGACCTACGTAATAACGTTTTTGTAGTAAAAATACTATACACGGATTATATGACATATTTATGACAGAAGCTCGAAACAAATTACTGAATTGAAAGCCCTATTCGACAGTCCTGGTACTTTTGGCATACCCTGTTGATATTAGGCCTGTTGATATGATTTGTTTACTACAAAAATACCCTTACGTCATAACATTTCTAATATTGGAACCCTACACAGCGTTGCCAAAACATTAGAATAGTACAATAAATAAATGCGAGGCATTTTCAAAATGTCAACTATTTAGGAATACACTATGGTTTGTTTTTAAACCAGGAAGAATAAACTAAAAAGACAGATTCACATCCAAGAAAGTTGATCATATCGGCCTTCGATAGTAATCCATAAATATTATATTATTCTACTAATACGTCGCTAAAGAGTTCTAAAAACAACTGTTTTTCATTTAAACTAAAAATCTAAAAGTTAAAGGGATAACGCAGAAAACATAAAAAATCGCCGATATAACCTATGAATTTTAAATGTCAATAGTGTCGAAATTTCATAAATGTCAATAGTGTCAAAATTTCATAACGTAAACTTGCCCGAGGTTGACTAATTACAAAGAAGCATTACGGCGCGGTAAATTTGAAGTACTCCTTCTTTAAAAACGAGTGGATTTTGAATAAAATGAAGAAAATAATCAAATTTCCAGTTTGCATAATCTGTGACGTAACCTGATAATATCTAATTTATGATAATAAATTATTATAATATTGAAGTACATAATAGGAAAACGATAACGGTCATGCCGCACTGAATATCGCGTCTCTCGTCCGATCACCTAACTCAAGCAGTGTGGATCGCGGTTATAACTTGGATGGGTGACGGCTTGAAAACATCGCGCGTTGCGTTGTTTGATATTCGTGCGTTTGAATGTGAAATTCGCTCTTGTTTAGTGCCAATTTCACATTCAAATGGTTTTAGATCAGTATGCACTGTCATAAGTGCTTTAAAATTATCCTGTTATAAAATTAAAACTATAAAAAAATAAATATACACACTCCCAAACTTATATGGAATCATCTGATATTTCTTACTCTTTCGTGCGAATTAAAAAAATAAACAAACACACGAAGTCAAACAACCTTTATTTTAAAGCAATTTAATATCAACTACTTATTCATGAAGTCTATCGACACTGTAAAAGCACAGTTGAAGCTCATGAAAAATTATTCTTATTCGTCCAATGCCAAACCGAATATTTCAACCTGGAATAACCAAAAAATGAAGTACTTTTCTTTTTATAAAAGATTCTAACACCAAAACTATACGAGTTATGCTCAAATAAAGTTGGCCCCTTTTTTGGTAAAAAAAAATCGTGAAAATCTGCCCCTATTTCGCACCAAAAATAAAATTTATCGTTAGCCCATATTTATTGTTTATATGATCTGTAAGTTCGACCGGTTCAAAGTGCTTATTTTTGAAAATATTTGGTTTCATAGTAAAAAAAGTTTTTTTATTTTGGAAAAATGCCTTTTTTTCAAAATAACTTAAAAAGTAAGTATTAGTGATACGAAAAATCTCAAAGAGTAAAGAAATGTAGGTCTTACTTTTATAAATATTTTGGCTTTATTTTGTTTTTCTGTAAGACAAAAATTGGTTAAAATATAACTGTCTAAAATTTGCATATACTCGTGATTAGTGACTCGTGCAAGCCCTTTCAACTAGAACCCTTTTAAAAATAAGTACTTTGAACCAGTAAAACTTACAGATCATATAAAAAAGTTAAGTAATTTGTAAGGCGATAATGATGAGTTTCATTTGGGGTGCTAAATAGGAGGAGATTTTCACAATTTTTTTACCAAAAAATGGGATTAACTGCCAGAGGTGTAACCAGGATGATCCTAAGGGGGGGAGTTACATCTACTTGAAGGTCTTTGGGGGATATGGAATAATAATGGTGTTAAGCGTATAGAGCTCAAAGTACATCCAAAATGATGGTTATAGTCCCCAAAACCACCCCCTGGTTACGCCTATGTTAACTGCATTTTGAGCGTAACTGGCTTAGTTTTGATGCTAGAAACTTTTGTAAAAAATAAAGCTTCTTTTAAACACTTTAAAAAAGTTCTAATGAGTTTCCCCGAAAAGTATTTTATTTTTTGGATATTTTACGTTGAAATATTCGATTTGAAATTTGACGAATAAGAAAAACTTTTCATGAGCTACAACTTTTCTTTTACTGGGTCGATAAACTTCATTTTTGTTTCATTATTTTATAAGCTAGATATCTACATTTTTGCTAACAATATTCTGTTCGATCAAATACTAACTCTTTGAACTATTTTCGAAAAATCGCCTAAAAACGTGGTTTTTTTGTTGAACAATAAACATTTTTACTCATAAATAACTGGAAAAGTCTTGAGTTGACCACTTCGGTGGTGACACTGAAAATTACACGGTATCGCCATATTTTACGTTCATTTACACATATAGATATTTGTTACACATGTCGCATTTAGTAATTTTTTAAAGGGGGCTCCATTTCCAATCCTGCAGGGGGCCCCGACGGAGTTTGTTACGCCACTGACAAATACATAACAATTAAATAAAACAATTAAGTATTTAACAAACAAAATGAAAGTAGTTGTTTTAAAGTCAATAGCATACAAAATTTCAATGTAAAACGAATAATGTTTAAATTGTTTTTATTTTTATTTTGTATTTTGTGGTAGTCAGTGTTATCACCTCTAGTCCTTATGCAAGCTTCAGTTTGCGTGGGCACGCTCCTAATCAAATTATCAACATTTTGTTGTGGTAGGTTGCTCCATCCTTTAGAAGCAGCTTGTACTAGCCGTGCGGTGTTTTGTGGATTATCCCGGCGAGCTCTAATTTTTCTTTTAAGCATATCCCACAAATACTCTATAGGATTAAGCTCGGGTGAGCAAGCAGGCCACTCCAAACAAGGGATACCTTCTGCTTCAATGATGTCTGTAGCCACTCTAATGGTATGTAGAGGTCCACTATCATGCAATAAAATTAAATTTTGTTCTGTTGCACCTCTCCAGAGCCTGACTACAGGTTATCAACATACCTGTGAGCAGTTAAGTTGATTGGATAAAAATTAAAGAAGTTTTTTTACGGATCACAATTCTTCTCCAAAACATTACACTCCCATTGTATATTTGTGAACAAATCTGACAGTTTTCGTTCTTGCTTGTCTTGCTCGACCTCCAAGTACACGAATTCATGGGTCATCTTATTTTTTCACAAATCCTGACTTTTTTTGAAACATTTTGTCAATTCCCAATGTTCCAGTTTTGGTGTTGAAGACACCAATTTAGGCGATCAATTTTGTGCTGCCTGGATAACTCGGGAACCCATAACTCTCTCCTGCTGTATACTTCTTCTTCTTGGTACGAACTCTTCTTGTTATCGTTTCAACTGAACCAGTTACACCTGTAGCTTCTAAAAGCTGCCTTTGGAGTTGCAGGTGAGAAATGGTTGGGTGTCTTCCAGCTGATTGGACAATTAAACGATCGTGGAGAGCCGTCATTACTTTTTGTGACTTTCCCTTGCTTTATTTTTGAGCTTTCCTAGTTCCTGTTACCTAGCATAGGTTTTGGACAGAACGCCCTGTATTACGCCTAGCTCTACAGCTATGTCCCTCTGAGAACATTACTTTCTCCACAAGACCAATAATCTTTCCTCGTTGGTAGTTCTATAACCCCACACGAGGCATATTTTCGTTTTTGGACGCAAAAGTTAGTTTATTTATTTTCGTTTAATTTTCAACTCAGCAAATAACCTATACCTATACCGTACCGAGTTGTACTATCCGATTGTCTTATATTTTTGTTTATTTTCAATAAAAACCTTTATTCTTCGCAACAATAACAAGTTCTTTCAAAAAAAAATAAATATTACTTTGAAATACTTATAAGTTTAGGTGTGTCTTCATCTAATTGCCTCGAATCCATTGCCTCCTGAATATTGTCCCTCCAGCTTCTCCGTGGTCGTCCTCTTTTTCTTCTCTCCGGGGGGACCCACTCTAATATTTTTCTCGGCCAGCGAGTCTCATTCATTCTTTTAACGTGACCGAACCATGTCAGCTGTCTCTTATCTTTAAAAAAATAAATTCGAAATTTAAAAACATCGTTAGACACCCAGTAACATTAAATTTGAGATATCTCTAAAGTTCATTGTAAAATTGTGGCAGGCAATAAAACAAAATCATAAATTAATGGTTACTATCACGTATGCAGACACATCCATTAAGAATAAATTATACGAATTAAATTCCTTGCAAATTATACGATTTTTATCATAAATTTCACTTTACATCTGGTCGAAGCTCGAAGCAACCTTGGAATCATATGATTATTGTTTCAGTACACTTTTAATATATTTATGGGTATTTGCTATTTTATATAAATATAAGGATTTTTATTTAAGGCCATCGGTACATATAGTCCAGAGAAATAAGGTTTTTCTCGTGACACATCCCCCTCCAGGCCGAAACCAAATTTTTTGAGTAGTATGGACATCTATATTATTAACCTATATGTTTCCTGCAGCCGATTTTGATGATATACATAGTTATAAACAAATGAAGATCGAAAACGGTAAATTTACGCTTTTTTCGTCTATTACCAAAAAGTTAAGCACTTTAAACAAATTTGAGAGTGAGAAACTCATAAATCGTATAAAAAGCTTCAATATGGCATTCGCTGAATATGTCCAACCTTATTGGTTGCTTAGAAAATTGCAAAATAAATCATAAATATTGAGTTTTTATAAATATTCGTAACTTAGGTAAAAATTAACTTAGAATCTTCTTATTACGCGAAATGCCGAGACTTCTTGTACTTAAATTATATTTTAAATTTCAAAGCAATTGGTCAAATAGTTTAAAAGTTATTTAATTTACTTTTCCCAAATTCATTTTTTTTGCAACACTCCATCATCATTCTCTTTGCCTTATCCCTATGCGGGGTCGGCTTCCCTAATTGCATTTCTCCACACAATTCTGTCTTGGGTCATATCAATGTTAATCCCCTTTACCAACATGTCCTGCCTTATCGCCTCCCCCCAGGTCTTCTTTGGTCTTCCTCTCCTACTCCTTCCAGGAATCTGCACTTCAGCTATTCTTCGTATTGGGTGATTAACGTCTCGACGTTGAACATGACCGAACCATCTTAACCTATGCTCTCTCATTTTGGCATCAATTGGTGCCACACCTAGACTTCCCCTAATATACTCATTTCTAATTTTATCCTTCTTTGTCACTCCACTCATCCATCTAAGCATTCTCATTTCCGCCACATGCATTCGTTGTTCCTCTTTCTTTTTCACTGCCCAACATTCAGTTCCGTACATCATAGCCGGTCTTATGGCTGTTTTATAGAATTTTCCCTTCAGCTTCATTGGAATTTTTCTGTCACACAACACACCACTCGCTTCTTTCCACTTCATCCATCCAGCCCTAATTCTACTGCATGCATCTCCATCTATTTCTCCATTACTCTGTAATACCGATCCTAGGTACTTAAAACTATTGCTTTTCACAATCATTTCACCATCCAAAGATACCATTTTATTTGTAGTAGCTCCATCTTTAAATGAACATTCCAAATACTCTGTTTTTGTCCTACTAAGTTTTAAACCTTTTTCCTCCAGAGCTTGTCTCCACTGTTCCAGTTTTTGTTCTAAGTCTCTTTCACTATTTCCTACTAACACGACATCATCAGCATACATTAAGCACCATGGAATGTTACCCTGTAGTTTCGCTGTTATCTGGTCCAAAACTAATGAGAATAAATACGGACTAAGCACAGAGCCTTGGTGCAATCCTACTTTCACATGAAATTTATCAGTCTCTCCCACACCTGTCCTAACACTAGTCGTTACTCCCTCATACATATCCCTCACAATCTTTACATATTCACCAGGGACTCCTTTCTTATTGAGTGCCCACCACAGAATCTCTCGAGGAACTCTATCATATGCTTTCTCAAGATCAATGAATACCATATGAGCGTTTGTTTCTTTACTCCTGTATTTTTCCATCAACTGCCTTATAATGAAAATTGCATCTGTTGTTGATCTACCCTGCATAAAGCCAAATTGATTCTCGGATATTTCGGTCTCTTCACGTATCCGTCTGTCAATTACTCTTTCCCATATTTTCATGGTGTGGCTAAGCAGTTTTATAGCCCTGTAGTTTGTACATTGTTGTATATCTCCCTTGTTTTTGTAAACAGGTACCAGTATACTGCTTCTCCATTCGTCTGGCATTTGTCCGACTTCCATAATTCTATTAAATAGACCTGCTAGCCACCTTGTTCCTGTCTCTCCCAATGCTCTCCATACTTCCCCAGGAATATCATCTGGTCCTACCGCTTTTCCTTTCTTTATTTTTTGAAGCGCTTGAGCCACTTCCTCGTTGGTTATTTTGGTGACCATTGCTGCTACTGTCTCCGTTGACTCTACAGGCTGTCTGTCAAATTCTTCATTTAATAAGCTGTCAAAGTACTTTCTCCATCTCTTTTTGACTTCCCTTTCGTGAACTAGTATTTTATTATTTTCATCTCGGATACATCTAATCTGATTAAAATCTTTTGCTTTCCTTGCTCTCTGTTTGGCTATTTTATATATCTTCGTTTCGCCTTCCCTGGTATCAAGTTGATCATATAGGTTTGAATACGCTTCTGCTTTGGCTTTTGCTACTGCTCCTTTCGCTTCCTTTTTCGCCACCATATAGTTTTGAAGATCTGTGTCGGATCTGGTTTCTTGCCACTTTTTATATAATTTTCTCTTCTCTTTTATTTTTCCTTGTACTTCGTTTGACCACCACCAAGTCTCTTTATCCTCAAACTTTTTTCCTGACGTTTTCCCAAGTATTTCAATAGCAGTCTCTCTTATACTACTGGCCATTTTTCTCCAAATTGTATTAGGGCTTCCTTTCATGTTCCAACATATTTTTTCTACTATTCTTCTCCTGAATAGACCTTCTTTCTCATCTTTCAGCAGCCACCATTTGATTTTTTGTGGTCCTCTCCGATATTTTTTTTAGTTTCGCTTTTTACTTCAATGTCCAGAACAAGCAGCTTATGTTGTTGGCTTACTGTCTCACTCACTATTACCTTGCAGTCCTTGCATTCACGTATGTCTTCTTTCCTTATCATGAAGTAGTCTATTTGGGATTGATGTTGTCCACTTTTGTAGGTAATAAGTTGAGTTTCTCTCTTTTTAAAGAATGTGTTAACAATCGCCATATCCAATGCTGTTGCTAATTCAAGCATGTCATCTCCAGCTTCATTTCTAGTTCCAAAGCCTAATCCCCCATGTATTGTTTCATATCCTGTCTTGGTTTGGCCCACATGTGCATTGAAATCACCTCCTATTATAACTTTCTCCTCTGCTGGAATATCACTCAGTACGTCTCCTAATTGATCATAGAAAGCTCTTCTTTCATTCTCACCCAGACCTGTTTGGGGAGCATACACACAAACAACATTCAATACCTCTTTATCAATTACAAATTTCACTGACATCATTCTATCACTCGTTCTTACAACTTCTACTACGTTATCTTTCATTTCACTATCAGCAATTATACCAACTCCATTTCTAGTGTTACTACTCCCTACATACCACAATTTGTATCCTTCACCTAGTTCTTTCGCCCTTTGTCCTTTCCACCTAGTTTCTTGAATACAAGCAATTTGAACTCTTCTTCGTTTGAGCGCATCCACTAACTCCAGACTCTTACCTGTAAGACTACCAAGATTCCAAGACCCTATCCTGATTTTTCTAACCTGCAATGGTGTTCCCCCTGAGATAGTCCTCACCCGGAGATCCGAACGGAGGCTCATTTTACTTCCGGAACATTTTACCTCAGGAGATGCCATCATTTCAGTATAAGTTTTTACTGCGTTTGGAGAAGGTCTTTTCATTATTATGGCCTGAAAAGATTTTTGGATATTTGATGCCTGAATGCCTTTTCTATCAGCACCATACCCTGCCCTGCACGTTTAGCCAATACACCACCAATGCAACCAAAGTGCAGTATTACCCCACACCCGCCTGCATTTTTCTGTATAGGCCAGGATCCCTACTGTAAGGACTGCCCTATAAGCCAATGTATTGTTGCCCGTATCCCGCCGCTAGGAGGCACGTACTTTGGTTATTTCGGGATACTCCCGAAATTTTTTTTGCAACACTATAAGTCAGAAAATTATGAGGTTACAATAATACTTCGGACAGTTTATGAAAGAAGAACATTTATACTATTACCTTAATTAAAAATAAATGACAAAAATAATTTTAAACAGTGTAAAATTATTTTGCAAAAACATGTCCATTTTTTGCTTACTTATAAACAATTAGAATAACTTTTTAACCGTTACCCGTAGAAAAATTATTTTTTCATATTTAGAAAGACTGAATTTTTATACACATTTAGAAAGAAAAACAACTGTTCTAGGACATTTAGGGACAAAGTTAGCCCCCCCATTTTTTTAATTCACATGTTTTTGCAAAATTATTTTGCATTATCTATAATTATTTTTTGTCATTTTTTTTAAATTAAATTAATACTGTAAATTTTCTTCTTTCATAAACTATCCAAAATATTACTGTAACTTCATCATTTTCTGACTTATAGTGTTGCAAAAAAAATTAATTTTGGATAAACAAATTAAATAACTTTTAAACTATTTGACCAATTGCTTTGTAATTTAGGGTGTAATTTAAGCACCATAAGTCTCAGCATTCCATGTAATAAGAAGGTTCTAAGTTAATTTTTACATAAGTTATGAATATTTATAAAAACTCAAAATTTATGATTTACTTGGCAATTTTCTAAGTAACCAATAAGGATAGACATATTCAGCGAACGCCATATTGAAGTTTTTTATACGTTTTATGAGTTTCTTACTCTCAAGTTTGTTTAAAATGCCCAATTTTTTAGTAAGAGACGAAAAAAGCGAAAATTTACCGTTTTTTGATCTTTATTTGTTTATAACTATGTATATCATCAAAATCGGCTGCAGGAAACATATAGGTTATTATTATAGATGACCATATTACTCGAAAAATTTGGTTTCAGCCTGGAGGGGAATGTGTCACCAACACGATATTTTTTTTCCTTATTTCTCTGAACTAATAATTCGCAAATATTTTACGGCAATCCCTACTTTTTTTGACTTTACACGGCAAATTACGTGTAGTAAAATTCTCACTGGTATGGATATGTAAACTTTACTTGACAATGTCATCATTAACTTTAAAGATGGCTTTTGAATGTTCTTGGATAACTGTTACTTGTAGAATTAATTGCTTTAATTATTAATTCAGTTAATTAATATGATTATTTCATTCATAGGAGATTCTGACCAATAGAAAGCTACAGAAATAAAAATTAAAGTGATTATTTTTTGATGATTTTAACTTCCAATCGTATAGTAAGATATTTGATCGCGTGTTTAATTCCGTCCAATCAGATTAAAATTATACTGAGAATTATCTACTGTAGAAAATTACCGATATAATTTTTTTAAGTAGATTGTTTCTGTTTAATGGCAACCAGTTTCCTAGTTTTGACAACTGTCACATTTAAGAAATATCCATAATATACGTATTAAAAAATAATCTTACGAATATCACACGACAGTAAGAATAAATAAGAAAATAATGCTTCATTTTTACTCAAATTTGTTGTCATTGGGCAATAGCCACTCGAGCCCTGTGGGCTCTCGTGTCTACTGCCAGACAACAAATTTTCGAAAAACTGTCGCATTATTTTCAATTTATTCTCACTCTCTTGTGATATTATACCCGATAATTTTTGATAATATCCCGTCGTCAAGTATATTACGTCAGATGCCCTACTTTCAACCGTCAAATATTTATAACAACTGTGTGTTTAATTGTACTAATTTGTATTTACATAAATAAATTACAATAACATTTTCGTTTTGAACAGTTTTATTCATAAAATAATCGCAGCAAATTGCACTCGATCTCTAAAATTATTATCGAATTTTTGCCTTCGTGACACTTTCACATAATTTCACTCCCCTTCGGGTCGTGAAATTAAAACTGTCAAAGTGTCACTCGGGAAAAATTCGATAATTTTAGAGCTCTTGTGCAATTACTACTGATAATTTTTTCACTAACTATAGTGTAGGAAACAGAGGTTGAACCTTGCAAAATGGACACAAGTCCGGTTTTATTTTTTTTCTGTTATATCAATGGGTGCTTATTATAAGACTAACTATTTCTGAAAAAACTTCGCCCCGGAACCCCCCTTTTCACTCCTTTAAAGGGGGTAATTTGTGGTTTTTGCGGAACGTAGCCCTTCCTGTACATTTTACAAAAATTTTTTTTATAGAAATATGAAGAAGACTGTATTTTCTACGATTTATTTCCCGACAGCATATGTCTATCATCCACCGTTTAGCGGGGGTGGCGCCCCAAAGTTGACAAGTTTTTAAAAAAGATGTTTTTAAAAAAAATATATTTTTTCCTAACTGTAACGGAAATTAAGAAGAAATCCTGCGGCAATTATTCACAAATAAGTGACTGATTTTTTGGTATAGCTTTTACTTAAGGTTAATTGCCCTATTTTTAATTACAGGGTGTTACATTTTAAAAAACCCCTTTTTACACCATCTGAACCGTTTATGCTAGAGTAAAAAGACTTTCAGAGATTACCCATGTACTACTGCTATTTACAAATTTGTATAATGCACCCCCATTTTTTCCCCGAAATCACCCCCAAAAAAAAGAAGAATTAATAAATAAAGTGATTTTCTTAGAATCCTTCACACACAATGACCTTTATTAATATGCTTCATATATCCTTTTGTGCACGTTATTATTACCCATGTATGGACACCAAAAGCGATTTCCTAGTGCAACCCCTGTAGCAAAAAAAAATAAATAAAATGGGGGGTTGAAAATTTTTTTTGTTTTTTGCTTTTTGATCCATATGGGCATATGCTTCATCAATAGTGCTTTTCAAAAATATATATGGTTATTGCAACATCCCTGCGGAAACCACCCCTATCCTTGAAAATACACTGCAGAAACTACCCCTATCCCTTGGCGAGGATGTTTTTACGATTTTCTCATTACCTATGCATTCTTTGTAAACAAAACTTATACAAGGTTAAAGACCACTATTTACTCTAAAAATTAGGTCCTATTTATTTTTTTCGTATAAGCAACGGTTACGGCACAGTGGCGCCGTAAACCTCATATATGCTTTGGCGGGCTCCAGTTTTTGTTTTTTTTTTTCGTCATCTGTTCGTTTTATTGATAAAGTACTTATGTAAAATAAAACAACACAGTGTAACGTACAAATTATGACCTATGCACATTTTACAGTCTTTGCGCCTCAAAGCCACAGTGGTGGCCCAAAATAAATTTTTGCATATTTTCCCCACCTACACGCATTTTATTGCATTAATGCTACTTTAATAGCACAATATTTACCCTTAAGTGGTCGCTAAGCAGTGGCGGATCCAGGGAGGGGTGATGGGGGTGATCACCTCCTCCCCCTCTCAAACCAAGAGATATTATATTCAAAGATTATAAAAATATTCATTTATTTTTATAGAAATTTAGCCAATTGGCACCCCCCTCTTAACGATGCTGGATCCGCCACTGTCGCTAAAGCATAAAAAGTACGCTATTCTTATAAAAATAATAATATAATATGTATAAGTATTTCTTTAAAAATAAATGAATATTTTTATAATCTTTAAATATAATATCACTTGGTTTGAGAGGGGGGTGACCGCCCCATCACCCCTTCCTGGATCCGCCACTGCTTAGCGACCACCTAAGGGTAAATATTGTGCTATTAAGGTAGCATTAATGCAATAAAATGCGTGTAGGTGGCGAAAATATGCAAAAATTGATTTTGGGTCACCACTGTGGCTTTGGGGCGCAGACTGTAAAATGTGCATAAGTCATAATTTGTAGGTTACACTGTGTTGTTTTATTTTACATAAGTACTTTATCAATAAAACGAACAGATGACGAAAAAAAAAAAAAAAACTGGAGCCCGCCAAAGCATATATGAGGTTTACGGCGCCACTGTGCCGTAACGGTTGCTTATACGAAAAAAATGAATAGGACCTAATTTTTAGAGTAAAGAGTGGTCTTTAACCTTGTATAAGTTTTGTTTAAAAAGAATGCATAGGTAATGAGAAAATCGTAAAAACATGCTCGCCAAGGGATAGGGGTAGTTTCTGCAGTATATTTTCTGCAGTATAGTTTGAAAAGCATTATTGATGAAGCATATGCCAATATGGATCAAAAAGCAAAAAACAAAAAAAAATTTCAACCCCCCATTTTATTTATTTTTTTTTTTGGCTACAGGGGTTGCACTAGGAAATCGCTTTTGGTGTCCATGTATAGGTAATAATAACATGCACCAAATGATATATGAAGCATATTAATAAAGAGCATCGTGTGTGAAAAATTACAAGAAAATCACTTTATTTATTAATTCTTGTTTTTTTTTGGGTTGGTTCCGGGGAAAATGGGGGTGCACTATACAAATTTATAAATAGCAGCAGTACATGGGTAATCGCTGAAAGTCTTTTTGCCTGTAATTAAAAAAAAGGGCAATTACCCTTAAGTGAAATCTATACCAAAAAATCAATCAATTATTTGTGAATAATTGCCGCAGGATTTTTTCTTAATTTCCATTACAGTTAGGGAAAAATATATATTTTTTTAAAACATCTTTTTTAAAACTTGTCAACTTTGGGGCGCCACCCCCGCTAAACGGTGGATGATAGGCAGATGCTGTGGGGAAATAAATCGTAGAAAATATAGTCCTCTTCATATTTCTATAAAAGAAATTTTTTGTAAAAGATACAGGAAGGGCTACGTTCCGCAAAAACCACAAATTACCCCCTTTAAAGGGGTGAAAAGGGGGGTTCCGGGGCGAACTTTTTTCAGAAAAAGTTAGTCTTATAATAAGCACCCCTTGATATGCCAGAAAAAAAATAAAACCGGACTTGTGTCCATTTTGCAAGGTTCAACCTCTGTTTCCTACACTACTATGTATTAAGTGATTGTAATAATTTATCTACTGTACAACAAAAACTAATAATCAATCTCAAAATATTCCCGATGCCATGTCAAATATTTAAAATTGTCACTGATTGTCAATGTCTGACTGACAATATTCTATTCGACTGAGTGCGTTGTAAGACGAAGATAGATTTGGAAAATATTACCACGGACATCGTGTTCATTTTTTTCGAATCCTGAAAAAACCAATAAATATTTTTGAAAAATTTAAACGCAGAATGAAAGACTAAGTTATTACCGAGGGCCGAAAGTCCCTTAGAATAAATAAAAAGTTCCAATTTTCTCACCATAAAGCTGAGGTCATCTTCGTCTTGTGCGATCATTATTTGATGGTCAGCAAAACTTAGGGTATAATATATTATATACAGTGGAATTTCGATTATCCGTCTCTCCATTAACCGTCACCTCTGTTAACCGTCACTACATACAGAAGTTGTATTGACTACATAAGCAAAAATTTTAATGTAAAAAAAATTGATTTGTGATGAGGACACAAACGGCTATCCATTGCTGACAGATAAAGAAATCGTTGAAATGGCAACAAAGGCGGACCAAACAGATTCAGAAGCTGACACAGACTTGGAATTTGACTGTAGGTGTAGGTATGTTGATGAACCTATTGTAACTGACAAAGATTTGCGTAAATAATCTAGAGAAGCTGCATCGCATCGGAAGCAACAGTAAAACAAACACAGATTTCAGAATATTTTAAATTGATTCGATTGTACGAACACAAATTCCTCTTATATTGTCAAACAAACCATACAAATGAAATTTGAGAGTTGTACTATGAATTTTAAATTTTTTTTAATGTTCTGTTAACCGTCTTTTCGATTATCCGGCATACCCTTGGTCCGGTGCCGACGGATAATCGAGGTTCTACTGTATTCGTTATATATTATAATATTTAAAACTTAGGGTATAATTATATATTATAGATATTCGTTTCATACTGGTATGCCCATTCCTTCGCACTTTCTTTTCCATGGTTTAAGGGTTTTCTCCAGGAATATTTTGAACAGGGTAGGAGATGTGGAGCAACCCTATAGCAGTCTGTTTGTCGTTTTAAATGGACTGCATATTGTATGGTTCGTTTGGTAGCTACTTTGTTCAACTTGATTTATGCGCCAGAGTCGCAAAAAATTGGACATTTACTTTCTGTCATACTTATATTCTACCTGAAAAATACCTTATTAAACCAATATCCTCAATACCGATATTATAAAATTACATTATTCAATTACTATTTATTGTTTTTGACTCATACCAATCCATGTTTACCATTCTAAATTGATTTATGATCAAT
The DNA here is from genome assembly GCF_917563875.1 of Diabrotica virgifera virgifera. Lineage (NCBI taxonomy): Eukaryota > Metazoa > Arthropoda > Insecta > Coleoptera > Chrysomelidae > Diabrotica > Diabrotica virgifera. The sequence continues at coordinate 6,981,108 of NC_065451.1, read as the reverse complement.
TTTAAGGTCATTCAGTACCAGACACTTGTTTTTGTTTTTTCATACTATTTTGACAAAAAGATGTAATAATATCATTAATTATATTCTGATTAATTGAGGTCTTACACAATAATCAATTATCGACAATTTCTTATATAGGAATGACACAAATATGAGTGGGTGACAACAGTTGAATAACCGATATCAGGATATTAGATTTTTATACTAGATTTATAATTTATAGATCAACCTACACTACTTTACAAAATTAACGAACCACTGTAAGTGTATTCATATAGTTAAAGCTATTTTGCTTCTGAACCGTTCATTATATTTTCAACGATTTTTTTTTACGTTATAGGTCTACTTCTAAGGAATTACTGTACCTATATTATCTGAGGTCATTCAGTTCACACAGCTCAATCAGTCTTTCTCCATTATTATTTGTCACGTCTCCTCCAATACGACCTGTTGGGCTATCATTTTGTTGTTTCTTTGTTCTCCCATTTAGCTCTCCCGTTATTATTCCGTCTTGTGTTCGTCTCACTTTTCCGATCTCTTCTTATAATATGTTCATAAACTGGTCCTTTTCTACTACTGGACTGTGTGCTCCCAGTGCAGTATCACTATTTGCCTGTCATATTTTGTCTAATCGTTCATTTATGGTTTTCCATGTTTGCATTGTTTTACCTATTTTTTCTTAAGTAGAATTCCCACTCTGACCGCTGCTATTCCTTCCTTTTTTTTCGCTCCCACAGTAGAATATATCAAAATTTCAAGGTTCATCCTCTATATTCTTCTATCACCTATTTATCTTTAGTTCGCTATCTATGGATGTTTTCCTCTATATCTGCTAATACCAGAATTGCACCCCCTCCCCCCCGAAACAGATGGGGCTCCGCTTGAAGGGAACTACATTCTAATAATTTCATCCTGCTTCTTGTATCTTGTATGTTCATCCTTTGTTGTTTTTATATGTGCCAGGAATCTAAAACCTGACGTCAAAACCCCCACCTTGGAGAAGCTGTAATTTTAGCCGCCCATTCAGATACATAATATAGTAAAGAATGGCGGTAGAGAGCCCAATTTGAGAAATATGTTAGTATGTAGAAATTACTCTATAGGTAATTAAATAAAATATTACAAAAACGAGCCTGTACCGCCATTAAGAAGAACAAAAAATACACTTTCTTCAAATAATCTTTTTTATCCCATGCCTAGATTTTGTGTCACATTGGAACTACTAAAATCGATTATCTATAACAAGAAATCGAACTTAACTTTACTGATTTGGCAACATTTAGCCGCCTATGAGTATATTATTATCAAAATTGTGCCTTCGTCTTTGATAGTGTCACGTACTGCCGACGCACTGTTGCCAAAAGTTGGTAGAACTTTCGAAAAACGGTGCTGCTACTATCTCTCGAATAATTTGATGATGCGCTGATCTGACCTCTTAATGTTATGCTATTGTCAATTGAATCAATCTGCAAACCTTAAAAAAGGTACAGACCTGGGAAATAAATTGAGAACTACAGACCAGTCAAAGGAAATCCAGAGCAGGATTCGTTAATGAAGGAAAAATTAAAGGAAAACGTTGGTTAGGAAAAAAATAGAAATCGTGGCGCATGAATATAAGAGATTGGAGCAGAACTGAAGGAAAGGCTCTCTCATATTTTGAGCTCACATTAGACAAGACTACCATACCATACAAACTCGACACGGGAAATATGAGGCACATCTGCACAAATTAGGAATAATTAATTCATCAGTCTGTTTTTGTGATAATGTTTCGATTAGAGATTTAAACCATATTTTCTTGGAATGCAAAATTAACGAGAGATATATAAATCAATTATATTACAATTTACGACAAACACAAGTTCATTTTCCAATTAGTATAGAATATCTACTAAGTTGTCATAACATCGAAATATTTAAATTACTCATAAACTACTTGAAAGAAACAAATATAATCATTTAAGTGAAATACGTATAAATATAACAAAACTAATAAATTGAGGTAAAAATAAAATAAAAATCTGTGGCTAACGGACTCGCATCCAAGCCATTTTTTCACACTCACACACACACACATACTGAGTTTTTTTCTGAAATACATCACATCGTACATATTATTCCTCAATATTGTGTAGTATTCTTTATCTATTAAATGTTGTAGCTTTTCTTTTTAGATTTTTATTTCTTTTTTCTTATTTTTGAAGTGTCAACTTTTCACTGCCATAATAAATTTCTTTTTATCAGTATTTTCTTGTATCAGTCCAACCCTTTTATTCTATCAAAGAGCGAGATATTTCCCAAAATATTTAATTTATCTAAACAAAAAACCATTTTTCCTCTCAAATTTGTCAAACAAAACGTAAAAGGAATATTTTTTTCTTGCTTGAGGAACCTTGCTATTAGTCGGAAGCACTATTCTATTCAAACACATCGAAACCCGATATTGCCACTTAACATTGAAACCTATGAAGTAAAGTAGTACTCTTGTAATATGATCAGATGATGGAGATGTTTATTCAATTTTTGTTTACTTCTTGCTATTGATTACATGAAGAGTAAATGATCGGTAATAAGAGTGATGATGCTTCCGTATTATTTTCAAAACGGGTATGAAATTATAAAAATACCTATATGGTAATTTTACTGTAATTATTAGTTTATTTTCTTTGTATTTTGCTGGTATTAAATGATCCGTTATATGATAACGGTTACTTCGATTGTACAGGGTGCTGCAAAAGAGTCCACCCAGATATTTGCCAATATGTATTAATTGGAATATATGAAAATGCTAAAAATATGTCGGTTTCGATTATAAAAGGGTCATCTTCTAGCGATACATTGTAAACTCACATATTGTCCATTCAAGAAAACACATGTTTCATTGAATGGACACCAAGATCACCCGATTCAACTCTCCGGGACTTCTTCATATGGGGTTATTTAAAAAGAAAGATTTAATATTGGTGTTTTTTTCTTTTGAATCGTTTCCACAACGGTTCCACCCTCACCAGGCTTTTTATTTTCAAGTTTTTGTGTAATCTTAGAATCCTTTTCTTCTGTTAGCAATTCTGTTTCTGCATTCTGCCTTTCTCTTCGATATCCTCTACTTCTAAGTCATTGTCTGTTTTCCCATACATCTTCATCTTATTCTTATTCGTCCAATAATCGCCGGAAGTCAACATTTCATAATATTACTTGACTTGCAAACCAGTATATCTTGCTGTTTGTATGCAACTATTTTGCTTGTGATATCCTTTTGATATATTTTTAGTTTATTATTAGAGTTGTGATTTTTTTGTGTAATTTTTCTTTCACTTCTTGTATTTTATCTTAATTTTTTCTTTCTCGATGTTGTTCTCGATATATCCTTATTTATTTAAATTGGTTTTGGTTACTGTTACTTGTCAATGCCAATACCTGCTTAGTATTTTCTTTTTTTATTTGCAGACAAACATTCACATTCTTGCACATTTTCGTCAAATTTGTCCTTATTGTCATTTTCCTTTATCCCTTCTGGTAGTGTCTTCCTATTTGCTCTGTTAAACTCTTCTTTTTTTGTTACCATCTTATTTCTATCTGATTAAGTATTAGTTTCCTTTGGTGATTTTAGCGACCATTGCTGTTTAGTCCAGGGCCCATCTGTTTTGAGATGGACGTTGAGAGGTGACTCAAATTTTTTTGCAGAAATTGCTTGAAAATAACTCAAATTATAATATTTGAGTTATCCTCCCTCTCAAAAAGGTCCGGAACATTATTTAAATAATCAAAATGTCAAAATATGAAGGAAAAATTCGATTTTTTCTTCGTTTTTTGATTATAACTTTAAAAGTATTAATTTCCGAGAAAAGATGTACTGATATAAAAGTTGCATAATTAAATTTCCTATAATATAGAATTGGTTAAAAATTTAAAAAGTAGTCACCCTTGTTGCAAAATAGCAATAATTGCGAAAAAAAACATTCAAAAACAATTATTCGCATCCTACGTTTTTCAACCATGTATGCTACACTTAGGACCTTTATATTTTACCCAGAAAAACTTTATAATACAGTAAAATAATACTGTAAATTTCATTAAGATCGATTTTATAGATTTTGCAAAATAAATTTTGCAATCCAGCTTTCGCAAAAAAAATTCATTTTTTCAAAATGTTACAGGACTGAAAATAAAGTAGATAACAAGTTGAAATTTTTTTTGCGTATAGAAGTGTACTGTACCTTTCATTTGCAATTTGCAAAATTAAAATCGATAAACCACCACGGCGTCAGGAATTTTTTTAAATAAACTTTAATTATTGGTGCTACGCGCAGGACAGCGGTGTTCGATTCACACAAGTTGATTTCCACCAAAATTTCTTCCAATCTTTATCTAATATATTATTTTCTTACTGTATATTTTGTTGTATTTTAATATTTTAATTCCACAAAAATCAAACTAATTTTATTATTGTTTGTGAAATATTGTTTAAACAATTGCATATGTTTAAAAATAATAAACTTTTATTTTCCAAGTTAAAATATATGAACAAAGAAAGTTTTTGCTAAAAAAAGTGTTATTTCAAAGGATAGAGTATGTGTTTTTATTTTGCAATAAACAAATTTATTTATTTATATCGAAATGTAATAAAAATTAAAATGTATCAATCATTATCAAAGGTTATTGGAATGCCCAATCAGAGCAAACTATCCGCTGTCCTGCGCGCAGCACCAATAATTAATGTTTATTTAAAAAAATTTCTGACGCCGTGGTAGTTAATCGATTTTAATTTTGCAAATTGCAAATGAAAGGTACAGTACACTTCTATAAGCAAAAAAATTTCAACTTGCTATCTGCTTTATTTTTAGTGCTATACCATTTTGAAATAATGAAATTTATTTTGCAAAATCTATCAAACCGATCTTAATGAAATTTACATTATTGTTTTACTGTATCATAAAGTTTTCCTGAGTGAATTATGATGGTCTTAAGTGTAGCATAAATGGTTGAGAAACGTAAAATGCAAATACTTGTTTTTGTATGGTTTTTTCGCAATTATTGCTATTTTGCAACAAGGGTGACTATTTTTTAAAATTTTAACCAATTCTATGTTGTAGGAAATTTAATTATGCAACTTTTATATCAATACAGCTTTTCTCTAAAATGAATATTTTTAAAGTTATAATCAAAAAACAAAGAAAAAAATCGATTTTTTCCTTCATTTTTTGACATTTTAAATATTTAAACAATGTTCCGGACCTTTTTGAGAGGGAGGATAACTCAAGTATTATTATTTGAGTTATTTTCAAGCAATTTCTACAAAAAAATTTGAGTCACCTCTCAACGTCCAAATGTACTATAGTCCTGTCGCCAGGGGGGGTACAACGGCCTCCTTAATTCAGATGGACTTACCCAAGTTTTTTTTATATATTTTGACCCGTAGAATACGAATTTTTTGGGTAACAGTTGATCCGGATGTCGATAAGATTGTTATAGACAAAGAACTTGAGGAATTCCATAACAGCGATTTCTCGCAAAACAAAACATATTTTTGTATTTTTTGGGTCATTTTAAGCAAAAAATATTCCTACAAGTTTTTTCGCAGAATGCATAGTTTTCGAGATAACCGCGGTTGAACTTTCAAAAAATCGAAAAATGGCAATTTTTGAACCCGAATAACTTTTGATTAAAAAATAAAGTAGCAATTCTGCTTACCGCATTTGAAAGTTTAAGGCAAATTATATCGGTTTTGATTATTTGCATTGCTAAAAATTAATTTTTTTACTGCTGAAGAAAGCTATAAACACATAGTGTTTCCCGTGCCTAATACATGCGTTTTAACGCATGCTACGTAGAAATTGCCTCGCTTGCACTTGTAGCTACTCTACCTACTCGTTAGATTTTAAATGAGAAATCATTGAAAACATCACTCACGCACTAGGTGTTTATAGCTTTGTTTACCAATAAAATAATAAATTTTTAGCAATGCAAATAATCAAAACCGATATAATTTGACTTAAACTTTCAAATGCGGTAAGCAGAATTGCTACTTTATTTTTTAATCAAAAGTTATTCGGGTTCAAAAATTGCAATTTTTCGATTTTTTGAAAGTTCAACCGCGGTTATCTCGAAAACTATGCATTCTACGAAAAAACTTGTCAGAGCATTTTTTACCTACAATGACCCAAAAAATACAAAAAGATGTTTTGTTTTGCGAGAAATCACTGTTATGTAATTCCTCAAGTTCTTTGTCTATAACAATCTTATCGACATCCGGATCAACTGTTACCCAAAAAATTCGTATTCTACGGGTCAAAATAAATAAAAAAAACTTGGGTAACTCCATCTGAATTAAGGAGGCCGTTGTACCCCCCCTGGCGACAGGACTACTAATATTTTTACAGATGCGCCCTGGTCTAGTTACTGACTGTGTTAGTTTAATTGATTTTTCTGTCAAATTTTTCATTTAATAAACTGCCAAAATATTTTTTTATCGCCATATCTGACTTGATTAAAATATTTTGTTTTTTTTGCCACTACACAATTTTCTCTTCTCCTTGATTCTTCTTGAACTTAGATTGATCACCACCAAGTATTTTGATTCTCAAACTTATTTCCTGACGTTTTTGCAAGTATTTATGTTGCAGTATCTCTATAATTTGGGCAAAACGTGATTGCTAAATACTTGCCGTGGCATGAGAACTGGCTGGGTGGAAAATTTTCTCTATTAAAAAATTTAATAAAAGAAAATAATTTCTCTCCTTGTGGGATTGGTACTCACCGCAGGGACCGCACACTTTCGGTTACAATTAGCGTTTCTTTGTAAAGGCTATGAAGTCGACTTAGTTTTAAGAAAACTCAACACACACACACACTACACATTACTCCCCCGAGCTAGTGATAGTAATTAAGCGGCTACTATGTTGTGACTGGCCGATTAGCTGATTGTCTGTCATAAAAAATACTTGATTTGTTCTCGTTTTCATTTAAAAAACTGATACTTTTATCTACACAGAATCAACTTGCAGTTTTGCCCAAAGCGAAATTATTAATTAACTCGTTTGAGAGCGTTTGAGGCTAATCTCTTTTTTCAATCGATTTCTCCTTAATAAATCGATGCAGACAAGATCTGGGAAAGTATATTTATATTTTATTGAAAAATCATCATTACCGATTCTGTGATACAGCTGCTGACAACTTTGATATTATGTACGATAGAACTGGACTAAGTCGTTCCGTTTGATGATTCGACTTCCGTGGTATTGGCTCTTTGTTCGGTTTGATTCTTACGAAGTAAATTCCGTATTAATGTAGTACTAACAAGTATAGAATATTGTGTAAAAATGTTTGACTTTGTCTGGAAGAGGCTGAAATTTAGGAGTGGCAGCAAAGGTAAACACAGGCAAGCAAAGCTTATTTTGCCCTCTCCCATATATTTCGGTCTAAAAATGTCCACCGAAATACAAAGATGAGAATCTATAAAACCTTAATTCGACCAATAGCATGCTCATGCTATGGCAGTGAAGCATGGGTCCTGAAAGAAACATCCGAAAACAAACTCGACACATTCGAAAGGAAAGTACTGAGGAGAATACTAGGACCTGTGAGGGAAAACGGAATCTTCAGAAGTCGATACAACAACGAGCTTTATCAACTTTATAAGGAAGCACCCCTGTCAGACTTCATTAGAATACAAAGATTGCAACGGGCCAGACGTGTGATAAGAATGGGAGAGGATAGGTTACCAAAAAGAGCACTGAATGCTAGAATGCAGGGAAAGAGACCGGTTGGAAAGCCAAGAAAGCGCTGGGAAGACACAGTAAACAGTAACGCACAAGCCCTTTAAGGAGTCCGTGTATGGAGAAGAGCAGCCACAGACAAGTAAGGGTGGAGGCAAAAAATAAAGGAGGCAAGGCTCAATTTGGGCTGTAGTGCCGTAGAAGAAGAAGAAGCAAAGGTAAACAGTTGTGGAATGTTTTATATGCTTGTCAAGTCCCCTTGCCTTGTTGGGTCATTATTTTTCTTCTTCTTTTTATATAGACATTACTCTTTCTGTTTTTCAATGTGCCTCCAGTAAGTTGTCATTCCATCTTTTTCGTGGTCTTCCCACTGATCGTCTTCCTATTGGGGAACCGTCTCTCGCCGTCCTTACTATTCTATTTGTTGTCATTCGGCTTATGTGGTCGTTCCATTCTACTCTTCTGCTTTTCACCCAGTTATTAATGTTGTCCACCTTGTATCTCCTTCGTATATCTGCATTTCTAGCTCTATCCCACAGCGTCTTACCATCGATTTTTCGCAATGTTTTCATCTCTGCTGTTTCTAGCATTCTTTTTGTCCTTTCTTTATCAGGTCGTGTTTCTGCCGCGTATGTCATTATTGGTCTGATGACTGTTTTGTAAATTCTGCCTTTCACTTCTTTTCCGATGTTTTTATTTCTCCATATTGTTTCATTCACGCAACCTGCAGCTCTGTTTGCTTTATTCACCTGATCTTCCACTTCTGTTTCGAGCTTTCCGTAACTGCATAGTGTGATGTTTAGATATTTAAACTCCATGACTTGTTCTATTATTTGATCCTCCAGCTCTAATTTACACCTTATTAGATCTGCTGTTATAACCATGCATTTAGTATTTTTTGGGGAAATTAACATGTTAAATTTTCTAACGGTTATAATAAATTCGTGCAGCATACGTTGTAAATCATCTTCACTTTGAGAGATTAGTATTGCGTCGTCTGCATAGCAGATTATTTTAAGTTGTTTTTCTCCCATTTGGTATCCTTTTTGTGTTCTTACTTTTATTATTATTTCGTCCATGATCAGGTTGAACAACAGAGGACTCAGGGAATCTCCCTCCCTGTCTTATCCCATTACCAGCTTCAATTGGGTCAGTTAGTTCTTCATCTACTTTTACTTTTATTGTGTTGTTCTGGTAGATATTTTCGATCGTATTAATTATTCCTAGAGGTACCTCTGGGTTGGGTAATTATGATGCACAGAATTGGGAGTGAAATTTTGGAAATTAGTTTTAATATGAAGTATACAGTTATACTGTTATACAGTCGCCATGCGATTGTTCCAATGAATTGCCATCTACAAACTACCCACTTAACTTTTTCTGACTTCCTAAGTACGATGGGCCGTAAGTACGATGTTGGGGGTCTGCTTGATCGGGGCCCCCTACCGGGTATCTGGGTGGTTTACCCCCCAGCGGAAGGGGGAGTCCGGAAAAATGTTTGATATTTAACCACTTGAAAACGCATTTTATTGTATTCCCTTACTGAAGTAGCTGGGACAGAGGGTCCCTATTCCGATTGCATTTTAGTTTTTATTTCGCCAAAATAACTAATTTCCTCAGTGACAATTTATATCTGTACGAAAGGTCTAGAGGGCCCCAGCTTAGCCCGGGCTCCCTCTTCCAATGGCATTTTAGGTTTTATTACTTCCGAAATAACTAATTTTCTAAGTAATAATTTAAATTTTTATGTTAAAGTCTCGGGGGCCCCAACTTAGCTCAGGCCTCAGGGGCCCCTGTTCTGTTCCAATTGCATTTTAGTCGAAAAGACTAATTTTCCAAGTGAAAAATTAAAACTTTATGTTGAAATCTAGGGTGCCCCTGTAAGGTTTATTTTCCTCTCTTTCCCCCCTTTATTTTCCTCGTTAAAATCTATGCACGGCCAAAAAAAGGGCCGGGCCCCGGGGCACTGCCCTGGTGGCCCCAATAGTAGTTACGGCCCTGTTCTCCTCTAATTTTTCCTGGCTCTACTATTTTACGCTACCGTTGGAGCAAATCCACTTGCACAGGGAGTAAACCTATTCACACATATTCACGGGAGTAAACCCAATAACGGGAGTAAACATTCACTACTGAAATGAATATAAGTTATTTCAGAATGAATGAACAGGTGATTAATAATGTCCGAAGTCGATTCATTATTATTAGCCGATTATTGATTCGTTGACATGGAGCTCACCTCTAAACACCAACACCACCATCAACAGAATTGATCTTGTGTATGCGCTTGACCCACTTCATCAAAAAGCAAATAAAATATCTCTCACTCTTTTCTATTTCTATTCAGCTTCGTTGTCTAATTGATTCATTAAAGATCGTGTACCGAATGACTGGATGAAATTGAGAGTTGGTTGGTTTGTTTTAATTAATTGAGCATGTCATGGGTTTGTCGATGATCACCTGATAAATGGAAATTCACTTTATGGCTAAGCTTGATCAAACATTAATTACTTATTTAAAATTCGCCGACATATAATCAATTTCTCAATTATTATGTGAAATATCTCAATTGCTTTTAAAAGAAACAAAAACAAAAGCCTTTTTTCAGTTTTGAATATTTTTCGATAGCCAAAAGGCGTCCAAATTTGAACGTTTCGACGTCCAAATCGGATGTCGTTGTCAAAATACAAAATATTACTAAATTAAACAAAAATGTTGTTGCTTAGTAAAAAATTCTTCTAATAATTTATTTAATCTGACTCATTTATATCGGTAATTCAGACATATATTATTATACATCTTAAAGTAGAAGACTTTAAAATGATATTGCCAATATTTATGAGTTGCGTTCCTGGGACGACTTTACTGAAAGATAGTTCATTCGATTACATGAAATCAACCCCAACTCAAGAATATCCGTCACAAAAAAAATCATAGCATGTGATCTGTCTTTAAAAAGACAACCAAATGCAACGATGACAGTAAAATTCTCTTTTTAGAGATTCCATAGTAAATCACGAGGTTTTTTCCTGGTTTTCAGGACCAAATCACCGTTGCATTTGGTTGTCTTTTTAAAAACAGATCACATCTTTCAGTAAAGTCGTCCCAGGAACACAACTCATAAATATTGGTAATACCGTTTTAAAGTCTTCTACTTTAAAATGTATAATACATGTCTGAATTGCCGATATAAATGAGTCAGATTAAATAAATTATTAGCAGATTTTTTTACTAGCAACAACATTTTTGTTTAATTTATTAATATTTTGTATTTTGACAACGACATCCGATTAGGACGTCGAAACGTTAATAAAATCATTTTTTCAATTTAATTGTAGCTTATTTCCCAACCAAAAAAATGAATTATAAACTTAAATAAAACAACGATTAAAATAGTACCAAACTTGCAATCAGGGAAGCAATAGACATTTAAAAAATTCAAAAAATTTGAATACCAGAGATAATACAAAAAGGTATTTAACACAGCACATCATTACAGTCTTTTTTTTTACCTATTCCTTGGTAATGTTAAGTGCCGGTTGTTCGAACGCTAATCAAGAAGTTGATTATAATTAAGTCCCCTTAACAACCATCAAATAACAACACCCCTCATTCGTATGTCAATCAGTTGATTGTAATCAATTATGTTAATTATCATTATGATAATTATTTATTAACATAATTGACTGATTAATTAATAATTAATTAACATAACAATTATTAACATAATTGATTAATAAATCTCATAATTGTAATCAATTATGTTTTCAGCAACCCAAACAAAGTTGACAGTGACAGTTGGTGACAGTAATTAAATATTTGATAATAATCAGTTAATTCCATTTTTGATTAGCGTTCGAACAACCGGCCCTTAGTCTACTTCTTCTTGTATTTTTCTTTGACTTATCTATTTTCTATAAATATCCTCTACTGTTGACTCATTTATAAAATTTTGTGTAAGCTGCTATCTGATTTTTTTTTATAATTTTTTATAATATGTTCATTTCGTTTACACCTTCACATATTTTTACTTGCGTTCGCTAATTGATGTGCATTCATTTTGAATTATTTTTCTTCTCTTTATTCAAAAAGTTGTCAAAATTGGACCGTGGAGAAAAAAGTCGTGTAAAATCAATTTTTTTACATTTCAAAGAAGCCTTTTTGGTACCTGAATGTAGTTTTTACATCGTTTCTTTCTAATTTACCGTATAATAAATGTTACCTTTTATTTTTTGATCGCTAGATTAAGCGTGACACCAAACAAATGTTACACGATGAGTACGATGCTGAAATTTTAGACATCTCTTATAAATAAATGGCGTACCGAAATATATTCGTATAAAATAAGTGTGACGAAATTAACTTGCGTGTGTGAACTATTTATTAACTAGTTCCGCATTGTCTCTATATGTATTGCTAAACGTGATCACTATCTTTTTATTTTCGCACTCAATAAACACACCATTAATAACATACTTATTATCATTTATCTGGATGAAATTTGCTGTCCTGTCCAACGGAAGACAAACAATAAAAACCTAAAATTTCCTGTTGGTAGAGGACGTTGACTAAAAACAACGTATATTGATATAATTTACAACGAATAATTGTTTTTGAAAAAAATAAATATTCAAAACACAAAGCAAAAACGAGATTTTCCCCTTGTCCTGTTTAACTGTTTTTTTTTTCTTCTTCTTCTTCTTCTTTGGCTTCTTCTCATTATGAGTTCGCTGTTTTCGTCCTCCACAACACTATATTCTCCCTGCCACCTTCTCTGAGGTCTCTATCTATCATAGCATTCCCTATGTGAGTTTTCCATCTCATAGCAGGTCTTCCTCTCCGTTTTGTTCCTGACGGGTCCCAGTCCAATATTCTTTTCGACCACCTGTGCTCTAGCATTCTTTATACATCCCCGTACCGCTGCAGGGCTCTGTTGTCTAACTTTTTTGTAATTGAGCATTTGAAACGAAATACGCGATGGACTACTCCAGCTAATTGAAATAATATCCGAAAATATTACCTCAATCATCAAAGATAGCCATCGTTACACCCTTAGCTTAGCTCAGTCACTCAGGTGTGTGTTCGTCTTGTCCTAATCTTAGATATGAACTATGAAAATTTGGAATGGAAGCAAACAAAACATTATGTTTAACTAATCATGTTTATTGTTCAATAAAGATATAATAAAAATATAACTTAGTAAATTGCATTAACAAATATATTCAAATTCTTGCCAAAAACTAACAATTCTGGATTATACTTATGGCTTTTGGTATCTGATGGTAACTTCTTGATGTTGAATGGCACTGCTGTGGACTTTTCTTGACCCGGCCAGATGTTGTGGTCCTAGATCAGTGCAGCTGAAGGTGGTAGTCGTTGCAGTCTAGATTTCATGGTCCCATTGTTGTCAGTCTTAGTGTCATCGCCGGCGATAGGCTTTTTTGGATCTCCCAGAGGGAGGACGGTGATCTTATTCAAAAAACTAGAACAGTAAAACACATATCAACAATCAAGAAGATAAACCAACGTGTGTTGTCTGCCATTCTAATAGTCAGAGAGAGTAGCAGATGACAAGAATAAATTAAATAAAATTTAGATGAGGAGAATAGTTAAAATTTGATTACTGAACGTGCATATATGTAAATTAAAAAGATATATTTAAAACTAAAATATCAGAAACCATGCTTTTGACATTGGAGGTTAGGTTAGATATAAAAAATTTTAGAAAAAGCCATTAGATTTAGAAATGTAATTACAAAAAAATAATAATGAATTCTTACCCCAAGAGAATGAAAGTCTGGAAATAGATAAGGCCTTTTGGGATCATCTCTTTAAATAGATAATTTTTCCCTATCCCTTCCATTTTCATTGTGTCAGCGGGTAGGGATGAAGTGTCACTTTTATGACAGTGCGACGTTTGAAATGACGACCAAGTACTGTGAAGTAGCAGGCATGTTCCGTATTGAAATACAGATATTTACAGAGTAGGAATATACAGGGTACGTTCAGTATGTTCAATTGATGATTTAGATTTTAGATGAAAAGAGATATAGTAAATAGAAGATAATAAAAGAGGATAATAAAAGAGGGCGCCAACCAATTTTTAACGGGAAAAAAGGTAAAACAAATAGAAGGAGATTATTAATAATCAATTAATAAAGAAGATAAAATAAAAATAATTATTTAAAAATAAAATATCAAATATGTGACGTTTGAAACGTTACTTGTGAGCTGTGAGCATTCTACTTCCATTCTGTTCCATATTTACTCTATTCTTATTCTATCCTCTCTTGTGATTTGTAGACATCATCTTATAAAGTCTAATTCAACTGCTCGTATTTTATTTCTTATTTCTTTGGTTAGCGTGTTGTTACATATCACTCCATGGAGTGCTTTCGTGGATTATTTCCCTGTGCTCTAACTATTTTCTAATAGGTACAGGCATAGTCAGGGCCTATTTTACCACTAGTCCCGTGAGACACCTGCCTCGGGCCCGTATTTTAATGGGGCCCAGAAAGATCACAAAAAAATTTATTACAATATCAAAATAAATTTTCAAAATTCTTTCATTTTATGAACAGGAAATGATAAATGATACCAATAAGAGTTATAATTGAATCAGTTGTTTCAGAAACCTGAATGTCCAAAAAAGCAAAGTTGTGAAAAAGGACAAAAAACATCTCGGGGTTGCCGGATTTGCCTTGATACAGAAAAATTTTCTCCACTCTTTAGGTTCATTTAGAATGTTAAATCTGGTTGGGTTTTTCTTGAAACATGTGACTCTGTATCTAAGGGTAGTAAAAATGCAAAAGAACTAAAATCGATTTTTCGGACATGTCTACCGCCTGAGCTACTCCGGCCCTATAGCTACACAAAAGAAGGCCCTATAGGTTCACAAAAAAAACTTCTATCCTTCCTCTTTACAATGACGTTTTGTAGAAGTATTGGGCATTAATAGTATCCGAGATACGATTTTTCAAAGTAGCCACTCACACCATTTTTGGATAAATTTTTCCCTATTTTTTCGCAAACATTGTTCTATAACTCTTTTTACGCAGTTGCAATTATAATATGCAATGGTACATTTAATCGAAAGAAATCAATTACCTTTAAAATTATGTACTGTAGAAGGTCCTATATGTATAACTTTAAACAAGATATGCAAAAATCGTTGCAAGTATCACATTTTGATAAACCACATCTTTGATACCGTTAGTCCTAGAATCGAAGGACGCAGAGGAATTGGTAGAAAACAGGCCTCTTGGTTGAAGAATATCAGGGAGTGGACAGGCATAAAGAAAGCAGAACAACTATTTAGAATAGCTCGAGACGGAGACAGTTTCGTCATGTTAATCGCTAAGGCCAAGGGGAGTTGATAGGGCACGTTAAGAAGAAGAAGTCCTAGAATATGTTACAATAGACCATTATAAAGTACACAAAATAAGGTTTCTTTCTTATTTGTCAATGGTTAAAACGAGAAATTTAAAAAATAGCCGTAAAAGCAAAAAATCGTTAAAATTAGAAAATTTTCAAGATCCATAATATATTGTTTAAAATAAGTCATAAAATCTACTACTTTAGACCATTTTAGAGGTAGGTAATTGATTTTTCTTCCTATTAAATGTACCATTGCGTATATCTACAACTGCGTAGAAAAAAAGTAATAGAACAATGTTTGCGAAAAACAAGGAAAAAAATGGTGTGAGCAGCGAACATTGAAAAATCTTATCTCAGATACTATGAATCCCAAAGACTTCTACCAAACGTCGTGTTAAAGAAGAATAGAAGTTTTTTCTGTGCAGCAATGCCTATACCTATAACCCATTAGAAAAAGGTTATGGGAAAAATAGACAATCTCGTTTTTTGCTTCGATTTTTGAATATATTTTTGTCAAAAACATTATTTATGACTTTGAAAAGTGACATTTCAATAGGAAATTTAGTTTTGAACAACTTTTCTGTAAATGTATATGTGCATAGAATTTCCCCCCTCATGCACCATATTGCATAGGGAATAATTCACCCTTTTTTTTCAAAAACGCGTTCCTTTAACTAGTAGCACTGTGTGGTTTTTTCATATTTGAAAATACGTTGAACATATGGAACAATAAAACCCTCTTAACGTCGTAGCCATCTTTTTTTGCACATAATCAATAGCCTACAACTTAAAAAAATAACTTGTTTTGATCAGCTGTTTAATTTCCGCACATGCAACAATTAAAACAGAATCAGTAGTACAAATCTCGAATCGTAAATATAAGTTAATAGCTTCTGAAAAAAGAAACAAGACGACCATTTGGTTAATGTGTAAACCTGAGTTTATCTTAAAAGTGCGTCTGAAATAACGATTTTCCCGTTAATTTTCCTTGAAATTATATTACTTTATGCTCCAGTACTAAAATTAGAACCCACAAGGTCCAATTTAATGTGTAATGAAGATGCTTGAAAGTATGCAGATACGACCTATTTAACAAAATAAAAAATAGATGAGAAAATGCGCAATATGAGCTATTTTTGAAGTTATACTTCTTTACGGGCGTAATGACGGTGAAATTTTATATGGGAAAACCTAGCGACCGGGCGCATGCGCATTATAACTTTGTTCTGTTTGGATGTTCAAATGACATGACAAAAATTATCCAATATGGCAGCTGTGGCACAGCTGTGGGACTGTGCATGGTTTGGTTATAATGTATGCTTGTTGCGTTTTAAAATTTGTAGGAAGAGAAACAACAAACAAAAAGTTAGTTAATGGTTATACTGCCTTTTTAAATAGTTTTCATATTATATTTTTGGACTTATTTACATAGAAGAGATGATTGTTGCATGCCAATGTGAAAGCTCATCAAACTGTGCCTAGTATGAGTGCCGCAGATCTCGCTTATTCAAAGCTAAAGAATCTTTCACTGGTAAGTGTTTTATAAATAGTTGATCAAATTTTGTTATGATATTTGAACATAGCCACTTTGCACGACGCAAGTGATTGCGAAATTTATTAGTCGTTATACGGGCTCCGATACCTACCTTGAACCTACCAAAATACATAAGTAGTATGTAATACTTTTATTTTACACCTTAATATTCACCTAATATATTGTCTTCTTACTCTATGTTTTGTTGTATTTTTTCAATTCTAAATCATTTCAATTCAAAATCAAAATAATTTGATTTACATAAGTTAAAAATGTCAAAAGGTTAATCTGTTTAGTTAGACGATCTTCGCACATAATGACAAGCTGTCTCTGTGGCGAAGTTTTAATGCGGGTGAATCCCAATACAACGCAAATAACAGCCGCGTGGTAAGTTGGTTCGAATCCCAATAGAAACTTTTATTTTTTTATTTTTGAAGTTATACTTCTTTACGGGCGTAATGACGGTGAAATTTTATATGGGAAAACCTAGCGACCGGGCGCATGCGCATTATAACTTTGTTCTGATTGGATGTTCAAATGACATGACAAAAATTATCCAATATGGCAGCTGTGGCACAGCTGTGGGACTGTGTTTGGTTATAATGTATGCTTGTTGCGTTTTAAAATTTGTAGGAAGAGAAACAACAAACAAAAAGTTAGTTAATGGTTATACTGCCTTTTTAAATAGTTTTCATATTATATTTTTGGACTTATTTACATAGAAGAGATGATTGTTGCATGCCAATGTGAAAGCTCATCAAACTGTGCCTAGTATGAGTGCCGCAGATCTCGCTTATTCAAAGCTAAAGAATCTTTCACTGGTAAGTGTTTTATAAATAGTTGATCAAATTTTGTTATGATATTTGAACATAGCCACTTTGCACGACGCAAGTGATTGCGAAATGTATTAGTCGTTATTGGGACCGTGCAAGTTCGGCAAAGCGACCTCTATTTCTACGCTCTGTACTTTTATTCGCACTTTTAATTATATTGGCCAATTATATTAGTCCTGGTTGCTGGATAATTGTCAAGACCATAGTCCAAAAAAATAATAAGAAGAAAAAATAAGATGCAGGTTATGTTTAGCAAACGTAAACAATTGTATGTAGTAAATAAAATCAGTTATTAAAATGCAGTACTGCAAGCAAAATACAATTAATTAAATTTACCTTTATATAATAATTGCATATCATATCAATATTGTGGAGCAATATATAATTTTTCTGCGTCAATGACAGAAGGTATGAAATATACGTCAATTTGACAATTTCAATTGACAATGTGAATTATTTAAGATAGTTGCAATATTTCTCCGCGACTCGCGCACGGTCGTTTCTCGTTTCCCTTTCCAAGTACTTGCACACCGCGAATACGGGCTCCGATACCTACCTTGAACCTACCAAAATACATAAGTAGTATGTAATACTTTTTTTTACATAATTTGATTACCATCAAAATTTATATCAATATTCACCTAATATATTGTCTTCTTACCCTATGTTTTGTTGTATTTTTTCAATTCTAAATCATTTCAATTCAAAATCAAAATAATTTGATTTACATAAGTTAAAAATGTCAAAAGGTTAATCTGTTTAGTTAGACGATCTTCGCACATAATGACAAGCTGCCTCTGTGGTGCAGTTTTAATGCGGGTGAATCCCAATACAACGCAAATACCAGCCGCGTGGTAAGTTGGTTCGAATCCCAATAGAAACTTTTATTTTTTTATTTTTTTATACATTTTATGATTGTAAGTATATTTATTATATAATTTTATTTTCAGAAAATACGTATTTAGTTAAAAATTTTTCCGACAATTAATGTTCAGAAATCATTTGTGGCATTTTTAATGTGTTTGTGTGTGTTTTATTTTTTTATTATTTTAATTTTTGGCACTGTTTTAATAAAAATGTTTGAGAAGTATTAAGTATAAATTAATTTAATATTTAAATAAAATATAAATAAAAAGTATATTAATTTCGTTTATAATCATATAATCATATAATCATATAATAGAAGTATAACTTCTTACGTGCGTACAAAGTACACACACATTCTTTTTTTTTTATACATTTTATGATTGTAAGTATATTTATTATATAATTTTATTTTCAGAAAATACGTATTTAGTTAAAAAATTTTCCGACAATTAATGTTCAGAAATCATTTGTGGCATTTTTAATGTGTTTTTTGGCACTGTTTTAATAAAAAAATTTGAGAAGTAGTAAGTATAAATTAATTTAATATTTAAATAAAATATAAATAAAAAGTATATTAATTTCGTTTATAATCATATAATCATATAATAGAAGTATAACTTCTTACGTGCGTACAAAGTACACACACATTCTTTTTTTTGTACCTTTTTGTTGATGTTTGTTGGGTGATTTTTAATTAATTGATTGAGATTATATAGAGTATGCCTTTTGTTATTTATTTATCAACAGTCGCATTAACCTGTGGTTATTAGCGCCGCTCGGGATTACAATTTTTTTCCATTTTTGGATACAAACATAATTGAGCAGTATTTTTACTTTTCTACCACTTTTGTAGGAGGGTGTCCGTGGAATTTCATCAAATTTTATTATATTACTGCACCAAAAAAAAGTAGCGTATAGCTATTTTTTAGCCCTCTAGCCTTAGATATGCCCTTCTAAAAGGTCAAAATAGCTCTTTTTGCTTTGCCCTATATTTAAAGAGCTTCTCTGAGCCCATTGTGGAACCATTTTAGAGCACAAGGCCTCATTTTTCTTGCTATAATGTCAACTTATTGATAAAGTAATTTGCAAATTCGCAAAAGATGCGTTTTATTTTAGAGGTTAAGGAAAACGAGAAGAAAATTTACAAAAATTTATGATTTTCAACTAAGTAATTGTCTAAATTTGACTAAAAGAAGAAAAAAAATTTGGAAACCGGCAAATGAAAGAGTTTTTAAATACCTTTCAAACGATCATTTGTAAATGAATATTTATGTAGTATATTCGAAGATACAGCTGTTTAAAAATAGCTAGTCTTTCGAAAAATGGATTTTTAATCATTATGACTGATAGTATGAACTGATAGTACTTTTTCCTGGCATTTTCAAATTATATAAAAATTTCGGTGTGTAAATGTATACAACAAATTCTATTTATTAGATTTATTCGCCCAAACCTTTAATAGACCAGGGCGCATCTGTATACATTTGGATGTTGAGAGGTGACTCATATTTTTTGCAGAAATTGCTTGAAAATAACTTATATAATAATATTTAAGTTATCCTCCCACTCAAAAAGGTCCGGAACATTGTTTAAATAATCAAAATGTCAAAAAATTAAGGAAAAATTCGATTTATTCTTCGATTTTTGATTATAACTTTAAAAGTATTCATTTTCAAGAAAAATAGCACTAACATAAAAGTTGCGTAATTAAATTTCCTATATTATAGGATTAATTAAACATTTTAAAAGTTGTTAACCTTGTTGCAAAATAGCAATAATTGCAAAAAAACCATAAAAAACAAGTATTTGCATTTTACGTTTTTCGACCATTTATGCTACTTTTAGGACCTTCATATTTAACCCAAAAAAACTTTATGCTATACCAAAACAACACTGTAAATTTCATTGAGATCGATTTAACAGATTTCACAAAATAAATTTTGCAATCCAGCTTTCGCAAAAAAAATTTATTTTTTCAAAATGTTGCAGGACTGACAATAAAGCAGATAACAAGTTGATTTTTTTTTTACATATAGAAGAATACCGCACCTTTCATTTAAAATTTGCAAAATTAAAATCGGTTAACTACCACGGCGTCAAGATTTAAAAAAAAACATTAATTTTGGTGCTACGCGCAGGACAGCGGATACGTTTGCTCTGATTAGGCATTCCAATGACCTTTGATAATAATTGATAAATTTTAATTTTTAGTACATTTCGATATAAATAAATAAATTTGTTTATTGCAAAATAAAAACACAAAAACTTTTTTAGCAAAACCTTTCTTAGTTCATATATTTTAACTTAGAGGATAAAAGTTTATTATTTTTAAACATATGCAATTTTTTAAACAATATTTTACAAACAATAATCAAATTAGTTTGATTTTTGTGGAATTAAAATATTAAAATACAACAAAATATAGAGTAGGAAAATAATATATTAGATAAAGATTGGAAGATAAAGGTGGAAATCAACTTGTGTGAACCGAACACCGCTGTCCTGCGCGTAGCACCAAAAATTATTGTTTATTTAAAAAAATTCCTGACGCCGTGGTAGTTGACCGATTTTAATTTTGAAAATTGCAAATGAAAGGAACAGTATTCTTCATAGTAAAGGTACAGTATTTTTCATATGTAAAAAAAATTCAACTTGCTATCTGCTGTATTTTTAGTCCTGCAACATTTTGAAAAAATAATTTTTTTTTTGCGAAAGCTGGATTGCAAAATTTATTTTGCAAAATCTATTAATCCGATTTAAAAAAAAATTACAGTATTGTTTTACTATATCATAACGTTCTTCTGGGTAAAATATGAAGGTCCTCAGTGTATCATAAATGGTTGAAAAATGTAAAATGCGAATACTTTTTTTGTATGTTTTTTTCGCAATTATTGCTATTTTACAACAAGGGTGACAATTTTTAAAATTTTTAACCAATCCTGTATTGTAGGAAATTGAATTAAGCAACTTTTATCTTAGTACAACTTTTCTCGGAAGTGAATACTTTTAATGTTATAATCAAAAACGAAGAAAAAAATCGAATTTTTCCTTAATTTTTTGACATTTTGATTATTTAAACAATGTTCCGGAACTTTTTGAGTGGGAGGATAACTCAATTATTATTATATGAGTCAATTCCAAGCAATTTCTGCAAAAAAATATGAGTCACCTCTCAACGTCCATCTCAAAACAGATGCGCCCTGGACTATAACTGTTTTTGACCGCCTAAAAATTGAGCTTTTTGCATTATAAGTAAGCCAACACACGTTGTCATTAATTATTTCTCTCATGTGTTTGATTATTCTGCAATATTATAACTCAACAAATTAATAAAATCGATACAAAACCTAAATTTTAAGCATCTAAGGAAGCCTTAGGTGGTCGAGAACCAAAGTTATGGCAGGGTTAATTTTAACTTTAATCTGACGTATTATCATGCCATTCTTCTTCACCTTAAAGCCTCAGAAAACCATAAAAAGGATAAGGGGAGTATTACACTTTACAATTTTAAATAGCAAGGGGGCCAAGTGATACATTGCTTAATTTTCTATCCAAAGGTAACCTACGTGAATGGACACAGAAGTACCGGACGCAACAAAGAAAACAGACAAATTTTGGAAAAAATATATTTACTTTCCAAATTTTTCATTTAAAGTTCCTTGTTTTCGTTGTTTAAAAACTCTATAAGATAAATTGTGGATATTCAAGGTTAAACGTTATTTCATCTTGGAAACAACAGAAAATTTGACGAATTCTAAAACAATGTGTAGTTAACTACTTATAGTGAGATAATACCTTAGTTAATTTATATTATTTGTATGTATTTGTTATGGAAAAGTACTAATTACACAAAAAAGTGAGTCAGTCATTCGTATCTTCTGCATAAACAATAGATAATTAACAAAAATAGCGAAAAAAATATCAAAATATCGAATCATAGAAATACCTTTAAATAATTTATTATAGCTTCCTACGCAAGTAAACTATGATAAATTGATTATTTTATAAAATGTCAAACACCGTGACCAATATTGATACGAAAATTATTGGTCTACTCTACCTGTATGGTATGTAGATGTAGATACTTCGTTCATATCTTTAGTGCCAGAGACTTATTAGTCCAGGCCCCATCTGTTTTGAGATGGACGTTGAGAGGTGACTCAATTTTTTTTGCAGAAATTGCTTGAAAATAACTCAAATAATAATATTTGAGTTATCCTCCCTCTCAAAAAGGTCCGGAACATTGTTTAAATAATCAAAATGTCAAAAAAAAATAAGGAAAAATTCGATTTTTTTCTTCGTTTTTTGATTATAACTTTAAAAGTATTCATTTCCCATAAAAGATGTACTGACATAAAAGTTGCGTAATTAAATTTCCTACAATATAGAATTAGTTAAAAGTTGAAAAAATAGTCACCCTTGTTGCAAAATAGCAATAATTGCGAAAAGAACCATACAAAAACAAGTATTCGCATTTTACGTTTTTCAACCATTTTTGCTATACTTATGACCTTCATATTTCACCCAGAAAAACTTTATGATACAGTAAAACAATACTGTAAATTTCATTAAGATCGGTTCAATAGATTTTGCAAAATAAATTTTGCAATCCAGCTTTCGCAAAAACAATTCATTTTTTCAAAATGTTACAGGACTGAACATAAAGCAGATAGCAAGTTGAAATTTTTTTTGCGTATAGAAGAATACTGTACCTTTCATTTGCAATTTGCAAAATTAAAATCGATTAACTACCACGGCGACAGGAATTTTTTTAAATAGACATTAATAATTGGTGCTACGCGCAGGACAGCGGTGTTCGATTCACATGAAGTTGATTTCCACCAAAATTTCTTCCAATCTTCATCTAATATATTATTTTCTTACTCTATATTTTGCTGTATTTTAATATTTTAATTCCACAAAAATCACACTAATTTTATTATTGTTTGTGAAATATTGTTTAAACAATTGTATATGTTTAAAAATAATAAACTTTTATTCTCAAGTTAAAATATATGAACAAAGAAAGTTTTTGCTAAAAAAAGTGTTATTTCAAAGAATAGAGTATGTGTTTTTATTTTGCAATAAACAAATTTATTTATTTATATCGAAATGTAATAAAAATTAAAATGTATCAATAATTATCAAAGGTCATTGGAATGCCCAATCAGAGGAAACTATCCGGTGTCCTGCGCGCAACACCAATAATTAATGTTTATTTAAAAAAATCCTGACGCCGTGGTGGTTAATCGATTTTAGTTTTGCAAATTGCAAATAAAAGGTACAGTACACTTCTATAAGAAAAAAAAATTTCAACTTGCTATCTGCTTTATAGATCTGGATCCCGCGTATGAAAAAAAAGTTTATTAATAGCAAGCTGAAAATTTGTTAATAGCTTAAGGGTGTCTAGTCGGACAAACTTTGATATATGGGAACACTGGAACAGGGGCAGTTTTAATTGTGGAACAGTTTAAAAATTTGGAACGGTCACACCACGAAAACGGCACATTTATTTTGTCCGACAGAACAAACTTAAACTCTTCGAACAGAGATTAAACTCTCATGCAAAAATCAGACTGCTATTTATCACCAAATGGGAGTTTTAATGAGTGGAACATGTAGAATATGTCATATGACAGGAATTATGACAGGTGATAAATAGCAGTCTGATTTTTGCATGAGAGTTTATTCTCTGTTCGGAGAGTTTAAGTCTGTTCTGTCGGACAAAATAAATGTGCCGTTTTCGTGGTGTGACCGTTCCAAATTTTTAACCTGTTCCACAATTAAAACTGCCCCTGTTCCAGTGTTCCCATATATCAAAGTTTATCCGACTAGACACCCTTAAGCTATTAACAAATTTTCAGCTTGCTATTAATTAACTTTTTTTTCATACGCGGGATCCAGACCTATTATTTTCAGTCCTGTAACAGTTTGAAAAAATGAATTTTTTTGCGAAAGCTGGATTGCAAAATTTATTTTGCAAAATCTATTGAACCGATCTTAATGAAATTTACAGTATTGTTTAACTGTGTCATATAGTTTTTCTGGGTGAAATTTGAAGGTCCCAAGTTTAGCATAAATGGTTGAAAAACGTAAAATGCGAATACTTGTTATTGTATAGTTTTTCCTCAATTATTGCTATTTTGCAACAAGGGTGACTATTTTTTAAATTTTCAACCAACTCTATATTGTAGGAAATTTAATTACACAACTTTTATGTTAATACAACTTTTCTCGGAAATGAATAATCTTAAAGTTATAATCAAAAAACGAAGAAAAAAATCGAATTTTTCCTTCATTTTTTGACATTTTGATTATTTAAACAATGTTCCGGACCTTTTTGAGAGGGAGGATAACTCAAATATTATTATTTAAGTTATTTTCAAGCAATTTCTGCAAAAAAATTTGAGTCACCTCTCAACGTCCAAATGTACTAATATTTTTACAGATGCGCCCTGGTCTATATAGCCATATCAGGGAACACGAAATTTTACGAAAACCTCCAAAAAAATAAAGGAAGGATGAAAATTTGGAAATAAGTAGTTGAAATTGTCTATTTTTAAATAAGAAAAAGTTTACAATTCTACATCCCCTCCATTTTACAAAAATTGGGAAATACGGGGTGAAAAATATTTTGTCGTGAGTGAAAAAATATACATTCAAAATAGGCGTAATGGGATAAAATGACTAATTCTAAGCAACTTTTGTTCTATCGAGTTTTTTCACGAAGTCAATACTTTTCGAGTTTATGGACTCCAAAAAAAAACATGTTTATGAACGGTTTTTCGAAGATAACTCAAAAAGTAAGTACTCTAGCGAAAAAAATATTCTTAGTAAAAATATAGCTTATAAAAAATTGAAAAAAATGGTGTACGCGTGAGGTCTGCAGACCCAGTATAAGCAGAGTTGTAGTTAATGAAAAGTAGGTTCTTCTTCGTCAAATTCCAAATCGAATATTTCAATGTGAAATAACCAAAAAACAGAGCACTTTTCGGGGAAAATTCATTACAACTTTTTTAAAGTGTTTAAAAAAGGTTTATTTTTGTTTTTAAAAAAATTTCCAACATTAAAAATAAGTGAGTTACGCTAAAAATATTGTTGGTCCCTTTTATTTTTTGGTACAAAAATCGCGAAAATCACCCCCTAATTAGCTTCCCAAATAAAATTAATCGTAACCGCTTCACAAGTTACTTTACTTATGTATTGTTTATATTATCTATAAGTTTCATTGGCTCAAAGTGCTCAGTTTTGAAAAAAATTGGGTTTAAAATAAAACATTCTTTTTTTAATTTTGAAAAAAAAATGGAATTGTTCATGTTATTAACTTAAAAATTATTAGTAATACCAAAAATCTTAAAGAGTAATAAAATGTACGTTTTGCTTTTCTGAATATTTTTCCTTTTTTGTTTTCTTGTTATACCTACTAAAATTGATTATGCTATGCCTGTTCAAAATTTGCCTAAACTCGTGATTAGTTACTCGTTAAAGCCACTACAGCTTTTTCAAAAATAAGCACTTTGAACCGATAAAACTTACAGATCATTATAAATAATACATAAGCAAAGTAACTTGTGAAGTGGTAATGATAAAATTTATTTGTGATGTTAATTAGGGGGTGATTTTCGCGATTGTTTTACCAAAAAATAAAAGGGACCAACAATATTTTTGAGCATAACTCACTTGCTTTTAATGTTACAAGTTTTTTTAAAAAAACAAAAATAATCCTTTTTTTAAACACTTTAAAAAAGTTGAAATGAATTTCCCCGAAAAGTGCTCCGTTTTTGGGTTATTTCACATTGAAATATTCGATTTCGAATTTTATGAAGAAGAACCTACTTTTCCTTAGCTACAACTCTGCTTCTACTGGGTCTACAGACCTTAAGCATACACCATTTTTCAGTTTTTTATAAGCTATATTTTTGCTAAGAATATTTTTTTCGCTGAAATACTTACTTTTTTAGTTATCTCCGAAAAACCGTCCAAAAACATGTTTTTTTCTGTTAAAAATGAACATATTCACTTTCAAATAACTCGAAAAGTATTGACTCTATAGAACAAAAGTTGCTTAGAATTGTCATTTTATCCAATTCCGGACTTATTTTGAATGTATATTTTTCATCTTCGAGAGGGGGTATTCCCCTCTATTTTTGAAAAATGCAGGGGATGTAGAATTGTAAACTTTTTCTTATATAATAATAGACAATTTTAACTACCTATTCCCAAATTTTCATCCTTCCTTTATTTTTTTTGGGGTCAGATTGTTCTTTGATCGGGCTATTAAGCAATTATGCACAGATTATTTTCCATATTTTATGCAACTAGTAAACTTTTTGCATACTTTTATATAAATCGAAGTAAAATTCAAAAAAACACTACAGTAGGGTCTGTATTTGAATTCAATACATTTAAAAAACGTTCTTGGTAGTTTACGATAGATAAAAATCCCTTTAATAACAGGGAGTTCTTCTTCTTCTTTTTGTATAGACATAACTCTGTCTGTTTTTTCAATGTGCCTCCAGTACTTCCCACTGATTATCTTCCTATTGGGGAACCGTCTCTCGCCGTCCTTACTACTCTATTTGTTTTGATTCCTAAATATTTCAACTCCATAACTTGTTCTATTATCTTACTTTCCAGCTTTAATTCACATCTTATTCTTATTGGATTTGCTGTTATAACCATGCATTTTGTCTTTTTTAAGGAAATTACATGAAAAAACATGTTAAATTTTCTGGCGGTTATATTAAGTTTGTGCAGCATACGTTATAAATCATCTTCAGTTTGAGAGATTAATTAGTATGGCATTGTCTGCATAGCAGATTATTTTAAGTTGTTTTTCTCCCATTTGGTACCCTTTTTTAGTTTTTACTTTTTTATTATTTCGTCCATGATCAGGTTGAACAATAAAGGACTCAAGGAATCCCCCTGTCTTATCCCATTGCCAGCTTTAATTGGGTCAGTTAGTTCATCTTCTACTTTTACTTTTATTGTGTTGTTCTGGTAGATGTTTTCGATCGTTTTAATTATTCCTAGAGGTACGAGGTACCTCTCTTGAGTAAATGAAAATAAATTGTGCTGTTAAATCTGCTTGGTAGTTCACACCTTGGTAAAACCAAGTGTGCTCTTAATTGGTGACAAGATTTACTTTTCTATAATCTAACTAAGGTTTACCATTCAAATTGCAGCAAAATTGTAAATGATTTTATTTTATTTTTGAACGTTTTTATGCTTTAAAATTTAAAAATGCCATCGTCAATTTGATAATTAGTGCTCGCCAAAAATTTGTATATTAATTGATCTTTATATTAACTTTAAGTTAATTCCTCATCAAATTACATACTTTAATGGAACGTTTTTTTCTACTTCCTGAAAAAAGTTGATTTGTGGGTTACAACCTTTAACCTTTCAACCGTCGATATCTAAAGGCTGTATGACACTATGCATTTTCTTGTATCATTTCTAATATCGTTTCTGATATCGTTTCTTGTATACATTTTCTTGTATCATTTCTTGTATGTACATTTGTGCCCTGTATGACACTATGCAAGTTCTTGTATCGAAAACTGTATGAAATTCGGCACGTGATTGGTCGAAATTTTGTTTGTCACCCTGTCACGTTACATTGGTATGGTAAATGGTAGTACTGCGTCTACAGCTGATTTTAAGGATTTTATAAAATTTGTAAACTTTTAAAAACAAATATTTTAATGTTATAATAACTAGAATTTTTACGTTGACTGTTGATTATTTGTGTTTTTTATTTTGTTTTGATATCTGTGCTAAAATATTTGCATTATAATTATCTTCAGTTTGATCCAAATTGGAACTATTGTATTTTCCTCTATTAAAAAATTATGCAATATGAAACCCAAAGTTATTCTAAATATATGGTTATTAGTAGAACAGTAGTCCATACCAAACGGTATATTAAGTATCAATAAAATATTTATAAATAACACCTACAAAACACAAATAAATTCATCAAGACATAAATCATATGATCTCATTTTCAGCCGCCATTATGACATTTAGAAGTTTTACCAGCAGGTTTTACGTTTTTGCTCTTTGCGCAGAAATTGGCGCAGTTATTGTACAAGAATCTGTGCCTGACACAAATTCTTGTATCGTTTCTGATATCGTTTCTTGTATCTGTGTATGACACTATACATTTTTTTGACATATCAGAAACGATATTAGAAATGATACAAGAAAATGCATAGTGTCATACAGCCTTAACTGGGATCACTTTAACTACAAGACCACAGATCAATGTTTCAAAAAGAAAAAAAAAACTAGAAAAAACAAAAATAATGATAAAACAATTAAAAAAAATTTTCTCTCTCAATCTTTAGTTATTTTTTGCCTGTTTCTGTTTTCCTCTGTCTTGTTTTGCAAGTGGTTTTATTTTTTATTTAAAAATAGAATTGTTTTATTCGGTTGTGTAACGAAATGAATGTTTCTATGTTTGTGGGAAGATTTTTTTGCGTCTATTACTCACAACATTTTATAAAATATTTGATAATTAAAAATTAATATCTATTTAATACCTGAGAAAACTTTCATTGTTTTTACTGCAGTTTAACATCCTGCAATTGCACAAAACATAAATTTGTTGACTTGAGTTTTAACTTAAATCTGCTAATTTAACATGTCTCTCGAAATAAATTCGATGAAAATAGGTGTCGTTAATACCCCTTCTGCATAAAACAAAAATAACATTTACGTGACTCAGTGGTTTCTCTTATTACCTACCTAAATTATTTTTAAACGTCTTACTTCTTGCTTGACTTTAAGATTGAGTCATCCCTAAATGTACATAATTTTAAGCTTGACAGGACATTTTTAGAATTACAATAGAATTTCATTTTTTTAAGCATTTTATTTTAGGCAAATGGAAAAATGTCGTTTAGGACTTGATTTTGATGAACGTGAATGTTTTGAACGTTGTATTTTCTTTTCTTATTAGTAAACGATGTATGTACATATTTGGTTTGTGAATGGAAATAAACTTAGTTTAGAACAAAAGATAAAGAAGACAGAAAAAAAACTTATTTATCACTTACTTGTTGCTCCAAAATATGCAAATTAATGTGAATTTAATTAATTAATTATATCTTACAGTGGATATGATTGCAATTTAAATCCTAAATGTTTACGTTTATGATAAA
Source organism: Diabrotica virgifera virgifera (assembly GCF_917563875.1). Lineage (NCBI taxonomy): Eukaryota > Metazoa > Arthropoda > Insecta > Coleoptera > Chrysomelidae > Diabrotica > Diabrotica virgifera. The sequence goes on along the minus strand of NC_065451.1, from coordinate 6,951,617 downwards.
CTTTATTTATTTACTTTTACGTAAACATTGTTAACTTTAACTTTTATAACCCCTATTTTTAAAGTCCAAAAGATAAAATCTAAACGTAAAAAATATACTTATCCAGTTAAATTACAGTTTACAGTTAAAAATGTATTAAAAATTCGAAGTTAATTATTGATATAAATTACAATATATATTATAGTGGAGTCAATGAAGGTTTTCACCTCCGATTTCGTTGAACCTCCATCGATTTTCATGAAAATTGGTAAGTATGTAGAGGATACCTCAAGAAACAAAGGTGACATGGTGCCAACTTGCGCTTTTACCCTGGGGGGATGCCACCCCTTCTCGGGGGTGGAAATTATTTTATTAAAAATAATACCACTAATAGATAGAGGGACAAATTATAAGTAAAATTTGTTATATAAAGTTATTTTAATAAATCAATAATTTTTGAGTTATTAAAGATCAAAAATTTTGATTTTTCCTGAAAAAAATCCATGTTTTAAAGCAGTTTTTCATAAATAACTCAAAAACCATAAGTTTCTTCAAAAAAGTTGTTATTACCAAAATCGAAGATAATATAAAAATAAATAAGCTCCTTATTCGAAAGATCCTTTATTACATATACAAAGTGAGTTATATGCAATTGAATGTTTATTTTTTTTCCGCGAGTACTCAAATCTTAGTATTCAAGCTTAAATAACAGGAAAACGATGCACTTTGTTAAATATAAATATTAAACATTTTAATAAAGTACTTAAAGGTAACTATCAAAAAGCTATATAAGAAGTCGATAGCATCAAAATAAAGCAAGTTATGATGGAAATAAGAGGACCCTTTCAGATTTTTTAGGGAAGAATGAAAAATGAAACATACGTCATTTACCAATAATATTTTATTAAATTATGAAATATTATTTAAATAAAAAATTTATAAACTTGATAAAAGAAAGTTTGCTTAGAATTTACTCCTCTATCTAATTATGGGGTTATTTTTAATAAAATAGTGTTCACCCATGAGAAGGGGTAACATCCACCCCCAGGATAAAAGCGCAAGTTGGTACCACATCATTTTTGTTTCTTGCGGTATTCTCTAACTACTTACCAATTTTCATGAAAATTGATGGATGTTCAACGAAATCAGGGGTGAAAACCTTCAGTGACTGCCTTTTTGGAAATATAAAAGATTAATTTTTTTCGTGATTGTCGATTTGCTAATTTTCTGATTTTTGGTTGCTATAAGGTTTAAAAAATTAATAAAAATTATAAATCATGCACATAAATGTAAAAAAATATTTATTTTACTTAATTAAACGAGATTGCTTGAGCCAGAATGCTGAAATCTGCATTTTTATCATTAAAAAAAAAGGTGGATTTCACCCCTAAAATGCAGAAAGCGCAACTTGGTGCCATATCACTTTTGTTTTTTGAAGTATCCTCTAACTAATCCACAATTTTCATGAAAATCGATGAAGGTTCAAAGAAATCGTGGGTGAAAACATTCAGTGACTACACTTTCAGAAATATAGAAGAATAAGGTTTTCGTGATTTTCGACTTGTTAATTTTCGGATTTTTGGTTGCTATAAGGTTTGAAAAATTAAAAAAAAATGTAATTCATGCACATAAATGTAAAAAAAATATTTATTTTTCTTAATTAAACGAGATAACTTGCGCCATAATGAGGAAATCTGCATTTTTTACAATTTAAAAAGGTAGGGGTGTATTACACCCCTAAAATGCAAAAGCGCAAGTTGATGCTATATATATTTTATTGCTTGAGGTATCCTCTAACTACTTACCGATTTTCATGAAAATCGATGAATGTTCAACAAAATAGGAAGTGAAAACTTACAGTGACTGCACTTTCAGAAATCTAAAAAATAATTTTTAAAAAAGGGGTCTTATCAAATGCAAAAAGCGCAAGTTGGCACTATGTCACCTTTGTTCCTTGAGGTATCCTTTAACCACTCACCAATTTTTATGAAAATCGATGGAGGTTCAACGAAATCTGAGGTAATAACTCATATCCACCTTCATTGACTCCACTATTATTAAATAAACAATTTTAAGTAATTGTATTTGCAGTTTCTTCTTACGGTGCCTATCCGTTGTAGATGTTATCGACCAGCATGGCTATTCCAACTTTGCTTGCTGTTATTCGGAATAGCCCAGATATATTGAACTACTTTCTCAGATTTTGAAGCTAAGATATTCTTCTTCCTGGTCCTCTACTTCCAAATACTTTGCCCTGAAGAATGAGTTGCAACAAGCCATATCTTTGTTCATTCTTCATAAAATAGCCAAGATATTCTAATTTGCGCTTTTTGATTGTGTTAATAATCTCGCATGACCTCAACATGACCTTGCATGACCTCCAAATGCGTCTGTAATATCAAATCTCGAAGGCCTCGGGTTTTCTTAAAGAAGCTTCAGAAAGCATTAAGGCCTCTACTCCGTATAATCCATCCATCCAATGGCACTACAGCCCAAATCGAGCCTTGGCCTCCTTCAATAAGCTTCTCCAATCATTTCGATTTACCGCTGTTCTTTTCCATGAACGCGTTCCCAGGAAGTTCCTGGCATCCTCATCGACTTCGTCTTCCCATCTCTTTTTAGGTCTTCCAACCGGTCTTCTTCCCTGCATTCTTGCATTCAGCAATTTTCTGGGGATTCTATTCTCATGCATGCGGACCACGTGCCCTGCCCACCGTAATCTCTGTAGTTTAGTGTGTTGTGCTAGAGTTGGTTCGCTATATTGCTCGTATATTTCTCTATTATACCTAATTCGCCAGTTGTTATTTTCTCTTATTGGGCCCAGTATCCTACGTAATACTTTTCTTTCAAACACATCTAATGCATTGGCAGATTTCTGTGTCACCACCCATGTTTCGCAGCCATAACTTACTATGGGCCTGATTATTGTTTTATATACCCGGAGTTTTGTTTTCCGGTGTACGTCTCGCGATTTGAATATGTGGCCCATCGCGAAATATGCTTTATTTGCCAGCACAAGCCTTCTATTTATTTCCGGTTCTTCTTCACTGCTTGCAACCAGATCCATTCCTAGGTACGTGAATCTATTCACATGTTCTATATCGTCAATAAAGTGTTGTTGCGCCGGTCTATTTGATCTGGTTTGTATGAGTAGTTTTGTTTTATTTGTGTTTATTGCTAGCCCTACTGCTTCTGCACTCTGTTTCAACTCAACGTAGGTTTCTTCCGCTGCATTCATTGTTCTGCTCATTATGTTTATATCATCCGCGTATGCTGCTAATTGGGTAGATTTGTTTGTAAGTATGTTATTTCCGCTTACCGTCAACCTTCTAATTACATATTCAAGAACAAGATTAAAAAGCGTTGGAGCCAGTCCGTCGCCTTGTTTCAGTCCTTGCGTTATCGTAAACGCATCAGTGATCTGTCCTTGAATACATACTTGTGCTTCTGTTTCTGTCATTGTCATTTGCACTAGTCGTATTAATTTTGATGGTATGCCAAATTCTTCCAATATATTAGGTAGAATTGTTCTATCTATTGAATCATAGGCTTGTTTAAAATCTACAAAGAGATTGTAAACGTCCATGTCATATTCCCATGCTTTGGCTAGTATTTGTTTAACTGTAAATAGTTGGTCAATGGTAGAACTATTTTGCCTAAACCCTGCTTGATATTCCCCGATGATTTTTTCCGTGAGAGGTTGAAGTCTTCGATTAAGGATGTTTGTGAATATTTTGTATCCCGAACAAAGTAAAGAGATGCCTCTATAATTCTGACACAACAGTTTGTCTCCTTTTTTATGAATAGGGCAGATTATACTTTTCTTCCATTGTTGGGGGATTTCTTCTTCTATCCATATCTCTCGTATTAGCTGATACATCTGTTGTGTCAAATTCCTTCCTCCTTGCTTGAGTAGTTCTGCCGGTATTTTATCTATTCCCGGTGCTTTATGGCTTTTTTGCATGTGGATTGCCGTTTGGACCTCCTCTAGCGTTGGGGGTCTAGTTAATTCATTTTCTTCTCCATCTTCCCCCAGCTCTTGTTGTTGTACCTCCTGCCGTGCCCGCTGCTGTCTCTGTTGTTGTAATGGTGGTTGTGCCCCTTTGTTTAATACTTCCTTAAAATATGTCATCCAGGTTATCTTAATTTCGTCCATATCGCTAATGATTTCACCCTTCTTATTTTTGCAGAGGCTAGTCTTCGGTTTGTATTCCTGTCTTAAATGTTTAATAAGTTGGTATGCACTACGTGTTTCGTTTTCCTTAAACTCCCTCTCTATGTTTAGTATCTGTTGGTTTTCGTACTTTCTCTTTTTCTGCCTGCACAGTTTATCTGCTCTTCGTCTTTTGTTCTCAAATTCTGTTTTTCTCTCTCTAGTACGTCCGTACTCCGTATAATAACGTACCTTATTACAAGTGCTAAAAACTTCTCTCATATTATGACACTAGGTGTCGCTCTTTCAAACTTGCACATAGCAAATATAGACAGTTGCAATCTTCTGACATTAAACTCTCCTATCATGCGTTTCCAAATGAAATATATTGATTCTAAGGATTGGCTATTGTACCATTTTAAGACAAATAAAAAATATACACATATTGTAAATCTATTAGTTATATACCATCCCACTTAATACAATTAGAAAGCTCTACAACCTGTACAAAACTATAAATTCGGCATTTGACCATGTCTGAAAAGTGCCTTTAATAAACTCTACAAGTTATTGATAATCATACGCATCACAGCAGAACCAAATTACCCATTTGTTAGCTTTTATCTATATTTTTCCAATCGTTAGTTTTTACTACTTTCGATTTTATCGGTCATATAAGGAATCTGGCCATAAACTACTAAAAAAGAGTGAAATTTTAAAAGCGAGTGTATTATCTCGTTAATGTTTAATGAAGAAAGTCAATATAACATTCCGAAGTGATAAATTATTGAGGATTATGTCTGTAGCTGTCCTTAAAAGGATAATGAAATTTGCTGCGATTAAGGAGCTTAATTTTTATTGATAATAAAGAAAAAACATTAATTAATTGACCATTTCAAAAAGATATCAAGTTTGATTAAGTTGAGTTATATTACACAAGAATAAAAAAATGAGTAAAAATGAGTGGCGAAGGAGTGAAGAATATGCTACCTACAAAAGAGCTGATATGAATATTACGTGGCGCAAAAATGTATTTTCCCTTTTTGATAGAAAATAAAACTATAATTTATTTTTAAAGATTTTTCCTTATTTGCTAAATTTGAAATAAAACGCGCTAGATAAGAGTATCTTTGATAAATTTTGCTGTATGAGGCTCTTTTGTTTTACTTCAAATTTAGCAAATATTATGAAACAATCTTCTTATTTTTCTTTTATATAGGCAGTACTGACTGTATTTCTTCAACAATGCCTTTTAATCTGCCCCTAAATTGTCGTTCCATTTCTTCCTTGGGCTTCCTATACCTCTTTTGCCTAACGGTGACTTGTCCATGTCTAGTCTTACTATCCTTGATTCAGACATCCTGCTTATGTGTTGATTCCACTCTTCTTTTCTGTTCTTTGCCCAGGTTTTTATATTGTTTATCCCACATAGAGATGCATCAAGTCAAACTAGTTTGATTTTATTCAACAAACTTGACTTGACTTGAAAACCAAACTTTTTTTGTAAAAAAGTTTGACTTGACTTTATTTCAATATCTTTAGGTTTGACTTGAAATCAAACTTCTTCAAACAGTTTGAAGTTTGAATATCATTTTGCGCAACGTGTTTATTTCCAATTCTAATTGAGAACGTACCGACTTTTGTTTTGACTTATTTGTATAGGTCTGAATCTGCTACTCCGCAAATTAGTTTGTAGTTCATATTATTAAGAAGTATATGCTTGGCTTGTTAATTACGTTCGTTTTGAAGTGTGTGCTTTGTGAAATAATATCTGAACCTGAATATTTTTCGGCTCAGAATAAGTAGCAGATCAAATTGAGTCTGATTTTGAAGGTATTCCCAGTGCAAAAATTAAGAGAAAAAAATCTGAACACTTGTATTATGTAAAAATAAAGAACAGCGTTATAAAATGACAAATATTGAACTAATTCTTTAAGACGACATTGCAAAGTCGCAAAAAATTCATTAAGCCTACTCTATCAAAAATATAATATTTTGTTGTTCCTTCATACATTTTTGTTAAAGGGGCCGTTCAAGTATTACGAAACGCAATTTTGAAGCTCTTACAACCTCTTTATCCCATCTGTATCTTTTCATCAAAATGTTGTGAAGAAAGGTCCAGCTATTTATTGCAAACACGTGTTACTGTGCTTGATCTGGTTAATACAAATTTTAAGATTTTTTCACTTGAATACTATTGTCCTATTGTAACATGAGCGAAGCGTGAGGGGCAATATAATACAATCCAGGGGCTATGTAAAATATAAACGAAAGTTGAAAAGTTGGGAGATTGTGATTCCGTAGTTTTTTTATTTAAGTTAAAGAACAATGTTACGTTACGCGTTGTTCGAACCCCCACTCCCCCCTTCCCACGTATAACACGCCGTAACGTTTTACATGACCCTCACTCCCCCCCTACTTGCGTTACATAACACTTGAAAGCTTCCAAAGTAGATTAAATTACACTTGGTATGATAAAAAACTATTCAACGAATTCTTTGCTTTAATCTAGTAACACTCAAATATAAAAAAGTTATATCGATAAAACGAAACTTGCCAGCAAGCAATTCTAAACATACAGGAATCATTTTCAAAAAGTTTACCCTATTTTAATTATAATCGCTTCCTGTATCAAGATACTTTTATGTGGCACTCATTGTATTATTAATTTTCTTATCTTAATTGTCAACTAACATGTCAACCTCGACAAAAAAGTATATCTACTAAATAAATTATTTTTCCACCTACCTCTACCGAAAGTATACTTTTCCGGACCTGATTGTAGGGAGCAAAGTTGTACTTTTCCTCCCTAGGGAGGAAAATATTTTTCCTCCCTAGGGAGGAAAAGTAAAAGTGACGTCATGGTATTTCATTCATAAAATGTTACTTATTGACGCCCTGTACAATATCTATTTTCTATTACGTAAGTTTCTATACATTTTAACGTTTATTTATAAAACACTCTGTATTTTGAAGAATGGTAAAAAACAGTAAATTGTTATTTTGATTTAACAATGTTTACATTATTAATTTGACTTATATTTGACAGTTGACAGTTATATTGTACGTACTTGTTAGTTTTAGTTCTAATAAATTTTGTTGGTTAGTTATATAAATAAATTAAGTAAAAATGAAAAAATGACTTGTTATTTGAGGAAGGTGGAAAAACCATATGTATAACATGGGAGTAAAGTGCCTTTTCCTCCCTTGAATGATTACTGCCCTCCGCTACGCGTCGGGCAGTAAACTTCATTCTCGGGAGGAAAAGTAGCACTTTCCTCCCTTGTTATACAAATAGCTATTTCAAACTCTTTCAAACAAGTTTGACAAACAGTTTGAATTTTCAAACCTGTACGATTGACCAGTTTGACTTGACTTGAATTATTTGTCAGAAGGATTGACTTGAGTTTGACTTGAAATTAAGTCAAACTCAAGTCAAGTTCAAACATTCAAGTCAAACTTATGCAACTCTAATCCCACATATGCGTCTGATTTCCTCACTTCCTTTTCCAGCAATCCTTCTTAAGATCTTCGTTTCGTTGGTCTCCAGATGTCTTTGTGTTTTGCTTGTGTCCGGTCTTGTTTCGGCCGTGTAAGTCATAACTAGCCTAATAACTGACTTTATATTCGGGCCTTTGTTTTCACTAGAAATGGAAAAATCTTTCAAAATAAAACTATAATTTTATCTACATCAAAATGAAAATAAGTGTTAGCGCCACGTAAAGGCGGAAATACATATCCGCGCCGCGAACTCCGCGCCGTGTGTGCGCCGCGCGTTCGTGGCGCGGTTATTGTTCGTTAAAATTTTTCATTTTGACGATCCAGAGGAAACTAACCCGTTGTCCTAGGTGAACGACAAACGCGACAACGCGACACGACGCGACGCGACGCGAAAATATCAAGTAATGGTTGTATTTGTGTATGGCCTACGTTTTCGAGTTAATCAGTCTACGACAAGACGCGACGAAGTGCGAACTTGATTTGTTCGCGACGAGACACGACACAGTGTGACGCCCCATTGCTTTTTTCAATTCAAATTATGCTACGCAATAGTTTATTAAATAAATAAAAAATAATAATAACTATATAGTAACAGTGTTTTTTCATTAACATACCTTAAAATCAGTAACAGCCTCTCCTCAATAGAATTTGGTTTTTGAAAATTACTTATTGATAGTTATTGATAGCTCAGTTATTAATACTGAGTTTAACAGCTGCAATGATATACTCGAAAGTGAATAAGCCACAATACTCGTTAAACCAACGTGGATTATTTCATTAATTTCGGATATAAATGATTAAACTCTCCAAATTTACTCGTTCTAAATATATGACATTTGTTGTCTTTCTTTTTCGTCTATGGTATTTTTTAGCTAAGTATTTAAAATATGAATTTTCTAGTAACACTGCCGTATACTTCCCCACACTTAAGAATAGGAATGAATAATTGACATCGTCACGTTTGTCCTGGTTTGAGTGATGGAAAGCGACACGATGCGACGCTACATAAGCCACACGTCGCGTGAATTACTGGTCGCATCGCATCGCAACGCATCGCATCGCGTCGCGTCGTTTTCCGTCGCTCACCTAGGACAACGGGTAACGAACGTTTAGTAATTGTAGATAATCATGTCTCTGTCCTGTACTTCTACTACATCTTATTTTGGTATTGTTCTGAAACTATTTTCTTGTGTCATCTTATGCAATTTACTATTTTATGTGGAATAAGCCACATTTTGGGAACATTTCGGGAACTACCTTTTTCGCTTCCTGGCAACACAAATATAATGGTAGGGGAGCCCAAGCGGGGATTTTTGCAGTTACTCGAGCGCGTCAGATTATCATATGGGGAGAAACATGGTACCCTGCAGATGTACCTCCATCTTGGCTCTTAACACAGGGGAGTTCGTTCAGGGGAGTTCGTTCATGGGGGCCCAAAAAAAATCTACCCTTAAAATATTCGCAACTGTCAGATTAAGATAAGGTAAGTTAAGTACATGCAAAAGAGTCTATATTTCAAAAATATGACGATTTGAGCGGGGCGTACGGAAATGGGTGAGTCAAAAAGTTTCACAAAAAAAAGCGAATATTTCGCGAAATGAACGTCAGATTGAAAAACTAAAAACTACGTGTTCGATATTTTTCAAAAATCTATCGAAAAATACCAAACTTACCCCCCACGGCGAGGGGTGGGGGGTAAATTTAAAATTTTAAATACAAATCCCGCGATCTTTCGCAAAATAAACATCATATCGAAAACCTGCAAAATACACTTTATCAATGTTTTTGAAAAATCTATCGAATGGTTCCAAGCACGACCCTCCCCGGAGGTGAGGTGGGGGGTTACTTTAAAATCTTAAATGGTAGACCCCGTTTCTTATTGCAGATTTGGATTGTTTGTATAAAAATAAACAACTTTTATTCGAAACATTTTTTTGAATTATGGATAGATGGCGGTATAATCGGAAAAAAGATTGTTGGAAATGGAAAATTAAATTAAAAAATGGGAAGTCCCCACTAAAATGGAAAATTTTACTTAACTTTTTTGGTTTTAGGACCTAAAAATCACAACCCAATAGGTCCCCAAAGCGCTCGAGTGACTGCACATTTAGCATACTTTGCTCCCCTACCATAATATATCTGCTTGTTCCTACAACCAGAAACAAAATTAGAGAACTATAGGTACTTCCAAGTCATGCGATACCTTTTTCGTTTTCCGGTGACACAATTGTAATGTATCTGCTTGTTTCAACTGCGTAGCTTCACTAGAAACGAAATTAGAGAACTATAGGTTCTTCCAAGCCCTGTGTTTACTTTTTCGCTTTCCGGTGACCCAATTATAATATATCTGCTTGTTCCAACTCAGTTGCTTCACCAGAAGCGAAGTTAGGAAACTATAGGCTCTTCCAAGATGTGCGTTACCTTTTTCGCTTTCCGACGACACAATTATACCATATCTACTTGTTCCAACTCCGTTGCTTCACCAGAAGCGAAGTTAGAAAACTATTGGGTCTTCCAAGTTGTGCGTTACCTTTTTCGTTTTCCGGTGACCCAATTATAATATATATGCTTGTTCCAACTACGTTGCTTCACCAGAAGCGAAGTTAGAAAACTATTGGGTCTTCCAAGTTGTGCGTTAGCTTTTTGGCTTTCCGGTGGCCCAATTATAATATATCTGCTTGTTCCAACTCAGTTGCTTCACCAGAAGCGAAGTTAGGAAACTATAAGCTCTTCCAAGATGTGCGTTACCTTTTTCGCTTTCCGACGACACAATTATAACATATCTACTTGTTCCAACTCCGTTGCTTCACCAGAAGCGAAGTTAGGAAACTATAGGCTCTTCCAAGTTGTGCGTTACCTTTTTCGTTTTCCGGTGACATAATTATAATATATGTGCTTGTTCCAACTCCGTTGCTTCACCAGAAGCGAAGTTAGAAAACTATTGGGTCTTCCAAGTTGTGCGTTACCTTTTTGGCTTTCCGGTGACCCAATTATAATATATCTGCTTGTTCCAACTCCGTTGCTTCACCAGAAGCGAAGTTAGAAAACTACTGGGTCTTCCAAGTTGTGCGTTACCTTTTTGGCTTTCCGGTGACCCAATTATAATATATCTGCTTGTTCCAACTCCGTTGCTTCACCAGAAGCGAAGTTAGGAAACTATAGGCTCTTCCAAGTTGTGCGTTACCTTTTTCGTTTTCCGGTGACATAATTATAATATATCTGCTTGTTCCAACTCCGTTGCTTCACCAGAAGCGAAGTTAGAAAACTATTGGGTCTTCCAAGTTGTGCGTTAGCTTTTTGGCTTTCCGGTGGCCCAATTATAATATATCTGCTTGTTCCAACTCAGTTGCTTCACCAGAAGCGAAGTTAGGAAACTATAAGCTCTTCCAAGATGTGCGTTACCTTTTTCGCTTTCCGACGACACAATTATAACATATCTACTTGTTCCAACTCCGTTGCTTCACCAGAAGCGAAGTTAGGAAACTATAGGCTCTTCCAAGTTGTGCGTTACCTTTTTCGTTTTCCGGTGACATAATTATAATATATGTGCTTGTTCCAACTCCGTTGCTTCACCAGAAGCGAAGTTAGAAAACTATTGGGTCTTCCAAGTTGTGCGTTACCTTTTTGGCTTTCCGGTGACCCAATTATAATATATCTGCTTGTTCCAACTCCGTTGCTTCACCAGAAGCGAAGTTAGAAAACTACTGGGTCTTCCAAGTTGTGCGTTACCTTTTTGGCTTTCCGGTGACCCAATTATAATGGCTGCGTTCACCAGAAATAATCGGTTTAAGTTTCAACTAAACAGCTATGTTGCAGCGCTTTAAAACTACGTTTAGTCTGGTGAATGGTATTTTTCCATTTGACACTTTCATAGTTGTTTTTTTTGTGTTCCCACCTGTTCTGTGTATGAACCTAACCTAAAACGAGATTCGTTGTTTTTGTTGATTTATTACACTTATCGTTCAACAATAAATTGGACGTATCTTAAACAAATTTAATTCAAAAATGGATAATATGCTACCTTTATTGATGTTTGATAATGAAATGAACAAGAAATAATTTTTGGTGCTGCTGGCTGTGCTGGACTTGGCAGAGCAGAGCCATTGGATGACCCACCATAAATAAATAATAATTATCACGTAAATATGAATTATGTTGAAAATATTGTTCCTTAATACACAGATTTACAATTTCGTGAGCATATACAATTATGTATCTCCTAAGTTTCAATTACTTTATAATTAAAACCATTGTAAAATAAATATTTTCAAATAATCGCGCCATTACAATATATTTCTTAAACACGTTCAATATTGAAGCGATACAAATACTAAGTTCAATAAAATGGCGACCGCTTCGTCAACACGTTGAAGTTTAGCCTAAATTGACATGACGTTCACCCGAAAAATCTTAAACAGTTTCAGAGCGCTAACGTAGCGCACTGGTCTGGTGAACGCACCCATCATATCTGCTTGTTCCAACTCCGTTGCTTCACCAGAAGCGAAGTTAGGAAACTATAGGCTCTTCCAAGTTGTGCGTTGCCTTTTTCGTTTTCCGGTCACATAATTATAATATATCTGCTTGTTCCAACTCCGTTGCTTCACCAGAAGCGAAGTTAGAAAACTATTGGGTCTTCCAAGTTGTGCGTTACCTTTTTGGCTTTCCGGTGACCCAATTATAATATATCTGCTTGTTCCAACTCCGTTGCTTCACCAGAAGCGAAGTTAAAAAACTATTGGGTCTTCCAAGTTGTGCGTTACCTCTTTCGTTTTCCGGTGACCCAATTATAATATATCTGCTTGTTCCAACTCCGTTGCTTCACCAGAAGCGAAGTTAGAAAACTATTGGGTCTTCCAAGTTGTGCGTTACCTTTTTGGCTTTCCGGTGACCCAATTATAATATATCTGCTTGTTCCAACTCTGTTGGTTCACCAGAAGCGAAGTTAGAAAACTATTGGGTCTTCCAAGTTGTGCCTTACCTTTTTCGCTTTCCGGTGACACAATTATAATATATCCGCTTGTTTCAACTGCGTTGCTTCACCAGACACGAAGTTAGAAAACTATAGGTTCTCCAAGTCGTGCGTTACCTATTTCGCTTTCCGGTGACACATAATATATATCTGCTTATGAATGTTTTTTTGATATTGATAACTATTTCCGAAGTGAAAGTCGAAAGGTCAAGTAAACTTGATTTCAAACTCGAATTGTGGCTTATGCCCAAATAAAATAATAAATCTTATTTTTACTACATGTTATTTTTAGTACAACAATGAACTAACATTTTTTAAAAAGGTCCGCATGTACATTTTTTTATTTCAGCTTCTATTTCCGTTCAGATCGGATTTCAGTTGTTTCTTTAAATTAAATGGTTCTTTATTGAGGATCCCACAATAATGATTTTCCACGGTAAACATCAATTTCCTTCCGACAGTTCCGACCATTCCATTACTAACAAATATTCAACTCATGCGCGCCAAAACCAACAAACCACTCGCAAACCCGTCCAAATACGTATTGCGAACCATCAAAGCGTTTGTTGAAAAACCGACAGAATTTAGATCGTGGTGCGCCGTGTGCGTGCCGTTTGTGCGTCACTTGAAAACACGTACTAATCTGACGAATACGCTGCGCGCGAGCGGCTCGCACACCGAGCAGAGCGCATATGTATCTCCGCCTTAATATTTATATTAGCTTGTTTGTAGCTGGAATGTTGTGTGTTCCACTCATTTTTAAGGCGTTTAGGGTTTTTAATCTTAGAACAAGAGTTTTTCCAAGTTTCTTATAGATTACATATATTATCTTGAATATAATGTTTCTGGATTGCATGTTAAGCGTTGAAAACCACTAAAATATTATTAACGCCGAAGTGGTCTAGTGGTTACGACCCTAAACATGTGATGGAGCAATCCGAGTTCATATCCCAGCCGCCCCAATTATTTTTTTGTGTCCATCGAATGAACACTAGATTTTGGCTGGCAAATGAACTCGAATTGTCCGATCACAAGTTAAGCGTCGTAAACACTAGACCGTTTAGGCTATAATGGTTAAGTGCTGTCTTCTTGATTTGCTGCAGCTGCAATCAGCTAGTTTTGGTAAACATTATTCTTTTCAAAGTAAGTTATCAATCGAACTATCACAGAAAGCGACAATAAATATCGTTCCTATACCACCAGATTGACAACAGGTGGAATACTTTCTTTGCTTACACCTCCTGAGATTTTCAAAATTTATAAATCAAACAGGATGTCGAGGAAATTAAGATGAGAGAATTTTAAATAATTCACAACTCATCTGCTCAACGTGGTAAAAGTTCCAACAAGAAAGATTCCTTAGTACTCAACAAAAGAGTAAATGAATTAAAAATGTATTATGTAACCAGTGTATTGTGCAGCTGCTGCATTTTCGTGTTGCAAAGAAATTGAGAATGTTTATACATTTTTAATTCATTTACTCTTTTGTAGGAGTATTAAGGAATCTTTCTTGTTGGAACTTTTACCACGCTGAGCAGATGAGCTGTGAGTTATTTAAAATTCTGTCATATTAATTTCCACGGCATCCTGTTTGATTTAGAAAATTTTGAAAATCTCGGGAGGTTGTAACCAAAAAAAGTATTCCACATGTTGTCAATCTGGTGGTATGGGAACGATATTTATTGTCGTTTTCTGTGCTACTTCGATTGATAACTTACTTTGTTTTTCGGTAGATGACTCTAGTTCATCCGTGACATTTCTTTCTTTGCAATTTGGAAGGGTCCAAAGTGTGATACCTGGAGAAATCGGAGAGAAGAGGATATGGGACTACTGATGAGGGGGAAAAGACCTCCGAAACTGGTATAGACTCTTCCTGCACTCTCCGATTTAACCAGAGTATTATGCAGCTGCTGCATTTTCGTGTTGCAAAGAAATTGAAAATGTTTATACATTTTTTATTATTCTTTTCTTTTATTTGGTTTTCTATCTTTGCTGTCCACCAATAAGGATTTTTATTTTTCTTCTTGTTATTCCTCGTATATCTTTCGTTGCTGATGCTAGCCCCAATTTATAAACTTGTTAATTATGAAAATAAATTATGAAAAACATTTCAAAAATGAAGATCTCGTTATTTTTGGCACCCTGCACCGCAGCGTTAAAAATACCTTTATCAGATTTAAGTCTTAATTCTTCAAATTTATCGCCACTCTAAACTGCGTGTAAAACATACATTCTTGATATTTCCTAGAGAAACTATTTTTACAGTTGAATTATTAGACGCATTAATTTTATTTGGAAATCTGTGACACGGGACACTAAAATGATTTATCTAAACGCATTGTTATTTTTATGAAAGTAGTAATTTCTACGTGTTAAATGCGGTTATTAAGTGTTTAGATGATAAATCGACGTGCACTGAGTAAATACGTTAATGTATATCGCCTTAATAGGCTTTCGATGTTGGTATTAAGGTTAAGGAGTAATCTGTCAACAAGTTTACTAATGTACAGAGATATAAATACGTTAATATATTGTTAACAAACACATTCAGTGCTTTGTACCTGTACAGAGTGATAAAAACTCAATTTTTAGCGTGTTTTTGTTATTAGGAACCACGAAAATTTAAAAAGTAATCATTTTTGAACCTGATAATGAAATTAGGCAGTTAAATGAAAATCTACAAGGTTTATTTACACAATAGTAATGTAAGAAGATTTAAATAGAAAAATAGCCAAAAGATCACCACAATTGGACTAATTCATATCTTTTAACACCCGTGTTGAGCTGGCCCCCCCCACTTGCAAAAATTAAAAAACAAATAGCCCTGATTTATGAGCTATTTATGAGCTCTCATATTAAGCAAACTAAAAATTTTGAGCTCGTTCCACTGAGCAGGAATTTAATACCCTAGTGGGGGGGGCTGAGTCAGCCCCCCCCCACTACTTAAAAATAGGAATATTGAATCGGTTTTTGCGGCAGAATTACGAGCTATTTATGAGCTCTTGAAATTATATAGTTTCGATTTTTGAGCTCATCCCCTTCACCCCCAAACAACCCTTTAATTGATTTAACTTAAGAGAAAGATGCTGAGAAAACTTAAAATATATCGTATTGCGGATATAATTCATATAGCTTATATACTCTAAGAATAAACTATTAAATCAAGAGCATTTCGATTATTGAGCTACAACCCCTTCGCAAGAAAACCACCCTATCTTCCCGGCTTAAGAGAAAGTTGTACTTAAAATGCATTAAACTAATTATTTGGCGACTACATATCATTTAATAATTTATAAGCTTCCAAATTACGCGCATTTAGATCAGTAGATTGCAATTTATTTTGTATAGTGCAGTCACTGAAGGTAAAAATCAACGATTACCTTCAATTTCGGTGAACCTTCATCGATTTTCACGAAAATTGGTCAGTAGTTAGAGGATACGTCAAGAGACAAAGGTGACATGGTACCACCTTGCGCCTTTACCCTGAGGGTGGATACCGCCCCTTCTCGGGGGTGAAAATTATTTTATAAAAAATAAATGCACAAATCAATAAAAGAACAAATTAAAAGCAAAATTTATTATATAAAGTTAATAAAATAAGTCAATACTTTTTAAGTTATTAAAGATCAAAGATTTTAATTATTTGTGAAAAAAATGCATGTTTTGAAAAGGTTTTTTGTAAATCACTGAAAAGCTTATATTCTAAGAATAAACTCTTAAATCACGCGTCTTTCGATTATAGAGCTACAACCCCTTCGCAAGAAAACGACCCCATATTCCCGGCCTAAGAGAGAGTTGTTCTTAAAATAATTTAAATTAATTATTTGGCGACTACATATCGTTTAATAATTTATGAGCTTGCAAAATATACGCATCTCAATTATTGAATTGCCATTTTCTTTCTATAGTGCAGTCACTGAAGGTAAAAATCAACTAGTACCTTCGATTTCGGTAAATCTCCATTTATTTTCACGAATTGACAATAACAACATGGGGTTTTAGCCTGGGGTATATGTCACCCCTTCTCGGGAGTGAAAATTACTTTATTAAAAATAACCCCACAAATCGAGAGAGGGACAAAGTGTTTTGAGTTATTAAAGATCAAATATTTTAATTTTTGGAAAGAAAATGCATGCTTTAGAGCGATTTTTCATAAATGACTCAAAAACTGTAAGTTTTTACAAAAAAGTTTTCATCACTAAAATTGAAGCTAATAAAAAATATAATAAATTGCTTACTTGAAAAACCCTTTAATGTTAATTTAAAGTAAGTTATTGGTAATTAAATGTATATTTTTTCCGCGACTGTTAAAATCTAAGGGTTCAAGCTTAAATAACGGGAAAAAGATGCATTTTATAACACTTAGGTACTAAATACTTGTCAAAGTACTTAGAAATACCTATGAAAAATAAGATGCAGAAAAAGTTGATAGTATCAAAATCCGCTCACCAATTTTCGTGAAAATGAATGGAGATTTACCGAAATCGAAGGTACTAGTTGATTTTTACCTTCAGTGACTGCACTATAGAAAGAAAATGGCAATTCAATAATTGAGATGCGTATATTTTGCAAGCTCATAAATTATTAAACGATATGTAGTCGCCAAATAATTAATTTAAATTATTTTAAGAACAACTCTCTCTTAAGCCGGGAATATGGGGTCGTTTTCTTGCGAAGGGGTTGTAGCTCTATAATCGAAAGACGCGTGATTTAAGAGTTTATTCTTAGAATATAAGCTATACGAATTAAACTACTATTAACTTTTTTGTAAAAACTTAAAGTTTTTTAGTGATTTACAAAAAATCTTTTCAAAACATGCATTTTTTTCACAAATAATTAAAATCTTTGATCTTTAATAACTTAAAAAGTATTGACTTATTTTATTAACTTTATATAATAAATTTTGCTTTTAATTTGTTCTTTTATTGATTTGTGCATTTATTTTTTATAAAATAATTTTCACCCCCGAGAAGGGGCGGTATCCACCCTCAGGGTAAAGGCGCAAGGTGGTACCATGTCACCTTTGTTTCTTGACGTATCCTCTAACCACTGACCAATTTTCGTGAAAATCGATGAAGGTTCACCGAAATTGAAGGTAATCGTTGATTTTTACCTTCAGTGACTGCACTATACAAAATAAATTGCAATTTACTGATCTAAATGCGCGTAATTTGGAAGCTTATAAATTATTAAATGATATGTAGTCGCCAAATAATTAATTTAACGCACTTTAAATACAACTTTCTCTTAAGCCGGGAAGATAGGGTGGTTTTCTGGCGAAGGGGTTGTAGCTCAATAATCGAAATGCTCTTGATTTAGTAGTTTATTTTTAGAGTATATAAGCTATAGGAATTATATTCGCAATACGATATATTTTAAGTTTTCTCAGCATCTTTCTCTTAAGTTAAATCAATTAAAGGGTTGTTTGGGGGTGAAGGGGATGAGCTCAAAAATCGAAACTATATAATTTCAAGAGCTCATAAATAGCTCGTAATTCTGCCGCAAAAACCGATTCAATATTCCTATTTTTAAGTAGTGGGGGGGGCTGACTCAGCCCCCCCCCCACTAGGGTATTAAATTCCTGCTCAGTGGAACGAGCTCAAAATTTTTAGTTTGCGGAATATGAGAGCTCATAAATAGCTCATAAATCAGGGCTATTTGTTTTTTAATTTTTGCAAGTGGGGGGGGCCAGCTCAACACGGGTTCTTTTAACAACATATGACCCAAGTATTGTATTTTCCTGTCTTTACACATACATACATAATCGATGTTCCTCTTATTATACCGCAAGGTGTTGAGGTTTTTCCTCTCTTTAATTATGCTTGGTATTTGTTTTTGTTTACTCATGCGCTGAAGTACCTCACCGTTGGTAAATTTTGGTAAGTACCTATGCATCTATTCGGTTTTCTGTTTCAGAGTCGATATTCCAACTTTCACAGCCATACAACAAAACAGGATTATGAGCTCTAGACTAATAGACCTGGAACCCGCGTAACAAAAAAAAGTTGAATAATAGCAAACTGAAAATTTGTTAATAGCTTAACGGTGTCTAGTCGCACAAACTTTGATGTATGGGAACACTGGAACAGGGTAAGTTTTAATTGTGGAACAGGTTAAAAATTTGGAACGTCAGACTACGAGAACGTTCCATGTATTTTGTCGGACAGAACTTCCAATTGATTTGTTACCATTTCATTAAACTCTCATGCAAAAATCAGACTGGTGTTTATCACCAACTGGGCATTTTAATGAGTGGAACACAAAGAACATGTCAAATGACAGGAATCATGTTGGTTAGTAATAGCAGTCCGATTTTTGCATGAGAGTTTAATGAAAGGGTAACAAATCAATTGGATGTTCTGTCCGACAAAATACATGGGACGTTTTCGTAATCTGACGTTCCAAATTTTTAAACTGTTCCACAGTTAAAACTTCCCCTGTTCGAGTGTTCCCGTACATCAAAGTTTGTCCGACAAGACACCGTTAAGCTATTAACAAAAATTTTCAGCTTGCTATTAATCAACTTTTTTTTGGTACAATCTTGTAAAAAATGATTTCATGTTAATGAATGTTCTTCTCGCTTGTTCGATTCTTGGTAGGATTTCTTTTTAACTTTTTTATATACTTGATAACATCTTTGTCACTATCTCCGCAAATTTTGTAATCCATTTTAAACAGAGTTCTATGCTACCTAGGCACCTGAAATTTTCATAATAGCTCAGAACTTGCTAACAATGCAATATTTAACTGCTATTATAAGGATAAATATTCTTCTTCTTCGTGGTACTAGGATTACTCCTGTTTGTCTGCCTCTTATTCTGTTTCAGTTGTTGTTGACTGTACATTATCTTTCCACCTTTTCGGCGGCCTTCCAACGGGTCTTCTGCTATACGGCTTGTTATTTTTACAGATTGTTGTTCGATATCTGGTTCCATTCGGTTTACATGTTCGTTCTAGGTTTTCATTATGGATAAATCGATTTTTTTAATTTCAGACTATTTTAAAAATGTGACTAATGCAATGACATTTAGATTCCATTTTAAAGTACGTCAACAAATCGATAATTACAAATTAATGTTGGCTCAGTGGTAGAGCATTAGACTGCAGATCGAGAGATCCCGAGTTCGAAACCCGGCTGTTGCGTATCTTTTTTTTAATTTTTTAAATAAATAATTAAAAGTTAATATACTTAAAGTTCATATTTTATAAGTTAATTATTGAAGTTATACTTCTTTACGATCGAGGGTGAAATTTTATAATGTCGGGCGCATGCGCACACAGACAGTATGTAGTTCGTTGCTAATCTTTCAAGATATGTATGTATCAGCGCTGTCAGCGCAAATAAGTCATAGAAAGGATATATTAGTGTTTTTAGTAAATGTATTATTTATTATAATTTTTGTGTCTTTGGATTTGTCTTCCTCGGGAATAAGATATTTTATAATAATAGTAAGTATATTTAAAGTATTTTTGTATACTTCACTTCGTCTATTAAATTTGTCAGTATGTATGAGAAGTCTTGTAAGCTGTCAAAGCAAAGGGAGTTTGTCTCGGCGGTAGCGCGTTCGACCGTAGATCGAGAGGTCCCTGGTTCAATTCCGTGTGTTATCTAACTTTTTTTTTATTTTTAGTATTGTTTTAGTAAAAATTTTTGGAAAATAGTAAGTAAAAATTAGTTTAATCTTTAAATACAAATAACCTGTTAAAAGTATATTATTTATTTCGTTGAAATAATATAATAGAAGTATAACTTCTTACGTGCGTACAAAGTACACACACACACATTCTTTTTATATATAAATATTATATATGTTACAGTTCAAGTTGATTATCCAGTTGGAGTTGACTCCAACTAGTTGGAGTCAACTCTAACGGCTGGTTTCAGTAAAAGTTGATTTTAAATATAAAATGAAGATTTATATTCAACATTTACTAGTAAAAGTAGACTCCAACTAGGAAAAGTATACTCTTCCCAATGCCGTTTAGTAAAAGTTGATTCTGATTCACACAAACAGCCGATTCTAGAAATTAAATGTTACTGAATATGTTCAAATTAGTCTAGGCTGTCTCGTCGCCCCCGTTAGGTAAATTACTCCGATTCGAATTTTTTGCACAAACTTACTCAAAAAGACACTGTTGTTACTTATAACAAATCTACTGGGTGCCAGGCAGTACCTTGATCGATAAATTGTTTAAACAATTTTTTTAGACAAATTCACAAAAATAATTTTTTCACTTCGAACAATTTTTTTTAGATCATTTGGGTTATTCTGAGCAAAAAAAGGTATTTTGTGATTTTTCTCTAAAATTGATTGTTATCGAGTTATACGCGATTTAAAATTTGAAAAATGCGAAAATAGCCATTTTCAAGGCTCAACTCGATTAAAATCCATTATTATGAAAGTCAGAAAGTGACCAAATCAAAGTTTATAGCCCCCTCTACAAGATCCAGCAGAAATTTTTGTCACTATTTTATTACTAAGCTTTATCTTTAATTATTAACAATGAGCGCTAAGTGCGTATTAGGCGGCCGTCAATGGTGAGTGCTAAAGAGATGCACCATTCCAGCCGTCCAATGGTGAATCTCACTCGCACTCACATTGACGGCCGCTTCAATACACGGTTAGCGCTCATTGTTGATAATTAAAAATAATATCTTATTAATGAAATAATGACAAACATTTCTTCAGGATCTTATAGAGGTAGCATTAATCTTTGATTTTTTTAGTTTCTGACTTTCATAATATATAATATCGTATGGCATTTTTACCTTTCGGACAGTTCCGGCGCCAATTACATCTTTAACCCTGTTTCAAGTAACTAGTGTCGATGTACACTAGCCCAGGGGGACCGACTGCTTAACGTGCTCTCCGAGGCACGGTGAGACGGCTCGTGTCATTACTGAAAATGAAAATGGTTTGTCTTTAGCAGGGCTCGAACCCACGTGCACTGGCGTATGAGGCCAGCGATTATGCCGTTACTCCACGGCCGCTCGTTCGACTTTCACACAATAATTATCTTTAACCGAGATATTAAACCTTGAAAATGGTTATTTTGGCGTTTTTCAAATTTTAAGTCGCTAATAACTCGACAACAGTCAATTTTAGAGAAAAAAAAGCCCAACGGATATAAAAAAAAATTTGTACGAAGTGAAAAAATTATGTATTTTTGCGAATTTGTTTAAAATCATTGTTTATCGCCAAACTTCACTAAAATCAGTCATTATTGTACTCATTTGCCCTCATTTTCGGCAGTAAAGTAACACTTTGTTGTATTGAAAGAAGAATGTTACTTTACCTGCCGCGATAATTAATCAAATTAACCGAGATTGAATGTAAGTGGTCAATGTCAGCAATCGATTATTTATTTGAGTGAAATTAAAATTTATTTACTTTAATTATTAAAAATATTGTACAAAATTTATCTTATTATTAATAAAATTTATGTCAAAAGGTAAAATTCTATAGTGTTTCGCAATTATATTCATACAAAATAAATCAAAACTTTACAGATTTAGTAATTAGGTAGGTATACAATATTGATAACTATCGATTAAACATCAAAACCGGCCATCATGCAAAAGTCATCTGTCATTACTATCATTACTGTCATATGAATTTTTTATTTCGTCTAAAATTTAAAAAAAAAATCCTCAAAGTTGTAAGTAAGTGTTAATGTTTTTTATAATTGACGATACAATTTTACCACCTCAATACTCTTTATCGAACGCGTCTGTTCCTCAGCTCGTAATATCAGACTCTTTCGATAAAGTCACTTTACTGACTGACTTTACTGAAATTGGTTAAACAATTTTTCGACTGCGGTACCGCGTGACACCCTGTGTATTTGTTATACGGATGTATTTCTTTGAGTAAGTTTGTGCAAAAAATCGAATCAGAATAATTTACCTAACGGGGGCGACGTTACAGACTATACTAATAAGTAGTTGAAACGGTCAAAACAAAGAAACGCACACTCATCAAAAATGCACTTGAGATTCTCGTATAATCAACATTTACTGAATCGATCCAGGAAGAGTCAACTCCAACTAGTAAAAGTTGATTTAAATTTTTAAAATCAACTTTTACTGCTCGTTTCAGTTGGAGTTGACTCCAACTAGTTGGAGTCAACTCTGACTGAGAATCAACTTGAACTGTAACATATATACCATTTTAAATTTCTTTGGTTTATATAAGTTTAAATCCGCTAGTCGATTAAGCTAAGTAGTTAAAGCTAAATAGTCGATTACAAAATTCTTTTATCTACTCTATGTCATATTATGTATAAGTTTTTAGTTTGTGAAAACTGTCATTATAGATAGCAGTGCGTGAAGGATTTAAAGTGTGCGTGAAGAAACATGTATTTTAAATGGGATTTACTTTTTGCACTGTTTGTAACTTTCGAGTTGTCATGGTGACAATCCTTAACTTTCGCGTTGTCATGGTGATGACAATATGAGCAATGAATTACAACAACAGTTTTGTGGTTTGAAAGTATGTAGTTAGAATTTTTAAATGTCAAAGCTCTAAAAATTGTAGAATAGAAATGAATTCCAGTGACGAAGAGTTACAACTTTTTTTATTTGTTTATCGTAGATAAAATATTGTATGAAACTGTGCGTGAATTACTTTTTGCGAACTTACGCGATTTATAGCACTCGCTCCGTTGTCGCTCGTGCTCTAAAAATCGCGTGCGTTCGCAAAAAGCATACTTCACGAACTGTTTCATAAATAACTATTATGACAGAAATTGAAACAACAAAATATATTTTATAATTTTATATTGGGTCCTATAAATAATGAAAACGTTTTATTATAAAAAGTTCTTTTTTATAAAAGTGTAATTATTTTGGGTTACACTGGCTGTTGATACTTACTTGTAAGTATTTTATGGGAAGTTACCTGTTCTATTATTTGTCCATTTGCATACAAATGTACGTTTATTGGTATCTTTACGAATATTTCGCTATGATGAACTACCGCATTTATTATATGTTGTAGTTCTTGTGCGTTGCTTGCTAATTAGGGCGGTATCATCAGTACACCTGATGTTGTCTATGCTCGTTCCGTTAATCTTGGTTCCACCTTCTTCTTCTTCTTTGAGTGCCTCTCCTATCGGAGATTGGATATCATTAGGGCGATTCTAATTTTATTTACTGCTGTTTTGAACAATTCGTTAGTGGTACAGCCAAACCACTCTCTCAAATTTCTCATCCAGGACATTCTTCTACGGCCTGGATTTCTTCGTCCTTGGATTTTTCCTTGCATTATGCTTTGTAGGAATGTGTACTTTTGTCCCCTCATCAGGTGGCCTAAGTATTCAAGTTTTCTCTTTTTTATATTCGGTAGAACTTCTGGCTTGTTATTTATTCTGCGTATTACTTCTTCATTTGTAATTTTATCCACCCAACTTATTCTTAGTATACGGCGGTAGCACCACATCTCAAAGCTTTCAAGATTTTTAATATTCCTCTGTTTAAGAGTCCATGACTCAACACCGTAGAGCAAAGTACTGAATACATAGCATTTTAACATTCTAGTTCGTAGATGAATACTAATATCACGATTACAAAATAATTTTTTCATTTTTATAAAAGTAGACCTGGCAATGCAATTTCAATACGTCTTTTTATCTCGTGATTTTGGTCACCTGTTTCATTGATAAGGGTTCCCAAGTATTTGTATTCGTTTACTTTTTCAAGTTGGGTACCGTTTATTGTTCCACCTTGAACTTTGTCTAATGCTTATCTTTATATAGATTCCAAATTCCAGAATAAACAATAGCGGTGATAATACGCAACCCTGTCGCACTCCTCGTCGAATGTGTATGTCTCTGCCTCGTTGTATTAACACATTTAAGGCAAAAAGAGCTTCTCATGTTCCCAATCCGTTGCGAAATCCGAATTAAGTGTCAATCATTTGGAACTCAAACTTCTAGTAAATTCGTGTATAGATGATTCCGAGTTAAGTTTTAAGGAAACGAAACATGATACAAAGACAAGCTTAATATTCGATAGTCATCGCACTGTGAGGAATTAGGTTTTTTTGCCAATGTTGATTTTTGCCAGTCTAATGGTATTTTATCCGTATCTATATATCCTATTGAATAGTACTGCTAAATTTAGGCTTTTACTTTCGTTTATCTTCATCTTTTACTGCATGAATAACTTCTTTGGTATAAAGGTCATGGTTACAAAATGGGGAACAAAGAAATCCAATTATGTTATGCAGACGACGCCGCATTAATCGCCGAGACAGAAGACGATCTCCAAAGATGAACACACATCTTCAATATAACAGCCAAGAAATACAATATAATAACATCAGTAGAAAAAATCAAATGTATGACAACATCTAAATACCCACTACGATGTAAAATCGAAATTGATGGGAAAATAATAAAGCAGGAAGCAAAGTTTAGATATCTGAGAATAGATATAACCAGTTACGGAGATGTTGAAGAG
Organism: Diabrotica virgifera virgifera; assembly: GCF_917563875.1. Lineage (NCBI taxonomy): Eukaryota > Metazoa > Arthropoda > Insecta > Coleoptera > Chrysomelidae > Diabrotica > Diabrotica virgifera. The sequence goes on along the minus strand of NC_065451.1, from coordinate 6,926,552 downwards.
GAAGTACGACAACAAAGCTTAAAAGCAAGTAAAGCGGCGGGATCTCTTAACGACACAATCTGGAAGAACAAACACCTAAGACAAGTAGAGTTTCACGATATTCGAAAAATATCGATATTGTATTGATATCTTATCGAAAACAATACATACCTTAGCAATATTAATGTCGATACGATACTCATTATTTAAAATCAATACAATACTCTTCTATTGTCGATACGCTTGCCTCGATATTATTGAGAATATCGATATCGAGAAAAAAAATAAAACGCCACAGTTGTTTGATTATATTTTGTGGAATAGGTATTTGGATCATAATTATTTATTAGGTACATAAAAGTATAAGTGATCTGCAACCCAAGCATCAGCTGTTATAATATTTTACACTTGAGTGCATGAACTTGAAATTCTTGAGAGTGAGTAAATGTCTGTTATGATTACACTGTTTATATCATGTGGCATTTGTGGCAATATTATGGAAGTAAGTGATGATGACTCAAAAATAATTTTTAACAAATACTGAATTGCGATTTATTCCGAATCTCCGGGGATTTCCCTATATTTTCAAAAGTAGTTTTTAAACAATACAGAATTAGTATTTGTCGATTTTCAAAGAAGCATTCAGCCATATTCAATCTTTATAAGAATATACATATAAGTTATAAACAATATTCGTAATATTTTTAGAATAATGTCCATTTGCCAAGCATGCAAAAGTGGGCTTAAAGGGCCTACACAGCTCAGATGTATAATCCTTTTTATGTCGATATTTTATCGAGTATTGTATCGATATCGTATCGAAATCAATATCAATACGATATTTTTATAAGAAAGTATTGCCGATATCGATACTCGATGCGATACTTCATTGGCATAACCAATACAATACTCAATACTTAAAAAGTATCGATATTGTATCGTATCGTGAAGCTCTAAAGACAAGACACAAAAGCAAGAATCTATAAAGCAGCAATTAGACCTATATTGACATACACGGCGGAAACAAGACCTGACACATCTAAAACGAGACGACTATTAGAAACAACAGAGATGAAAGTACTTTGACGAATATCAGGGAAAAGTCTGTTGGATAGGGAGAGAAGCGAAAACATAAGAAGAATGGTGACGGAAGATGGGTGACAAAACGGAAACAGGAGTGGAACGAACACCTGGAAATATGTCATGATTGGTCGTATGCAAGTCTTAGAGATTCTAATCTTACTGTCTGTGCTCATATACGGGTTTGACCAGACTCCGCAGATATCCTGACAATGCAGAGTTGCTATGTAATCAACTTTACGATTCATTTAATCAGTATTTAATTGTTTATTTTTAAGTTTTTTTTGTATTTGGCCAAGGATCTTATCGATGACATCTGATATTTCCTAACAATTAGGCAGTGACAGTGTTAAACCGAGAAACGACTGACAGGTGGCCAATTAAATAAATATAAAATCATTTTTTAAAAGGTGCGGTGTTCTCTCAAATTTAAAAGTCGTGTAAGATGTAAATTAGAAGAGTATTAAAAAAACTCTATTGTAATTTTTTTGACGTAGGAGTCTGAAGAAAAAAGAGTTACATATTCACTCAATTATTACGCCTAATTCATTCCTTTTTAATTCTATGACTAGTATGATCTACTTTTATGATACCTTGTCATCTATAATTATGTATGGTAAAATATTCCGAAGACATTTTTTTATGGGAGAGTTCACTGAATTGTATGTATATCTATCACCTTAGGAATCACGATGAAACTGTTTTACACGCGTGTTTGAAAATAATATCGCAATAGACAATTATACTATTGAATGTGTAGATGCCTTCACATATCTGGGCACATAAATCAATCAGAAGAATTCCATAAGTAGCGAAATTAATGCACATATTCGTGCATTATCGCACTATCGTGGGAATCGTATATACTTTGCTAATAAAAGATTGGTGACATCGAAATTAATAGACAAAAGAACCACAATGACTATCTACAGAAAATTGAACAGACCCGAAGTAAATTTCTACACAAACGGTGACATGACACGTGGCCAAACTTCACTGCCATATTAGTATGTACATTCTTTCACGGTTTTTGCTCTAGATTTTAAAGAACCGCTTGGATTGACATGAAATTTGGCATATTGTGCCGATGTGTGCTTTTGCCCTGGGGGTGACTTTCACCCCCTGTCGGGGGTGAAAAAATATATGTCCAAAATAAGTCCGGAAATGGGTAAACTGACTAATTCTAAGTAAATTTTGTTCTATAGTGCTTTTTCGCAAGTCAACACTTTTCGAATTTGCGAGTGAATATGTTCATTTTTCAACAAAATAACCACATTTTTAGACGGTTTTTCGCAAATAACTCAAAAAGTAAGTATTTTGTCGAAAAAAACGTTCTTAGCAAAAATATAGCCTATAAAAAAGTAAAAAAAAAATGGTGTACGCGTTAGGTCTCTGGATCTCGTAGAACCAGAGTTATAGCCAATGAAAAATGGATTCATATTCACCAAATTTCAAATAGAATATTTCGACGTGAAATATCCAAAAAATTAAGCACTTTTTGGGGAATTACGCTCAAAATAAAGTTGGTCCCTTTTGTTTTGGCAAAAAAAAATCGAGAAGACCACCCCCTAATTAGCAACTTAAATGAAATTAATCATTACCGCTCCACAAATTATTTTACTTATGTTGTGTTTATATGATCTGTAAGGTTCATCGATTCAAAGTGCTTACTTTTGAAAAAATTTGGTTTCAAAGTAAAATTTTTAAAAATTTTAATTTTGAAAATTATGCTTTTTTCAAAATAACTTAAAAATTGTTAGAGATAGATACCAAAAATCTCGAAAAACAAAAAAAGTCAGCATTGCTTTTCTGAATATCATGTATTTTTTTGTTTTTCTGTTAGACAAAAATTGATTAAGATTTGGTGTTTCCAAATTTGCATACATTCGTGATCAGTGACTCGTTCAACCCCTTTTAACTACAGCCCTTTCAAAAATAAGGACTTTGAACCGATGAAACTTACAGATCATATAAACAATACATACACGAGTCAAGAAACTTGTGAAGTCGTAACGATTAAGTTCATTTAAGATACTAATTATGGGGTGATTTTCTCGATTTTTTTACCAAAACCAAAAGGGACTAACTTTATTTTGAGCGTAACTTGTGTACTTTTGATGCTAGAAATTTTTTTTATAAAACAAAAATGAAGCTTTTTTTAAACACTTTAAATAAGTTGTAATGAGTTTTCCCCGAAATGTGCTTCATTTTTGGATACTTCACGTTAAAGTATTCCATTTGGAATTTGACGAATATGAACCTATTTTTCATTAGCTATAACTCTGCTTTTACTAGGTATAGAGACGTGATATATACACCATTTTTTAAATTTTTTTACAGGCTATATTTTTGCTACGAATGTTTTTTCGACAAAATACTTACTATTTGAGTTATTTGCGAAAAACCGTCTAAAAGCGTGGTTATTTTGTTGAAAAAATGAACATATTCACTGCCAAATAACTCGAAAAGTATTGACTTAGTGAAAAAACTCTATAGAACAAAAGTTACTTAAAATTAACCAGTTTATCCATTTCCTGACTTACTTTGGAGGAATATTTTTTAACCCCCAAGAGGGGGTGAAAACCACCCCCAGGGCAAAAGCACATATCGGCACAATATCACTTTTTTTCTTTGACTTGTTAGCTATGTGTGTGCCAAATTTCATGTCAATCCAAGCGGTTCTTTAAAATTTAGAGGTTTTGCTATATTTTACCGTTAAAGAACGGATTATATGTGATTATACTTTTAATTATGCTATTGTATATGAGCTGTTTGTTCGCTTCAGATATTGTCTGGTCCCACAGAATGCCGTTCATCGTGGATAGGGCTTTTCTACTCTGTATGTTTCTGTCTTTTATAGCAGCATCGATTGTGCGATCTTGAGTTATCTTCATGCCCAGGTACTTGTATTCATCGCAGTGTTTAATTTCTACCCCATCGTCTAATGTAATGGACTGCTTTGTTCCTCCAATACATATGGCTTCAGTTTTCTTAATGTTGACTTCGAGACCCCATTTGTTATATTCTTCTATTAGCTTCCGCGTCATGTAACTCAAGTCGTCATGATCCTGAGCAATCAGAATTTGGTCATCAGCGAAACTTAAAGTGTATAGTGTATAGTGTTGTGTCGTCATTGAGAGGGATTCCCATGCCATTACATTTTCTTTTCCACAGCTGGAGTGCTTGTTCCAGATAAATTTTAAAAAGGGTAGGCGAAATACAACAACCCTGCTTCAATCCTTTGGTGACCTTAAATCCCTCAGACATCCTTGATCCAGTTTAAATTTTTGCAGTCGTTCCATTATACAGACTTTGGACTGTTTTGATAAGACCATGTTTAATAATGTTGGTTTGATGTAGGGTTGACCATAGTTTACTGAGGGGCACACTGTCATATGCTTTTTGTAAGTCTACGTATACCAGGTGAACTTCTTTATTGACGGCTGTTTTTTCTCAATAACTTGCGTAATAAAGTACAGGTGGTCAACTGTGGACCGCCCAGCTCTAAAGCCAGCTTGCTCCTCTGCTTCGTAATCTATATAGTCATTTTCAAAATAGAACAAAATATAACAAACTTTGATTAAAAAACGCATAACCAATGACAGCGTAGAATACCATACTACACGGAAAAAATTTTATTTCGATTTTAAAATAGACTGCTCTTTATAACTAATTTTAATTTCATGCCGACCTTTTAACTGTCAATAAATGCATATTTAAATGAATTTTTCATGGTTTTTAACAGCATATTTGCATGTTTATTTTAACACCGTGTAGAACATATTTTTTAAATAATACTACTTATTAATGATAACCAATACTACTAACAACAGTCTTCTACTCTCACAGATTTGTAGTATGTATATGAATAATAATTATCATATTGATTGATATTTTATTTACATTCAGTAAAACGAAAATCACTTTCATAGCTTTCTACTAGTCGTACATCAGTGTACAAATGTAAATTTATACATTAACATGATCCTTCCTTTTATAGTCGTATAATTTGTCTACAGCCTCAGGCAGATGGAAATGGAAAATTATGGTTTATTCCAGTGTTAATAAATATAATAATAATACTTAAGAAAGTTGATTTGTTTATTGTAGGTAAACGAGTCTTCTTTTCTATTGTGCTTGATTAATTCTTCGGGAAATAATAACAGATGTGCAACTAATAAGTAAAAGTAAATAAACATCATCATTATCAGTATTATAAGTATATTCTTCGTTTTTTTTTTGTGCTATTTGTTTTGCTTCATGTAATTTAAATAATAACCTACCGCACTTACAAGAAGTAGCGAATTTCAAAGTAGTAAACAGATTTGTATATTTTGCTCCCTGATAACCAATAATGGCGAAAGCTCCTCAGAAATCAAAAGTAGACTAGCAGTGGCCCGAAACGCAACAGTTAAATTAAATAAAATGTGGACAGACCTAACAGTAATAGTAGTCCACAGTACATGGTCTTTTTTGAAAATGATTACAAAAGTCTTAAAAATGGTTTTAACTGCTTATATTCTCGGTTATATTCTCGTGAAAAATACTCATATTTGTTCTTGTTACAGGGATTTTCGTATGAGTCCGTCTACTTCGCCTTGTGCCATATCTACAGCGGTGCTGCCCACGTTCCTGACTCCATCAGCTTGGTAGAACTGGCCTCATTGGCTGACATGCTCGGTCTAGAAGGACTGAAGGAAGTCGTTGAACATGCTCTGAAACAGAGACATTGCCATAACTTTCACAAACCTTGTGCTGGTTGCTGCACGGGCGTACTGGAAGTGCTACCTTTGTCTGCAGCTTACGGACTCGATGATCTCTACAGAAGGTGAGGCTATACTTTAACCCGTTCATTGCTGACGAAATATACATAACGCGACCTGTGTGCTACCTCGATTTTTCACTGCATTTACATTGTAGTGTTTTGGTTGAGATGGCCCTGAAATTGCTTCATCCATAATATAAATCTAAACTGACGTTAAATAAATGTACTCAATAGAAATACAACTTGTTTCAGTGAAAATTTTTTGCTCAATTAGAAATCCAATGAAATCAATTAATTTGTGGTCATCTGATTGAATACAACCAATAAAACCAACATTATACTGAAAACAGATCCCATGGGCTGTTTTCACTCAATCATGTAGCTATGGATACCTACATTTCGTTTCATTTCGATTTTGACATTTCAAATATTCAATATTTCAAAATGTCACGATTTGGTTGTAATACTGATGAGAATATTAATGAAATTATCGAATCAAATATACCAAAGAATACTGTTTACAGTAAAAAATTTGTATGGAAAGCGTTTATGGACTTTTGCAATGATAGAAAATATGAATTAGATGGAAATCGGACGGTGGAAGAATTGTTAATTGCACATTTAAATAAATTGTTTCTGCTCTGTATTTTTTTTTTCATAACCAGCAAAAAATTTTCTATCCGAATAACCCTCGAACATTGATAAATGCTCAAAAATTTTTTAACAACTTTCTCAAGCTTGTTGCTTACAGGCAACAGACCTCCGCCTACGGCGTCGGTCTGTTTCCAAGCAACAAGCTTTCGAAATCTGTTATAAAATTTTTTCGAACAATTATCAATGTCCTTGGGTTATTACTACTGAAAGTCAAACAAATACTAATCTCTAAACGAATTTTGTGCATATCTGCATATGACGCCTGAAGACGTCATATGCATTTGAAACTAGTAACGGTATGACGGACGTTCTTAGGCATCATCAGCATTCAAAGTTTTAAAAAGACATTTATGCCCAGTTGCACCAACAGATCTTAACCTTAAGTCGAGAATATCATAAGAATTAATATAATATAATTATAACATATTACAAAAAGAATACCATAATATAATAATAGATATAATTGATAATACGGTAAGAATCTAAAATTATGGTGCAACGTAAGTGATACTCAAGGAGACCCTACCTATAAGTAGAGCTTAGCTAAGCTGGAGCTTAAGATCTGTTGGTGCCACCAGGCATTAATTTCTAAATTTTAAAATCGATTTTTGATTTTTTTACGTAAAAACATTCCCTAGTATCATAGAAATATTGTCCTAAAATTTTATTAAGAAATTCGAAGTAGAAACGAGGTTACAGCTGTAATTATTTATAACAGTATCGACCAGGGCGCATCTGTAAAAATATTAGTACATTTGGACGTTGAGAGGTGACTCATATTTTTTTGCAGAGATTGCTTGAAAATAAACCAAATAATAATATTTGAGTTATCCTCCCTCTCAAAAAGGTCCGGAACATTGTTTAAATAATCAAAATGTCAAATAATGAAGGAAAAATTCGATTTTTTTCTTCGTTTTTTGATTAAACTTTAAAAGTATTCATTTCCGAGAAAAGTTGTACTGACATAAAAGTTGCGTAATTAAATTTCCTACAATATAGAATTGGCTATAAATTTAAAAAATAGTTACCCTTGTTGCAAAATAGCAATAATTGCGAAAAAACCATACAAAAACAAGTATTCGCATTTTACGTTTTTCAACCATTTATGCTACACTTAGGACCTTCATGTTTCACCCAGAAAAACTTTATGATACAGTAAAACAATACTGTAAATTTCATTAAGATCGGTTTAATAGATTTTGCAAAATAAATTTTGCAATCCAGCTTTCGCAAAAAAAATTCATTTTTTCAAAATGTTACAGGACTGAAAATAAAGCAGATAGTAAGTTGAATTTTTTTTTGCTTATAGAAGTGTACTGTACCTTTCATTTGCAATTTGCAAAATTAATATCGATTAACTACCACGGCGTCAGGAATTTTTTTAAATAAACATTAATTATTGGTGCTACGTGCAGGACAGCGGATAGTTTGCTCTGATTGGGCATTCCAATGACCTTTGATAATGATTGATACATTTTAATTTTTATTACATTTCGATATAAATAAATAAATTTGTTTATTGCAAAATAAAAACACATACTCTATCCTTTGAAATAACACTTTTTTAGCAAAAACTTTCTTTTTTCATATATTTTAACTTAGAGAATAAAAGTTTATTATTTTTAATTAAACATATGCAATTGTTTAAACAATATTTCACAAACAATAATAAAATTAGCTTGATTTTTGTGAAATTAAAATATTAAAATACAACAAAATATAGAGTAAGAAAATAATATATTAGATAAAGATTGGAAGAAATTTTGTTGGAAATCAACTTGTGTGAATCGAACACCGCTGTCCTGCGCGTAGCACCAAGAATTAATGTTTATTTAAAGACGCCGTGGTAATTAATTGATTTTAATTTTGCAAATTGCAAATGAAAGGCACGGTACACTTCTATAAGCAAAAAAAATCAACTTGTTATCTGATTTATTTTCAGTCCTGCAACATTAAAAAAAATGAATTTTTTTTGCGAAACCTGGATTGCAAAATTTATTTTGCAAAATCTATTAAACCGATCTTAATGAAATTTACAGTGTTGTTTTACTATATCATAAAGTTTTTCTGGGTAAAATATGAAGGTCCTAAGTGTAGCATAAATGGTTGAAAACGTAAAATGCTAATACTTGTTTTTGTATGGTTTTTTTTCGCAATTATTACTATTTTGCAACAAGGGTGACTATTTTTTAAATTTCTTAACCAATTCTATATTGTAGGAAATTTAATTACGCAACCTCTTATGTCAGTACAACTTTTCTCAGAAATGAATAGTTTTAAAGTTATAATCAAAAAACGAAGAAAATAATCGAATTTTTCCTTCATATTTTGACATTTTGATTATTTAAACAATGTTCCGGACCATTTTGAGTGGGAGAATAACTCAAAAATTATTATTTGAGTTATTTTCAAGCAATTTCTGCAAAAAAATTTGAGTCATCTCTCAACGTCCATCTCAAAGCAGATGCGCCCTGGACTAGTAGTACTTGAGCTGAAACTCGTTTGTATGCAACAACACGAGCGACGCCTGACCTGTGCAGCTGCAACTAGACAGTTAGGCTCTAAAACTTATAAAGCGAGCACGTGTTGTATATTATTTAAATTTATTGAAAATTATTGTTTCGAAAATAAAAAAATACCTGAGTCTAGTGGTCATTTAAAAGGTAGTCGAAGTAAAGAGATGCATCGAAATAAGCATAATATTTTATCTGTATTTTCATATAAACATCCTGTCATTTTCTATTTCAGCTGTTTGCATTGGATTACTCAATATTTTGTACGAGTTTGGCCGAGTAGATCATTTGCTAGTCTACCAAGAGAACTGAGAGAAAAATGTTACCAGCAACACGTGGTCCACATGACTCCAGATAAGGTGTTGGATACAATTTTAGCCTGCGACAAGGTAATAATACTTTGTATCATCTAGAGCATTGGTTCTCAACCACCGTGTCGCGACACACTGGTGTGCCGGAAGAACCTATCAGGTGTGTCGCGAGATTTACGAATACGATATTTTTATTTATATTTTTTTACTTGTTATAATACACCAATAATGCATATTGTTCTTGTTATGTTCTTACGAAATAAAAAATAATATGCTTAATATATTCATCTGTACTTACCTACTAGGCTATTGATTATGTTCAAAATAAGAGAGCTAAAAGGAACTACAACATTAACGGGATTTTATTGTCTCATATAGTCATTTAAATGGGTGCGTTTTTGAAAAATGGATGAATTAGTCCCTAGACACAGGGTGAATTAGGGTGAGTGCTATGCACTTTTTAAAGAATTCTACAGGAAAATTGTTCCAGATTAAATTTACTATCGAAATATTACATTTTAAAGTCAAAATATTTTTATTTACAAAAATATATTCCAAAGAAAAGCAAAACACAACACGAAAGAAAGCAATTTTGTTTTTTGCCCCATAACTTTTTTTCACGGGTATATATGTATAGACATTGCTTCAGAAGAAATTAACTTACATTTTTTCTCTTTAAAATTACGTTTAGTAGAAGTCTCTAGGATTTATATTTTCCGAAATAGGATTTTTCAAAATGCGCCGCTCACAGCATTTTTGGACCATTTTCCCCATTATTTCGCAAACATTGTTCTGTAACTTTTTTTACTCATTTCTGGGCATATGCAATAGTACATTTCTTAGAAATAGGAGTCAATTATCTTTAAAATGGTATATTGTATAAGGTTGCTTGACTATTTTGAAGCAAGTTCTGCTTTTTCAAGGTTTCATACTTTTATGATTTTTGATATTTTTATGATTATTTTTTAAATTTCTCAATTTGACTTTTTTTCTTGTACATATAGGGATATACATTGTATAACAGAAAACAGCATATTTTCTTTACTTTAAAATGGTGTATTCCAAAAAAATCTAGGACTATTTTTAAACAAGATATCCGCAGGATATCCAAGAGTATCCGTAATTTTAAAAAAATTTAAAATTTTTTATTTTTTTTCAATTAGAAGAATATAATTGCATATTATATAATTTTTAATTCCAAATAATTTTTCTTAATAATATTTTTCGATATTGTGACATATAAAGATACTTTACTCCTGAGCAAATTAATATTTTTTAACATACCTCGTACACTGTTAATAAAATTTTATATCTGATGATCGCATTTTAGGTTTCAGACTAGGCACAGCATTTTATAAAGAATAACTTTTTTTCATAAAATTAATACTAAAAAAGTTTTCCATATGGTTCCAACTATTGCATGTGTATATGTCACACTTTGAAAAAGCATATCTTGTTTAAAAATGGTCCTAGAATTTTTTTACAGTACACCATTTTAAAGTAAAGAAAATGAGCTTTCCTTTTTATTACACAATACATATACCCAAATATATAACAAAAAAAAGTTATAATGAGAAATTTAAAAATAATCGTAAAATATATCAAAAATCATTAAAAGTATAAAATTTTGAAAAACCATATCTTGCTTAAATATAGCCATACGGACTTCTACGATAGAACATTTTAAAGTTAATTGACTTCTCTTTCTACTAAATGTACCATTGCGTATACCTAGAAATGCGTAGAAAAAAGTTACAGAACAATGTTTGCGAAGTAACAAGGAAAATATCCCAAAATCGCTGTGAGTGGCGAAATTTGAAAAATCATATTTTGAAATTGTAAATCATAGGGACTTCTACTGAACGCCGTTTTAAAGAAGAAGGATGGAAGTTTTTTTTCTGTGACGCAATGCCTATACCTATATCCCCGTGGAAAAAAGTTATGGGACAAAAAACACAATTTTTATCTTTCATGTTTTTTTCTTGCTTTTCTTTTGGATATATTTTTGTAAAAAACATGTTCTTGACTTTAAAATGTAATATTTCGATAGTAAATTTAACCTGGTATAATTTTCCTATAGACGTGTTTGCACTAAATGTGCATAGAACTCACCATAATACGCCCTGTGCCTAGGGACTAATTCACCTCTTTCTCAAAAACGCACCAATTTAAATGGTAGCACTCCGCGGTTTTTTCAAATATAGAGGTCCATTGACTATATGAAACCATAAAACTCTGTTAACGTTGTAGTTCCTTTATAAAATACATAATCACTAGCCTATACCACTAGCAAAAATTTGTACATATATGGGTGTCGCGAATCTGTAAGGAGTACGTTAGTGCGTCGCTGAGTAAAAAAGGTTGAGAACCGCTGATCTAGAGTATTCTAGTCTAGAATACGCCTATGTATTCAACAAAACATGTTCTTATATTGTCTCTGACAGTATGATAGACCGAACGGAAATCCATTAGTTCATTTCTCTGTGCGTTGAACGGAGGATAGCTAACCATCTGAATAGGTGAGCTGAATGTGTTCCGTTGGGTAGGATAAATTCCTATCCTACCCAACGACTATGTGTGTTGAACGTAGTTATCTTTATCCTACCATCTGATGCGTCCTCCTCTGTTCAACGCACTTCTTCTTCTTCATGCGCCTTGTTCGTTCTGAACGTTGACAATTAACATGGCTATTCTGAGTTTGTTTATGGCAAATCTGAATAGTTCGGCAGATGACAATCCGAACCATTGCCGTCTGTCTATTTCTGTCATTTTACTTCTGCTGTCTATTTTCCTTTGGATGATTAGCTGTAGTCATCATCATCATCATCAACCCGTACTCGTCAACTGCTGGACATAGGTCTCCCTCAGCTCTTTCCATCTTTCTCTGTTTTGTGCGGCTTGCATCCAGTTGCCGACAATACGCTTCAGATTGTCAGCCCATCTGGTTGGTGGTCATCCTCTGCTCCGTAGTGCTTCTTCTCGTGGTCTCTACTCGACAATACTGTAACAAAATAATTATTGACCTACCCTCGTATACCAGCTCCCGTCTCCGCACAGACAGAACACTATCGATGTTTCGAGATACGCCGATGCAGCGCCGATGACGTGCAAGCGGTCACATGGACATAGCTGGAGATATATAGATATTTCTGGAATATCTGTATCGCATATATAAATAGGACATATTTGTAAATAGAGTTAGTCTTAAGCTAAAGTTTGTAAAGTAAACTTGTATAAATAAATAATAAAGTCGTATATAAATACGAACCGTTAGTTTTATTGTAATTATAAGTAATTACAATAGTCACGTTACAGTTGGTGTCGGTGTTCGGTTAACTTAGTGCGATATAAATAAGTGAATTACAGAGAGACTTTAAAAGACTTTTGAACTTTATTCGTCGGGAATAACCGGAGTGCGTTAATTGTTCGGTATTCGGAAAGACTTTAAAAGACTTTTGGACTTTATTCGTCGGGAATAGTTAAAGTGCGTTGATTGTTCGGTATTCGGAAAGACTGTTAAAAGACATTTTGGAAAGTACGTGTGTGCCGACCAAAGATGTTGCTACAAGAACTTACAGTAAATCAGCTCCGTGAACAGCTAGAGGAACGGGATCTGGACAGCAGTGGGCTCAAGATAGTCCTACAAGCACGACTCGAGGATGTCCTCACGAAGAACGGAGAAGACCCAAAGACGTTCCACTTCCAGTCAGCAGAACAAGCAATCTTATCGAAATTAAAAACTGTTTCTGAAACGATCAATGAAACTTCTAGAAAAAGCGACGATAAATTCGAAAATGTTGCTAAAAGATTCGACGAGACTTCTCAAAAGATTGATGAAACTTGTAGAAAAAGCGACGATAAATTCGAAAATGTTGCTAAAAGATTCGACGAGACTTCTCAAAAGATTGATGAAACTTGTAGAAAAAGCGACGATAAATTCGAAAATGTTGCTAAAAGATTCGACGAGACTTCTCAAAAGATTGATGAAACTTGTAGAAAAAGCGACGATAAATTCGAAAATGTTGCTAAAAGATTCGATGAGACTTCTCAAATAATTAAAGACGTATGTAGTCAAAACAATGAGAAATTCGAAAGTGTTTCGCAAAAGATTGACGAAACTTTTAAAGAGGTCTGTAGACAAAACAACGAAAAACTTGAAGAAGTTTGTAGACAGAACGACGAGAAATTTGAAGAAGTTTCTAGAACATTCGATAAGATGCAGAAAAGTGTAGAGACCGTAGAAGAAAAGATCAAACAACTAGAGAGCATGATAACCGATACAAAAGTACAACCATCAGTTAATGCAGCAGCGTTAGATCCTGTGGTGAAAGATGAACTACCGAGAGACGAAACGTCGCATAATATGAGATTCAAATTACCACCCTTTGATGGAAAGTCCTCTTGGTCCATATACCTTAAACAATTTGAAGCTATTGCGACCGCCAATCATTGGACCGAACAAGAAAAGGCTGTTTCCTTGACTGCTGCTTTACGAGGTGATGCTGCAGATATATTAAGGTCAATTCCCAAGGGTCAAGAAAATTGTTACCAGACCTTGTTCACTCGTCTAGAAAAACGCTATGGAGATGCCCATCTACAACAAGTATACAAAGCACAACTGCGAAGTAGAAGTCAACGAGCAAGTGAGAATCTGCAAGAATTTGAAGCAGATGTGGCTCGTGTGGTGCGGTTGGCTTATCCAGAGGTGCCAGACAGCGTTTTAGAAGAAATTGCAGTAGATACCTTCGTCAATGGGCTGAAAGATAATGAACTACAGAAAGCTTTACGACTAGCAAGACCGAAAGTTTTAGATGAAGCACTTGCTATTGCATTGGAACACGAAACGGCTAGTCAAACTTCACGAGGCCATAGAGTAAGAACCATTGAAGAAAGTGACGAACACAACGATGAACGTCTGGAGGAAATTATACGGAGAGTATTAAGTAATCAGATGCCAAAGAGACGCGAGCCTAGATGTTGGAATTGTGGAGACGTAGGCCACATTCGTCGTAATTGTAAGAAGATCGTACAGCCGTCGGAAAACTAGAGCGGGTCGACACCAAGGGGCAACTGCCGACCTCGAGAACTAGAGCCCCCATAGTAACTGTCAACCTTACGTCCTCCGGTGGAATCCACAACTTATACATCGAAGGTCGTATCAGTAATAGATGTAGATCATTTTTGGTGGATACAGGTGCAACGAGAACTATCGCACGTCCAGATGTAGTACGAGACCATAATAAATTATCACCTGCAACAGTAAAGCTTAGAACAGCGACTGGTGAGCTAATTAATACATATGGCGAGGCTAATATGTCAGTATCCATTGGCCAGACCACAGTTGAACATCAAGTATTAATTGCCGAGATCTCCGACGAATTCATATTGGGGATGGACGTACTAAGGAAAGTGGGGGCAATATTGGATGTTCAAAATGGAGTTCTCAAGATCAATGGTGAAGAGTTGCCCTTTCACGACGACAAAGAAGATGTCATCCGCTTACTTACTACATGCGACGTAACCATACCCGGTAATAGTGAGAAAATTCTGATGACCATGCTTGATGGACACTGCCGAGAGGGAAGTTTAAGGATGGTCGAAGATGTGGATAATGTCGAGTTCCTAACGGCGAAAACTTTGGTAAAAGTTCGAGATGCGATCCCTGTAAGAGTTATGAATTTAAGGGAAACTGCTATCAAGTTAAGTAGAGGAGCTTTGATCGGGCAGTGTGTTCCCGTGGCTTCAATTTGCTCTGTGAATACCAATGAGAAATCATCGAAGGCGAAGTATCCAAAGGAGCTTGTTGAGATGATCATTGAAAGATGCCAAGATCTTGATCATGAACGAACGGAAAAAGTGACATCTATGCTGATAGAGTATCAAGATGTTTTTGCTATTGACACGAAGGATAAGGGAAAAACAAGCATAGTAACGCATAAAATAAATACCGGAGACGCTCAGCCAATCAGACAACGGCCTAGACGACTTCCATTTGCGAAAAGAGATGAAGCCGAAGAGATTATCAAGGATATGGACAAACAAGGGGTAATTGAACCATCGAACAGTCCATGGACATCACCAGTAGTTCTGGTAAAGAAGAAAGATGGTTCAACGCGTTTTTGTATCGACTACCGCCAGCTCAATGCGGTAACAAAAAAAGATAGTTATCCTTTGCCCAGAATAGACGATACATTGGATACTCTCTCCGGTTCTCGTTGGTTTTCCACACTCGATTTAAAAAGTGGATATTGGCAAGTAGACATGGAGCCAGCCGATCGGGAGAAAACCGCATTTTCGATAGGATCAGGGCTTTGGCAGTTTACGGCTATGCCGTTTGGTTTATGTAATGCCCCTGCCACATTTGAAAGATTAATGGAGGCAGTTTTAAGAGGTCTAACATGGAAAACATGCCTGGTTTACTTGGATGATGTAATTGTGGTTGGAAGGTCCTTTGATGAACATGCCAAGAATCTAATAGACGTCTTTCAACGATTGAGGGCAGCGAACTTGAAGTTAAGTCCGAAGAAATGTCACATGTTTCGACGAGAAGTTAAGTACTTAGGACATATTGTATCGAGTAATGGTGTAACAGCTGATCCTGAAAAGATTGATGCAATTAAAGATTGGCCAGTACCAAAAGATAAACATGAAATTAGAAGTTTCCTTGGCCTATGTACATATTACCGACGATTTGTCAAAGGATTTGCCAATATCTCCAAGCCCCTAACAAAGTTGACGGAGGAGGGCAAAGAATATACATGGAGTGAGGAGTGTCAAAAAGCTTTCGAACAACTACAAAGGGCTCTGATCAGTGCACCGATATTAAGCTACCCGGGACAGGCAGGAAAATTTGTTTTGGATACCGATGCTAGCAACAGTGCCATAGGAGCTGTTCTCTCACAAATCCAGGATGGACAGGAAAAAGTCATCGCTTATTTCAGCAAAGTCCTGTCGAAACCAGAAAGAAACTATTGCGTTACCAGAAGAGAACTGCTGGGTGTAGTGAAGGCTTGCGAACATTTCCATAAATACTTGTACGGCAGAAAGTTCCTTCTTCGAACAGATCACGCTGCTCTAAAATGGCTCATACAATTCCGTAATCCAGAGGGCCAGATGGCAAGATGGTTAGAACGACTTCAAGAATATGATTATGAGATAGAACACAGGGCCGGAAGAGTTCATTCAAATGCTGATGCCCTTTCGAGACGACCATGCAGTGCAAATTGTAATCACTGTGCCAAATTAGAGGAACGATTTTGCCCCGTGAGACGAACCACCGTCGTTAATGAGCAATGGCAGCCACAACAGTTACAAGAAGCCCAAGAAGACGATCCATGTATAAAAAGAGTATTGGATTGGATGCGTCGAGGTGAGAGACCTAGTTGGCAAAACATTAGTGCATGTAGTCCGGAAGTCAAGGCCTACTGGAGCCAATGGAATTGCCTGATACTAAAAGATGATCTTCTGTACAGAACCTTTGAGAACGATGATGGTACAGAATCTAAGCTTCAGTTGATTGTACCTAAAAGTAAAGTGTCAGAAGTATTGCGTCAGTTGCATGACGGTACATCAGGTGGACACTTTGGTATTACGAAGACTCTGCAAAAGGTTCGAGAACGGTTCTATTGGGTGAACTGTAAAGATGATGTAAGAAGATGGTGCCGGAAATGTGAACTGTGTGCATCCGGTAATGGTCCAGTTGGTAAAAAGAGAGCACCCATGAGACAGTACAATGTTGGAAGTCCTATGGAAAGAGTAGCAATCGACATTGCAGGTCCATTTCCAGAAACCGATGCTGGAAATAAATACATTCTGGTAGCCATGGACTATTTTACGAAATGGACCGAGGCCTATGCATTACCGAATCAAGAAGCTGCTACCGTTGCAGAGGTACTTGTTAAAGAATTCTTCAGCCGATTTGGTGTTCCCTTGGAGATCCACTCCGACCAAGGGCGAAACTTTGAGTCAGCTCTTTTCCAAAACGTTTGTAAATTGATTGGTGCCAATAAGACCAGAACAACACCCCTGCATCCTCAATCAGATGGAATGGTCGAGAGGATGAACCGAACGATGGGTAAACACTTGTCCAAAGTTGTATCTGAACATCAGCGAGATTGGGACCAACACATTCATTTATTCCTGATGGCCTACCGCTCGGCCGTGAATGAAACTACAGGTCAAACACCAACCTGCCTGATGTTGGGTCGTGAAGTTCGTTTGCCCTGCGACCTAGAGTTTGGCTGCAGACCTTCCGAGGAATATGTTGCAGGCGAAGAATACGTAGACCGCCTGAAGTTACGAATGAACAACATTCATGAACTTGCCCGACAACACATCCAGATAGCCAGTGACAGAATGAAAGATCAATATGATTCTCGCTGCAAGAATGAAAGCTTCGAAGTAGGTGATCTTGTCTGGCTTTATAATCCACAACGTCGTCGAGGCCTGTGTCCTAAACTGCAAAGACAATGGGAAGGTCCGTATGAAGTTAAGAAGAAAATAAATGACGTAATATACAGAATTAAGAAGTTACCAAACGGTAAACCAAAAGTTATTCACATAAATCGTCTTGCACCATATGCTGGCTCAAATGAAACAGAGGAAGCCCGAGTCCTCCAACAGGAGATGAAAGATGCACCACAGCCAAGTTTTAAGGAATTTATGTCAAATTACGCAGAAAGAAAGAGTGCTAGATTCGGCGTGACCACAGAAGTTCAGCAAGATCTGTTTGGTGTTCCAGAAAACGTCTCTCTAGCCCACTGTGTTGCACAAGACCTCGAGATGACTAAAGGAATCTCGTCCGTATTCAATAGAAAGTTCGGCCGCCTGGACGAGTTAAGGAATCAACAACCTAAAATTGGAAGAGTATTGCTATTGGAAGATGGTCCTCGATCTTTGCTGTATATAGTGACCAGGAAGTCTTATACGGACACGCCAAGCTACGAGAACATATGGCGTGCTCTAACTAATTTGAAGAAAATGGTCTGTAATTATGACATCAAAGATTTGGCTTTACCAAAAATTGGCCATGCAGTAGAAAATCTGGATTGGAAGATTGTGAGAAGCATGCTGGAAGTGATCTTCAGAGAAACTGGCGTACGGATTACTGTGTGTTGCATGAACCCGAAGATGTCATACCCTTCAAAGACAGTAGACTGTTACTTCTTTTCTAGGGGTGTATGCAGAGCTGGAGAATCCTGTAGATTCCGCCATCCTGGGCCATCTAGAGTTGCTGATCGGGACGCTCAGATCTTAAGAGGGGAGCAGTGTAACAAAATAATTATTGACCTACCCTCGTATACCAGCTCCCGTCTCCGCACAGACAGAACACTATCGATGTTTCGAGATACGCCGATGCAGCGCCGATGACGTGCAAGCGGTCACATGGACATAGCTGGAGATATATAGATATTTCTGGAATATCTGTATCGCATATATAAATAGGACATATTTGTAAATAGAGTTAGTCTTAAGCTAAAGTTTGTAAAGTAAACTTGTATAAATAAATAATAAAGTCGTATATAAATACGAACCGTTAGTTTTATTGTAATTATAAGTAATTACAATAGTCACGTTACAATACGTTTTGTCTATCGGTTGTCTGACAATCTGGCGTCGTGTCCCGCCCAATCCCACTTGAGCGACGCGATTCTTTCGACGGCGTCCGTTGTTTTTGTTCTACGACGTATTTCTTCGTTTGGGATTCGATACCTCAGGGAGACACCCAACATCTGGCGCTCCATAGCCCTCTGAGTTATGCGAATCTTGTTCACTACCTTTTTTGTGAGTGTTAATGTTTCCGCTCCATAAGTGAGTACAGGCAATACACACTGGTCAAAGATTTTCCTTTTCAGGCATATAGGTAAGTCCGATTTAAATACATAGCTCAGTTTACCAAACGCTGCCCAGGCTAATCCTATGCGACGTGGGAGCTCGCACGTCCGGTTATCTCTTCCCAACCGGATATCAACAACAATATTAGGATTTAACACCAGATTAGTCATTATTTGCGTCTTGTTGATATTAATCTTTAGTCCGACCTCTAAGGAAGCCTGATATAACGTGTTCAACATTATTATTGCATCATCCATACGATCGGCTATAAGGACGATGTCATCTGCGAATCTCAAATGACTGAGCTTCTCTCCATTTATATTGATACCATATTCGTTCAGATCTGCCTTCTTAAAAGTTAAGTGTGTTCTAAAAGGGTTGTAAACAGCTTTGGTGAGATGGTGTCTCCTTGCCGTACTCCTCGCTGCATACAGAATTTATTAGTTTGTTGATCACAGAGTCTTACGCTAGCCGTTGCATTGTGGTAGATGTATTTTATCATGTTAGTGTAGCGATGGTCTATTCGGCATTCTGTCAATGCTTTTAACATTTTCTGCTGGTTTATGGTATCGAACGCTTTCTCGTAGTCCACGAATATCAGTGCCAATGGTTTGTTGTATTCCGCCGACTTCTCTATCAAGTTTTTTATTACCAGTAAGTGGTCGTTAGTGCTATATCCGGATCTAAACCCAGCTTTTTCTCTAGGCTGATAGAAGTCTAACTTAGCCTACAGTCTTTTTTTGATAATTTTTGTTGTCCAGAAACTCTACCGACAAACGAAGACAGGAGATGCCTCAGATAATTTGAAGACAATTTAACCCAATTCACCTAGTCCGAAAATGCTTCTAAAGGGTGCTAGAGCTCTTTGAAGATTGCGTCATGAAATTAGTTTTTCTTAAATACCTCCAGAACGCTTCTATTTAGAAAAACGAAAATTGGTGTGCCTGTTTACTTTCCAGAAATGAATCGATTCCATCCATTGCTAATTTCTAGTACCGGTCATAGGCGTCCGTTTTGGGTAGAGCAACGGGTATTTTATCGCATAACTTTTTTGTCCTTAACTTTTATGCATTTTTGACACCGGAACATTAAATTGTGAGGTATTCTAGTACTAAAAGGTACTCTTGCTTTAAGTCGGTAAGACACACCGTTTTCTAGAACAATTGATTTGAAAGTTTTTCGTTTTTGGAATTTGAAAAAAAATTGAAAGAACTTTTCAACAAAAAACGAAGTATTTTACCAACATAAAGTAAGAGTAACTTTTAGTACTCGAATACCTCAGAATTTAATAATCTAGTGTCAAAAATGCTCAAAAATTCAAGACAAAAAAAGTTATGCTATAAAATAACTGTTGACCTACCCAAAACGGAAGCCTATGACCAGTACTAGAAATTCGCAATTAATGAAATCGATTTACCTCTGGAATATAAATAAATGTACCAGTTCTCGTTTTTCTAAACAGTTTTTTTTTATTTTTTTTTTAATTCAAAAAGCGAAAAATTTTCAAATCGATTTTTCTGGAACACGGTATGTCCTACCGATTTAAATCAAGAGTACCTTTTGGTACTAGAATACTTCACAATTTAATAATCCAATGTTATAAATGCATAAAAGTTAAAGATAAAAAAGTTATGCGATAAAATAACCGTTGCCCTACCCAAAACGGACAGCTATGATCGGTAGGTACTAGAAATTTGAAATGGATGGATTGGATTTATATCTTGAAGATAAATACGCGTACCAATTTTTGTTTTTCTAAATAGAAGCGTTCTGGAGGTATTTAAGAAAAACTAATTACAAGACGCCATCTTCAAAGAGCTCTAGCTCGCTTAGGAAGCATTTTTGGACTAAGTGAATTGGGTTAAATTATCTTAAAATTATCTGAAGAATATCCTGTCTTCGTTTGTCGGTAGAGTTTCTGGGCACCCTGTATATGTGTGATAGCAGACTGATAGGACGGTAGTTTTTTAGATCTGTTATGTCACCTTTCTTGTGCAATAAAACAATGTCTGCATTGTTCCATTGGGAAGGGGTTTTTCCTTGGTAAATGCATTCGGTGAAAAGTTTGGCCAAAACCTGGATAATTTTATTTCCACCTTGTTTGATTGCCTCGGTCACTACTCCGTCATCGCCAGGGGATTTATTATTTTTCATTTCTGAAAGTGTCTTTTAAACTTCGTATGGTGATACTTCTGGCATTAATTCTGATCCCTGGTTTGTGATTTTGGGAAGGGGCTGATCTTGCCTTGCGGTGGTGCTCTCATACATTTCGCGATAAAACGATTCGACAACCTTAAGGATTTCGGTTGTATCCGTAGCAATGTTGTTGTCTTTGTTTCTTATTCTGTACATATTTTTGTTGCCAATGTTATTCGTATTTCGCCGCAAAACTTTTAAACTTTTGTTTTCTTGAATTATTTGAGATATTTCTCTTGTAGTGTTTTCTTTTATATCTTTTCGGATTGATCGGTGGATATCTTTATTTAATTTCCTCAGTGTTGTGTAGTTGGAGTCGTATTTTTCCGTCAGTTGTCTTCTTTTACTTAGTAACTCTTTGGTATTTTGGCTTAGTTTTTCTTTATGGGTCACGACCGTCGGGCAGCACTCCCTTTCGTTTTCTTTTAGTGCCTTCGTAATGAGATTATTTGCTAGTTCGATGTCTTCTATTTCGTTTTCTAAGTCTTGTATATGTTTGTTTAGTCTATCTTCATAGAGGTCATTGTTTTCTGGGGGAATCCATTTCTTCTTTCGTGTTTTGAAGATCATCTTTGTTCTTTCCACTTAGCTGCAGTACTCTGTATTTACTGTGCCTCATAACGTGACCCAAGTATTCCAACTTTGTTTTCTTTATAGTTATTCCTACCTCTCTCTCTCTTTACCTATCCGGCGTAGTACCTCCTCGTTGGTCACGTGCTCGGTCCATGATATACGTAATATAGGTCGGTAAGGTTACATTTCGAAGACCTCTACTTTTTTCTTTAATTTTGCGGTCACTGTCCACGCCTCCATTCCATATAACAAAACCGGTAATACATAACACTTCAGAAGTCGGATTTTGAGAGGTAGTGTGTAGTGATGTTGATTATAGTTACTTTCGAGTATTCGTTACAAATCGTTACTTTTGTATAAAGTAATCATTTACAGTATTCGTTACTATGATTACTTTTGTTACTTTTATATGTGAGTACCAGTAATCATATCGAGAATCTTATTTCTCAGTAGGTAGGTAGATATTTTGTATAAAGTAATCATTTACAGTATTCGTTACTTTGATTACTATGATTACTTTTGTATTTGAGTACCGGTAATCATATCGAGAATCGTATTTCTCAGTAGGTAGGTATTTTGTATAAAGTAATCATTTACAGTATTCGTTACTTTGATTACTATGATTACTTTTGTATTTGAGTACCGCGCGGTAATATCTAGAATCGTATTTCTCAGTAGGTAGCTATTTTGTATAGGTATTCCGATAGAACAACGACCTTCACCGATCTGCTGAAGGGATAAAAATGATTTGATTATTATGATTACTTTTGTTACTTTTGCATTTGAGTACCGGTAATCATATCGAGAATCGTATTTCTCAGTAGGTAGGTTTGTATAGGTATTCCGATATAACAACGACCTTCACCAATCTGTTTAAGGGATAAAAATGATTTGATTACTATGATTACTTTTGTTACTTTTGCATTTGAGTACCGGTAATCATATCGAGAATCGTATTTCTCAGTAGGTAAGTATTTTGTATATCATCATTATCATCATTATTAAGATCTAAGCTGCTGAAAAGACAATCTAAATTAAGACTGTACATGTCAATTATTCGTCCAGTTGTTACATATGGGAGTGAAACATGGACTCTACATCACCGAGAAATAAATAAATTGCTGATATTTGAAAGGAAAGTCCTCAGAATGATATTTGGTCCTCAAAGAGATGAATTGACAGGAGAGTGGAGAAGGCGCCTCAATGCTGAATTGGTGATTCTGTGTGATACTGAAAACATCGACAGACATATAAATGCTAACGGGATAAGATGGACAGGTCATGTAGTAAGATCACAGGAAGACAGAGCGCTAAAGACAGTGTTCTTCGAGAGACCAGACGGTAGAAGATCAGTGGGCCGTCCCAGAAAAAGATGGAAGGATGATGTTAAAACCGATCTATCTAGGATTGGGGTACAACAATGGCAAATCGAAGCGCAAGATCGCAGACGATGGAGGGCCATAGTGGATGCAGCGAAGACTCACCCCGAGTTGTAAAGCCAGTCAAGAAGAAGTATTTTGTATAGGTATTCCGATATAATAACGACCTTCACGAAGTACGAAGTAATCAGAGTAATCAAAGTAGATACAATAGTCGTTACTCGCTCTGTTACGATTGGTACGAACTAATCAGAGTAATCAAAGTAATCAAAGTAAATATAATAGTCGTTACTCGCTCTGATACGATTGGTACGAAGTAATCAGAGTAATCAAAGTAATCAAAGTAGATACAATAGTCGTTACTCGCTCTAATACGATTGGTATGAAGTAACGAAGTAATCAAAGTAATCAAAGTAGATACAATAATCGTTACTAGCTCTGATACGATTGGTACGAAGTAACGAAGTAATCAGAGTAATCAAAGTAACGATTTGCCTCTCTGTATAGTAAGCGTTACTTTCGGTAAATTCGTAAGTAACGAGTACTTTGTAACGAATAGTTACTTTTTCAACATCACTAGTAGGGTGAGGCTGTTAGAGGTGAAAATTTTCTTCATGCTAATGAACGACGCCATTGCTTTTTCTATTCTTATACGTATTTCCTTCGCTTGATCCCAACTTGAATTAACTGTTGTTCCTAAGTAGACATACGATTTCACGTGTTTAATTCTTTGATTGTCTAATATCAGTTGTCTAGGTCGTTGTTGGGTTTTGCTTACTAACATCCATGTTGTGTTTGTGATGTGCACTTGTTTTTTGTATCTTACTCATTAGGCAACTCAGTTCCATCATGCTACTCGCTAGAATCACAGTATCATCAGTTCAACGCAGAGAGAAATTAACTAATGGATTTCTGTTCGGTCTTTTATACTGTAGGAAACGGTACAAGAACATGTGTTGAGGAATACATGGGCAAAATCTAGACGAAAAGTGTATATTATCGTCAGAGATGTGCTGTATGTACATCGATCAACGTTTTTTTGTTTTACAGATTCTTGCAACACTTCCTGCAATGCGTTGGGCTGAACCAGTAAGCCAACTAGTCCTTCAGCTCACAGATGCTTGTCATCTATATCACCGACAACATTTCTCAGCGGTATTAGGTTGTCAGTACTTAGTAGGACTCGATGCTGGTTTAGGATTTGGTGTTTGCCAGATCGAGGACCAAATGTTATCTGCAGCCAAGAATCTGGGCGTCGAACAAGCATGTCGCAGTTATGCCAGGTGAAAACGTGAATTTCTTAATGGTGTCTAAATGTATATAGTTTGTTTTTGTTTTAGATGTTGCAAAATGTTGGATCAGAAATGGACCAGGCCATTTGCTGATATGTTAAATAAGGTTAAATTGCAGCTAGAACAATGCCTTGTTGGGCAAGCTGATAGACTGATCAGGAGTCATGCTTGGCTGAGACTGGATACTGCCTTAAGGTAAGTGTCACACATCTTAATTTCTGTCTCCTTGGACAAAGAAGGCCTATAAGTAATACATTCATATCTGTTCACAGAACTCGCATAAAAGAACTTACCCCGCACCTCGAACCCACTAGTCGACTGCCCCGAGCAACGATGTTCCGCAATAAAAAGCCCCCCAACCAAAAACCAAACGTCCAAAGCCCTGCCTTAAGCTCGTCCGACTCCTCGCGCAATTCCAGCCCCGGAATGAACCAACAGAACCGTTTGAATGGCACCAACGGTAGTCCCTCCCTTCGAAGAAGCCTTCTCCTAGCCGCCAAGGCTCCCCAAGTCCCTCCGAGTCCCTCCATACACCGAAGAAGTACCTTAACCCAGCCGACGGCTGCCAGTGCTGCGAAATCGACGAAGGGGCCCATCAAGGCAGTGCCAAGGGCTGGTGTGAGCAGAGATAGGAATGGAGGTAAGTTTCTTTAAAATGAGTTGGCTTCTAGCTCTGGTCCGACCCGGTTCAGTTATCTAGATTAGGTCTTCTTCTCCTTCATGTACCATGTCCTTTCACAACGATGGTTACCATCATAGCCATCTTAATTTTATGCACTGCCGCCCTAAATAGCATGCTTGTATCAATACTATGCCATCTATTTATTAAAATATATTTCTGTCAATTTTTAGCAGTTAACATTAAACCACCGCTTCAAGCACCCGTTCCCAAACCTGTTACCTCAAAGAAATCCTCAACGACTGTCTCTAGGAACACCAGCTTAGGAAAGAAAGACGCCCCATCGTCCCTGGCCACCAAAAGACCTGACAGCAGGTCCAGCTCACCTCTAAAGAGCGACAGCCTCGCTAGCTCACCCAGAAAAATCGACAGCAGAGTGACGTCACCCATCAAAGCGACCGTTCGCAGCCCATCACCTCTAAAAAACGCCGGTACATCGCCTAGAAGAGTGACGAAGAGCACGCAGGCTGCAAAGCCTGTACAGACGTCGAAGACTGCGCAGGCGGCGAAAACTGCGCAGGCTTCGAAAGCTGCGCAGGCGTCGAAAGCTGCGCAGGTGTCGAATCCTGTACCTGCTCCGGTCATGCAGAGGTCGAGCACGTTTTTGAAAGAAGAGCCAACGGTGATTGGTAAGGTTTTGTAATTAGAATTTCTAATAGGCGGGGTTTTGCAGAAAGTCGTTTTCAAGGCCTTGGTTTGGAGCTATTATGTAATATTAAAGTAGTTTTTTGAGGAATATATAAATATTAAAATAAAATATTTTGTAGGATGATATAGATATATAACAATGTTCTTAACGAGGGCCGAACATTTGTGAGGTTATGTTTTAATTGATATTATCATATAATATGATTTATTACGAAACAATCTAAAATTATGGGAGTGCGAAGTGGATAAGAGTCTTCCATCATATAAGGGAAGGCAACACAGGATTGTAGAGTTCGAGGAGGATCATATTGTGACGGGCATTACAGTCGCGACTCAATTCATTTGCGCTATTTGGGCCCAAATGACCTATAAAAGCTCATTTGGGAGCCCTTATAGCAATAATATAATTGGGAGCAATAATATACAGAGTGGCATAAATATACTTATTCGTAGCTCTTGCCGCTAGTTCCAAAAATGAAAAAAAAAACATTTTTCTCACGTTCTATATAACTAAAATAATTGATGTTTCGTAATTGGCACAAAACAAATTATCCAAATGTACAGTAATTCACTTGATTTTTTATAGAATACCACGCCCCTTCGTCTTGGATTCGTTACATAATCACATAAACAGTTATTAATTGAATTAGCATCAATTTTCTGCCAAATTACCCGTGATTGCCTTAATTAATATTGCTAATTAACTTCCTCGAGAGTAAAAACACTTAATTACTTATGAATTTTTATGAGTTAGCACTTGTACGTATAATACGCGCAGAACTACTATCGTCTGACGTCATCAATGCAATTGTACTATATAATCATCAATAATTGTAGGTTTTTGCGACCGCTATTTTATAAGGGTATAATTATATTCGGGGTTTATAGCAGCGAGCTACAACTGAATCAGACAAATACATACTAGGGTGGTTCGATAAGTACTTCACTTAGCCTCCAAAAGAAAAACGAAAATTTTGGAAACACGGTGATCTATTTCTGAACATAGTTTCTTTTTAGCTCGATACACTTGAGCCGTGCTCCAACTTCTTTAACCAGCCTGACCAACCAGTCTGCAAAGTAGAGGCTTCCATGGAGGAGATGAGACTTCCATTCGACTTAAATTTCTGACTTCGAGTGACTTTTTCATGTTTGGAAATAAAAAAAAGTCTTCAGGACCAAATCTGGAGAATATGGTGGATGGGACAGCAGTTCGTACCCCAATTCTACCAATTTAGCCATGGCACCGGCGGAGGTGTAAGCCGGTGCGTTGTCATCGTGGAAGAGCATTTTTTCTTTTTTCCCCAATTGGCACTGTTTTTTTGTACAATGGTGTGAGTTTTTATTAAATCTCACCCCACCGTGGCAAAAAGGGTTTAATTATTACCTTTTGCCTAATTGGACATAGGTAAATATTTTAGGACCACCCCTTTACGTCCCCCAAATCAGAGAATGTCCTTCGATTATACAAAACAGTGAACTTTTAGGAGAACTGGTTCTAAGATTTAATTTGGTCGGGTTTTATAGTTACTAATTAACACGATATGAAGGGTTGTGCACACGAGAAATAAAAGTGATAAGTGAACAAAACATTTATTAACAACAACGAGTTTAACAAATGCACGGAATTAACGATTAATTGTCTTAGTAGCGAAAGCGAGAGAGTATTATACACATTAGGTGCCGTCTTAAAATTTAGAGTGCGAGGTAATTATTGCGAGCGGGAGAACAACAGAGAAAACACACGAACTAGTCGCCTTGGACCCTCAGAGGGGACTGCTCGTTCTATTCAAAATCACTGCAATAATATCTTAATTTACACTTTTCTGTCTGAAAAGGGGACACACACATGTTTTTCTTAGTTCGCAAGTCAGATGCCTCTTCTAATAGCAACCACATGTGCGTTATCTTTTGTGCTAACGCTAACACTCAAGTTTTCAGAGAAATAATTCTTTCAAACACAATACAGATTGTCCCAACAGGTTTACAAGAGAGATTTACAAAAATGCAAATTAATTTAACTGTTGTTTTCACAACATGCAATTCGGCGTGGAATCAGCCCAATAATGCTGCATAGTAAAGCCCTGTGGCCGTTTTGCCTTTCCAGGAAGTTGATATATATCCCATCTTGTGAATCCCAGAAAACGGTGGCAATCACCTTTCCGGCCGATAAGACAGTTTTGTCGCCTTCGGAGCGTGTTCGCGGGGTGGCGTCCACTGTATCGACTGTTCATTGGTCTCTGGCGTGTCCTAGTGGATCAGGAAACATAGGATAGTTATGAAACAACGTAGAAACTCCTTCGGACTACGCTCGAACAGCCTAAGGTGGTCTCTTGGTTGCGGTTATTATCCTATCTGAGAAAACGCGGCAAAAGATCCAGAGGAAGATGTCCAGTACGATGGTCGGAGAAAGGACATGACTATTTACTCATTCTCCGAAGCAAAACAATACGCACAGGAGAGAGATAATTGGCGATTGGAGAAAATCAAATTACATCCCAGCAAACAGGTTTGAGCCCAGTTACGTGATAATTACGTTAAATTTACGGCAAATTTCAACGAATACGTAACTCGGAGATTTATGACGGGAAAAAAACGTATTTCAGTGCCAAATCATTCACCAATATATTTTTGATTCCTTTATACATGTTTGACATTAGAATAATATAAAATCATAATGACGAATATTGTACATGTTTTTTATCATAGGTGTGAATGTCGGTTACATCGCAAAGGTACGTTTATTTCACGTAATAATCACGAAACAGAAATAACTTCCTTTGGTTAAATTTTGAGAAATATTTTTGAAAACAAAATTTTACAACGGTGTTGGTTAAATACGTATAGCTTGAATTTTACTCCCTGTATTTTATGGACGTCGAAAAATTAGATGTATTCCACGTAAAGTAATGTAAATAATACAATATTTAAACAAAAAGTTTATGATTTCGCTTTTAAAATCATTTAGCATAACTATTTCAATCCAACCTTGATTTGAAGCTATTTTTGCTATTTTTTTTTTCTTTAAAAATATCACAGCTAAAATGATGTCGAGTCTAATTTTCAAATCGCGCGCGGTGATGACGTACTACCAAGCCTTTCTCCTCCTTTAAATACTATCACGTGACCACGATACGTGATTAACATAGTTGGTTCGAAAACTAAATTAATCGATTTATCGAATAATAGATACGTTTCGATAGGATTATTTTTTTATATTATTCTGGTATTGAAATAGATTTTTAGTAAGACCAATTAGGTAATAGCAGAAGAAATTTAAAAACAAAAAGAAAATATGTAATACTAATTTAAAGTAAGTAGAATAGTTTAACTGTAATTTAAAAATAATCGATTTTTATAATCGATGAGCATAACCTCTAATTCTCTAATATCAGCTTCTCACATTTCTCCTCACAACAAAAAGTGAAAGTGAAACGTGAAGAGCTTTATTTCCCTCGTTTTATTTTAGGCGGGTTTATTTATAATAATGCCTTTCGTATTAACGTTTACCTCACTGCTCGAGGGTTGAAGTGTCGTCAAAATAAAAAGTGACCTGTGTTGTGTTTTGTGTTGGCAAATTTTTTAATGCGTCTTTAGGTCGGTAGCATTTTTGGTTCATTATCTTGTATAATAATTATACAAGACAAATGTTTTAAAGTCTCTAAATTCTACTAAATAAATACATTGTTAATACTTTATAGGCTTGTTTTATTTATGTCATATGAGGATAATAATTACATGATTAGTAAGTTAATTAAGGTCGAATTATTTACGTGAACCGAAAGATATGTTGATCAACACGTATTTGCAACGTGAATTTCCCGAAACATTTTATTGGTATTTAAGGTGAATAACACGTCTATTGAAGACGAGTTATTCACGTAATTTAAAGACGTATTTTCAATGTGACATTCCAACCAAATTTTCACGTGAAATTCACGTAAGCAATTTACGTATATTGGTGACAAATGTACCACAAATTCACGTAATTAACACGTCGGTCTGTTTGCTGGGATGACGCCACGAAGGAGAAAATATAGAGAAGGACACACACTGTTTATGTATGTTGACTCATAGTTTTTGAATTTTGCTCGTGATCGTGATTTTCTGTTCACTGCACCTTTTCTTGTCTTTATGCTGCTTGCTGTGTATATTTTTTATTAGTAACTACTATTTTTCGAGTTTGCGTTGTAGTGCAGGTAAGCGATGAGGGAGCGGGTGTAAATATAATCTACTTATGATCTTCTTCGGGTATCTGTGCCAATTCTACTATACAGTAAGCACCACGCTACTAGATACATGGGTAGGTACCTAATAGCTATGCTTATGGGCTAATCCGGTCCGTTCTCAGATGTGACTTTCATGTTTATCATGTTACTGTCAAGAAACTATCCAAAATATTTGTTTTTCCAAAAAAAATACAATAAATAATATAATAGTATTGTTACTCTACTTTAAAATAACTTAACTTAACTGTCACTAGACATAAAAGTAAACAGTGCAATAAGTGAACGGTCCAGCATGTATTAGCTCAATGGTCCCGTGTGTCTAGTAGCGTGGCGATTGCTGTATATAAATGATAGTATCAGTTAAAATAAAAAAATCGTTTCGTACTTTCTGCAAAGGTCTAGCCCTAGCCTAATAGTCTGTACATTCCTAGTCCCTTATTTTTATTTGATCTCGTTAGGATGTAGATCGTAGATCATAATATTTGTGATATTTGTTTTAAAAGTTTTAAATTGTAAAAAGTACACGAGCTTTTATACGTCGTGCTAAAGAGAGTGTCGAGTAATTTTTGGACAAACACGACATTTGGCCATTTGCGGTTCACTTTGCCGTATTCTCCACATATAAAAGAAAAAGAGGCAATAATGTAAACAACATGTTTTCTCCACATATAGAAGAGGCAATAATGTAAACAAAATTGTATGGATCTTAAAATCTTAATAAATTTTTCATTCAACACAACATACAGTTATCTTTAAAACGGTCCTGTGACGAGGCCGGTGTTATGGTGATATTTACATTGTTGTCAGATCTTCCGTTTTTCTGAAAATCTAATGAATTTCTTTATTTCAAATAGATCAGCCTGTATATTTTTTGGCTTTGGAAGTCCTTAAGAAATACTGATTATTTTTCATGTACCTAATGTTCCCTATAGCGACACGCTTCATTTATTATTTTTTTAATTGTTAATGTTACATATTAACTTTTCTCAAAACGAAAGAATACGTCTCATGTTAAATTCACATGTGTTTTTCGTTCCTAAAATACAAAACCAGATTGTATAAAATTAATGTCTTTTTCAAGGAAACACAAATTGCCAGATTGGCCACGCTCTTTATGTCAACTTCTTAAAAACTACAGAAAGGTTCTCAGCTTTTAAAACGCCAGATTTAGTAATTTATCGCCTTTTCTAGCCACATGGTAGAACCGCATACATGAAGACATAATAGTGTTGTGGTCTCGGTCAGTATCGACACAGCGGGCACGCAGCGCAGTTACACCCTCGCTAAAATACCAAACCCTTACGAGATATAAACGAAGCACGCTTGTTTACCCAAAATAAATAAATATATTACTCTTCGTTGTTTTACACTTACTTTAATTTCATAATTATTGTTTCCGTAAACCACCAACAGAACATTCCCTATACATAAATGCCATAATTTCGAAGTGATTGCTACATTTACATATCTTCGCAGAGTTAACATAATACATTAAATGAATAAATTCGTTTAATTTAAATAATGTTCAATAATTTATATCCTAACAATATCATAACAAGATCTATGTCAATAAGTTAGTAAACTATTTCAGTTTCCTTCAATAAAAAAGGGACCACTTGTTTTGTCGCTTATTATTCCAGTCCTTACATTAAGTTTTTCTGGATACTGTGTGTGGCATTCACGCATCCAACGAGGATTCTTACGTGGCCAGTATCTATAATTATGCCGATTTAAGTTTCCATTCTTACGGACTTCGAAAGACAAAAATATACAGGGAGATTTATTTGAAATAAGAAAGTTCATTAGATGTCCAGAAAAACTGAAGATCTGACAACAATGTAAATATGTAAAATGCAATTGAAGCGTCCCATACTTAAAACACACTGTATTTTAGTGTCCAATGTGTTTGTTGTATGTTCAAAAATACTCTTAACCTCAAGGCACCAAACTATGTAACTTAAAATCCTTTATGGTAAGGTGGAAAATATTTATAAGCCATATTTCCAAAAACGTCATAGCTAACATTTTAGTTCGTTTTTAAATCGGTAGATTTACTAAAAACATTTTTGTGGCAGAACAGATTTGGTTTATTTATTCATAGATAAGACATACACTTTTAGATCTTAATTTTTTAATAGAATTTATCGTTTTTTGTGTTTTTGTATTGATATTTTATGATGAATGTAAATCATAAAGCAGACACACATTTTTTTAGTAACGTTTTTTTAATGATTTGTGATATTTTGGTTTTAAATGCACAGTTGTAACCATAGACATTATAATACCTAGATCACTATTTTACCAGTGAATTCAAATTAAACAATGCAGTTTTCTTCTCCTATAGTGGTTTATAAATTAAGGGGCTATCCTAGTGTAAAAGTACGAAATTCATATACTTTTTTGGGAATTTCTAAAATAAAAAGTACTGTACATACCAATTGTTTTGAAAATTTGCATGAGCATTTATTATAAAAAGAAGTAATGTAAAAAATTTTCATAAAAAAATATTTAAAATTAAACAATTTATGCGCCATCTACTAGCACCGTCAAAATAAAAACATGGTTCCACTGCTGCAGTGATTGGGATTAATAGAGATCCTGAAACATAAAATTTCAAAGTTATTATTGAAATACAAGTTATTTTCTATACCATCAACTAGGGGTCTTTTAATCGGATAAAAAATGTCAATTTGTCGGTTTTTGAAATTATTGAAAATGTTTTAACTAATTTAAAAAAAAAAAGAATGTGTGTGTACTTTGTACGCACGTAAGAAGTTATACTTCTATTATATGATTATATGATTATAAACGAAATTAATATACTTTTTATTTATATTTTATTTAAATATTAAATTAATTTATACTTAATACTTCTCAAACATTTTTATTAAAACAGTGCCAAAAATTAAAATAATAAAAAAATAAAACACACACAAAC
This sequence comes from Diabrotica virgifera virgifera, assembly GCF_917563875.1. Taxonomy (NCBI): domain Eukaryota; kingdom Metazoa; phylum Arthropoda; class Insecta; order Coleoptera; family Chrysomelidae; genus Diabrotica; species Diabrotica virgifera. Next base: position 6,893,485 of record NC_065451.1, on the reverse strand, counting down.
ACATTAAAAATGCCACAAATGATTTCTGAACATTAATTGTCGGAAAAATTTTTAACTAAATACGTATTTTCTGAAAATAAAATTATATAATAAATATACTTACAATCATAAAATGTATAAAAAAAAATAAAAAAATAAAAGTTTCTATTGGGATTCGAACCAACTTACCACGCGGCTGGTATTTGCGTTGTATTGGGATTCACCCGCATTAAAACTGCACCACAGAGGCAGCTTGTCATTATGTGCGAAGATCGTCTAACTAAACAGATTAACCTTTTGACATTTTTAACTTATGTAAATCAAATTATTTTGATTTTGAATTGAAATGATTTAGAATTGAAAAAATACAACAAAACATAGGGTAAGAAGACAATATATTAGGTGAATATTGATATAAATTTTGATGGTAATCAAATTATGTAAAAAAAAGTATTACATACTACTTATGTATTTTGGTAGGTTCAAGGTAGGTATCGGAGCCCGTATAACGACTAATACATTTCGCAATCACTTGCGTCGTGCAAAGTGGCTATGTTCAAATATCATAACAAAATTTGATCAACTATTTATAAAACACTTACCAGTGAAAGATTCTTTAGCTTTGAATAAGCGAGATCTGCGGCACTCATACTAGGCACAGTTTGATGAGCTTTCACATTGGCATGCAACAATCATCTCTTCTATGTAAATAAGTCCAAAAATATAATATGAAAACTATTTAAAAAGGCAGTATAACCATTAACTAACTTTTTGTTTGTTGTTTCTCTTCCTACAAATTTTAAAACGCAACAAGCATACATTATAACCAAACGCAGTCCCACAGCTGCCATATTGGATAATTTTTGTCATGTCATTTGAACATCCAATCAGAACAAAGTTATAATGCGCATGCGCCCGGTCGCTAGGTTTTCCCATATAAAATTTCACCGTCATTACGCCCGTAAAGAAGTATAACTTCAAAAATTCAACACTTTGTCATTGTTCCAAATTTTAATATTTTTCAAAAATCCTAGTTAATGGTATAAGAAATATATTTCAATAATCACTTTGAAATTTTACGTTTCAGGATCTCAATTAATCCCAATCACTGCAGCAGTAGAGCCATGTTTTTATTTTGACGGTGCCAGTAGATGGCGCATAAATTGTTTAATTTTCAATATTTTTTTATGAAAATTGTTTTACATGCACTTCTTTTTATATAGTCGGTTCGCTAAACTCAGACGCAACTGGCTAGATATTTTAGTCGATAATTTTTTTGTTTTTTGCCAATTTTGCAAAATTTGGCAAAATTACTAACTATTTAGTGATTATTGACTATTTAGTAATTATTTTTTGCCAATTTTACTAAAATTGGCAAAATTACAGACTAAAATATCTAGAAAGTTGCGTCTGAGTTTAGCGAACAGACTATAATAAACGCTCGTGCAAATTTTCAAAACAATAGGTAGGTACAGTACTTCTTATTTTAGAAATTCCCAAAAAAGTATAATATACTTTTTTGGGAATTCAAATTATGAATTTCGTACTTTTGCACTAGGGTAGCCCCTTAAATTGATAGCTAAAAATTTCTTCTTTTTTAGTTTTATTATACTATGTATGAAGATGCAGGTTCACTTTTTAGAAACTATAGTGAGCGATATGAGATATAATATATACAGTGATGAGCGTGCTAATAACCGGCAAAATAGCGCAAAAGATGGAAAACATATTAAATTGTGAGATAAAAAGAAATAAAACTAGTAGAGTTGTTAAATTTAGCGATAGTAACATTTAATGATTAATTATTTATATGGGAAATAAGCCACAATTAAAATGAAAAAAATAATTTTATTAACGTTTCGACGCCCAAATCGGGTGCCGTTGTCAAAATACAAAATATTACTAAAATAAACTAAAGTGTTGTTGCTAAGCAAAAAAAATTCTTCTAATAATTTATTTAATCTCACTCATTTATATTGGCAATTCAGACATATATTATACATTTTAAAGTAGAAGACTTTAAAATGATATTGCCAATATTTATGAGTTGCGTTCCTGGGACGACTTACTGAAAGATAGTTCATTCGATTACATGAAATTAACCCCAACTCAAGAATATCCGTCATAAAAAATTATAGCATGTGATATGTCTTTAAAAAGACAACCAAATGCAACGACAGTAAAATTCTCGCGTTAGAGACTTCATAGTAAATCACAAGGGAAAACCAGGAAAAACCCTGTGATAAATAAATAAATAAATGTCGAAACGTTAATAAAATTATTTTTTTCATTTTAATTGTGGCTTATTTCCCATATAAATAATTAATCATAAAAATGCCACAAGGAAATAGCTTCAGAACAACAGTAACATTTAAATTGACATTATATTGATTGTTTCCCACCTTTAGATGTATCAGAGGAGAATGTCAACTAAAACTGTCACTGTGATAGTGGCATTTCTCAAATTCGTTCGATACGTCTAAAGGTGGGAAACAATCAATATAATGTCAATCTATAAGTTACTATCGCTAAATTTAACACCTCCACTAGGTTCATCTCTTTTTATCTCACAACTTAATATGTTTTCCATCTTTTGCGTTATTTTGCCGGTTATTAGTACGCTCATCACTGTATTATAGCATAGTTCCCCGTCAGTAACAAGTTTTATTACTTGGAATATAAGTTAGGGATTTCTAGGGGAAATTAAAGCTCCAGTCTAGGGTGATTCTGAAATTTCATCTGGCAACCCTGGCGCGCAGGCTAGGTATTGTATTAAATGTTTATGGTTATCACAGTATGTTATGTAACCTAACCTAACCTAGAATGTTGCTGTTATCAAATTATTTCACGTGATTTAATTCATTACTTTTCGTAACTATTTTACCCTTAAGAGGGTATGGTTTGAAATCAACATTTCAAGCGCTTTTATGGTTTTTTTTTAAACTATGGTAGAATAATTTTATTTTTAAATGAAATAACCATATTCAGTACGATTCAAAAAACATTTAAAAAAATGTCAAGGCAAAATAATGAAAAATAAGCCAAAGGAGGAAAATTTTTACAGACACCCAAAATTAACGATTTTTGAGTTTTTGGTATTACTCAGAAGTCAAAATAACGAAATTTTTTGTAAAATCAATATATTTATTATTGTTAAACAAAAAATAAACATAAAACCAAAAATTTCTAGACAGTGTTACCTCACGAAATGTCTAAAGAAAATGTATGCAAAATTTTAAGTGGGCCGGTCAAGTAGTTTTTGAGTTACAATGTCAACCGCCGTTGAAAAAATCTTTTTTGTCTGTCAAATCGTAAAGTGATACACACCGGCATATGATTTTGAATCGCGGCGTAATTTACAAAAGAGCGCGTAGCTGCTACAAAGTGAGTCAAAGGTAGGGACATTAAACATGCTGCATTCCGGAAATTTTGCTCCAATCAATCTGAAATTTTCAGAGAGTATTCTTGAAGTTATGTACTTTCATTTAAAATATTAAAAAATCTAAAATTTTCAAACCATACCACTCTTCAAAATAGTAATACGATTAAATAGTAAAATACATAGTTAATAAGCTGAGATGGCAAATACAAAACAGAATCATTTTACTTCAATTATAAAGATAAACAAACTCAACCTCAGAAGTATTCGTTGGTTTTGTATAAACGCCTTTAATATACCCATTGTGATTTCTTAAAAACATACTTCCACTGATTTTGAGACTTTTATGCCTGGTTGCACCAACAAATCTTAAGCTCCAGCTTAGCCCAGCTCAGCTTATACATAGATAGGGCCGTTTTAAGCCTCACTTACTTTGCACCATAATTTTCGATTCTTATTGATCCAATTCACGTGGCAATCCATTGTGACAAGTTGAAAATTGATCTAAGACTCAATGGTGTAACGTGTATGTTTCGTAAGCTTAAGATATATTATGTTGGTGCAACCAGGCATTAAATACCCTCAGTTATATTAAGTGTAATACTGGTACCAAAGCAGTACCCAATATAAAAAAGTTTTCGAAAGACATTTTTTAATATAAATATGTTTAATTATTATGAAGATATTTATAAGAATTTTGCAATCGATAATGAATAAGAGTAATAAGATATTTGTGTATATAAAATTATTTATAACCGATTGGTACTGTGTTTATGTTGAGCGTTGGTGTACTGGTTCTTTTATCGACAAATTTTGACCATTTTGCGATATGTAATGCTAAGCTATTGATTCATAAACTACTGTTTTCTTAAAAAACTAAAAACAAATAAATATAAATTGTAAAATTCCCTCATCTTCCTTAGTCTCAGCATCCGTTATGGCTTGCCAATTGTAGAAGCCTCGGAGGTGTTACCAGAGAAGGTTCCCATTGTTTTCAATCTGGTAGGATGTAGAGTAACATCTTTTGATGATGTTTTATGTGCTATTAGATTGAAAACTTACTTTTTTGCTAGCAGTTGCCGCTAAGGCATCCCTGTCATTGCGTTCGTCGCAATCCGTGACTGCACGCCGGGGTTTGTCCTAGTTGGGTCAGAGAGAGCAGCATATGTGCCTCCTGATGAGAGACTAATAAGTTTCGAAACCGGTAGAGGTGCTTGCTGCACTCTCTGATTGAACTGGAATAATGATGCGGCTGTAGTTTCGTGTTGCAACGAAATTGAAAATGGTTATTCATTTTTGATTTACTGTTTTCTTCTTCTTCTTTAAGTGCCTTGTCGTGGTGCTCACTCCATAACACTGGTGGAGGTTCCAAAGCCAGGATGTTTTTCTGCGTCCGGGGCCGCGCTTTACCTCTATCTTTCCTCATCACGTGGGCAACGTACTCTAGTTTTCTTCGTTTTATGATATTCAGTACTTCTTTCTTTGTTTAGTCGCTGCATTACCGCTTGATTTGTTACTCTGTTCATCCACGATATCCTCAATATTCTGCGGTAAGCCCGCATTTCAAAAGCCTCAATCCTTTTACACATTGTTTCCGTGAGGGTCCATGATTCCATTCCAAAGAACAAACTGGTGAAGGCATAGCAGCGCAATAAGCGTATTCATAGCGTAATTTTAAGCCCTGTTGGTTAGTACCTTTTGCATTTTCCTCAATGATGTTCTCGCTTGCTCTATTCTGCACAGCTTTTTTTATTTCATTCTAATATATTGGTCCTTCGATCCGAAAATCGAAAATGATGATCAAGAACTGAAAAATAATGCCAAAACCGAAACAAACAGATATGGCAAACAATTTGGACGGAAACCTGAAATGGACGAACCAGATGTGGGCAAAAAAAGCAATCTGGAAAAATAAAATAAATTATAGAAACCTACAGAGATAAGAGATATGACAATTTAATTGTTTAATAATGAATTGGTCATATTGTTCGATCAAAACTATTATTTATAAAAATTTGTCGGTAAAAGAACGTTTTATTTGATTTATTTTTGTGTGATAAAACGAAAAATTATTTCTATTTTTTATTTATAGGGCAAGCTTATGCAATAATGTTGTCATTATTTAAAAATGTGCCTAAAATATTAAGGAACCGGGGACCTTTTTTGTAAAATGTTTTTTGTTGGTAAAAAAAGGATATCTTGAATAAAACTTGATGTTTACAGGATGGTCTATTCAAAAAAATTTAAAAACAAGTAAACTGACTTATATTTGCGGTATTTTGGTTGCGTTTCCTAGACACCTTTGCATCAATTTCTAGAAGGGAAAAATATATAAAAAACGACATAACAAGAATTGGTTAAGTCAAATAAAAGTGTTGTAAAAAGAAGAGAGAGAGAGAAACAAAGGGAAAGGGTATAAAGAACGACATAACAAGGAGTTGTTAAGTCAAATGAAGGTGTGGTAGAAGGAAACAAGCCAAAAATGTGTAAAGAACTGCATAACAAGAAGTGGTCAAGTCAAACAAAAGTGTGGAGAAAAGGGGGAGAGAAGAACAAGGGAAAATGTGTATAGAATGATATAATAAGTGGTTAAGTCAAATAAAAGTGAGGGAGAATGAAAAGAGGGAAACAAGGCGAAATGTGAAAACAACGACCTAATAAAGAAGTGGTTAATTCAAATAAAAGTGTGAACGAAGGAAGAAAGAAAGAAACAGTGCATATAAGAGAAAACCCAGCAAAAATCCGTAGTAGAAATGGTATTTTAGATCACAATATACTTACAGTTGTAAGGATTTTTAACTAAACAGATTTTTGAATTCATTTTGAGTTGATTATTTCCCTTTTATATATATCTTCCTTGGACAAGCTGGTTAAAACGGGACAGTGTTGCCCTTTCAATGTATACTAATGCTATCCTGTAAACATCACTTTATTCTATTGTTTTGTAATAGTCGTTACAATATTTTAACAAAACTTTTTCTTGCATTTAATATTATTTGATTATATAAGCTTTTCTATCACCATTGTTTAGCCATATTTTTATTAAACAGACGTATCAAGGTCTCATTATTTCTTGTCGTACAAGATGATTAAACGATTCGTATTCATTGGAATTCTTTATAAAAAAATTCTGATGTTTTGTTTGTTGTACAGTCAATAAATTGAATATTTTTATTTTTGAGTTTTACTTGAATATCCTTTGTACAGTATTCAGTCTGAAATCAAATTTCAGCGAACAATATCAGATATCATTAGAGGTGTGAAGCAAGGAGATCAAATCTCTTCCACCAATTTAACCTATAGCCCGATCAAAGAACAATCCGACCCCAAAAAAATAAAGGGTAATCAAGCTTTTGGAAGGAATAAGCAATTACTCAGGTCCAAAAACATCAGCAGACAAACAAAAATCAGAATGTATAAGACACTGATCAGACCAGTTATCACGTATGCAATGGAAACCACGCCGCTGACAAAAGATGAATAGAATCTAAGAACAGTAGAAAGAAAATTAGATCAATATTGGGGCCAAAAAGAACAAGCGACAGAAACAAAAATGAAGACCAATAAAGAAATTCAACAAGAAATGGGAGACCTTAGCAAGATATATAAAAGCAAGACGACTAGAATGGACAGGCCACATAATGAGAAGAGCACCCACAGAAATGATAAAAAGAATCAAGAACTGGACGCCTCTGGAACCAAGAAAAAGAGAAAGGCCCAGATTAAGATGGTGGAATCAGATCTGATAGAGCAAGACATAAAAATAAAAGACTGGAAGACAAGATGCAGCAAACAGAAAAGATTAGAAATACATAGCCAACGCTGCAAAGACACATATATGTAGATCTATAAGAAATAATCCACCTGGAGAAAAATGATTACTATATGTCCCGGTACTGCCATAACCCACAAGAATTGAACGGCTGTGATGATGATGACCTGATAAGTAAAAAGTCAAACAATGGATTTTGACTAAGTTTGTTACTATGTTAACCCTTTCAGCTTAGGAGACGCATACGCGTGTCCAAATATGACGCGTAAACGCGTCGGACGCGTAAGCGTGCTTTGTGTATTATATTCAAACGAAATTATTTCTGTCGGCACAGAAAGGGTTAAAAAAGTAAACTCAAAATTAATGTGTGCATTAAGTGGTTAAGTGAAGGTAGTAATAGGTATAATAAAAGCAATCTATGCATATTTTATAAATATATTTTGACTACATCAATAGATTACATTATATTAAGTCAAAATTAAAATCATCGATCAATCTAATCACAGATTTACACCATTTTAGTAATTAATTAAATAAGTTTAATTAATCTTCAAGATCTCTTAAAACTAGAAACATGGAACGACATGCTGCAGAGAGACGGCAGTAGATTATTTTTGTGGTAAATAAAGTTATTAAACGATCTAAAGAGGGACGCACGGGAATGCATCTGAAGAATACTGATACACTGAGAGGTTTCCTCCAACGTTGGTTAACTTAGTAGGCTGAAAAAAGAAAATATATTAGACTTCAATGCGAAAACGTTGTAAATACAGCATGTTTAGTTTTAGATTAGATATACGCAATATAAGTGGCAACACTGCACGCCGTCCAGTGCCAGACGGTCCCCACTTCACAAGGTAATGCACCTGATCCTCGCCAATTGTAACTCCATCGTCATTCGGAGATTAAACAAGATAATGAACTAAGCAATGTTGCCGATTTTAAAGCTTCCTTCAGTCGCCTATATCTAATCGAAAACTAAACATATTGTATACATATGTTAAAAACACACTGTTTATGATATTAAAGACAGTATTGTGCATATTAACGTGAATGCAACAGGTAAAGCCCAAATACAATTGTAAACATTTAAAAATTTATCAATTTAGAAAAATAACGAATAAAATTATTATCAAAATATTTAACATCGTTTGAAGGGCCCCATTCCATTCATTACATCCAAACAGTTCGATTGTAGGGAGATGAACTGAGGTGGGTGAGCAACTGGGGGTACCACATAATAACTACCTATAGTTTATTTTTTAACCAGGAGGAGTAAACTAAAAAGACAGATTCACACCCAAGAAAGTCACTAGAATAATAACCAAATACATCTTCTTTTTTGGTTGATCTAGTTGGCCCTCAACGGTAATCCATAAATATTATATTAAATTAATACATCGCTAAAGAGTTCCAAAAACAACTGCTTTTTATATAAAAGCAGACTAACAATCTAAAAATTAAAGGAATAACACAGAAAACACAAAAATCGCCGATATAACTTAATTAACCTATGAAATGCCACTAGTGTCAAAATTTGATAAATGTCATTAGAGTCAAAATTTTATACCAGTGGAGTAAACTTGCCTGCGGTTGGACCAATTACAAACAAGCAATACAGCGCGATAATTATGAATCACTCCTCTTGGTTAAAAAATAAACCATAGTGACCCTTGTTTCGCAATCTTCAGTTAAAACCAGGTCCAGAAGAGTATTGTGCTACATCATAACGCTAGATTTTTATTAGATCAATATTATTATAAACATTTCTTCAGTTTTTCACTCTTCTTAACCGAATTATGGTCTGAACAGCTTCCATTTTTGGAATATGGCCCTTAATGGCTGTACTCATTTTTGCTGGGCTTACTGATTCAATCAAGTTCTTGATTTCTGTATCAGAAGCATCAAGTTCTGCACAGAGGACATTCACATCATTGTGGTCCTGCCTTCTGGAAAGCTGGTCTATAGCTTTCAGGAAAAATGGAATTTGAAGTAACCCAGACTGGCAATCTTCAGTCTTTTGAGCTCAACAGTTTTAATTTTAGAAGAATTCAAACTAGAACAAACCAGTTTGTCAACGGTCCTTGCATAGCAGTCACAGTTATTTGTGATTATCCCCAAGCACTTCAAAGAGTGCATGTTGAATTTATATATAGGTTAGGATAACAGCAAAATCAAAACAAAGTCGATAAATTTGTAAACAATATAGACTGTGTAGGGAAAAAGGAAATAGTATTGTAGGAATAAAACAATTTTTTTAAACAAAAATAAGGTACTGGGACGAAAAGATGAACACAGCCTTCCTGTTCCCATTAGGGAGTATCCATAAACTACGTTGTTGAAAAGGGGGAGGGGGACTTTGCTTATTACGACGGTATACGACAGGGGGAGGGGGGCCATAAGTACACATCCGACGTCGTTTGAAGTTCACGAATATAAAAAATATACCCTATTTTAGAATGAAAAAGAATTTGTATATTACTTTTATCATATACTTTTCATTTCGTATTTATCACTCACAGCCTTAATAATATTGCTAGCAGTTTTATACAGAATAACAAACAATAAAACATTGTCCTGTGTCTTTAAACAAACGCTTCTTTTCAGAACAACATCTGGAAGCAATAAATATTAAACTGTTCACTTATTTACTGAATACTCAGTGTCAAAAAATTCTAAAAGAATGAATATAAATAAAACTATTCTATTTAGTTAGTACATTGTATCTATTTATATACTTAATAAAAGAAATGGCATTGAAATCAAAACAAAATTAAGTATCAGGATTTATATAAAAGTGTTGTATTTTGTCCCTATAAAGCTAATTATTAGTTGTACAGTGAATTGAGAGAGTACGCGGATATTAATAAGCTACATAGTAATACTGATTTGGATAAATTCGTAAATAAACTTTTAAAAATCTAGGAAAACTTGGAATTTAAAAAAGAAATCACTAAAAAGGGGGTCATAGTTGCAGTTGCGACGTCGGTATGAGGGGAGGGGGTCAACTGCAAACGACGCTTTACGAAGGAAGGGGGGGGGAGGGTATTAAAAACTCCAAAATGTTTACGACATAGTTTATGGATGTTCCCTTACTAGTCTCAGTTTCATCATCATCATCACTGGCTCGACAACCCTTTCTGGGTCTTGGCCTGTTCCAGGATTCTTCTCCATTCTGATCTGTTTCGTGCTTTTTTTCTCCAGTTTTTTATGTTTACGGTTATTATATCATTTTCTATTTGTTCTAAATATCTCAGCTTCGGTCTTCCTCTTGTTCTTTTTCCTACTGGCATCTGTTTGAATATTTTGTTTGGTATTTCACCTTCTTCCATTCTTTCTACATGTCCCATCCAATGCAGCCGTCCTATTTTAATGAATGTTATGATATCCAGATCCTGGTATATTTTGTATAGTTCAAAGTTTTACCTTCTTCGCCAAATTCCGTTTTCTTTTGTGCCCTTATACAGTATGTCCCTGTAAGTTGTATCCATATGGAAAATTTTTTATTATTAATTTTACGAAAAAAAGTTATTCTTCATAAAAAGCTCTGCATGGTCCAAAACCTAAGATTCAACCATCAGATATAAAATTTTATAAATATTATACGAGGTATGTCAAAAAATTTGAATTTCACTCAAGAGTAAAGTAGCTTTATTTTTCACAATATTGAAAATTGCTATTATGAAAAGTTGTTTGGGATTATAAAAATATATTCTAATATGCAATTACATCCTTCTACTTGAAAAAATGTTTTTTTGAAAAATTATGGATAACTAACATTATTTTCAGTAATTTTAATTCTAATAACACTTTTATTATTAATTTTACGAAAAAAGTGATTCTTAATAAAAAGTTCTGCATGGTCTAAAATACTTTAAAACCTAAAATACAACCATCTTATGTCAATTTTATACGAGGTATGTCAAAATAGATAAATTTAGATGAAAAGTAAACTACCTTTTTAGTTCAAAATATTTCAATTAGAAGGATGTAATTACATACTGAAACATGGTTTTTAATTCTTAATAACTATTCATAATAACAATTTTCGATATTGTGAAAAATAGAGGTATTTTACTCTTGAGCCAAATTCATATTTTTTGACATACCTTGTATAAAATTGATAAAATTTGACATAAGATGGTTGTATTTTAGGTTTCAGACCATGCAGAACTTTTTATTAAGAATCACTTTTTTTCGTAAAATTACAGTAGAACCCCGCAAATCCGAACTAATTGGGGGACAGCCTGTTCGGATTCCGAAAAGTTCGGATTATCCGAAAGTTAGCCTAAGAAGCTAACGAAGATGATTTTTAAAAGATTTGGACTGCCACCGATCCCTTTATGAAACTTTATCCGCACGTTTATGCCTCCAATATTCTAAAGCTGAAAAATATTTAGATTACTGAAATATTAAATCGCTAACGCCAGTAGTTTTGTTTCCTCACGGGACATGGGAATTCCGTCATGTAAAATGTAAATGATTCATTTAATTTGTAATCTGGATATTGATTACACTATGTTCCTCATGTTTCTTATCTTTTGCAATGTTTTCGTTCATAGTATACCATGGGAAATGTGTATTATGCACATTCCTTTATTGATTGTGTTTAGTCTTCGAGGCTTTTATTCGCCCATTAGTGTTGCAGTGTTTAATACTGTAGCTAGCATCTTAGGTAATTATTTTCTCACATAATAAACATGTTTTTAAATTTTTATTTTGAATTTTTAAATTTTTTTTCTTTCCGTTGGTTCGGATTTGCCGAAAGTTCGGATTTGCGGGGTTCGGATTTGCGGGGTTCTACTGTAATAATAAAAGAGTTATCAGAATTGAAATAACTGAAAATAATGTTAGTTATCCATAATTTTTCAAAATTTTTTTTTCAATTAGAAGGATGTAATTGCATATTACGATGGCTTAGAGCCATAGTGACGTAACTACTAAATTGGCGAAATCGAGTTAAGATAGCCAAAAGTATGTCTAAGGTGTAAAAATTTAGTGCCAAAGAAACGGAATAGCTACTATAAATATTTAAGAAGATGGCATTACGCGTAAGTACAAAAAAACATTTTTGTTTTGGCCCATAGTAAAGTAAGAGCGCTTACGTTATTTGGGTTCATAATAAATATTGTAAAGTAAGCTCGTAACGGGCGATACGTTCTTTTGGCACTAACCGTCCCTTATAAATGTTGACTTTGCGACGCAGTTCTAACCTATAAATTGCTTATAGTTCCAAATTATTGTGTGTTGTTGGAGATATTGTTTTTATAAATGTGCGCCTAATTATTTAATTTCTAATAAATTACATAATAACTGTCAATAAATATATCTAGTCGAAAAAAGTTAGTGGATATGGTTCGCGAAAATCGTAAGTATAATTCATAATATACCTAATTACAATAATAACTATATATTTTAAACTATTACCTTTATAGATTACACTGAGGATACCATAAATTCTGATGACTTTCTAGCTGATCCAGATTTTAATCCTACCAGCTCAGGTTAGAGATTAACAGTAATGGTTTTAGTTTTAGATTTTTAAAATGGCTTTTTTAGATGATAATAAAAATAAACTTTAGACATATCTGAAACTTTTGTAAGGAGAATTCTATCTAAACGCACTCAGGAAAATATAATACAATGTGACAAAAGAGGTCATCACATACCTGCAAATAAACGTCCTGAAATTGCTAAACAGAATATTATTGATCATATAAATTTATTTCCTCGAGTTCCGTCTCATTACTGCCGAAAAAATACCGGTAAGCAATATCTGGCATCCGACTTAAATGTTCAAATAATGTACAACCTCTATAAAGAAGACTGCTTAAATAAAAAATTGAATCCAGAAAAGCTGCGGTAATACAGAAATATTTTTAATACAGAGTTTAAGTTGTCATTTCATACTCCCAGGAAGGACTTGTGCGACAAATGTTTCGGATTTGATCACTTGTCAGCAAACGAACAAGCTAAAAAACGGAGTGAGCACGAAAGCCATTTAAAAAGAAAAACATTAGCCAGAAATATGAAGAATTCCATAAAAGAAAGACACTTTTTGCATTAGTTTTTGGGCAATTTAGTGTTTTTATAATTAACCACTTTTTTTTCACCTGGCCATTCCATGATGGAATGTGATTCTGTCCATGCGCAAATAGAAAAGGCAACAAAATAAATTGGCTTAAAGTCGTTTGGTTTCAGTTTAAAAAAGAAAGCCCAAACACAGTGTTTTTTTAAATACGAAATGGGTTCAGAATCTTTCCTAGAATTGGATGTTTCAACCAATATTTCTGTAAGACGAAGCTTACGTAGAGAACAAAAAGTAGAATTTGATCTGGAAAGAATGTATACAAGTACAATGGCTATCTCCTCTAAAAAACATAAAAATCTTATGGAGCTTTGTCAAGATGTTATTCCAAAAACATATCATGCTTTTTATGCTTCTTTAAACGAGTGTCATGAAACAGATGGGAACGAAAACATATCCGATCAAGAAGATAGTGATTAATATTAATTTTTTTGTATATTTTAGTATTTGGCTTAATAAATACTGTTTATTTTTTTATTTTTATTATTAAAACGATCATTTTAAAGATTAAACGTATCTACATTTTTTAGTGTAACAAAAACGTAACTACCTATAGGTGTAACTAAAACCTATATCATTTTTACCAAAAACATAAAATAATACATTTTACTACAAATTCTGTTTCTCATACCTTTATTTTATACTAAAAAATATTTTCGGTTGGTATAATTCCATTAAATATTTAGTAATTTGCGTTTACCCTGTTTTAAAAAGCTTTATTTCACTTTATTAGAAATTGTGTTTTTTGTAGTTACGCCACTATGGTTCTAAGCCATCGATTAGAATATAGTTTTTAATTCCAAACAACTTTTCATAATAGCAATTTTCAATATTGTGAAAAATAAAGCTACTTTACTCTTGAGTGAAATTCAAACTTTTTGACATACCTTGTATAATATTCATAAAATTTTATATCTGATGGTTGAATCTTAGATTTTGGAACATGCAGAGCTTTTTATGAAGAATAACTTTTTTTCGTAAAATGAATAATAAAAAAGTTTTCCATATGGATACAACTTACAGGGACATACTGTATATGTAAGGGCATAAGTCTCAGTTTATTTCTGTTAATTTTTTTATGTAAGAAAACAAGCTGAAGACTATGTCTGGCTCAACTATAAAAAAACGACCTATATGGAAGAAAAACACAGACACAATGAAAAAGCGATACCATTTAGCAAAAAAATATTTGAGCTTGACTGTTAAACGCAGTTTAAGAATCTGGTACTGCTTTTCTTGGAAAGGTCCAGTTCCTTTGTGCCAATGACAGATTCGTCATGCATGAACTAGAAACAACTAAGATGAGTTAAGGCTAACCATCCAAGTTTTTCAACTAGATTCAGTTCAGTCGTTCAAAATCATGATTAAATATTCCAAGAAAAAATGTCAAGACTTGAATGACCACGAAACTCACTGGATCTTAGTCTGAACGAAAATCGAGTGGGCTATTGTAAAAGCTGCTGTTGATAAAATATTGCTCAACAAAAACAAAACTGAGATTAAATCTGTAATCCAGGTTTTAGTTTCTGGGCAGCAAACAGAAAACTGTAAGAAAAATGTTGATTCTATGCCAAAATGCCTTTCATAAATTTATAAAAGCTAAAACAGGATGTATTAAAAAACACCAAAACCAAAACAACGTAAATCATAATACTTTTTCTTCTATTGACCTCTTAGTATGCCATATTTCAAATTATCTCTTGTGTTCACATTAATAATTAGAACAATATAATAATATTACGGATGGATTGTATGAGTTTAAAGTTACTCTGTGCAATGGACACAGGAGGGCTGGTGCACATATTGTTCTTTAAATTCTGTAGATTATGTAGCACAATTTAAAAAAACCCTTTAACAATAATAAAGTTCATTAAAGGGACCAACCTGTGCAAATTAAATTGAAAAATGTAGAAATAATTATATAGTTTTTTTTACTACAAAAATACGCTTTTATCAATACGCACGCATTCAAAATTTTTGATGTCAGAGTGTTCCAAAACATTAGAATAGGATTCCAGTTGCCATTCACTGCTTTCAATGTGAAGACTTAATTTTTCGTGCCTAAAATTTCGTCATATAGTGCCCCAGGGACTTATCCTCAGGGATTATATCCATCCTTTGGATTTCATAATTAATTCTACAATGGTAAGACATTTAGTTAACATTTAAAAGGTTTTAACCTCTATTTTCGGGTGGCTCAGAGATGCTCGTTGTAGAGAGCTAAAACGTTCTGTGATATTTGTGGCCCTTTTAAGGGTTTTTAAATGAATATACCTTTTATAAAGAAAAAAAATCTTCATTAAATTTTACTCATATTCTAACGTTTTGGCAACGTTCTTAAGTCAGAAATCTTGACTGGTAGTAAAAATACTATAGAAAAAAACTTACGTGCTGCTCGACTCGCAAACCCATTAGCTCTGCCGCCTCCAAGACCTCCACCCATTCGGCCACCGCCCATGCCACCACTTCCGCCAGCGCCGCCACCACCACCGGCGGGCCCACTGCCGCCTCCAGGTGCACTAAACCTCGAAGGTCGTCCTGCGCTAGTATCTCTACAGATGAAAACAAACAATAATTATCATTTTTTCATCATTTGAGTAAAAACTGAATGAATACTGAACTAAATTATCTACATAGGTATTGGCTAATCCAACTAGTACCCCCTCCGCATTGCCAAAATGTCATGTCTGTCATCAAGTCATACTGTGCTGCAGTTTACATGTATAAGTCCTATAAATAAAGACCTTATATTCCATTGTTTACCTGCTCCAAAAAAGGTTACTTATGAAGTTTCAACTGATTGTTTTGATTATTTCATTCATAGAGATTTTGACCAATAGATATATTCAGACAAAGATATCAGTAAGGCGATTAACAAATCATAAAATTTTTGTTTTGAACAGTTTAATTCATGAAATAATCTTACAGAATTACACTCGACCTCTGACTTCTTAAAATCACCGATTTGTATTGCCCTCGTGACATTCAAAACTGTCAAGTCTCATTCAGAATACAAATCAATAATTTTAGAGCACTTGTGTAATTATAAGTGATAATAAAGCCAGTTGATCAATTAAAAGGCTGCAAAACTGCATTAAAATTAAAACATATTATCCTAACACAAGAGTTCACTTTATTTTAACCCATTAATGGCCAAAGCTTCGAAAAGGAAACATTTTATTACAATTTTTTTAATAGGTGTTTTTGTATAATTGTTTATATTTTTTGTTTTGAGGGTAAAGTAGTAAGTTCTAGTGTGCAGTTTCAGTAGTCGATATTCGGTAAAAAAATAATATTGAAAAAAGTTAATAAAAAACCTTAAATTTCAGCCATCAATGTCCAAGTGAATTACAATATTGAAATATTTTATTTGCTCCTATGTAATCATAATCATATTCCTAAATGGTTGCCTAATTGTGTCATACCCATAAAATTTGAATTATTGTTTATAACAAAATTTTATGACCCCTCATTATGAATGTTTCAATACTTTGGCCTGCTTCATAAAGTAAATTCAACAGAGCAGTTTTTGTGTCTCATGGGAGGTTTTTTATTATCCTAACATAAAAAGCAGTTAGATATTTGTTGCATCTCTTATTTAGTTTAGTAGTAGTGAGAAAACCTCTTTTGAAGTATATTCTTTGTTTTTTTATAAGACTATAATGCAAAAAATAGTAAATTATAGCCTGAAATAGGCTCAAGATAAGAATCCATATGGTTTTAAAATATGGTATTCTCCTTTTCATGACCATTTTTCAGTGCGTCACAAATTATAGAAAAAAAGGTAAGTCCATGATAATACACATTTATGACATTTATTCTAACATGACATTTTAGTTAAATCTGACAGTTGTCACATTTTATTTGCAATTGGGCATAAAAACAAATCAATTGTGTTTATTGCATTTATAAAATGGTATTTTCTTTGATTTGTATAGTCTTATAAATTGTACAGGTTATATTGATAATATTATTTTATTTAATAAATAATTTTTTTTATCGCGCCTTCTATCGACAACTAGAATAATCACCGAACTAGAATAATTACCAAAGTAATCACAGACGTGCCTTTTTTTCTGTCACATACAATTTAATGCGTTAGAGAGAAATCGAAAAACTGAAATGAAAAAATGGTCATGAAAAGGACTATATTTGTGCAAGATAAGAATCGATATGGTTTTAAAATATGGTATTTGTGCAGTTCTAAGGGATATGTTTTTCAATTTATACTATATGGTGGCGCCAAACCTGAGGGACAGAAAAATAAATTAAGCCTAGGTACAGAAGTAATTATAGACCTACTCTCTGTGGTGCCTAGCCTTTCAGAGCATCGGGTGGTTTTTATCATTTCTTCTGTACTTTCTCTCTTTCACATTGTTAAAGAAAAAGGCGTTTTCGTTACCTGCACTGTACGAGAAAATCGTATTTTAGAATGTGTATTAGAAAGCAGTAACGTTATTGGAAAGAAAAATAGGGGTGAGTTGGATCACGCCTTCGACAATGAAACAGAGAAAACAGTAGTAAAGTGGAATGACAATTTTGTGGTTAGTGGAGCAAGTAATAATGCCACAGTCGATCCCTTTGCAGTGGTGTTCCCTTTCTATCAATCTAATTGAATGTACTACTGTAAATTCATGGATAATTTACAATATAGCTAATGAAAGCCTTATGTTCCAAATACAATTCCATTACTGACTGGTCTGGTCACTACTGCAAAATGAAAACAGATTGGCAGTAGGAAATTCTGAAGTACAAGAAATCACAGATTCAACAAAATCCAATTCTGCATGAGGTCGTCCTTATTAAAAATTTACTGTCATAGAAGATATTGACCAGATTGGTCATAATATTGAATGTGAGCATGATGGTCTAGGACTCTAGGCTAGGACGTAGATGCAGAATATGTAAAACCAACTCAGTATATCTGAGCGTCAAATGTAAAGTAAACTTGCATGCCGACTGTTTTGGTGAATTTCATAAAAAATAATTTCAGTGTCAAATCATTTTTCTACTTATACCTACCACAATTAGGTGTTAGTTTTTATAAATCATGTATTTATTACCAACTATAACATAATCATATTATTTATTGTATTTACAATAAACTAAATAGGTTAGACAGCAACAATTTTAATGAGGACGGCGGTTCATAAGCAAGTACCCATGAACGGCCAAAGTTTTGTTAACGAAACATTAATTTTAGGGGTATTGCTAATATTATAATAATTATTTTTATGTTAGATAATATTCTTGGCCCTCTATTTATAAAATATATGAACTCTATTTACATAATTTCCAATTATTTCAATGTTTGGCCATTAATGGGTTAAAGAAGATGATTATTATATATCTGGCGCTCCATAGCGCCAGATGTTGGGTTTCTCCCTGAGGGACCGAATCCCAAATGAAGAAATACGTTGTAGAACAAAAACAACGGACGCCGTCGAAAGAATCGCGTCGCTCAAGTGGAATTGAGCAGGACACGTCGCCGGATTGTCAGACAACCGATGGACAAAACATATTGTCGAGTGGAGGCCACGAGAAGAAGCACTACGGAGAAGAGGACGACCACCAACCAGATGGGCTGACGATCTGAAGCGTATTGTCGGCAACTGGATGCAAGCCGCACACAACAGAGAAAGATGGAAAGAGCTGAGGGAGACCCATGTCCAGCAGTGGACGAGTACGGGTTGATGATGATGATTATTATATACTACCAGGTAATTTTATTTATGGTTAATTTATGTACTTTTGATCTTTTTTCATAGCATATAATTAAATGTTTCTCCTTTATTATTTAAAATTAGAACATTACAGTAATATTATGGATGGATTGTATGAATTTAAAGTTACTCTGTGCAATGGGCGCGGGCAGTGGCTGTGCACATATTGTTCTTTAAATCCTGAAGATAATGTAGCACAATTTTAATCACCTTTAACTATAATAAAGTTCATTAAAGGGGCATCCAATTGTGCAAATTAAATTACAAGTGTAGGAACATTTATAGTTTTTTTTTCTCAAGATGACTCAAGATTTTTGACGTCAGAGCGATGCCAAAACATTAGAAAGATACTCAAGTTATCAAATAAAAATACCAGTACAGTTAATGAAAACAAATTAAATAGGCGTCTCAAAAGTACATAAGTTAACCCCAGATAAAATTACCTGGCAGTATAATAATATAATAATCATTAAAATGAAGTAAACTCTTGTGTTTGAATAAAAATACATACAGTTTTCCAGCCTATTAACCCTCGAATGCTACCTGGGGTACACTTGTACCCCAACCTTATTTGTAAGTTACACCAATTTGCAGTAGTGGGTGTGGAAATATGAAAATAAACTTGTGGATAATGATATAATAAAATATTTTTGTATACAAAATATATTCTTAACATGTTATCTTAAGATTGTTTTCGTCATAAGTTCTTAAAACATACATATATAAATATTTTAGGTTGATTTTATTTGGGGTACCACCGTACCCCGATGTAACAGATTGAGTTTCGAAAATAAGTGTAGCAATCCAGGGTTAATTGATCAATAGTCTTTATTATCAAAATATCAGTTAAACTACACATAACCTTTTTTTGAAGCAGGTAAACAATGGAATAGAAGATTTTTATTTATAATATACTACTTTATATACAACTGCAGCACATTTAACCCTCTAGTGTCCACACTGCGGTACTCCGTGCCGCATTTTGAAGTTTTAATAAGATTTACCAATATTCTTTCGTACACACCACGGTGTATTTAGATATGTGCGAGTGACTATCTTCAAAATGCTGCCTGCGACTATTGGATTTTCTGAAGTCTTTTATCACTTTGATATTGAGCGTTGAAGTGAGAGTTGTTTGATATTTTTTTGCAAAAATCCAAGTGAGACAAAAATTCAGCGCAATGTGTGTTTATAAGATTAATTCAATTGTTTTGTTTTTTAAATATTTTACTTTTGGGATGTTTGTGAAATATGTTTTTGTAGTAAAGGTTTTCTTTGTTCAGATTACAATATAAGACTGACTACTCGTTTTTTTTTATTTTGCGTCTGAATCGTTACATTAGTCACACAATAAAATGTTAAAAAATTTTTAACTTTTTCTTTTGCTATTCTAACAAATTTTTGATATTTTTAACAATAATCATCTAATTTGTACCGCTTTTTATATGTGCGGCATTCCGTACCACAGTGTGTCCACTCATGTAACTTTACGAGACGTGGCTGCCGGAGAGTTAAAATATTTAAATTTTTTTAAAGTTGATTTTTTCATTGATATTATGTACTATGGTTCTTTTCATGAGGATTTTTCAGTGCGTCACAAATGATAGAAAAAAAGGTAAGTCCGTGATAATATACATTTATAACATTTATTCTAACATGACATTTTATGATTAATTATTTATGAGAAATAAGCCACAATTAAAATGAAAAAATAATTTTATTAACGTTTCGACGCCCAAATCGGGTGCCGTTGTCAAAATACAAAATATTATTAAAATAACCAAAAATGTTGTTGCTAAGTAAAAAATTCTTCTAATAATTTATTTAATCTGACTCATTTATATTGGCAATTCAGACATATATTATACATTTTAAAGTAGAAGACTTTAAAATGATATTGCCAATATTTATGAGTTGCGTTCCTGGGACGACTTACTGAAAGATAGTTCATTCGACTACATGAAATCAACCCCAACTTAAGAATATCCGTCACAAAAAAATTATAGCATGTGATCTGCCTTTAAAAAGACAACCAAAAATGTGATAGTATCACAGGGTTTTTCCTGGTTTTCCCTTGTGATTTACTATGAAGTCTCTAACGCGAGAATTTTACTGTCGTTGCATTTGGTTGTCTTTTTAAAGACAGATCACATGCTATAATTTTTTTGTGACGGATATTCTTGAGTTGGGGTTGATTTCATGTAATCGAATGAACTATCTTTCAGTAAGTCGTCCCAGGAACGCAACTCATAAATATTGGCAATATCATTTTAAAGTCTTCTACTTTAAAATGTATAATAATGTCTGAATTGCCAATATAAATGAGTCAGATTAAATAAATTATTAGAAGAATTTTTTACTTAGCAACAACATTTTTGTTTATTTTAGTAATATTTTGTATTTTGACAACGGCACCTGATTTGGGCGTCGAAACGTTAATAAAATTATTTTTTCATTTTAATTGTGGCTTATTTCCCATATAAATAATTAATCATAAAAATGCCACAAGAAAATAGCTTCAGAACATGACATTTTAGTTAAATCTGACAGTTCTCAAATTGTATTTGCAATTGGGCATAAAAACAAATCAATTGTCTTTATTGCATTTATAAAATGGTATTTTCTTTGATTTGTATATAGTCTTATAAATTGTACAGATTATATTCGTAGATATATTATATAATTAGTAAATAATTTTTTTTCTATTATAGCGCCATCTATCGACAACTAGAATAATCACCGAACTAGAATAATTACCAAAGTAATCACCGACGTGCCTTTTTTTCTGTCATATATAATTTAATGCGTTAGAAAGAAATCGAAAAACTGTGACGCACTGAAAAATGCTCATGAGAAAAACCATATTTCATTAGAAAACGACATTCTTGACAGAGAAACCGAACTTTTCTATATGTAAACTGCAGCAAAATAGGGCTGGACAGCAGTCATGACACTTTGGCAGTGCAGCAGGGATATGAGTAAAAACCTTGTTTCTGATTAAAAATTGTAAATACGTACCTAGATCTAAATCCGCCATCTCCAGAACCACCTCCTAGACCGCCGCCGCCGCTTCGACCGCCGCCCGAACCAAAACCGCCGCTTCGAGCACCACCACCACCACCACCAGAGCCGAAACCACCGCTTCTGCCTCCGGCTCCTCCACCGCTTCGGCCTCCAAGACCGCCGCGACCGCCACCACGGCCTCCGCCGCCGCCGCCTCCACGGCCACCGCCACCTCTGCCGCCTCCCATGCGGTCTCTGCCACCGAATTTGCCGAAGCCTCCGCTCTTGGCGAAGCTACCGGGTCGGTTTGCTATGTCGGCTAGTTTGGGATTGATAACCTGCAAAAATCAATTTGAAAATTTGTGTTTTTACATGTTACATTAACAAAAGAATTTTAATAAACATTCCCCCAGAGAGAAGAATAATAATAAAAAAAAAAGAACAGTGTTAAGGACAATAAATCATCTTGGAGGATATTACTAACTCAGTGAGCTTTATTAGTGGACTGTTTAGCATAGGGTGAATTTAAAATAGAATAAAAAAAAAATAACAGTAAAAAAAACCAGACCTTAAAGTAAATTGTAATAAAAATATTTCCTACCTTGTCATTTCTCGTTGCACAAGCTGGAGCAGGCCTGCTATTTTTCGTACTGCTATTGCTGAGTAGTATAAAGTATAAATCACTCGCGAGGACTATATTGAGTTTCTATACACTTTTTGGAATGATTGTAAGTGACTGTTAACCAAGAGAGTTGGTTGGCGAATTGTCTTTTTAAAATGAGGCGAGTAGGCAGGTAATTACATACAAAAAACTTTAAGGTTTTTACTTGAAAATAATGATAAAAATTAATACATACTCACTGAATTAGGTATTGGCCTACTCGTATATACGGGGTGTCCCATAATATTGAAAAGAAAATGAATTAAAATATTCTTTACAAAAACAAGAAAATTAAAAATTGTTATTCCTACTTATGTGGACGAACCACAACCGCCCACCACAATACGCAGTATTGTTACGGCTCAAAAGGCAAAGGACATAATTTTACTATAGAGCGTTTATATATACCACTATTAGTTTTCACTGTGGCCACTCTAACTATACCATCAGATCCAGGATGAACCTCAATTATACGGCCCAAAGGCCATTGTAGCGGGGGAATATTATTTTGGCGGATTACCACTAAGGTACCTAGTTGGACGTTTGGAGACGGAGAATTCCATTTAGCCCTTTGATGAAGAGTTTGGAGGTACTCCTTAGACCACCGTTCCCAAATCTGTTGGTGCAACTTATTTAATAATTGCCAACGATTCAACCGATTGTGCGGAACATCGAGCAACGTTTCTTCGGGCGGAGCACTCAAAGGCTCCATGGTCAAAAAATGTCCTGGAGTTAACGCACTAAGATCGTTTGGGTCTGAACTTAACGGGCATATTGGCCTCGAATTCATGATGGCCTCAATTTGAGAAAAAATAGTATATAACTCTTCAAAAGTTAGTACTTGTTCTCCAATTGTGCGAATTAAATGACCCTTTACCGTCTTAATATTAGATTCCCATAAACCTCCAAAGTGTGGAGAAGAAGGGGGAATGAGATGCCATTGAATAGATTCATGAGAAGCAGCTTGTGATGCCAATCTGTTAAGTTCTGCTCTGGCTCCAACAAAGTTAGTGCCATTGTCACTATAAACATGTTGACATCGGCCTCTACGACTGACAAATCGCTTAAACGCAGCTAAAAACGCGTCAGTGGATAAATCAGATACGAGCTCTAAATGAAGAGCTTTTGTTGAGAAACAAATAAAAAGCGACAAATACGCTTTAAGAGTTTGAGACTTTCGAAGTTTGGAAGCTCTTATAGGAAAAGGGCCCGCAAAATCAACTCCAACATTACTGAAAGGTTTTAGTTGAGATATTCGAGCTAGCGGTAGATTTCCCATTAACGGAACTGGAGACAAAGGATTCATCTTAAAACATTTAACACATTTAGACAGTACTCTACGAATGGCTCGTTTGGAAGATATAATCCAAAAACGCTGAGAAATTAGGTATTGAACAGTTTGAAGCCCGGCGTGTAGATATTGCAGATGAGTAGATTCAATAATCATATCAGTTAATTTACAACTGTTAGGAAGTAATGCCGGAAATTTGCGATCATACGAAATGGGCGCATTAGCTAGGCGACTACCTACACGTAGAATTCCCTTTGCATCGATAAAAGGTGAAAGCTTTCTTAAATTTTTTGGAAGCAGCTGTTTATCTTGGATAAAATTTATTAAAGTATTAAAAAAGATCTGCTGTGTTCGTTTAACAAAAACCAGTAAGGAGTTATGTTGCTCCAATAAACTTAAACAACCTATTTCCAGATTACCATATCGGTTTTTGGTTACATAATGGAAAAAACGAATAATGTAACACAAACATCGAACACACCTATTTAAAGACGAATGACGATCCAATAAAATATCTAAAAAATTATTGGGAATTTCAGCAATCAATGCGACAGTCCGCACTTCCAAATTTACATTAGTAGACTCCTTTGAATTAAGTTCAAAGAACGTTAGCGGATCAGATTGTAAGAAGGTTGGCCCCACCCACCATTTGGAACAGTTAATTAACTCAGAGGGTAAGCAACCCCTTGAACCAATGTCAGCAGGATTTTCTTCAGAAGGAACATACTGCCAACATGAAGAAGTTACTCGATCCTGCACAAAAGCTACTCTATTGCTCACAAAAGTTTTCCACTGATGAGGGGAAGATTGTAACCAACGTAATGTAACAGCAGAATCAGAATAACAGTATATTTCCTTGATTTCTACTTTATCTTTAATAACAGAAGAAACAAAGGAGACTAGTCGAGCCACTAAAACCGCAGCAGACAATTCTAATCTGGGAATAGTAAGTCCCTTATTAATGGGTGCGACCTTAGATTTAGCTATAACAAAAGAAACAAAAGGTTGGCCTGAAGGTGATAAGCATCGAAAGTACAAAACAGCGCAGTAACCTTTCTCGCTAGCGTCACCAAAACAGTGAACTTCTAAGCGTAAAATATCGTCAATTAATAAACGACGAGGTAAATTTAATTTACTCAAATATGCTACATCATCAATGTATTTTTTCCACAAACGGATAATTTCTTTTGATGGAGCATCATCCCAACCAATCTTTTGAGTCCATATTCTTTGAATAAGGTGTTTAATTAGAAATGTTATTGGAGATAAAAATCCAAGAGGATCAAATATTTTTGCTAAATTGGACAAAAGATGACGTTTTGTACAAGAAGAGTCTAAAACTTGAACTTTAAAAGCAAATGTATCCGAAGAAGCGTCCCATTCCAACCCTAATACTTTAAGTGTTTTGGACGAAATATCATCATTAAATGTAAGAGGTTTTATTGCTAAATCTGATACAGCTAATCCTTTCAATAAATCGGGTACATTACTGGACCATTTTTTCAACTCAAAACCTCCTTTGGCAAGTAAGGCAATAAGTTCGTCTCTTAGTGCTAAGGCATTTTCGAAACTAGGACAGGAAGAAACGATATCATCAACGTAGGTTCCAGTTTTAAGTGCCTCGGCTGCTAGAGGAAACGAATCACCGTCATCATTAGCCAACTGATGTAGACATCTAATAGCAAGATAAGGAGAACAAGAGAGACCATAAACAACTCTGTTGATACGAAGATCTCGAACAGGTTCAGAATTATTAGAACGCCAAAGTACTCTTTGATAATCTGTTTGAGTAGGATTAATTAAAATTTGCCTATACATTTTAGAAATATCGGCCGTAATTACATAACCATGCAATCGAAAATTAATCAAAATTGTACAGATGTCAGTCTGAAGCTTAGGACCAGTGAATAATTTGTCATTGAGTGAGGGTTGATTTGGAAGATGCCCGGAACCATTAAAAACGACCCTTAATTTACTTGTTAGACTTTCAGGTCTTAAAACACAATGATGCGATAAATAGTAAACATAAGGTGAATCGAAGTTATTCAATGGGACAGGTTCCATGTGACCGAGCTCAACAAATTCCTTCATAAAGGTGCGGTATTGGTCATAAAGTTCAGGAGATTTTTGAAGCCTTCTTTCTAATGAATAAAACCTACTAAAAGCAAGTGATCTAATATTAGGAAAGACAGGATTTTCTTCCTTAAAAGGTAGATCTACTACAAAGCGTCCTGAATGTTCACGCGTATAAGTATTCATAAACATATTTTCCACTTTAGCGTCATCAGGAGCTAAGCAAAAAACTTCAGGGACTGCTTCTAATTCCCAGAATTTCTTTATTTGCTGATCCAAAGAAACCGTATCTTCAACTTGGCAAAATAAAGACGTAAGAGTAGGTGCCTTTGAAATATTTACTTTTCCCATAAGCACATAGCCAAATATAGTATTAATTGCATCAGGTTGATCTTGATTGCCGTAAATACGTCCATCCAAAAGAATTGTAGAGAATACATCAGCTCCTAAAAGAATGTCGATGGATCCTCTACGAAAGAAGTTATCATCTGCTAACTTTAAATTAGCAATATGGGGCCAAGTATTAACTTCTAAATTACATAAAGGCTGATCCTCACATATTTTTGTCAAGACTAACGCATCGGTTGTCAAAATAGGAGAAGATTTACGTACTGGTTTAAAAGAAATGGTAACCCCACCTAAATTAGTGGTCGACTGCATAGAACCTAATCCTTGGATGTTAGCTGAAGTTTTCATGGGACGTAAACCTAAACGCCTAAGGGTCTTTTGACAGATGAAGGACGTCATGCTTCCCGAATCTAACAGACACCTAACAGGTTGGTAGTTACCGTGACAATCAAGCACCTCAATACATGCAGTGGAAAGCAAAGTACTTTTATCAGCGGAAGAAAAACACACAGAAACGGATGATCCAGTCGTTGAATTTAAAGTGGATGCCGCCGAATCTTGAACATTCTCTTCTTTCTTAGAAGAGGAGAAGCAAAGGAGTGTATGATGTTTTTTATGGCACGAGTGACAAGTCCATGTAGATTTGCATAGGCTAGAACGATGTGATCCAAGACAGTTAATACACATCTTGTTCTTTTTTATTAATTGAAATCGATCTACAGGAGATTTTGCCAAAAAAACGGAGCATTTATAAATGGCATGGGTATCATTAGTTTTACAGATAGAACATTTTGGTTCAGGTTCTGTTTGAGCAAGCAATGATGTAGATTTGGAAGAATTAGGTTTTTTAGAAAAGTTAGATTTTGGTTTAGTGTGAAAATCAATATTATCTAAAGCGAGACAACTTTGATTTAAAAAATCAATCAGTTTTTTATAGCTTGGGATGGTTGAATTATTATGAAAAAGCTCAAAACGTGTTACTAAAGAAACAGTTAATCGTTTTAAAATCATTTGAACAAGTATAAAATCCCAATGTACTGTGGGTAGTCCTAGCTTATTTAGAGATGCCACATTTTTCGAAAATGTATCTAACAACTTGCGTAGTTCTTTTGGATCTTCTGAAGTCAGTTGTGGTGAACTTTCAAGGTTATTCCATAAATTGGCAGCGATTACCCTAACATTATTAAACCTTTCACAAAGCAGATCATAGGCAATTGGATAATTGTTTGCTGTGATGTCAATATGATCCACAGCATCGCGCGCTGCACCCTTTAAACACGATAGTAACAAATTAAATTTGTCAATTGGTTGTAAGTAAGTAAGAGTATGAACGCGAGCATCAAACTGATCTATAAAACTTCTAAATTCAGTTATTTTTCCACTGAAAGATGGCAATTCCGGTTTCGGTAAATTAAAATAATTTATAGGTAAAGGATTTTGAGACTGTGAAGTTGATGTAGTTTGCTGACTTGATGTTGAAGATTTTCTAAAGGCTTGCACGTATGTTAATTTAATTTTATAATATAATTTGTCAAAATTACTACGGCAATCATCTTCAACTTTAAATAGCGCGTCCTCATTATCTTGCTCAGAAACTAACATAATTATTTTATTATGAAGATCATAAAAATTGTCACGAATTTTTTCCAATCCTTCATACATAACTTCCAAAACCGGGTAAAAATTCTTATCGTCAGCAGCTACCTTTAAAGCAACAGCATGAATTTCAGTCATTTGTTGCACTTCAACTTGTCTTAAAGATTGATATTTTTTAATTTTATCTGCCATTTTGTAAATTTAAATGTAGAATTAATAAATTTAGAAAAATATGAAATTAGCGTTAGGAAATAAAATAGGTTCACCACACGAAAATTAATAAAATACAACCGAACTTTGTGCTAATAAAATAGAAAACTATGTCCTCTGCTATTTGAATATTTATAGACAAAAAATAATTATAAAACATAAACCCTTTAAATAAAAATTACTGTATAAAATAAACACACAGTTTCATCTATAATAGAGTCAACCTGTATAATAATTATTATAACAAAATTTGTCTATTGGCCGACGTTGACAATTTAATAATAATTACTTTTACATTAATGTGTTCCTTTTTTACTTAAAAAACAACATTAACTGAGGTATAGGTACCACTAACGATCGGCACAAACAAAAAACCAATTTACTAATTGATACGTGATTTTAATTTTGTAAAGAATATTTTATCGCCTTATGTTAAAGAATAACAAAAAATAAAGTCAAAGGAAATGCGGTTAAATAACCTGAATTTGATTCTGATCTTTGTAAATTAGCAAAGTATGACAATAAAATCAAACAATTCAGGTTTAAAAGAAACTTTCCCCGACTATATTACCCTCTTAGAAAAATGAAAAATGCAAGAAAAAAAATATAGAAAATGGATCTATCAGGCTCGTAACGGATCAATAAATCATCTTGGAGGATATTACTAACTCAGTGAGCTTTATTAGTGGACTGTTTAGCATAGGGTGAATTTAAAATAGAATAAAAAAAAATAACAGTAAAAAAAACCAGACCTTAAAGTAAATTGTAATAAAAATATTTCCTACCTTGTCATTTCTCGTTGCACAAGCTGGAGCAGGCCTGCTATTTTTCGTACTGCTATTGCTGAGTAGTATAAAGTATAAATCACTCGCGAGGACTATATTGAGTTTCTATACACTTTTTGGAATGATTGTAAGTGACTGTTAACCAAGAGAGTTGGTTGGCGAATTGTCTTTTTAAAATGAGGCGAGTAGGCAGGTAATTACATACAAAAAACTTTAAGGTTTTTACTTGAAAATAATGATAAAAATTAATACATACTCACTGAATTAGGTATTGGCCTACTCGTATATACGGGGTGTCCCATAATATTGAAAAGAAAATGAATTAAAATATTCTTTACAAAAACAAGAAAATTAAAAATTGTTATTCCTACTTATGTGGACGAACCAGACAATTTATGCCCGATTTCACCAACGATACCTAAATATTTAAGAATTACCTAAGTGGGTTTAGGTACTTCCTAACTCTAAAAGGGATTTCACCATACGATAACAATTGCCTAAACCGCTTAAGCATTACCTTACGTTAGGATACGGATTTCGATCTCCCTAAACTTTAGGTATTACTTATCGTTGACAGTCGGGTTATATTTTTACAATTTTGACTAATGTACTTGTGACGTTTGTCAATAATTTGCTTCTTACCTTAATTTTTCTGTTATTCTGTAATATTAGGTATATTATTAGTTGTAATTTTGTATTTTCTTTAATATTAATATAATATGTGTTGGAAAATATAGAAAATCCTTTGGAGTTTTTTACAGGTCTGTTGACAAAATTATGTAGTCTACCTACTACCTAACAAACTAGTGTTGTGTTTCAAAAACCCATTCATGATATAACTAAAAGTGTGTCATTAAAAAATTAATAATAAAAAGCAATTTTCAACATATTATATATTTTAAAATTATTTCAATAATGGCAATTCAACTAACTCCAATTTTTCGTCATATGTGAAATTTACAACTCTTTTCTTTTCCTCCATTTCACTGTACATATACAAATAACATACAAGACTATATTTATTATTTTCAAACTTAATGCACAAATAACTAACTACTAAATAAAATAACTATAACAGTACAAACTGAATAATACCAAATTGGCAAACAAACAATAATGACAAATAATCGAAAAAGTAAGAAAATGTCATCTTATTCTTCTTTTTATTTATCAAAAATAGTTCAAACGTAGCCTAGGTAATACCTAGGAAAGCATTTCCTAGATAAGCAGTTCTTTTAGTTGTGAAATGCGATTGTTCCTAAGTATTGACTTAAGAAGTTCCTATCGATAAGAATTACTTAATAAGGCAACTGTTTAGGTATCGTTGGTGAAATCGGGCATTAATCTCGTAATAATTTTGTTATATTTAGGGCATTATTCAAGAAGTGGCAACCCCGTAACATGTGATTGTATCAAACGTAAAATCAAAATATGTAAAACGAAAGAGTAATAATTAAGAAGTCCACAAATAAACATATACTACAAAAGTTGTCAATTCAATTTATTCAATTACAATCGAAAGTCGAAAGTAGAATCCCATGCAGGAAGAACAATACACAAACAAACAGAATTAAGATCTTTTTAGACTACATACTTACAAAATCTCATACCTGACTCACTCATTTGGTTACTTCAATCTACGAACAAAATGATGGAATCCGATATTAGGGTGCAGATTGGACCCTGTAGCTCAATTCAGTATGAAATTAAAATAGTCGAATGTTTGTAAGATTTTTTTCGGTCACGCCTATTTTCAAATTAGAAGCGTTTGAGTTCACACATATCCGATGAACATATCACACCCTCAGCAGTGGCGGATCCAGGGGAGGGCGATGGGGGCGATCGGCCCACCCTCTCTAACCAAGTTATATGTAAAGATTATAAAAACATTCATTAATTCATTTATTTTTCATAGAAATTTAGCCAATCGGCCCCCCTCTTGAAGATGTTGTACCCTGCTGGATCCGCCACTGACCCTCAGTAATATAGAGGCACAATTCAAAAAAGCAGATTGTTGGGAAATCTCATTTAAAGCTTCTGGATTCCAATATTACAGCTATTTTTTCAAATATCATGCTTATTGTTTAAGTTATAAATAATGTGAAATTTGGCAGATTTGTTACTTGATAATTACACAATAAATAGCCATGGTGAAAAATAATAATATAAATAAATTACATTAATTACATGTAACGGAAACAAATACTTTCAAGTTTGTTCCATATATTACAAAAAAACATAACAGAAATAAGGAACTCTTTAAGTTTGATCCCTTATATTATGAATGTTCTGTCACTGTTTATGAAAAATAGCGATCTATTATGAATTATACCATTTATTTATTATATTTTCTATAATATAACGGCTCAACTAAAAACTGTTCTATATAATACAAAATGTTAAAACACAAACTCACCAGGATATTCGTCATAGAAAGACATGTTACCGATTGCTACCTTGTAGCGGTAAAAACAAGAGATGGGCGGAAGAGTAAAGAGAGAGGCACAAATATAGTTACTGAACCAGGTAATGTTCTTTTTATCTCTCTGTCAGCGCTAACCAGTAGAGAATTTCATTTTGTGCCCATATCATTTAAAATCACAGTTTACACAAATTTTGAGTTAGGCCCTTATATTACTGAGGGTGCGGCTAGAGACCATGCGCAAAGAGCGAGAATTGATCAATGTCATAAAAATGAGAAAGGTTCAATACTTCGGTCATATAATGAGAGGACCTTAATATCGCTTACTCCGGTTGATCATTCAGGGCAGAATCGAAGGAAAACGTTGGGTTGGAAGAAAACAACTGTCCTAGCTGCGTAACATTAGACAATGGACAGGTCGAATGGTCGAGGAATTGTTTCATACATCTGCTGACCGAGAAACATTTCATTAGCTTGTTAATATGACGATAGCCAATGATTGAAAACAAGCAAGACACACAAAGAAGAAGCATATTTTCAATGTTCATGAGGTTTTGTACCAACTCTACCAGGAAACGAGAAAAATGGAAAGAGGATATCAGAAAAATGACCCATACATGAAAAATGATAAAGGGATAATAAATAGAAGGAAAATATTGAGAAATTGCTCAACTTACTGCACACAACAGTTAAAACAAAAACGAAAAAGAGGGGGAAGAATCCATCAAATCTAAGATGGTGCCTTAGCACCACATCTATGGTGCTAAGGCAAAACCTGATACAGTGGAACCTCGATTATCCGTCAGGGCACCAGACCAAGGGTATGACGGATAATCGAAAAGACGGTTAACAGAACATTAAAAAAAATTTAAAATTGATAGTACAACAAACTGTCAAATTTTATTTACATATATGTTTTGTTTTACAAGATAAGAGGAATTTTTGTTCATACAAACAAATCAATTTGGTTTAAAATATTCTGAAATTTTTGTTTGTTTTACTGATGCTTCACATTTTTTTTAATCCACATAGGATCATGCAATCTACTTTATTGGCTTCTTCTTGTCAAGAATACCACTCGATGAATTGTTGCATGTGCCATATGGCGATGTGCATCATCAACATCGCCACCATCAAATTCCGAGTCTGTGTCAGCTTCTGAACCTGTTTCGTCCGCCTCTTTTGCCATTTCAATGACTTCATCATCTGGCAGCAATCGATAACTGTTTGCGTCCTTATCACAAATTAACGATTCGTTTGTGTCATCTTTAGTCAACAAAAACAAAACAGTTGATTCAGCCATAACTTCATTTGTTACCGCACTGTACATTTCAGCGAATTTTGTTGGGCTTATCGCAATGCTCAAACAAAATGAATTGATGACCCAATTTTTGCTTATGTAGTCAATCAATACAACTTACGTACGGACCCTGACAGTTAACAGAGGTGACGGTTAATGGAGATACGGATAATCGAGGTTCCACTGTATGTCAAAAACGTGATTTTGCAGCAGATGAGTTTAAAAGTTCGCAGTGTTGTTGTAATAGTGGGCATATCAGAAACTAATTTTATCATCTACTAGTTACATGGATGCGTTTAGCCCTGTAGAGTTTTGTTATCATATTCTTCATCCGAAGAACCGATAATTTTTGACATACAGTGGAACCTCTATTATCCGTCTCTCCATTAACCGTCACCTCTGTTAACCGTCAGGGTTTATACATAAGTTGTATTGTGACTACATAAGCAAACTACATTTTGTTTTGCATGTTTCTGGTTCATTTAGTAGAAAAAATTAAAAATTGTAGTGTTCTTATGTTTGCTGACGATGTAAAACTGTTTAGAAAAATTCAATCCTGGGATGATGCTGTTATACTACAGGAAGATATTAAATCTTTTTATGATTGGTGCAGTTTAAACAGAATGTCAATATAAACAAATGTCATAAAATGACGTTCTCGAGGAAAAGAAATCCAATTACATTCGTTTATTATATTAATAACTTACCATTAGCCTCTAAAAATGAAGTATAAGATTTGGGAATTTGGTTAGACACCAAACTGTCATTCTCATGCCACATCAATCAAGTAACAAACAGGGCGATGAAAGTACTGGGATTTATCCAACGCACATCTGTAGACCTGTCTTTGTTCACATTTAGAAAACTTTATTGTGGTCTCGTTAGGCCTATTCTAGAGTTTGGATCAGTTGTATGGTCCCCATCATACAACTGTTAAATTGAACATATTGAAAGAGTCCAAAATAAATTTTTGAGGGTAGCAGCTTATAAGAGTGGATACAGGAGAGAGGAATATGACTATCAGTGGGTAAGAGATAGTCTAAATTTAGCAACACTTGAGTCAAGGAGGACATTGTTAGATTTATGCTTCCTACACAAAGTTATTAATGCTTTCATAGATTGTCCTCAATTGATATCACTTTTTAGTCTTAAAGTTCCTAGTAGAAGCAACAAACAATCAGAAATCTTTTCAGTGCCATTTCACCACACTAATTTTGGTATAAATGAACCGACTACACGATTGGTTCGGAGTGCTAATAGCCTGCCAAGACAAATGGATATTTTTGACTCCAAAATTGGTTTGTTCAAAAAACAACTAAGGGGTATCTTGCAATAAGTTTGTTGTAGTTCTGTATTGTTCTTACAATATGTTTGTTTGTATTATTCTGATGTGTTTATTATTTTAATAATTTATTATTGTTGAGGTGTAACTTGTAAAAGTCTTGTTGTGTGTAAAACTTGTAAATGGATGCCGTAAATAAATAAATAAATAAATAAATAAACATTGAGTCATCAATTTATTTTGTTTAAGTATTGCTTTAAGCCAAACGAAATTCGCTGATTGCTGACGATGATGAAATCATTAATGGCAACAGAAGTGGACAAAACAAATTCAGTTCACAAGCGAAAACAAACTTGGAATTTGACCGTGGCGATGTCGATGATGCTATTGCAACCAACAGATTTGCATAAAGAAGCTAGAGAAGCTGCATCATCGCACATGGAACAATTCATCAAGTGATATTATTGACAAGAAGAAGCCAATAAAGTAGATTACATGGCCTTAGGCCGATTAAGATATTCAGTGGTTGCAAAATGTGAGGCAACAGTAAAACAAAAAAAAGATTACTGAATATTTTAAACCAAATTGATTCGATTGTACACACAAATCCCTCTTATATTGTCGAACAAAGCATGCAAATAAAAGTTGAAAATTGTACCATGAATTTTAATCTTTTTTTATGTTCTGTTAACCGTCTTTTCGATTATCCGTCATATCTTTGGTCCGGTGCCCTGACGGATAATCGAGTTTTCCATGTATCGGGCTTTGTCTTAGTAACAGACATAGCAATAGAAATACCTACACGGAAGAAATAGAAAATGATAAAGGGACTAAAAAACAATAAAAGCCTAGGAATAACAGAAAAATAAGCAATAAGAAAAAGGCTACATAGAGATACATAATCGGATAAAAAGCATATGAGAAACAGAAAAAAGCCAAGTGTGGGCCATAGTAAAGATATGCACAATACACAAAAAATGTGAAAAAATGAGTTCTGAAAACTAGAAAAAGGGACTCAAATTTAATCAAAACGCAACTGTCTATTTTTAAAAGAAAATAATGTTATACATTACCTGATTGGCTTCTTTTAGCACCGACAGAAGATCTCTAGCCTGTCTCGAGTTAGACGGTGTGAAAAAGGCGTAAGAAGTACCAGAGGCATCTGATCGTCCAGTTCTTCCTATTCTGTGGATGTAATCTTCAGACGAATTGGGATAATCATAGTTGACTACATATTTTATTCCTTCCACATCTAGTAAATATAACTATCCGTTAGACTGTGCTTTTTCCGAAAGTTAAGAAGATTACATCATTTTTTAATACATACTGTTATTGAAAAAATAAAAAAAATATATAAAACGAGGTAAGAATATTAATTTAATGAAGATTCTCAATAATTTTCGTCACCTGAGAAAAATATTATGTACTATATAGGTGTATGTTGACTCCTATCAAAATTCTCTAGCTTTCTCATAGTGCAGTAATTGAAGCTTTTTAGCTCAGAAATTTTTTACTATGAACCGATTTATATGAAATTTTGGAATTAGGCTTATCCTACCCTTAACTTCAAAAGTGATATTGATCCAAACTCCGTTTTCACCCTGGGGTGGTTGCCACCCCCTATCGGCGGTGGAAATTTTTTTTTTCAAAATAACCTCAAGATATTGATAGAAGACCTAATTTTAAGCAAAAAATGATGTATAAAGTTTTTTCAAAAACCCAATAGTTTTAAAGTTATTGGCAATTGAAAATTCGGAATTTTCTCATGATTTTCAACAGTTTTTCGCAAATATCTCAAAAAGTATGCATTTTAACGATATGTAGCCGGTAAAAAAATAACAAATTGGTTTTTCAAAGAGTGTTCTAAGTACAATATTAAGTGAGATATTGAAGATCGAAGCCATTTTTTATTTTGTGTGAAATTTAATCGATGTATTCAATGCCATCTAGCGGAGAGCGAATAAATTGTATGCATGCTAATGAGAAAGGATTTTATGGTGCTTAAAATAAGCTTTAAAATGAGCACTGTTAAAAGTCTTTTGTACGTAAAATGAGTGAGTTGTAATGAAAAAAAAAGTAACATCGAATGGATTTTTTTTTAAATCAATGGATTGCATAAGTGCCATTTCCACCAAAATTAAAATAATTAATCGTATTCCGTCTAGAATCAACTTTAATATAAAGAGTTTGATGGATTCTAGCAGTTTCGCTGCTTTGTAACACATATTTTTTGAAAAAATCACGATTTTAAGAAAAGAAAATTTTTGAATTTAAAAAAAAAACACCTTTTTTTCATAATATCTCGAAAATAATGAAAGACACGTAAAAAAGTGTAATAATGAAAGATACATAAAAAATAGGTTTTTTTGACAAAAATTTTGGTTTGTTTTTTTTTCCTATCACACAAGAATTGACAAAAATATGATTGATTAAAGAGCACGCAGTAGCGCAACCACAGTCTCTCTCAAGCCCTTTGACCCTCACCGTTTCAAAATATAAGGTTTTTCACTACATATTATAAAGAAAAAAGTTGTAGCTCTTTTAATTAGTTTTAAAATGGCTTTTTATAAGTTGTGATAGCTTCAAAATTGAAGTAGTTATGGCCCAAAAACTAAATCATACATATTCAATGTCTTAGGGGTAGTTTTAAAGAACTTGAGCATATGATTTTCCAGCATAGCTTTTTCGAGAACGTGGAACGTTATTTAAATCCTTTTTAGTTTTATCAAAAGAAATTTTTTATACAATTTTTAATCGAGGGGTTAAGGGTTGAAAGGGGTTAACAATTAAATAATTAAGATAGAGAACGTAAAATATTATTTACTCTATATTTAAGTCTTCTTGTCAAACCAAATTAATTTTTTTAAATTTTTTCTATTTAGGGGATGTTTTTAAGGGTTGAAAGGGGGTTAACAATATGATCATTAAGATAGAGAACGTAAAATATCATTTACTCTATATTTAAATCTTTTTGTCATACTAAATTAATTTTTTGTAAATTTTTTCGATTTAGGGGTTGTTTGCAAGGGTTGTACGGTTTTCAATGGGATGAAAATGAGTTTAACATGAGGTTATTGTGTTACAAAACACTTCACAATGTCACTCATTATTAAACACGTTTTCTGGCAGTAAAATGACTCAATATCAATTTTTCCATTTAAGGGTTGTTTTCACCCCTTAAAAATAAAAAACGGAGTTCGGGTCAATATCACTTTTGAAGTTAAGGGTAAGATAAGCCTAATACCAAAATCTCATGTAAAACGGTTCATAGTAAAAAATTTCTAAGGCAAAAACCTATTTTAGGCTTCAATGACTGCACTATCATCTTTGTGTAAAGATTTAATTATGAAGTGTAATACTTTCCCTAATCCTTTTTATAGTGTTCTGAGGCAGTAAAGTGACTGACATGAGAGATTAGAAATATAGAGGGGACTAGGAGCCCCGCAAACTGCAGACTTTTTAATCGGCTGATAGTTTAGTCGGGCTGGGCTGTCCATGATGGGTAAGCCCATCAAACTTTTTTGTCGGCCGAGACTGAATCGGTGTAATGTGCGCATCTGCATACCTCTCTGTATTGATTAAGAAGCCGACTAAACTATCTGCCGATAAAAAGTCTGCAGTCTGCGCAGGCTCTAAGGATTAAAAGGACAAGTGTTTAAATCACAAAACGACAGGTTATGGGCCCAGAAAACTCTATAGATATAAAATATGGCAAGTACAATAAAATAATACATGTACTATTGAGCTTTTGAATGGCACCAATGGTACAGTCAAAATTCAACAAAAAGATTGCAACTTTAAGATGGGATAATGGAGAGAATAAATAATATATTTCAAATGAGATTAGACAGTTATGCAGAGAGAAGATAATGCAAAAGTAGAGAGTAGATAGAAGAAGCTCATGTGTAAAAAACATTCTGGAATGAAGCAATAAGGGTTTCAGCATATATTTTGAAACGAACTCCAAAAAATCATATAAAAATTGTAACACCTGCTGAAGAAAATGTAATTTTACCCGTAGAACACAAAATAAGATAAAAAAACCAGAAAACTACGGTGACTATGAGTTACATATGACTTTTGATGTGTTGTATTTTGTAAAATGAGTTCCAGAGACAGTAAAAAGATAAGAATTTACGGATAAAATCAATGGAGAGAGAAATACACTCACCGGCACAAAAAACGGGCACCCCAAAAAATGGGTCATTTTTAATGTCTTGTATTTCCTAAACCTGATGTCCGATTTAAGTAATTTTTTTAATACGTTATAGCCTTATTCTTTAACAATATCGCTGTAATAATATTGTTGCTAGACAGGTACATTGTCATTGTATACAGAGTGTACGGATCAAACTGTGTTTTTTTCTCAAATTTGGAACACCCTGTGGAATGTTCTAGCTTTTATAAAATACTGAGATTAAAACCCAACTATAGCCTCAGGTTTTCTTAACATTGTTTTTTGATTCATTCGCTTATGTTGGATAGTAAAAAAGTTAGGCATTTTAACAACTACCCCTGTTTTTCGTCAATACGGGGTGTTTTTAAATAAGTACGGCAAACTTTAAGGGGTAATTCTGCATGATAAAATAATGACAGTTTGCTTTATAAACGTATGCCCGCAAATGCTTCGTTTCCGAGATAGGGGGTGTTGAAATTGTTCTTACAAACTGACGATTTATTTATTGCTCTAAAACGGTTTGTGATATGCAAATGAAATTTGGTAGATTTTAAGCGGTAGTGTATGCGCATTTTTTGGCATACAATTAAGAATTTTATATTCACCATTGGCGTGCATACGGGATATATCTAAAATGTTTATACCCGTATGCACGCCAATGGTGAATATAAAATTCTTAATTGTATGCCAAAAATGCGCAATAACTACCTCTTAAAATCTACCAAATTTCATTTGCATATCACAAACCGTTTTACAACGCCCCTATCTCGGAAACGAAGCATTTGCGGGCACGTTTATAAAGCAAACTGTCATTATTTTATTATGCAGAATTACCCCTTAAAGTTTGCCGTACTTATTTAAATACACCCTGTATTGACGAAAAACAGGGGTAGTTGTTAAAGTACCGAACTTTTTTATTATCCAACATAAGCGAATGAATCAAAAAACAGAATGTTAAGAAAACCTGAGGCTATAGTTGGGTTTTAATCCAGTATTTTATAAAAGCTAGAACATTCCACAGGGTGTTCCAAAGTTTGAGAAAAAAACACAGTTTGATTCGTACACCCTGTATACAATGACAATGTACCTGTCTAGCAACAATATTATTACAGCGATATTATTAAAGAATAAGGCTATAACATATTAAAAAAATTACTTAAATCGGACATTAGGTTTAGGAAATACAAGACATTAAAAATGACCCATTTTTTGGGGTGTCCGTTTTTTGTGCCGGTGAGTGTAGAATCAATTGATAAAAATAATACAAGGACAGAAGTGGAGAAAATACCAGAAAAGATAGGTTTTGTTTTTAATATAAGTATTATGTAAGACTAGTAGTTGTCACGAGGTATTGCACAAAAAGGAAGTCTTGTATATTTGATTGTATGAAGATTTTGTATGTAAGACGAAATTGCAAGAAAAGAAAATGTATAAGTTTATCCACCAGACAGAACAAATTGTAGACAAATAAGGTATTGAAACTAAATAATCACTTTATCAGATAAAGCTAGGCTGTCTATATTGAGACAGTTGTAGGAATATTGCTTTAGAACATGTTCACATCGAACGTTATTCATCCAAAGCCACATTTCATGATTAATCTGGCACAATTCCGACACCAAAAACACTATAGATCATAATCTTGGCTCTAATATGTGCACCAAAAAAATTTTTGTTTAAAAAATGATGTAATCTCGTATTAAAATTAAGAAGTTGAATGTTCCCATCCATCTATTTTTGAAAGACTCGCATTTTTAGTTTATATTAACGAAACGTTAATTAGTTATAAAAAACCAATACATTCAACTGACCAAAAAGAAAAAAAATTAATAACAAGAATACTAACCATGAAAGTGAATAAAAATCCACGTGTCGCTCTGAAGTTTTTAACAAGTCATACTGTTAACAGCTATAGTAGCAAACAAAGATGGCTGCTGCAGTGTTCGGACAGTGACGCGTACGTTCTTGCTTCCTTTTTTTTAATAAGTCAGCAGGGTACGCGCCAGACGTTTTTTCCTTTTACTCACTGCATCGACCGACAGGATGACCATTTCATATAGCTCGGTGATTCGCTGAATGTGGCGTGCCGAGCTACTTCGTTATTGTGGGGCACTCATCACTTTTGGCTGTTACTGTGCGAAGCCGAATAATCTTCCATTCGGATGGAGCAGTAGTGAAAACGGTTTTTTGAAACAAAACAATTATTTTGAAGGTGAACAGTTATTACTGCGGCTTCTACCAGTATTCAGGGTTGCCACAAGATTTGTAAGTATAATATTGGACTCTCTTCGTATATAAGGGCCTTAAGCCATCACCCAGTATATTGTCAATCATAATTCGTATAATTTATTGACACACTTTCTAATCAAAATCAATAAACAAGCCAACACTTGAGTTCTTCATGATATGAACGTAGATATTTATTTGTATGGATTCATGTTTCTTGAATTAAAATTCCTACTCTTAGTACATACGTTTTTCTTGGTGTATGGAAGAACCCTACTGAATATAAAAATCCACAAGCCACAAGGAAAAAGTTTTCCTGTAGTTGGCTGTATACCATGTAATACAAAAAACAATAAAATCCTTTATAAAAGGTATATATTTAAAATCCCTAAAAAGGGCTACATCACAGAACTAATTTTCGATTGGTTGACCAATCATCATCAGTGCTTTAGTGCACCAGGATGTTTAAAATATTCCATTACTACGCTCCAGGTAACATCTGAGCTATGGTTTGACTTGTTCACATGATGACAGTATGGCAGCAAGTCTTATGGCAACTTGCTGCCATACTGTCATCATGTGAACAAGTCAAACCATAGCTCAGATGTTACCTGGAGCATCCTTACTTAAGTTACATTTTTAACTGATGTTTCCTTGATGGATTACTTGTAAAGGGTTTTTACCCACATATCTTTGTATTACTATATCTTGGTGGCTAGCATGTACATTTCACATAAGCACTGATGATGATTGGTCAACCAATCGAAAACTGTTTCTGTGATGTAGCCCTTTTTAGGGATTTTAAATATATACCTTTTATAAAGGATTTTTTTCCTACTGAATATGTCGTTACTATGTTCTTCTTCATTTTGTATTATTGTCTTTCATTTTTCTTAAAGCAAAAGTCATAAATGACACTTAGGGTACGTTGTATTGGTGTAATAAGGCAAGAACTGTATAGAGTCTGGAGTCAACTGGTTGGTTTTCTTATTATTACGCTCTTTGTAGTTCTTAGAAAGTAAGTCCTCGATTCTTGAAGCTTGTATGTATATATTCTTCCTTTTTTTTCCCCTGAATTCAAAAATTATTGCAGATGTTATTTAAAGAGATATTTCGAATATGGAAAGTACTCATTGTTTATTATCAGTAACATCGATATGAGGTGATGAATATATCAGGGAGGCATTGTAACCTTCTAATGCATTTGCAGTGTAGATGGTGGAACATATATATTTAGATGCTGTTTACAATCTATAGTGTCGAAGAATCAAGAAGAAAGTTCACATTATTAATCTTTTTTTTAAGTCATTAAACTACAAAATAACTTTGTATGACATGAAAACTAAATAAGTGCTCAGACAAATCATATACTGATCACTGTTGTCAAATAGAAGTTTTCCGTGACACAATATGTATTACAGTAATCCCTCATTATCCGCGGTTTCACTTATCCGCGGTTGCGATATCTGTTGAATCTTTAATGAGAATGTTTTATTATTTTTATATATTTTTTATAATTTGACCAGTCGCGTTAAATTACTCATGATACACCACTGGCGCTTGTTCTTAGTAGTAATACTACCGCAATTAGTTTATAGTTCAGAAGGTTTAAAATACCCGCGAATGTAGACGCTGATCTCAGCGTCTTTATTTTTGTTGATATGATAATACATATTTCACAGATAGGCAATTTCACCATATTTATTTCTATGTACTAATATACGTATCCAAATTGGGATTATGTCATATTCTTCTTTGGATCGTTGATCCCTCGCCAACCACGGTTTCACCAACCGCACCTCTCTCTTCGGAACGTAACCCCCGCGGTTGAAGAGGGATTACTGTACTAGCTTACATTATAAAACCTATTTTAGTTTGTTCATCAATTTCATGGTAATATCCATTCGAGATTCTTAGTAGCTTAGTAGTTTTTGTTTATTTGATTCATGGTTTGGAGTAATCCTACTAGAGTATATTGCTTTTTAGGAAGATAGAATTAGGAAGATATTCACCTTTATAGATAAGACAATCAAGAGTAACTGACAATTGTGAGCTAAAATACATCAGAATCATCTCGAAACCCACCAAACGAAGTTTGTACGAGTGCCAAAATACAATACATCCTTCGAGAAATTTTTTATTTTCTTCTTTTCTTGAGTTTGTTCATCAATTTATGTTAAGATCAGTTTAAGATTCTTAATTTTTGTTTATTTGCTATGCTATTTTTGAACAATTTCATCAAAAACTGTTCATTCTTAAGCATCAAATACTGTTGACTTTTTATCATCACGAAGATCATTTCCCCATTTTGAATTCATCTCACAATATTAAATCCTTCATTACATTGTTTATTTTAGGAAGAATTTCGTGTTAAAACATATCAGTATCTCGAAACCCATATCTACGTTTGTTGAGGGTGGCAACCCTGCAATTAGCCAAAAGTGCGCTGCAAACTGAACGCTTGCAGCAAGTTTTACTAAAAGTTAGTGCCCCAGTGGTCGAGAATGTGCCATTTCCCCATCGGTCTTCTGTTGCACAGCCAGAGGCACCGCAAGACACAGAATTGCATCCTTTAAAGCAAGAACACAACAAAGGCGTATCATTAGCAAAATTGTTTTGTCTCGTGATTATTTTATGCTATGTACGCTCATCCTGCATGTGCCTCTGAAACAAAGGATAAACCAGACTGATTAATTAAGTGTCGAACGAGTTGGAGGTTTAATGTGAGGCTTGACTTTTATGTAGGGAAATTCTACGACAGCATTTAAGATTCACAGCAAATTATGATAACGATTTTCCTTGATTAATGTCAACTTCACACAAGTTTTTTACAGTATTTGATCTTGCTGAATAAATCATAGAGTTCAGATGAGACATGTATTACAAAAGACAAATGCACCAATATATTTGTCGAAAAATCAGTGAGTCCATCAAACAATCGAATATGATAGTATATTTAGTATTAAAGCATGTGATTCTCAGCGAAGAATATTACGTTTTTTTATAGATCAACCAATAGCTTATGCCAAAAACTACTTAGATATTCAATTTTTGTCAGAATAAAGAAAGTCTCCTGCGAAATCCCCATTTTTAAAACATTTAAAATCGAATACTGTAAAAAATGTGCAGTACAATGGCATCATCTGATCTTCAATCAAAAACTGTAAAATGAGATTTTTTGACTTTCGACAATAAAATAAATACTTATACACCAATGAACAGTTGATTTTCAAAAAAGTGCGTTTTATTTTGTGAAATCCTACTACACAGAAGTCAGCCTCACATTAATAAACTTAATTTTACAATAATAACTTAAAATTCGTCAATTCTCTAAAATAATCATTAAATTACAACAAATACTACTACTTAACTTCCAATTGGATACTGTCTAAGAAATGGATACGATTGACAAACAGGTCTAATAAGAAACAGGTAAGAGGAGAAAAAGATGTGAAGATCGAGTTATGGCTATTAATAAAGCATTTTATTTTGACCCTATCTATTATATATTTTTCCTTTGTCCCTAAAAGTTCATTCTTCAAAACAGTATTGAAAGTCTTCTTTTGTCAGCTACTTCAGGATGCGTGACGTTTTCTCTTTAATAGTTCAACATACTTAAATATTGTTCCTTTTATTGCAGATTTTACCTTAGGAAACAGGTAGAAATCACATGGCGCAAAATCCGGCGACTAAGACGCTAAAATCCGATGAATCAAGCGATAAAATCCAGCAAAAAGACGCATTATAAACTGGTGAAAATTTAGCACCTTGGAACTTAACGTGTTAAGTGCCACTATATGCCTTTTTTGCAGATCAGACAACTTATCTGATATAACTTGAGCATGTAGTATTTTTGAGTATTTTAAGCATGTTAAAGTATGACTGATTTCGATATCCTGCTTCACCATTTATTAAACTCCATTGTCCTAAAGATTACTTAAATCTAAGGTTATTTTAGGAGTCTGTGTATGGAGAAGAGCCGCCACAGACAAATAAGGGTGGACGCAAAAAAATAAAGGAGGACAAGGCTCAATTTGGGCTGTAGGGACATAGAAGAAGGTTCTGAAGATGCCAGAGCACAGAAAAAGAACTGCCAGTGAAATGTATTATGCACCAGAAAGACTGGGTGCCCGATTTTCTCTCCAAAATCTTGTTCTTTATTTAAACTAT
Source organism: Diabrotica virgifera virgifera (assembly GCF_917563875.1). NCBI lineage: Eukaryota > Metazoa > Arthropoda > Insecta > Coleoptera > Chrysomelidae > Diabrotica > Diabrotica virgifera. The sequence continues at coordinate 6,849,000 of NC_065451.1, read as the reverse complement.
GACATGTTTTAGTCTACATAGGGCCTCATCAGGTAGTTTTATTAATAGAGACGAACTCAGATCGAGAATGGTAGAATACTTGATCAAATTTCCCACTTTAGCAGATACAAGCCTCGAGTATTTTCCAAGTGGACATTACTGGTTCAGATATGAAATGAGTGAACATAAAAGATTTGCAATCATATGAAAGCAGTCAAACAAGGCAATACTAAAAATGTGGTTTGTCTTATTGGAAAGATATTATGAAGAGATTAATGAAATGTAAAGCTCTGAAGATACCAGAGTTCATAGAAAATTGTAAGGAAAATGTTGATTCTATGCTAAAAATGTCTTTTTCATAAGATATGTCAATGTCAAATAATTTAAACCCTATTTTTTTCTTTGCTGCAGATACTAAAGAGATGTTGAAGGTGGATAATTGGCAGATAGCAGCTAGGGACTGACTTGAGATTTTTTTGTTTGTCTCTTGACTACTAAATATTGAATATTTCAAATTATCTCTTGTGTTCTCATTAATAATTAAAACAATACAGTAATATTATGGATTGTACGAATTTAAAGTTACTCTGTGCAATGGGCGCGGGCAGTGGCTATGCACATATTGTTCTTTAAATTCGGTAGATAATGTAGCACAACACTTAACCTTTAACTATGATAAAGTTCATTAAAGGTCAGTCCTATTGTGCAAATTGCCTTCTGAGTCTCATTTGTAAGATTTGTGGCCCCTTTTCAAATAATTTGTAATTTGAAAAATAGGCTGGAATGAGCATAAATAACTAATTGACCAGCCGATTTCAAAACTAAAGAATTTTGTTGCTTTGAAGAAAAGAGTAAACTGAAACTTATGGATCACTTAAAACTGGGTATAATTTATGATTTCTAATAAAATGAATCACTCTTTCTTAGTTATCCTGTCCAATAAACTAAAAATAACAATCTACATAAGAACAGCCTGCTCTTACAACAATCAAATGCCTACAGAATCTACAAATCACTAATGTAAGGACATATACAGAGTGTTAGTAAATAAGTATGAAAAACTTTAAGGGCTAATTCTACATAAAAAAATAATGCCGGTTTGCTCAATAAACATATGTCCGCAAATGCTTTGTTTCCAAGATACAGGGTGTTGAAATTTTTATTTCAAACTGCCAATTTATTTATTACTCTAAGACCAGTTGAGCTATGAAAATGAAATTTGGTGAGTTTTAGGAGGTAGTTATTGCGCATTTTTTTACATACAATTAAGAATTTTGTATTCATCATTGGCACGCATACGGGTAATAGTCTGAATTAAAAAAAAATAGTATGCCACTGAGATATTTCAAACTAAAAATTATTTTTAAATTTCACGTTTAATTGTTGATAAAAATCCGTGTTTGCCTTTTTTCATATGGTGCACCGTTTTTATGCAGAAAAATAAACCATCTTGACGCGTATTTTTCATTTCTTAATACATTATCAAGAACTATCCAATATAATAATACTAAACTAGAACAATAACAGAAAATATTACTAATAAGATTTTAAGTAGGTGCAAAACTGTAAGAAATATTTAAAATGATCTCCTTTACAGGTAACAGAAGAATTTTATATTCATCATTGGCGCGCGTACGGGTCATGGTCTAAATTTTTTTTAAGAAAAAAAAAGTAGATTTTTGTCGTAAATTTTACTAGTAATTCAAAAATGATTTTTAATCTTACATCTCAGTGGCGTACTATTTTTTTCTTAAAAAAAAATTCAGACCATTACCCGTACGCGTGCCAATGATGAATATAAACTTCTTCTGTAACCTCTAAAGGATGTCATTTTTAACATTTGTTGTAGCCCTGCACCTAGTTTAAAATCTTATTAGTAATAGTTTCTTTTATTGTTCTAGTTTAGTATTATTATATTTTGGATATTTCTTGATAATGTATTAAAAAATGAAAAATACGCGTCACAATGTTTTATTTTTCTGCATAAAAACGGTGCACCATATGAAAAAATGACAAGAAAGGTTTTTTATCACAAATTAGACGTGGAATTTAAAAATAATTTTTAATTTGAAATATCTCAGTGGCATACTATTTTTTTCTTTAAAAAAATTCAGTCCATTACCCATAGGCGCGCCAATGATGAATACCAAATTCTTAATTGTATGTCGGAAAATGCGCAATAACTACCTCCTAAAACTGACCAAATTTAATTTTCATAGCTCAACTGGTCTTAGAGCAATAAATAAATTGGCAGTTTGAAAAAAAAAATCAACACCCCGTATCTCGGAAACGAAGCATTTGCGGACATATGTTTATAGAGCAAACTGGCAATATTTTTTTATGTAGAATTAACCCTTAACGTTTTTCATACTTATTTACTAACACCCTGTATGTTACAATTCCACAAAGAACACAATCGTATCTTCATTTTCTGTAAAATTCATTAAACAAAATGCATAAATAACGGAGAAAACATTAACAAAAACCCACCAAACCAGTCTGGAGAACCCCCGAAAAATGCTACTATAGTCACCAGTACCTATTTTTCACAATATTTCAAAACATAACATGGTTTGATTCCGAAGACGAGTTTCGATTCTAACATAGTAAAACTTACCTAATCCTCTTGCTGCAACGTCTGTAGCGACTAAAATTGTGGATTTTCCGTTTCTGAACTCATTGAGTACAAAGTCTCTCTCTTGCTGGCTCTTGTCTCCGTGCATGCACACAGCTTGCAAACCGGTTCTTCTTACCGTTCTAGATACAGCTTCAGCTTTCTTTTTGGTTTCGACGAAAATTAGAATTTTGGAGTCGGGGTCACTGTTATTGGCTATTTCTTGGAGAAGTTGGTTCAGTCTATAAGAACAGAACGAAATGTTTGTAATGCAGGTGACATCGGTTCAAAAATAGCTTTTTTAGTATGAGTCTGGCCAAATAAGGGTGTGTATTCATATGTCCTGAATTTTCTGTAACTTTTTCAGCTACAAATGACCTATCTTAGACAGTTCCTCACATCCCATGGGCTATTGATACAATTTATCACAAAAATGCATGAATAATGTGTAAAAGAATGTAGAAACTTGTGATGAGATTATGTAAAATATTACAAAAACTGTAAACACAAGCTTCACTTTACTTTTGCACAATTCCGACACCAAGAAAATAATAGGTTCATTTTCTTAGCTCTAATATGTGCAACTAAAATAATTCTATGAAAATGATCAACAGAGATGGAATGACTAAGGAGAAGCTGTAAAGTAACAAGAAGATATAGAATAAATAGCATTTGGAGATTAAGAAAAGAATGGCAGTGAACTCAATAGACTACATCGAACAACAGTGACTATAACCTGGTACAGACATGTCAAAAGAGCAGACCAAAATTGTTGGATAAATAGAATAACAGAGTGAAGCCCGATAAGATAGAAGAAGAATTGCCTGGCTGAGAAACCTAATGAGAGTGGTACAGTTGCAGCTCAGTAGATCTTTTCAGAGCAGCTGCCAATAAGGTATGGATAGCTGTGAAGATAGCCAACCACCGATAGGAGAAGGAACTATAAGAAGAAAAAGTGGAGCCTGATAGGAAGAAGGAAGAGAGGCTACCCCCAAGAGCCTCCAGATATTAAGTGAACAAAGCAAAGAAATCTATAGGAAGGGGACTGATAAAACAGAAAGAAATAGAGAGAACAGTTGAGTGAAGGAATACAGTGAAAACTGCTGGGCAGATTATCGGAGAATAGGCCATTTTTGGGAAAAGTTATTTACCAGCAATTTTATTGCTGGAATCGAATCTTATGATTGTATATATTATATATGTATGTAACAAAATGTCGCCCGAAAATCATGTTTTTTCAATTTTTGACTTTATCAGATTTTAACTTTACATCAAAAACACTTTTTAAAAACTAAATTTTGCATAGAGACATGTTTTTCCCGATTTACTTCGACGAAAACTTTCCCTGGAAAATGCGGGTTTTTCCAACAAAATCTTTAATTTTCAACTAAAATTTTAGGATTAAATAACTTGTTAATATAAAAGCTCTTTTCATATAGATTATAATTCCAGACGAAGCCGATGAAAATTGAATGAACAGTTTAGCAACAATTGAATTGTTAATTAAATATTTACGGTCGCTATAATAATAGGCTATTGATTATGTACTATAGAAAGGAACTACAACGTTGACGGGGTTTTATTATTTCATATGATCAATGAATCTCTATATATGAAAAAACCGCGGAGTGCTACCATTTAAAGGGGTGCGTTTTTGAGAAATGGGTGAATTAGTCCCTGGGCACAGGTTACATTAGGGTGAGTTCTAAGCACTTTTGGTAGAAACACATCTACATAAAAATTGTTCCTGGTTAAATTTCCTATCTAAATATAACTTTTTAAAGTCAAAGATACTTTTTTTTACAAAAATATATTCAAAAGAAAAGGCACAAAGAAACCCAAGAGAAAGAAATTTTGTTTTTTGTCCCATAACTTTTGTCCACGGGGATATAGGTATAGACATTGCTTCACAGAAAAAAAACTTCCACATTTTCTCTTTAAAATTATGTTTGGTAGAGGTCATTAGGATTTACAGTTTTCGAAATATGATTTTTGAAAGTTCGCCACTCACAGCAATTTTGGGCATTTTTCCTTGTTATTTCTCAAATATTGTTCTGTAACTTTTTTCTACGTAACTTTAGGCATATCCAATGGTACATGTAAGAGGAATAAAAATCAATTACATTTAAAATGTTCTACTGTATAATGTTGTACGACTTCTTTTAAAGAGGTTATCTTTTTCAAGATTTTATACTTTTAACGTTTTTTATATTTTTACGATTATTTTTTAAATTTCCCATTATAACTTTTTTTTCTACATATAGGTATATATTGTATAATAAAAAAGAAATCTTATTCTGTTTACTTTAAAATGGTGTATTATAAAAAATTCTAGGATTATTTTTGAATAAGATATGCTTTTTCAAAATGTAATAAGTACTTGCAACGATTTTTGATTTTAGGATTATTTTTTAAATTCCTCATTATAACTTTTTTGTGTGATTGTGTGTTATGTTTGAATCTTATTTTTTATAGGTAATACTTTGAATCCACTTGACTCGGCCGGGCAAACTTCAAAATATGGATTAATTCCAATATTTACTGTCAAAGCTCCTGCACCACAAGATTTGCTTGAAAAAATAGCATGTAAATGTACCAAAGGATGTACAAAAAACTGCGGTTGAAGGAAGATAGGAATTAGTTGTTCAATATTCTGCAAAGGGTGTATGTGCATGGGTACTAATTATTGTGGGAACTCTTGTGGGAAGATAACTGAGGTGTCAGAGGAAGATGTTGAAGCTAATGCTAACGAAGAGATGGACTTTTGATTTTGAAATTTTTTTAAATGTCAACGTTTAAACAATTTTAACTAAAGTGATGTTTTCTAAGACTAATGTTTATGTAATTTTTGTAAAAGAAATAATTTTAAATAATACAGGTAAAAATATATGAAAGAATCACTTGGTTTCCATTACATATTTAAATATAGATGATACACCATTTTAAAGAACAGAAAGTAAGCCCTCTTTATTGAGCAATTATAGTAAGTATATTCATGTACAAGAAAAAAAAGGTATAATGAGAAATTTCAAAAACAATCGCAAAAAATTAAAAAATAATATTTTTTTATATTAGGTATTATATAATATATAATATATTATATAATATTTAATTTTTATATCATATTATAAAAAATCGTTAAAAGTATAAAACCTTGAAAAACCATAATCTCTTTAAAAAAAGTCGTACAACGTTATATAGTAGACCATTTTAAAGGTAATTGATTTCTATTCCTATTACATGTACCATTGCATATAGGTACCTAAAGTTACGTAGAAAAAAGTTACAGAACAATATTTGCGAAATAACAAGGAAAATTGCTGTGAGTGGCGAAATTTGAAAAATCATATTTCGAAAACTGTAAATCCTAATTACCTCTACTAAACAACATTTTAAAGAAGAAATATGTAGGTTTTTTTTCTGTAAAGCAATGTATATCCTCGTGGACAAAAGTTATGGGACAAAAAACAAAATTTCTTTCTTTTGGGTTTCTTTGTGCTTTTTCTTTTGAATATTTTGTAAAAAAAGTATCATTGACTTTAAAAAGTGATATTTAGATAGGAAATTTAACCAGGAACAATTTTTATGTAGATATGTTTGTACCAAAAGTGCATAGAACTCACCCTAATTTAACCTGTGCCCAGGGACTAATTCACCCATTTCTCAAAAACGCACCCCTTTAAATGGTAGCACTCCGCGGTTTTTTCATATATAGATGTCCATTGACCATATGAAATAATAAAACCCCGTTAACGTTATAGTTCCTTTTAGCTATCTTATTTTGAATATAATCAATAGCCTATAACCACAATAATTATAATATATAAGAATAACTATGATTTTTGTATAAAAAGACACTGTACCTATCTAATGCACTTTACAGAATTGAAATTGGACTATTTAAGCGGCCTCAGGAATATTTTAAAATTATAAACAATTTTTGGGCTTATAAACAAATAGACTATCTCGGGAAATATTAAATTAAATTAAATCATGAAAACAGTGTTGGAAAAAAAGCGACAGGGCGCTTCTTTTAAAAGAAAAAACAGTTTAATGGTGATGAGTAGTTCCTGAGATTCAACCGGTCAAAGTTGACCGGCATTAACGGCAAAGATATAAACAATAGTATCATAATTTTCGAACCATCACCTTTTTATTTCGGTCCTCTTTCTCCACACCAACTTTCATATCTTTAACATATATTTTTATAATAAAATGTATTGATATTACGAGTGAAAATTGCCCAAAATAGCAAAATTCCAATCAAAAATTAGGTTGGAGAAAATGTAATCACAAAGTTCAATATCGATATACGTTAAAAAATTGCACTTTCTCGGCTTCCCATGGAGCAATTTTCTTCATTCTTTTTTTGTTCCCAAATAACTCGAGTATAGCCATCTAACTAACGCATTATTAAATGTCAAAGTTGTTTTTATTTGGTTCTAATAAATTTATTTATTATAACAAAATTTTTTACTTCATTTAAATAAAAATTGTTTAAATAATTATACAGCTTTCAAATGAGAATATTTGTGTTTTTAACGTTAAAAGGTACACTTGTAGTAAGTTTATTTAAAAAAAGTCTACAACTGAAAAAAATATGTAGTTTTTTTTTGTTATAAATAAATTAATCTATTATAACAAAACAAAAGCAAGTTTGACATTTAATAAGGCGTTAGTTAGATGGCTCTACTCGAGTTACTTGGGAACAAAAAAAGAATGAAGACAATTGCTCCATGGGAAGCCGAGAAAATGCATTTTTTTAATGTATACCGATTTTGAACTTTGAGATTACATTTTCTCCAACCTAATTTTTGATTGGAATTTTGCTATTTTTGGCAATTTTCGATAGTTTTTATTATTAATAATATATGTTACCAAGTATTTTAAAGATAGAAAAATTGTTGTGGAGAAAGAGGACAAACATAAAAGATGATGGTTCAAAAATTATGATCCTATTGTCTATATCTTTGTCGAAAATGCCAGTCAACTTTGACCGGTTGCATCTCAGGAACCACTCATCACAATATTAAGTTTTTTCTTTTAAAAGAAATGTCCTGCCGCTTTTTTTTCCAATACCGTTTTTATGATTTAATTTAATTTAATATTTCCCGAGATATTCTATTTGTTTATAAGCCAAAAAATTGTTTATAATTTTAAAATATTCCTGAGGCCAATAGCCTGAGGCTTAAATAGTCCAATTTCAATTTTGTAAAATACATTAGATAGGTACAGTGTCTTTTTATACAAAAATGATAGTTATTCTTATGTATCATACTTATTGTAATTATAGCGACAGTAAATTTTTAATTAACAATTCAATTGTTGCTAAACTGTTCATTCAATTTCCATCGCCTTCTGGAATTATAATCTATACAAAAAGAGCTTTTATATTGCCAAGTTATTTAATTATTCATATACATACAATTACTTATCTAAAATTTTAGTTGGAAATTAAAAATTTTGTTGGAAAAACCCGCATTTTCCGGGGAAAATTTTCGTCGAAGTAAATCTGAACAAACACGTCTCTATGCAGAATTTAGTTACGGTGAATTTTTATTTGGGTGTTTTTGGTGTAACGTTCAAATCTTCGGAGTTGTAGAGCAAAAATTGAAAAAACACGATTTTCGGGCGCCATTTTGTTTATAAAAAAAGTAGCACACTATCTGCGGACTTTGCATACCTACATATATTAATAATATATACAATCAAAAGATTCGATTCCAGCAATAAAATTGCTGGTAAATAACTCTTCCTTGTATTTTGCTAATTAGCCCAGGGTATTAGTATATTTATACAATCTTTGATCTTGAAGAAAAATAGGCCTGAGATAAAAAAATACTCTAATACTGTTGGCTTATAAAAGAAAACTGTTGTAAAATGATCCCTATAGTAAACAGAATATAAATTGCATACTCACTTAAATTCCTTCTCATACTCCTGGCAAACGTCTATGATCTGAAGAATATTGTGATTGGCAGAGAGCTGTAGAGACCCAATGTTGATCTGGACGTAATCTTTCAGGAAATCCGCAGCTAGTTTCTTGACCTCCTTGGGCCACGTTGCAGACCACATCAAAGTCTGCCTGTCAGGCCGGATCTGCTCCAAAATCTTACGTATTTGAGGCTCGAAACCCATGTCCAACATTCTGTCAGCTTCATCGAGTACCAAGTAGGTACATCTCTCTAAGTTTGTGGTTCCTTTTTCAAGGAAATCGATTAAACGACCGGGAGTGGCTATACAAATTTCAACTCCTCTTTCTAAGTCACGCGCTTGGGGTCCTTTGGGGGCTCCTCCGAATATGCAGGTATTTCTAACGTATGTGGAATTTCCAAAATCGCTGGCGACTTGTTGGATCTGTTGAGCTAATTCTCTCGTTGGGGCTAGAACTAGCGCTATAGGTCCATCTCCGTTAGCTATAGCTGGTTGGTTATTAATATGTACTATAGCTGGAAGGATATAAGCAAGAGTTTTACCAGAACCAGTTTGTGCAATTCCGACTAAATCTAATCCGCTCAAAGCTATAGGCCAACCTTGAGCTTGAATCGGAGTAGGATATTCGTAGCCTTGTTTGCTAATTTCCTTCATTACGTAATCAGGGAAGGAGGCTTCCTCGAAATGCTGTATGGGGTTTGGAACTTTACCTTCTATCGTAATTTCTTTGGCTCGTCGGAACTGTTCTACTTCGTAATGTGACCTATTAGCTACTGCTGGATGAGGAACGTAAAAATCTTTCTTAAATGGACGCAGTGTGATACTGTCCCATTGTGGTCTGTAAAGGCGGCCACCTTGGGGCCCACTTCTACCGCCGCCTCCGCCTCTGCCGCCAAAACGACCTCCTCCGCCGCCTCCTCCACTTCGAAATCCACCTCCTCCCCCGCCTCCACTTCTGAATCCTCCACCGCCTCCACGACCACCTCCACCACTTCTGAATCCTCCGCCGCCGCCGCCACTGTCATTGCCACGGTATCCTCCTCCACTGCCGCCTTTGAAACCACCCCCTCCCCCACCGCCGCTTCGACCACCTCCAAATCTATCATTGCCTCCTCCATTTGAGAGGTTTTCTCGGCTTCTGAATGTGCTACCACCGCCTCCTTGTCTGTTAAATGACCTAAGAGAGAGAAAAACAAGTTTTCGTAAATTAATCATTATAAACATTTTTGTGTAAATGTAAATTTTTGAAAAAGTGTAAAAAAGAATGTTTATATCTAGAATTTGAACATGCTCTCAAGCTAAAAAAGATGAGGAAAACTTTCTGGCCAGATCTGAATTACAAAATTATTATGCCAGGAAATAAAAATAGAGTGCTTCTATAATTCTATAGTATGCGGTCTACCTTCACCTTTCCGCTATAACTTGGGATCTACCAAGGGAGGGTGTCTATGCGTGGATAACAATAGGGTGGTGCAAAAAAAGTCAAGTTGATAATTCCGTATCGCTATAGTGCGGAAAAGTTGCGATTGGTAATTACAAGAAAAACAAAAAAAGAATTATTCAAATCGGACTTTATCTTGTTTATGTTTATTATTAATGTTTATTTATCCTTCGAGTACGTTTTATTTATCGCTATAGTAAAATTTATTTACACTTTGCATGATTGAGTACTAATAAAATTGTTTTATGCATTTAACGGATAATTTCAGATCCCGCAAGGTCCATCAAAATTTATAAAAATTTGAAATTTTTATAGATTTTGAAAAATTAGCTTAGCAAAGCTCTTCGCTTGCTTAGATATTGTATGACAATATTTAAACAACCCAGATCTCAAAACGAGGAGGTGGTTTCACTTCTAGCTCAACACGCACCCTTCTCTCCAACCAACCACTGAGTGTGTGTTTTTTACATTATGTACATTTCCTTTTCATCTGTTTGTGTCCAGCTCTCAAACACCAACTTTGCATTGTGACTTTTTGGTAAAATCTGACAGCATGGACCTTGATTTAAGTGTTGTCCTGATGCATCCTTCTCTTGATTGAGGCGCACATACATTAGCATTAGACCACCCCACCCCCTTATCTATGCATTAGACGATGCTTCTGTGGCCAACTTTACAATGAGTTATATCTTCATTTGAAATTCTTCGAGGAAGTGGTGGAGAAGATAGTTTTGCAAAATTCCAGTCTATTATTTTAGTTTACTCCTGTGCTTCAAAATTTCAAGTAGTAGGGAGAAAGGAAACACATTAAAGAGCTAGGGCCAAGGAGAGTCTTAAAAGCCGGACAGACTAAAGCCAAGGGTAAAAGTATTAAAAATTTCATCCCTCCTACTTTAAATTTTCAAGCACAGGACTACACTGAAATAATAGAATGGAATGTTACAAAACTATCTTCTCTACCAGTTCTTCGAAGAGTTTCAAATGAAGATATAACTTCTTGCATTACATCGGGAGACATGCCAGACTGGAATATACAAAACTATCCCTGCCACACTAAAGCTGACGACTGGTGTCTAAAGTTGCCCACGCTAATGCATCGTCTAATGCTAACGTATGTGGGCCACAATCAACAGATGGATTCATCAGGAAAACATTTAAATCAAGGTCCATGCTGCCAGATTTTACCAAGAAATCACAATACAAAGTTGATGTAAGAGCTGGACACAAACAGATGAAAAAGAAATGTACATATGTAAATAATGTAAAAAAACACACTCATTGGTTGGTTGGAGAGAGGGGTGCGTGTGGAGCTAGAACTGCAACCACCCCCTCGTTTTTAGTTCTAGGTGGTTTAAATATTGTCATACAATATCTAAACAAGCGAAGAGCTTCACAATGTAACAGAAAAATGAGAAGAAGAAGAAGAATAAGAAGAAGAAGAATTTATTCAAAATTAGGTAACCCTAATATACAGTTAAAATTGAGATACTTTATAATATGTATATACAATTTAAATTATTTGACAATAGAAAAGTGTTATTAAGATACAATATCCAAGTCATAATAATAAAAATAAAACAAAAAAAAACACTTTATTCCATTACAATACAAGCATTAAAAATACTACATTACTCAAAATATTACATTAAACTACACGCGGTTAAAAAACACATTTAGAAGCCACATGAGACATTAAATACGATTTGCTGGGGCGTAATGCTAGTTCGCCTCCATGTGGTGCACCCTGGGTAACGCTAAATGAACTAGCAAAAATTTGGCGGCAGACGAACGAAAAACAAAAACAATATCCTGCCAACATCACAGATCACAAACAGAAATCTTATCTATACGTAAACATACGATGGGAACAAATAAAGGTTCTTCTCAGAACCAACTGACTAGAGATCTCGGACCGTGTATCCGAGTCTGTCACCTTAACATCGAGGGCATAAGCCAGGCAAAATGCCAAGTGTTGCAAAAAATCCTACACGATAACGACATTGACCTGGTTGCCATACAAGAGACCCATACTGAAGACAAAGTCCAGCTTGATTTAAGGGGAAAGATACCTGGCTACGATTTACTGGGAGCCACCTATGATAAACATTACGGCGTCGCAACCTACATTCGCTGCAATATAGAAAATGGTTTCCTACTTTCTGCTTCCAATGAAAATAATATACATGAAGTAGTCACCAAGATTGGAGATATTACCGTAGTTAACATATACAAACCTGCAGCCACTACATGGAACCCAGAAGTGCTAAAGACTCATCCACATCCTACTATATACATCGGCGACTTCAACAGCCACCACGAAATGTGGAAGTACACCACGAATGATGAAAATGGGGAGGCACTAGTAGAATGGTCCGAAGAGCAAAACACATATCTAGTTTTTGATGCCAAAGACAGAGGAACATTTAAATCAGCTGCATGGAGAAAAGAATATAACCCAGACCTATGTTTTGTCTCAAAAGATACCAATGACAGACCACTAACAACTGCGAGAAGTGTCCTTGCAGACTTCCCACATACTCAACATCGTCCGGTGCTTATCACCATCGGAATATCAATTCCAATAATTAGATCATATCCTCGACCCAGGTGGAATCTTAGAAAAGCAAACTGGAAGAAGTTCTCTGAACAACTAGACCGGACCTTGAGCTGGGTCCCTCCAACCAGCAAACATTATGAGAGGTTTGTGGGCGCAGTAATAAGCACTGCCAAGAAAACCATCCCTAGGGGGTATCGCAAAGAATATGTGCCTGGATGGACTGAAACATGTGAAGACTTATACACGAAGTTTCTCGAAAGTGGTGACCGAGAAATAGCCGATGAGCTTTTACACAACATCGATACAGCTAGACGCCAAAAATGGATAAAGACTGTCGAAAACCTTGACTTCAAAAAATCAAGCCGGCAGGCATGGTCCTTGTTGCGGAAAATTGGAGGAGCTAACCAGCTGGAATCCAGAGAGTCTAAAATGTCTCCTAACAAGGTTGCCTCCCATATAGTATCTCTATCCAGAGCTCCACGAGATCGAACACATACTACCAACATGAAAAGAGACTTAAGGGCATTAAAACAAATGAACAGAACGAACTCCGAATATTCAGCAAGAATACTTATTTCTGAAATCACACATGCGCTGAAAGAAATGAAATCAGGTAAAGCACCTGGCTTTGATGGTATCCATCCAGAGTTCTTGATACACAGTGGTGCATACACGAAACAGCGGCTTGCAATGTTCTTTAATGATATACTTCAGTCAGGTAACATTCCTTTCTCACTTAAGCGAACAAAGATAATTGCAATTCCTAAACCGGGCAAATCAAACGATAAGCCAGAAAACTACCGCCCCATAGCTCTACTCAGCATGGTATATAAACTATTAGAAAAGCTTCTCCTCAACAGAATTAGTCACAGGATACTAGAAAATGTCCCCATTGAACAAGTTGGCTTCCGCCCTCATCTAAGCTGTACGGACCAAGTGCTGTCATTAACAACTTTTATAGAAGCTAGTTTTCAAAAGAAACAAAAGACAGCAACAGTATTTATAGATCTAACAGCAGCATATGATACTGTTTGGAGACAGGGATTAATATATAAACTGGCCCACATTATCCCCTGCAGAAAGATAATTAACCTTATTGACAACATGCTGACCAACAGAGCCTTCCAGGTTATAATGGGAAAGGAGACGAGTAGACAGATGAAACTTAACAATGGTCTTCCACAGGGTTCTGTCCTTGCCCCTTTACTTTTCAGCCTCTATATTGCTGACATGCCTGAAACCGAATCTCGGAAGTTTGGATATGCTGACGACTGGACCCTTGCAACAAGCCACCAATCTTTAGAAACTACAGAAATCACTCTCACGAATGACTTATCCATCCTCAGCGAATACCTTAAGAAATGGAGACTACAGCCAAGTACTACAAAAACTGAAGTATCAGCTTTTCATCTAAACAACAAGTTGGCAAACAGAGAATTGCGAGTGTATTTTAATAACAAGCTGTTAAAACACAATAAATACCCGAAATACCTTGGGGTTACTCTAGACAGAACGCTCACATTCAGAGAACACCTGACGAAAACAGCAGCAAAATTGAAAACACGCAACAATATAATACAGAAACTCTGCGGCACTACATGGGGGTCCACAGCATCAACATTAAGATCCTCTGCTCTTGGCCTGATATATCCGGTGGCAGAATACTGTGCTCCAGTGTGGCTAAATAGCAGGCATACCCACCTGGTCGACACCCAACTAAACCGTACTATGCGTATGATAACAGGCACAATTAAGCCCACCCCTACAATGTGGCTACCTACCCTTAGTAATATAGCACCACCCAACCTACGCCGCGAACATGCATTGGTTAAAGAATATAACAAAATAATGGACAGTCGCCAGCTTCTAGTCCACAACGACATCCCCGATATTCTTGGAAACCGTCTCCGATCCAGGTTACCCCCTCTACAATCTGCTCAAGCGCTGCAGCAATCCAACTTTGACTTAAATACCCGATGGAGAGAAGATTGGGAAAGTAGGACAGATCCGCATTACCATAGTCTACCGGACATCATAGGGAAACCTGGGGAATTTGAACGTCCCTGTAAGATTTGGGCAGCCCTTAATCGAATTCGAACAAACTGTGGAAGATGCGCCGACTCCCTCCACAGATGGGGTAAACTCCCCTCGCCTTCTTGTGACTGCGGCGCTGCAAGACAGACGATCAGTCACATTGTTCAGGACTGCCCACGCAGAGCATACACAGGCGACCCTATAGACTTTGTAATGGCAACCGAAGGGTCAATCGAATATATAAAAAAATTGGACATCTGTTTGTGATGCATTGTATAATGCATAAATCGAAATATATTCTGTGATATACTTAAGCCATACGCTAAATAAAATAAATACGATTTGCAACATAATTCTTTAAATTTTTCCTATACATGTTCATTGAGGTCTTCAACTTGAGTTCCGTTGGCAACTTATTGAAATTATCAAAACCCTTATAGAGAAGTGAGTTCATAGCACCTGTAGTATTGGTTCTGCTGATGTAAATATTATTAGAATTTCTCGTAAAATAAGGGTGAATATCTGAATTTTAACTAACAAGATCGAGAAAATATTTAGGTGCCAATCCATGTACAATTCTAAAAATCAATATCATGGTCAAATAAAAAAGACGTTGCGATACCGAAAACTACTGCAAAGTATTCAACATCAATGTGACAGGTGTTAATCTACTTGTACGTAAAATTATCCTCATTCCACGATTCTGTAATTTTTGTAATTTGGCTAGTTGGTTAAGATTTAAAAGATATAAGATGGATGCACAAAAATCAAGATGAGGTTGGATTATCGATTTATATACAGTGATCCTTGACTGAAGTGACAAATTCTTAGAAATTCTTGTAAAGAAATACAATTTTTTTGCTAGTTTTTTACACGTATACTCGAGATGTTTGTCGAATGATAGAGTATTATCTAATTGAAAACCAAGATATTTAATTTGTGTCACTAGTTCAATTGGTTCCCCATCAATGTTTAACATTATATTGTTAGTATTAAGACTCCTGTACTTAAATTTAGATGTAACTATCATGGCTTTTGTCTTACGTTTAATTTAAGTTTATTAAGTTTTAAGTATTTAGACACTGAACATAAAACATGATTCATTTTGTCAACCGCCCCTTCAATAGAACTATCGCTACAAGCCAAAAGGGTATCATCAGCGAAAAGGTTAATAAATTCACAGTTCACAAACAAATTTATATCATTTAAATATAATATAAAAAGCAATGGTCCAAGTACACTACCCTGCGGTACACCAACGTTATTACTGACAGTTTCGGATAATACATCAGAGATTTTTACTCTTTGCTTTCTGTCAGTTAAGAAGTTCCTTAGCCAATTCAGAACAGCTCCAATAATGCCATCGGTTTTTAGCTTATCCAATAAAATGTATCTATCAATCGTTTCAAACGCTCGTTTAAGATCTAGAAAAACTGCAACTGTATAATTATTTCTATCTATTTCTTGTTTAAATTTACATATTGATAGTTGAACAGCCGCTTCACATGATTCTTACGAAAACCAGATTGATGATTAATTAAAATATGGTTCAAATCTATGTAATCAAGAATTTGCTCATATACAACCGTTTCCAATACTTTCTCCAAAGCCGGTAACATGTTGATAGGTCTAAATTCGCTTGACTTAATAGTATTTGTCACTTTAGGGATAGGAACAACTGTACTTTTTTAAGTCAGATGGAACAATGCCACCATCTAGGGAAGTATTATTTAAATTTAAAATAACATGACCTATGGTTTCAAATACTTCTTTAATCATTTTACTACAAAGAATGTCTTGTGGATTGTACTTACTATCAAGAGAGTTAATGATGTGTCTTAGGTCAGAAAGTGATATTAATTTAAATTTTGTAAAGGGCATATATAAATTACTATTACCGTTAATCCAAGAATCTTGTAATTCCATACTGTTAACTATATCCTCTATGCTATTAACATAATACACATTAAAATTGTTTGCAATGTCCACCTTATCATGACATATGCTTTTCTGACCATTAAACTCAAATTCTATATGATTTGGAAAATCCCGACCGTTCCTGTTAACTAATTTTTTTAAAGTCTTCCACATTAATTTAAGAGTTATTTTTATTTCTGTCAATTTTATCAAAGTAGTATTGGTCCTTTTTGACTTTCAACACATTCACAACCTCATTTCTAAGTTTTTTAAAAGTTAACCAATTATTATCCCTCTCTTGACCCAAAGAATTCTTAAACACCTTGTAGCTGCTATCCCTAGCTCTAATTTTATTGGCTACTTAATTATCAAACCATGGCAAGTGACTCCTATAACTACACATTTGGATGGGAGCTACATTATTTAATGTTCTACCACAAGTATCATGAAACTCTTGGTATAAAATATTTACATCAACATTATCCAAAGACCAACGGTATGAAATCAAATCAGTTTTAATTTTATTCATATTAGTACTACTTAAGTTCCTAAAAGATCTTGATAAATTAGTAAAGTTATTAATACAGTTTGAAAAATTCACTGAAATTACTGAATGATCGGTAATTGCAGGTGAAGAATGGACATCAGATAAGCAATTATTTTGATTAACTAACACATAATCAAGAAGAGTTTTACTTAAATTAGTAATTCTGGTGAGCAGTTAGCTGGCTAATCCCATACATTGTTAGTATATTTTTAATTTTATTAGTATAAAAACTGTTGCTTAAGTAATCCAAATTAAAATCCCCTACTAAAATACATAAAGAATCAGATGCAAAAAGTTCACAAATATCCACAAATTTATCCAGAAATATTGCATCAGAGGAAGATGGAGAGTGGTACAGACAACCAACAACCACTAGAGACGAACCAATTGCTATTTTTATAAATTTGCACCAATAGTTTCCCTCCAGAGTAAAAGTTTTAAAAACAGAGTAGTGAAAACAGTTTTTTACATAGATATTAACACCACCAGTATGACGACTTGTCGAATCACATCTTACTGCATTGTACCCCTCAATGTTAATTTCGACATCTTCAATGTCATTGGTTATTCTAGCTTCACTTACCAATATTAATTTAGGATCATATGGAACCAAACATCCTTCAATTTGATCTTTATTGCATAGAAGACTTTGGGCATTTAAATACAATTATCAGTATTAAGACGTATAATACTAGGGTCATATTTTAGTTTTTTCTTCTAATAAGTCCATTATTATTAACAATAGTGGGTTTGTTATTAATGTATTTAATAGTTTTGGTATTATCCCCTGCTGCAGTGATGTTTTCAAGGTCTTTCTTTATTTTCTGGAAATATTCTCTTTGAAGCTTAGTTTCATCTGCCGAAATTTTTACTCCAGGAACTTTAATCTCCTTTTTATTTTTTAATATTTGTTTAACATCTTCATTAGATTTTAAAATAACTTTAACTGGGCGAGCTTTGTTGACCGTAAATTTACCAATGCGAAATACTTTTAGATTGTCTTTTTCTATTGAAAAATTTTCCAAAACCTTTTTAACCACTGCATTATCCTCTTTATTACGTTCGCTCTGAATGTTTTTGTTCGATTCATTGATGTTGTATATAATTATATTATTTGCTCTATTTTGTCTGTCCCACAACTCCGAAATAACATTCTCCATACTACAATTATCAACAGTGTTTACCGGACTGACAGTACTAGTGTTACGTTGATCTAATAATTTATTAAGATTTTCTTTCATCTCAGCAACCTCCTTAACCCTCCGTTACTCACACACGGTGTATGAGAACGGGCCTCTAAATAACTGCCTGTAACTCTGATTGTAGTGCATATTTTCAATTGCTGCTGCATATACATACCTCTTCAGTCATCAGTCAACTGTGTGTGAAGTCCACGTGCAGTGTAAAAAAGAGTATTGTACTTTTATTATTAGGCAAGACCTATTAATTAGTCAGGTAATTAAAAGTAGTAAGTTTTAATTAGTCAGGTAATTTAAGGTCTTTTTCTTATTTTTAAGCAAAGATTATTAATATTATTTGAGGAAGTATCGACTGACGAGGAAACGTATGAAGATGATGACTAACAAAATTACTTTTTGTTAAAGTAATATAATGTTGACACAAACGCATATTTACACAATTATATGATCATATATTCATTAAATAATATAACTGTACACAATTTTGCAAAAAAAAATTTTTTTTCAAATTTAAAAATCCACAAGGAAAAAAGTTTTCCTGTAGTTGGCTGTATACCATGTGATACAAAAACAATAAATGCTGTATAAAAGGTATATTTAAAAAAACCCTCAAAAGGGCCACATCAATTCACATAACTAGTTTTCGACTGGTTTACCAGTCATCATCAGTGCTTACCTAAAATGAATATAACCTGATAAAAAGGGCAAAGATGTTGAAATTTTGACTAGGGTTAAAAAAATTTTTGGTTATACTCACGTGCAATGTACATGTTAGCCACCAAAATGCTATTTTACAAAAATATGTGGGTCAAAGCCCATTTCAAGTGGTCCGTTAAGGAAACATAAGTATAAAAAGCTACCTTAAGCCTTGATGTTTAAAATATAATTTAATTTGCCCTAGGTAACATCTGAAATTTGGGTGTGACTTGTTCACATGTTGGAAGTTTGACGGCAAGTGAAATTGAAATGGTTAGGAACCTCGGAACGATGACAAGACAAACGACAGTTCCACAGGTAGTTTTTAACATAACCTGTCATATTTAAGAATAAGGTATAAATATTATTGAAATTAGAAATGATGTAACAACACACCCAATGTGGAAATTATCATGTAAAATTCATTAAACTAGTTGTTGTAGTAAAATGGATTCTCGTATACTGTAAGTGGAACTAGTTAGGCAAACCACATTACACAAAAGGTTAGTATTCGACAACTAATACCGTAATGAAATCTTATTGTCAAGAGATCGAAGATTTATAAAGGCAAATTTTGTGGTGATTTAGATTTATCGAATTTATTTAACTTCTCGAATTTGGGGTGTCTGAGGTGTAACATATCTTAAATAATCTAGGGCATGTGTCATTATGAAAGCACAAACTCAGACTGAGACGACTATTTCTTAAAGGCAGTGCAGGCTACCCGGATCTCTAAGGGTCCAAAAACCAAAACCATAATATGACGATGATAGTAAGGACTAGGTGGGGGGTGGATATGAGATGTCTGTGAGGGAATTAGTGAAAGGAACATGAAAGACCCAGAAAGAAAATTAAACTGTTGATTTGGTTTTGCTAGAGATGAGTATTATATGCTGATGGTGACAAATGGAGTAGGTAGGGTGATAATAGTCATATGTAGAAATATAGTGGTGGGTTGTATGTAGATGAAAATTTGTCCAAAAAGGATATTTGCAGATGATATCAGTAATTTCTATGTATGTTGTGAATAGATAAAATTGGTGAGATGGCTGAAAATGACAGAAGTATAATTATGACTAGTAACAGATGGAATATTAAAGTGTGACTGAGAATGAAGTAGTTGAAGTGAGGTGAAAAGAAATATTGTAAATGTATTAAGAAAAAAGTTGTCGATGGAGTGGTTGGAAGTCCCGATTGAACGAAACATGACGGTTGACACAATTCGGACTTTTTTGTTTTTCTTTGACTATTTCTAGGTCTTCGTACAAGTCTAATTTTAAGAAATCTTTCTGTGGGATGTTGTGAAGTAGAGCAACATCATCTGGGATATTCAACTTATGGTTCTTTTGTTTAAGATGTTGTGAAAATGTAGAGGTGTTCTCTCTTTTAGTGTGTTCAAGAGAGCGAGAAGCCAGTGATCTACAAGTTCTTCCTATGTAAGTAGCATCACAGTCAGAACATTGTAGTCTATAAACACCACTACGGTTCATGTAATTGATGCTATCTTTAGAATTAGATAGAGATTGTCCTAAGTTGTTGGATACTTTAAAGGAAATTTGGATGTTGTCTACTGATCTTTTGATAATGTTCGAAATATCCCCAGATAGCCTATCTTGGTGAAATGGTATGGAAGCATAAGTAGGTTTGGTTGTCGGATCCCTAGGGAACGCAGCATGTCGTAAGACTTTAAGCTGTCTTTTATGAATGAGTTTGTCTATGATGTGTGGATCGTAACCGTTATTAAAAGCTATTTGACGAAGTATGTTTGATTCTTTATTGTAATTAGATTGTGACAGGGGAATGGTTTCAAGGCGGTGTATGTAACTGTGAAAGGCGGCAAGTTTGTGTGACATAGGGTGGTTGGAAGATAGAGGTATGACATGGTCAGTTTGTGTTGGCTTCCTAAAGATACTGAAATCGAAGTGTCATTTAATCTGGTAATAGTGAGGTCAAGAAAGTTAATAGATTGGGATGACTCTAATTCCATGGTGAATTTAATATTGGGATGGATTTGATTAATTTTAGAAAGTAATAAATCAGCTGTATTTGAATTACCTGAGATGATCAATAAACAATCGTCGACATAACGATACCAATGTAGAATTTCAGGATTTTTCATGATATATACGGATTCTAAATGATCCATAAAAATATCAGCTAAAAGAGGAGATAGGCAACTACCCATGGCTAAACCATCAGGTTGTCTGTAATATTTATTGTTGAATACAAAGAAGTCTTGAGCTAGACAAAATTGTAATAATTGAATCAGTAGTGGAATTTGCTCTTAGAAGAGAGTGCACCAGATTAATAGTTTCTTGTTTAGGGACTGAAGTAAAAAGATTGCTAACATCAAATGAAAGCATGGTAATGTTAGGGCGAAGTTGTATTTGTTGGAGATTGTTGACAAGATGACTTGTGTTTTTGACAGAGAAACGAGGGGTGAAGTTCGTCAAGTTGTTAATAAGATTGAGTATGAATTTTGAGAGAATGGAAACAGGAGTGTTTATGAAGCTAACAACTGGACGAATGGGGATTCCCTCTTTATGTATCTTAGGTAAGCCATAAAGTCTTGGTGTTAAAGGATTGCTAGGTAGTTTATAGTAAGGTGCAAATTGTTCAGAGAAAAATTCGGTAAATGGTTTGAGGTTACCTTTGAGTTTATTAATGAATTTTTTGGAGGGATCTTCTGGGAGTGACACGAAATTATTATCAGAGAGAAAAGTGGCAACTTTGTCAATGTAGAGATTTTGGTCTAGAATAACCAGACAATTGCCTAACTTAATAATTAGCAAGGCAGACAAAGGCAATTGTCTGGTTATTCTAGACCAAAATCTCTACATTGACAAAGTTGCCACTTTTCTCCCTGATAATAATTTCGTGTCACTCCCAGAAGATCCCTCCAAAAAATTCATTAATAAACTCAAAGATAACCTCAAACCATTTACCGAATTTTTCTCTGAACAATTTGCACCTTACTATAAACTACCTAGCAATCCTTTAACACCAAGACTTTATGGCTAACTTAAAATACTAAACAATTTTTATACACAGATTCAGAATTTCAAACTCTATTTATTGATACTAAAATCACTTTTGTAACCTGTTGTAAACTGATATATTTCATTCAAATACCATGACAGGATGTGCTTGCTGCTAACGGTGAAAATAATAAACAAAGACTGAGATAACTAAATGTTTTTTCAAAATGATCAAAAATTTAAAATTTTTATAGATTTTGATTAACCTTGTGGGATCGGAAGATATTCGTTAAATGCGTAAATCTATTTTTTTATTACTCTACCATGCAAACTGTAAATAAATTTTACTATAGCGATAAATAAAACCTACACAAAGGATAAATAAAAATTTTTTGAAAAAATGTAAAATTTCATTTTTTTTTCATAATTTTTAGGCCTGTTGCGGGATCGGAAGATAAAGGCCGATTTGAATAATTCTTTTTTTGTTTTTCTTGTAATTACCAATCTCAACTTTTCTGCACTATAGCGACATGGAATTATCCAACTTGACTTTTTTCACACCACCCTATTGAACATGTCCTCAAGCTAAAAAAGATGAGGAAAACTTTCTGGGCAGATCTGCATTGCAAAATTATTATGCCAGGAAATAAAAATAGAGTGCTACTATAGTATGAGGTCTACCTTCACATTTCCGCTATAACTTGAGATCTACCAAGGGATGGTGTCTATGTGTGGCTAAGCAATGCCATAATCTTTTCTTGAAGGGTTTGACACAATAATGAAAGGTATCAAACTGTTTGTAGGCAAAATATTTATGGCTAAGTAGTAATGAATATTTTCAGGAATATACATTGTATACAATAAACTTGTTTCTTTACTGTTATATAAATCGTTGTCGTGGATGTCAAGAGAGCTTTGAGAGAGATTTGCATACAAATAAGCTAACTGCAGTATCTCAATCAGAAAGAAATATTTCATATTGTAGTGAAGAGCTAGCTCTAAGTGAATATGTAACTTATTCACTTAGATCTCTTCATACAATATGAAATATTTCTTTCTGATTGCGATACTGCAGTTAGCTTATTTGTATGCAAATGTGGGTTAGCTCTCTTGACATCCACGATGACGAAATACCATAATCTTTTCTCAGAAGGGTTTGTGAAAATAACAACCCCTGTTTTTAAATAAAATGTCCTGATAGCTTTACAACGATTTGTAAAGTCTTAATTATCAACAATACAATATCTGGAACGAAAATGTTGCTGAAAGACTTCTACAAAAGCATGATTTTATCAGGAGCGTGCTGCAGCATTTCTTCGACAACACAGACGTCTTTGTCAACAACTTTGTCATCTTTGTGGAAGTGCTATGCAGCAGAAGACATGTGAGGCCAGTCCTGCATTGTCCTAGCAAAAGCTGTCAACAAGGTCCATTCATCAGAGTAATAAATTTTTTCATTACACCAATCTCAAGAACAAGATCAATTCAATTATGCGATATTTTAGAAGTAGTGTTTTTTCCATTAACCGCTGTAGTTGATCCAATAATTAGAATTGGATATATTGCACAATTACGGCATTTAGACAATTTTTCACTTGTAACTCAGCTGTATTTTGAGTAAAATATCTTTATAATGGCTCAAATTAAGCAAACAACATCAATTATATGTAAAAAAAATGTAGAAACTTTTGTTCATATTATGTCAAGTATTACAAAAACAGTCAACAAAAGCCTCACTTTACTTTTGCACAATTCCGACACCAAGAAAATAAAAGGTTCATTCTCTTAGCTCTAATATGTGCAACTGAAATAACTAACATATTATCACAACTTAATTTAGTTTGATAAAACCAAAAACCATTGTCCCAGACCCAGAAGAGCAATGACGTAACTGCCAATTGTGTCAATTTGTGTTTATTGCATAATTAACTTCTAAAATACTGAGATTATACAAAAACAACAGAACTGTAACTATGGGCTGAGCTACTGCAGGGTAGTAGCATCGCATAGGGTAGCGTCACTATTGAAATATATGCTGTTTTAGACCTCGTTTCAGATGAACAATGACGTAACTGTAGATAGGGTTGAAAATCGTGGGATTAAATTAAGGTAATGAAATTCAAACCAATAGGGATGAAAATAAAAGCTATTGTAAGAATAAACACCATACTGATGCTCCTGGAACATTATTCTTCATTTAAACACTATATTAAATATTTAAAAATTTTAAAATGAACAATGATGCAATTGTAGATAGGGTTGAAAATTGGGGGGATTAAATTAAGATAATTAAATTCGAACCAATAGGGATGAAAATAAAAGCCATCCTTGTAAGAATAAGTACCATACTGATGCCCCTAGATCAGAGGTTTCCAACCTCTGATCACACTGGTGTGCCCTGAAGTCCCTGTAGGTGTGCCGCGAAATTCACATAAAAATAGATTATGATTATACTCATTATAGAGATCATTTTCCCAAGTGTGCCTTGGCTGAACGAGTTTAAGTTAGTGTGCCTCAAGCTAAAAAAGGTTGGGAACCGTTGTCCTAGATGAATACTCTTCATTTAATGGCTATTTTAAATATTTAAAAATCGTTTTTCTGCTCTCCTGAAGAATTTTGCTTTTTGCAGTTATGTCATTCTTCTTCTGGACTGGCCATATTTTGAGTTGTTACAGTTTAGAACGAGTTGTGTGATGTTTGGTTGGCTAAGACCAGTGGTGTCATGGTGTGGGAACACGTGGGAACGCCGTTCCCACACTGGTTAAGAAAAGAAAAAAAAATAAATAGAGAATTTAGGTTTTGTAAACAAAAATTAGCAGTGCGTTCCGGCACTGCTAATTTTGCCATACCACTGGCTAAGACCGATTTAAGCTATTTTTATAAAGATATTGACTGGATTAATATCCCACTATACACCAAATGTAAATGTCAATGAACCAGTTAAGAATAGAATGAGGGGCACAAGAAGGAAAAACTAGCAAATTCTATAAAATAAACATCCAAAAAATGTGAAATCAAAAACTACATTGCATCTTAACAGCACGAATATAAACTTTCAGGGGCTATATTCCTTGATAACAGGGTAGTAAAGAATTTGTAAACTTATGCCCCTGCACCCAGTCACAGTAAATTTTTGATAAAAATGCTACAAAATGCAGAATATACAACTGAGTATTATGAGACACTGTATTTGTGTCAAAAGAAAGTATATAGAGGAAAATGAAGTTAATAACACTAGAATCTTCATATTTCTAACTAACAAGGGCACAAGAAGCTTTGTGTTTGGATTGGAAATAAGATAAATGAACCCAAATTTCGAAAAAAAAAAACAGTCCACTAGGAAAATTTTTATAACCCTTTCAATAATAGGCAAGTTACTTTAAAAATCATATTTAAATAGCTACAAATCGTGTTCTTTCAAACTAATAAATATTTTTGCAGATAATACGCATTTACTCGATAGATTTAAACAAGATGTCGCCATTTTTATGACTATATTAAAAAACTTCCAACTCATAAAAAAATCAAAAAATTAACAAAAATATGTCAAAATTCAGAAACTTAAAACTTTCGCAAATAATACTTACATGTTAAATATCTTCGATCGCTTCAATTTATCAACGAAAATTCTAGATACTCTCCTTGGTGGACTCAGCAAATTTTACTGGCGTCAAATGTAATGTATTGTTTCGATATTCCCTGATACTTTAGTTAACTGGAAAATCAAAAAGAAACAAATTTATTACACATACGGTGAAAACCCAACGGAATACTCACTAAATAGTGTTGATTACAAAAGAAAAACTTAAAATTATTTTCAACAATAGCAGATGATTGCCGTCTCACTGCCAGCCAATGTCGAATCTAAAGAAATTTTGCAGCGATTGCGTGGTTCTGAGTGTACTGCGTAATAGATTTTTTAGACAGAGACAGCTCCTGACTTAATAAGTTGAACAGAGTACATAGGATGGGTACAAAGTTGTGTTCGTTTTCTTGGTTCTATACGTTAGATTATTTTTTATTCATGGAAAGATTAATTTTAAACGATTTTTAATTAATTGTTAGAAAAAAAATATATATTGGGATAAACCGTAATCGTACCCCCTCCTAACTGCCAAAGTGTCATGGCCGCCGTCGGGACCTATTGTGCTGACATTTACAATGTTTACATATAGACAAGTTTGTTTTTTTCTGCTTATAATGCCGTTTTCTAAAGATATTAGTGAACAAAATCGATTTGCTAACAATATTTAATATATTTTAAATGTGCTAAAATTGGATTCAACAGCAAAAGTCGCATAAATAACATAAATAACGAATTTGTTTACCTATTACAAATGGGGTTATGTGGTTGTAACTGTTTATTTTGGGAATAAAATGAAAATGATCAATTAAACGACTGGAAAACTGTAAGTATTACAATTAAAACATGTTTATCCTATCACAAGAGTTCACTTCATTTTAAGAAAGCTAATTATTATTATACAATAGACATTTATAAACTGCCATGTACTTTTAAGGTTACTTTTGATCTGTTTTCAAAGCTTATGATTAAATGTTACCTCTTTATTAATTAGATTTGCCAACAAAAGATGCATGATTAAGGCCAAATGCAATTCCTTTGCTAAAGTCATAAAAAAAGTACCAATACAGTTAAAAAAATTATTTTAAAAAGGTCTCTCAAAAGACATGAAAATATACAACAACTCAAAAAACTAGAGAATGTAAAGAAAGCCAGGTTATTGGAAATGGAATTCCTGTTTAATTGAAAGCCACTAAACTATCCAAGACTTTTCAGAATCAAATGTGTCAACTTGTAAAAACGATTCTTCTGACATTTTTAGTAAAAACCAGATTATCCTCAAGAAAAATTCTGTTTAAGTGAGACTCGAAAGTCATATTTGTGAATGTGTCATCTTTGAATGAAACAATTTTTTTACCTAAACAATTAAATGTATGGATCTAATTAAAAACAATGCTGAATCAAGTACAGTTACAGAAATACAATCCTTTGAACTTCTAAATGTGATTGTTGAAAGTGTCGAAATAGCTACTGCATAGGGATTCGAAAGGGATAGACTTGTTATGAACGCACTTGATCATGTACTTCTTACTGTTATAAAGTTGAAACAAAACTTATTTTATGCTTTTTTATCAGTCACCTTTAATTGTGTATCAACTTTACGTGGTACATCGTGCAAAAATTGCTAAAAATGCAAACATTATATTTATTTTCTGTGTTACATTGGATAGTATGATTGAATGTCTTCCTCTTTTAGATAGTGAAGTGAAGAACATCTTGAAGTTCCAATGATGTTTCAAGATGAGGTAAATCGACATAATTGTATGTTAGAAGGACAGAGAATATGAAGAAATGTTATTGCTGCATATTTAGTGTAGTGAAATACAAACTTCAAACATTATAATATATTTTTTGATTTCAAACATTTCATATGATTATGAAAGAACATCTTTCTTTTTAAAACAATGAAGAAGTGAAGAACATAGTAAAGTTCCAACGAAAATGATTCCAGATGAGGAAAATCGAAATAATGGTTGTATGTTACGTGTATAGAGAATACGAAGAAATGTTATTGCTGCAAACTTAGTGTAGTGAATTAAAAACTTATTGTCAAATACAAATCAATTTATTTCATACTTTTATAATATATAGTGATATAATTTTATATGTGTTCAAATAAAAATATTAATAAATAAAATACAATAAACACAAATCATGTATATCTTACAATGAATTACAAAATCAAAAATTAATTACAAAAATATCAAAATAAATCTAAAATATTAAAAAGTTACATATAATTTTTATAGTACCTACATACTTTGGTTGGTACTCTAATAATTTGGAGATCCATTAAAGTTTGTAGATAGAAATTGCAGGTATCTAAAAAATATAATAATATAAAGTAACTCAACAATCTCTTTTTAATTAGGGTAGCAGTTGATAAAGATGACCCTTGCTCGGGAAATCAAATGTATCTAAAAAAAAATTAAGTAACAGCTTTCTAACAAAACAATCTTAGCACTAAACGGAAACAAAGATACTGGTAAGTATTAAAACATTTTTTGAAAAATCTTTCTGAAAGTGAAAATAAAGACTACTCTCTATGGGAACAACTAAAACTGGGCATGCTTTACAAAAAAATGTATCCAGAACAAACTTCTTCTCTATAAGGCAATACTACGACAAGTCTGGATGTACAGGATTTAAATCTGGGGAACTGCCAGTAATACAAATATGCAAAAACTATTAAGATTCTAATCCGAAGTCTTTTATGATGTCCGATGTTTTTAGTACCACTACCAAATATCATGCTAAACTGAAAATTATAGGGTAAAAATCTGTCTGATCACCCAAACTTTTAAAAGCTGGATGCTTATCTGATCTAGTCCAGAGGCTGGTTTCGGTATTGCAGCTATAAAATACTTAAATAGTAAGCATGGAAATTTTTATTATGGTCCGCCTTGAGGCAAACTAGGGCACTAGAGGGTTAAGAAAAGTTACAGATCTCTACACCACTGGGAAGTAGATAGTATCTAGTTACTAATTTGTAAAAAAGTCAGAAATATGGTAATGTAGACTAAATTAATATAAATATGTAAAGAGTTCTCACCCCTGAGTGTAGTTCCCACTGTGTCATTTTTTATATCTGTCATATTGTTATCATGATAACAGATTGCATTAAAGTTAAAATAAAAAAGAATTAAAGAAGTTCATAAAAATATTCTATTTTTGAAAAAATATTTAAGTGCTTAAATACTTTTTTAGATAAAATATACATAAAATTTATTTTTTCTACAACAGTGTTAAAAATGCAACTTTCAGCACTCCATACAAGCGTTAAAAACGCTACCTTAAGGCACTAGTGCTTTAAAATTTTTATGGCACTGCAGTTCGTATTGACTGTATAGGCAATTTTGATGTAATGTCAAAAAAATATAAAAATGGAATGTCAGTTCAAGTAATAGTTATTTATGATATAAGTGTTAAAAGTACACGTTTAACCCTTAAACGCCCAACCTTTTTTAGGTCCCATGTACGCCCAAGGGTGGGTAAAAAATGTCCACCTTGAAAATAGCTAATATATTTATTGAGAGTTGTTGGAAATGGATTAAACTTAAGAATATGATGCTTAAGAAACACAGCATCTTCTAAAATATTAATATAAACAATTTACAAACCTTAAAACAAAATTACAATATAAATAAAAATTAACATACGTAACTGCCATTAATTCAAATTTGTCGATTTTCTCCACATTCTTCCTTTCAGCCTCCTCATTGGCGGAGAATTATGTCGATAATGTAATTATACGTCGATAATTATATGGATTATGTTCCTACCAACGAGAAATTATAGAGAAACCTTTAGTAACAAGTTTTACAAAAGGTGTACTTTTTATGACCACCCATATTTAACTCAAGATATTACTTTTATTTTCAAAAATATCGGTAAAACCAAATTAACATTAGATAAAGGGCTGTATTTGTAACAATAAATAATTTTTGAAAAATTTTTACACATGTAATAAATAAGTTACAAGGGAATACGCATTAGGTGGACATTTTTTACCCACCCTTGGGCGTTTAAGGGTTAAGGCACGCATGTGAAAGTTTGCAGAATGAGCGATAGCGAGTTCTGCAATTCACATGAGTGCCTTAAAAATGTACTTTTTAACACGCATATCATACAATATTTTTTCTACAAACGTAATTACAGGACAATATCTACAAAAACTTTTACTTGAACTTGACTGACATTCCATTTTTATATTTTTGTGACATTACATCAAAATTGTCTATACGGTCAATACGAATTGCAGTGCCATAAAAATTTTAAAGCACTTGTGCCTTAAAGTAGCATTTTTAATGCTCTTATGGAGTGCTAAAAATTGAATTTTTAACACAGTTGTAGAAAAAAGTTTTTGTAGATATTATTCTGTAATTACGTTTGTAGAAAAAATATTGTATGATATGTGTGTTAAAAACTACATTTTTAAGGCACTCATGTGAATTGCAGACTTTCACATGCGTGCCTTAAATGTGTACTTTTAACACTTATATCATAAATAACTATTAAAAAACTAACAGAAAATAGTAAAAATATTTGAATGAGCATAAGTAAAAAAGTCACTCTCTCAACCAATAAACATTTGTGATTAAAATTAATATACTTAATTGATTATAATATGAATGTGTTCTTGTAGAGTTTCATATAATAATTTCCATTTGACTAAAGAGACACAAGCTGGAATACTTAGGTCAATAATACTTAGGTATGAAACACCCTAAAAAATATGAACTTTTGCATTTGATAATTCAGAGAAAGATCCAAGGTAAATGTGGTTCTGGTAGAATCTCACAATCATAGCTGAACAATCTAAGACCATAGTATGGAAAATCGACTCCATCATCATTAGTTAGAGCTGCTGTCAATAAAGCCACAATAGCGAATATGGTAGCCAATATGATATCCAACAATTGATAACAGTCATGGAACTAAAAAATGTATTATTTCAAAGTGTTTATGGGATAAAATTAGTAAGAGTGACATGATACCTAACAAAAATTTGATTCAGAAGATTTAACATAAAACTTGTAATTCTCTTATACTAAACTCACAATAAAGATGCACCAGAAATAAACAACCCAAGACATGTTGAATGATACAAATAGCACTCCCGAATCATGATTTACAATGTATAAACTTTGTAAATCATGATTTGTGAGTGCTCCTCATAACATTCATCATGTCTTGTGTTTGTTTCTTTCTAGTGCATCTTTATTGTGACTTTAGTATTATAATTATATACAGTGTGTCCACGGTTGGGGTGCCCAAGAGGAAAAACTTTTTTATTTTCAATTTTAGCGAAAAATGTCATTATTGATAAAAAGTTTTACTTGTTCTAAAACCCCATAAAACGAAATAAAATTCAAGTTTTTAAATCCTGCTTAATTTTGTAGCCAATTTTATGTAAATCCCTATTTTATGTAAATTTTTGCACTAAGTTTGAAATCTTAACAATAATCTAGTGTTGCCAAGCCACAATGTAGCTTAGTAACTATCAACTTCGATAAATAATTTGTGAATTGTCAATTTTTTTGACAATGTTAAGCGTTCAATAAAGAATTTATCTTGTGATAAATTTCATTATTAAAATTGTTGTATTAATAATTATTTAATTAATAAATAATTGGATGATTCAAGGAGAACGACAAAGTCTGGCTTCGTAATCCAGAGAAGTGAAAGGGTTGTTCTCCCAAGTTATTATTGTTACAATTTCGAACTTAGTGCAAAAATTTATAGGGATTTACATAAAATTGGCTATAAAAATAAGCAGGATTTGAAAAACTTGAATTTTAGTTCATTTTATGGGGTTTTAGAACAAGCAAAACTTTTTATCAAGAATGACATTTTTCGCTAAAATTGAAAATAAAAAAGTTTTTCCTCTTGGGCACCCCATCCGTAGACACACTGTATTACTATTTTTATAATAAAAAGATTATAATTTATAAAATGTGATGCTGTATATGATTTCAAATATTAATCTTTTGTATTACCATACAAAAAAATATTGCCTTTACTCAAAAACATTTTATTTATCATAAAATTTTTAAAGATATATTTAAAAAGTTCATAAATATTAATATTAATTTATACAAAAACATTAAATATTTTAGTTTTAGTGGTTTATGGCTGTAAGGTGTCTCTGAATATTTTTCACTCTTTTATAAGATGTTTCGAAAATTGAAATATCTCTGAAAGTTTTTAATATTTAAAATCAGTTTTCATAAATTTATCATCGGTTAATATTAGAGATCTTAAGTTCACAGTGGCACAAACAACTGAAAATATCTTCTGCAAGTGGAAGAAGACTAACATACATTTTACATACATTAAATGTTTTTATTTATTTGGCTGGATCTATCTATGTGTACTCAAGCTTTAGCTATCTTCATTGTAAGAATTTTAAGTTTAGCGTGATATTTGGTAGTGGCACTAAAAAAATCGGACATCATGAAAGACTTTGGATTGGAATCTTTGTAGTCTTTGCATATTTGTGTTACTGGCAGTTCCCCAGAATTAAATCCTGTACATCCAGACTTGTCGTAGTATTGCCTTATAGAGAAGAAGTTTGTTCTGGATACATTTTTTTGTAAAGCATGCCAAGTTTTAGTTGTTCCCATAGAGAGTAGTCTTTATTTTCACTTTCAGAAAGATTTTTCAAAAAATGTTTTAATACTTACCAGTATCTTTGTTTCCGTTTAGTGCTAAGATTGTTTTGTTAGAAAGCTGTTACTTAATTTTTTTTAGATACATTTGATTTCCCGAGCAAGGGTCATTCATCTTTATCAACTGCAACCCTAATTGAAAAGAGATTGTTGAGTTACTTTATATATTTTTTAGATACCTGCAATTTCCATCTACAAACTTTAATGGATTTCCAAATTATTAGAGTACCAACCAAAGTATGTAGGTACTATAAAAATTATGGGTTACTTTTTAATATTTTAGGTTTATTTTGATATTTTTGTAATTAATTTTTGATTTTGTAATTCATTGTAAGATATACATGATTTGTGTTTATTGTATTTTATTTATTAATATTTTTATTTGAACACATATAAAATTGTACCACTATATATTATAAAAGTATGAAATAAATTGATTTGTATTTGACAATAAGTTTTTAATTCACTACACTAAGTTTGCAGCAATAACATTTCTTCGTATTCTCTATACACGTAACATACAACCATTATTTCGATTTTCCTCATCTGGAATCATTTTCGTTGGAACTTTATTATGTTCTTCACTTCTTCATTGTTTTAAAGAGGAAGATGTTCTTTCATAATCATATGAAATGTTTGAAATAAAAAAATATATTATAATGTTTGAAGTTTGTATTTCACTACACAAGTATGCAGCAATAACATTTCTTCGTATTCTCTGTCCTTCTAACATACAACCATTATTTCGATTTATCTCATCTTGAAACATCATTGGAACTTCAAGATGTTCTTCACTTCACTATCTAAAAGAGGAAGACATTCAATCATAGTATCCAATGTAACACAGAAAATAAATATAATGTTTGCATTTTAGCAATTTTTGCAGGATGTACCACGTAAATTTGATACACAATTAAAAGTGACTGATAAAAAAGCATAAAATAAGTTTTGTTTCAACTTTATAACAGTAAGAAGTACATGATCAAGTGCGTTCATAACAAGTCTATCCCTTTCGAATCCCTATGCAGTAGCTATCTCGACACTTTTAACAATCACA
Source organism: Diabrotica virgifera virgifera (assembly GCF_917563875.1). Lineage (NCBI taxonomy): Eukaryota > Metazoa > Arthropoda > Insecta > Coleoptera > Chrysomelidae > Diabrotica > Diabrotica virgifera. Next base: position 6,815,793 of record NC_065451.1, on the reverse strand, counting down.
TTTAGAAGTTCAAAGGATTGTATTTCTACTGTACTTGATTCAGCATTGTTTTTAATTAGATCCATACATTTAATTGTTTAGGTAAAAAATTTGTTTCATTCAAAGATGACACATTCACAAAATAATATTTATATATATGACTTTGAGTTTCACTTAAAACAGAATTTTTCTTGAGGATAATCTGGTTTTTACTAAAAATGTCAGAAGAATCGTTTTACAAGTTGACACATTTGATTCTGAAAAGTCTTGGATAGTTTAGTGGCTTTCAATTAAACAGGAATTCCATTTCCAATAACCTGGCTTTCTTTACATTCTCTAGTTTTTTGAGTTGTTGTATATTTTCATGTCTTTTGAGAGACCTTTTTAAAATAATTTTTTTAACTGTATTGGTACTTTTTTTATGACTTTAGCAAAGGAATTGCATTTGGCCTTAATCATGCATCTTTTGTTGGCAAATCTAATTAATAAAGAGGTAACATTTAATCATAAGCTTTGAAAACAGATCAAAAGTAACCTTAAAAGTACATGGCAGTTTATAAATGTCTATTGTATAATAATAATTAGCTTTCTTAAAATGAAGTGAACTCTTGTGATAGGATAAACATGTTTTAATTGTAATACTTACAGTTTTCCAGTCGTTTAATTGATCATTTTCATTTTATTCCCAAAATAAACAGTTACAACCACATAACCCCATTTGTAATAGGTAAACAAATTCGTTATTTATATGTTCTTTATGCGACTTTTGCTGTTGAATCCAATTTTAGCACATTTAAAATATATTAAATATTGTTAGCAAATCGATTTTGTTCACTAATATCTTTAGAAAACGGCATTATAAGCAGAAAAAAACAAACTTTTCTATATGTAAACATTGTAAATGTCAGCACAATAGGTCCCGACGGCGGCCATGACACTTTGGCAGTTAGGAGGGGGTACGATTACGGTTTATCCCAATAAATTAAATTAAAATTAGATAGAGTCAATCGAAATCAAATTGTCATTTTAGTAATAATAAGGGAGTTTGTTAGAAATAAATATTAATAATCTGTGTGTTAATTTATGCAACCATACAATCATCTTCGCGATTTGAATTCCGTTTTTTCACTAAAATTGGTTTGCATCGTCCAAAATTTTGTTATAACTTGTAAAATTAAAAAGATCTCATTGCTGGTCCTCTAATAACACTTATAAATCAGTGTTTTAAAGAAAACAGCTTTCCTGATCTCAAAAAAGCAGTGGTGGTATATTATTATAAGAAAGGTGACAATGATGACCCGCCATCCAATTATAGGTCAATATCACTACTTCCCGTAATATCAAAGGTATTTGAGAAATGTATGGCAGCAATGATTGTTAAGTATTTTGAATCCTAAAATTTGTTTAGGAACAAATAATCAGTTTGATTTTAGAGGGGGTCTAAATACAACAAAGGCAATCATGGGCTTATTAGTGATGAAGTCTCAAGAGGCTTTCGAGCAGAGCTGCTATCTGTCGGCTACATTCTGTTCTATGACCTGAGTAAAGCATTTGATTGTGTTTCACATGAACTTCTTCTTCTTCAATGGCACTACAGACTACAGCCCAAATTGAGCCTTGAGCCTTGCCTCCTTTATTTTTTGCCTCCACCCTTGCTTGTCTGTGGCTGCTCTTCTCCATACACGGACTCCTAAAAGGGCTTGTGCGTCGCTGTTTACTGTGTCTTCCCAGCGCTTTCTTGGCTTTCCAACCGGTCTCTTTCCTTGCATTCAGTGTTCTTTTTGGTAGTCTATCCTCTCCCATTCTTCACATGTCCGACCCATTGCAATTTTTGTATTCTAATGAAGTCTGACAGGGGTGTTTCCTTATAAAGTTGATAAAGCTCTTTGTTGTATCGACTTCTGAAGATTCCGTTTTCCCTCACAGGTCCTAGTATTCTCCTCAGTACTTTCCTTTCTAATGTGTCGAGTTTGTTTTTGGATGTTTCTTTCAGGACTCATGTTTCACTGCCATAGCATGCTATTGGTCGAATTAAGGTTTTATCGATTCTCATCTTTGTATTTCGGTGGACATTTTTAGACCGAAATATATGGGAGAGGGCAAAATAAGCTCTGTTTGCCTGCGTTATTCCCTTTCGTATTTCTCCATCTTCTGATCCGTCGGCATATAGTTCTACTCCCAGGTATGTAAACTTTCCAACAGTTTCAATGTCATCTTCATGTACCTATAAAGTTTTGTGGGACTATATTTCTTCTCGTCTGTATCATTATTTTTGTTTTTTCTGTGTTAATTTCTAGACCTAGCCTTTTTGTTTGCGTTTTTCACATGAACTGCTTCTTAGGAAATTGGAGAGATATATGTTTGGAGATACTAGCATTGCAATGAACTCCAGCTATCTCTCTATATAGAAAGCAGAGTGTGCTGGTGGGTGAAATGAGGTCGGCAGAGAGCGGTATATAGTATTTTTACTACAAAAACGTTATTACGTAGGTCAAAATTTTTGACGTAAGAGAACTGTCAAAACATTAGAATGTGACTTTTCATTATTGCTATGTTTATTATAAACACTGCAATAATGAAAAGTCACATTCTAATGTTTTGACAGTTCTCTTACGTCAAAAATTTTGACCTACGTAATAACGTTTTTGTAGTAAAAATACTATATCTAAATATCAGATTACTTCAAGCAGGCGCGGATCTCGAAATGCATAATAGGGGGGGGGTCAGACGTACCGCAAATATTTTATTGTCCATATTTAGCCATACGACTCACATTTATTCTAAGGATATAATTCAGTAATCTCAGATAACTATGGTATCAAAAGAATTGAGCTCTGGTTGACAGAAAAAAATAATAAATAATAAAGAAATACTTATAGACTAAATACAATAGGGGGGTCCATGGACCCGTTGACCCCCTCTGTATCCGTGCCTGACTTCAAGGGTCAATATTTATTTCCAATCTATGTTAACGATCTTCCACAGACAGCTCACCACTTTTTTTACTCTTTTTACGGATGACTACTACAATCTGCAAAGATCACGATCATCGTAATGCAGCAAAAGAGGCATCAAAACGAGCAGAAGATAACTCAGAACAATGGTTTGCAGCTAATATGTTGCTTCTAAACCTCAATAAAACCTAACCTTTAATTTTTTCAACAAGACAGCTTCCTTCCGGAGATGCAGACAAAAAAAAAAAGAACGTGTGTGTACTTTGTACGCACGTAAGAAGTTATACTTCTATTATATGATTTCAACGAAATAACTATACTTTCAACAGGTTATTTGTATTTTATTTAAAGATTAAATTAATTTTTACTTACTACTTTCCAAAAATTTTTATTAAAACAATACCAAAAATGAAGTAGGTATACAATAGTTATTTTCCTAACTAGTGCGGAAAGTGATACTTTCACGCACGAGACTGCCGTTGACCCGAACGACGTGATAGCGGAGTTCGGGCAAGCAGTCGAGTGTGGGGAAGACACTTTCCGCATGAGTTAGGAACAATATTTTTTCTAGGGCCGTACGTTTGGAAAAAGCCACAAAAAATAGAGTTATATCAATTTTTATTTAGAAGTGAAAATACACAAATTAATTCTTTGGCAAGGTTGTCAAAACCAAACTTTCAATATAATGGGTTACCACGACGACGATATTGGTTTCCATGACGGCGATTCAAAACCATTGTAATTGTCTACTGATCTGACTTTTAAATATTATGTCAAAATAATTTTATTTCATCGAATTATCTCGCTAATTTCATTAAAACATAAACACAATAAGATAAATATGAAATAAATTAGTAAATAATATCTAAATAATAGTTTATTGCATGTATTATAATATATTATAATAGATCAATCAAGTTAGTAAAAAATAAGCCGTTTTTCGACATAATTGAAAAGACGAGGTTTGACAGTTAAAATGTGTAGTATGAGATATTACAAGAAGACTACCATCTTGGGATTCATCAATTTTTTAGTGGAACAATTTTTAAATAAACAATCAAAACGTCAAACTTAGTTTTGTGCTCATAAATAAAAAACTTGTTTATTTAGAGATTTGACATCCACAGGTAACTTTTTCAGAAAAAAAAAGATACATCGAATGAGATACGCTAAATAAAAATCGGTTAATAAACAAAAAAGTTATTGCTAAACGGACGACAAAATCGCTGTTTGTGACTATTGTTAATAACAATTTTATTGTTTATGAAAATATATTTAAATATACCTAAACTTGAGGGCATTATGGTGTTTTAATGGTGTGCAAAAAATGGTCCAGATCTGTTAAATACTTTTTGCAAAATTGAATTTGTTTATAAATTTTTTGAAAAACGAGGTAATTTCTGAGGCTGGTCCAGTTAATTTGGCTGAATGTATCTCAATAATCCGAGGCTCATTTCATTCGTTAAGATGTATACTAATAGCTTATGAAAAAAAAAAGTAAATTAAAGTTACATGTTCGTACACAAAATTATTTGTTAATAAATAGCAGTTTTTAAGCTTATAAACAATTACAATAATTTCGTAGAAATTAGATCAAATTAAATGGCAATAAAAATACGGATAGCTGGTTACAATACACAACTTCTAAAAAAAATTTTTAGGTCCTACGACCCCTGGGGTCTGAGATGGCCCCTTTTTTTGAAAAAATCACTGTTACGTTAATTAACAACACTAAGAGCTGAAATTAACCAGTCTTTTATAAGAAAAGTCAAAGTTTTTAACAAAGTTTTTAGCAAGAAAAAATGTTAAAATTTGTTTAAACAAGAGTGTTATAAACAAAGAGTATTTTGCGTTCCGACTAAAGTAAAAAAATTAATGGGCGTAGCCGAATGGGAATAAATTCGCGCACTACCATTCGCTAGATCGTTGCAACTCATTTTTAACATTGACAGTATACCAGATTTAAAGCTTTTTGTTATATATACCTCGTCCAATTTACTTACCGTTGCACGTCATCCGCGCCATAGCCTGTGACACGATACCAACACGAAATATCTAGGCGGTAGGTGTGTTCCCCTTTAGAATCATTTAGATTCTAAAAAAGAACACACCCACCGCCTAAATATTTCGTGTTGGTATCGTGTCACAGGCTATGGCGCGGATGACGTGCAACGGTAAATAAATTGGACGAGGTATAGATATATTTTGGTAGAAACTTAAATTGTATGAATATTATCCTGTTGCACATTTATTTAGTAGAATTATATTTTAAATAAATAAATTTAAAAAATAACAATAAAAAGGCCACTTCTAAAAAGGTTTATACATCCCATTAGCTGCTTTGTTTTGGATAATTTTGCAATGAAAATAAGATAAATGTTATTATTTTAACGTGGTACCATAAATAAAAAAAATTAGTAAACTTGGTACAGTAGAACCCGATAGGTAGGTATAGGTATCGTCGACTCCGTTAGGTAAATTATTCCGATTCGTATTTTTTGCACAAACTTACACAAAAAAAAAGTTCCTTATAACAAATCCAGAGAGTACCAAGAGGTGCCGCGGTCGGAAAATTGTTTAAACAATTTTTGTCAGATTTCATTAGTTTTATGTTTACTTATAAAAGTTGGGTGACAAACTGTTTAGCTTATAATTTTAATCAACGCAGCATTAAAACATAGGTCATGAAGAAGTTTTCTGGGAAATTTCAAGTCAAAATATGCAACAAGAAAAAAGTTACGCGACCTTATAGACGAATGTGGTGTGGTGAATGGCTAATTTTGGTCTTACTTTATGTTTTTGATGGTGCTGAAAACGAAAATGAGGTTTATTTTGAATTTTAGATGGGGCACATTGTCAAAATCGCAATTTTACCCTAAAAATAAAAAAAAATAAATCACGTTTTTCTTAGAATTAAAAGTTACACCATTTTTTTTTTCTAAAAAACATTTTGTTATTTGTACTCTAGATTTTAACATAAACTTAATTAAACAGCTAAATTTCAAATTTTTTCAATCAACTTTTGCGATTAAACTTTGCAATTCAATAATCTGCACCTTTTACTTCAAACAATTTACAACTTTTTTATAGTAAGACACAAATATTTAAGCAGGTTCCATTGTCTTCAGAAAGGTGAGAAATATATGCTATAAAAATTACAGAAAAAAATATTGCAATGGAACAAAGGTGTAGCAAGTTAAACACAAAAAACGTGTTTGTTTATTTTTAGGGTAAAATTGCGATTTTGACAATGTTCCCCCACGTAAAATTCAAAACAACCCTAATTTTCGTTTTCAGCACCATAAAAAATATAAAGTATGACCAAAATTAGCCATTCGCCACACCGTGGTCAGTATCTCGAGAAATAAGCTTTTTTTGGGGTGTGCCGCTCGTCTATAAAGTCACATTACATTTTTCCTATTGCATATTTTGAATTAATTTTTTTTGGGAAACTTCTTCATGAATTATATTTTATTTCTGTGTTGGCTAAAATTATAAACTTAAAAGTTTGTCACTCAACTTTTTTAAGTAAACATGAAACTAACGAAATCTGACGACAAAATGTTTAAAAATTAACAACTTTCCTTTTAATGTGTTTAATCATTTTGGACAAATCTCATTGTTATCTAAATGTTCCAAAGATGACACAGTAAAATTTTCAAAAGGAAATATTTACAGCGACCAAAAATACAGCGAGGTAAAATTGAAAAATCATCAAAATTGATTTTTCGCATTTTTGCATTTTGATTTTTGAACATGTTCCACTAATTATATCAAAAAAATAAACTCCATATTTGGATTCAGAGACCTCGAAAACATAAGGAATGACTAACATTTGTCATTCACTTTAAAGTTGAATTTTGTGGTCGGTATAACATAATTTTAGGGATTGCTGCCGGTCGCCAACCGCGCCCACGATTCAGTCAGTCGACTACGCCCGCTATTTTTTACTTTAGTCGGAACGCAAAATACTCTTTGTTTATAACACTCCTGTACAATTTTTAACATTTTTTCTTGCTAAAAACTTTGTTAAAAACTTTGACTTTTCTTATAAAAGACTGGTTAATTTCAGCTCTTAGTGTTGTTAATTAACGTAACAGTGATTTTTTCAACAAAAGGGGCCATCTCAGACCCCAAGGGTTGTAGGACCTAAAAATTTTTTTTAAAAGTTGTGGATTGTAACCAGCTTTCCGTATTTTTTATTGCCATTTAATTTGATCCAATTTCGACGAAATTATTGTAATTGTTTATAAGCTTAAAAACTGCTATTTATTAACAAATAATTTTGTGCACGAACATGTAACTTTTGTTTACTTTTTTTTCATAGGCTATTAGTATACAGAGAGAGTCTGTAATTTGGAATAAATTCAATATCTCAAATACTAATTGTTTTTTTGAAAAATGCTCCGACCCGTCGATTAGTATTTCAAATTGTCTTTTTTGACAGACAATAATAATGTATACAGGGTGTACCAATTTAGAGATATGATGTCATCGTTGATTTTCTTAAATGGCAATACTGCCATTTTGATAGCTATTTTGATAGGGTATGTAAAGTTATACACAAATGCAAAATATCAAATTTTATTCTCTACCATTTACAAGATAATAGAAAATAACAAAGTTATGTCTGTAATTTGGAATAAATTCAATAACTAATATACTAATTGTTTTTTTGAAAAATGCTCAGACCCGTCGATTAGTATTTCATATTGTCATTTTTGACATAATATAGTAATGTATACAGGGTGTCCCAGTTTAGAGATATGACGTCATCTTTGATTTTCTTAAATAGCAACACTATCATTTTGATAGCTATTTTGATAGGGTATGTAAAGTTATACACAACAGCAAAATTTCAAATTTTTATTCCCTACCATTTACAAGAGAATAAAAAATAACCAAGTTGTGAAAAGCAAGTAATCAAATAATAATTGAATTTAATTATTTCAATTAAGCAAATGCTCATAACGTTGTCCATTGACAATTTGACAATAATTGAGGGCAATAACATTATGAGTATTTGCTTAATTGAAATATTTAAATTCAATTATTATTTGATTACTTGTTTTTCATAACTTTGTTATTTTTTATTATCTTGTAAATGGCAGGGAATAAAAATTTGAAATTTTGCAGTTATGTATAACTTTACACACCCTATCAAAATAGCTATGAAAATGACAGTGTTGCCATTTAAGAAAATCAACGATGACGTCATATCTCTAAATTGGGACACCCTGTATACATTACTATTGTATGTCAAAAATGTCAATTTGAAATACTAATCGAAGGGTCTGAACATTTAAAAAAAAAAAACAAATTAGTATTTTAATTATTGAATTTATTCCAAATTACAGCTATAACTTTGTTATTTTCTATTATCTTTTAAATGGCAGAGAATAAAAATTTGATATTTTGCAGTTGTGTATAACTTTACACATCCTATCAAAATAGCTATCAAAATGGCAGTGTTGCCATTTAAGAAAATTAACGATGACGTCATATCTCTAAATTGGGACACCCTGTATACATTATTATTGTATGTCAAAAAGGACAATTTGAAATACTAATCGACGGGTCTGAGCATTTTTCAAAAAAGCAGTTGGTATTTGAGATATTGAATTTATTCCAAATTACAGACTCTCTCTGTATATCTCAACGATGGAAATGAGCCCCGGATTATTGAGATGCATTCAGCCAAATTAACTGGACCAGCCTCAGAAATTACCTTGTTTTTCAAAAAATTTTATAAACAAATTCAATTTTGCAAAAAGTATTTAACAAATCTGGACCATTTTTTGCACACCATTCAAACACCATAATGCCCTCAAGTTTAGGTATATTTATACATAATTTAATAAACAATAAAATTGTTATTAACAATATTCAAAAACAGCGATTTTGTCGTCCGTTTTGCAATAATTATTTTGTTTATTAACCGATTTTCATTTAGCGTATCTCTATCGATGTATCTTTTTTTTTCTGAAAAAGTTACCTGTAGACGTCAAATCTCTAAATACACAAGTTTTTAAGTTATGAGCAAAAAACTAAGTTTGACGTTTTGATTGTTTATTTAAAAAATGTTCCACTAAAAAATTGATGAATCCCAAGATGGTAGTCTTTTTGTAATATCTCATACTACACATTTCAACTGTCAAACCTCGTCTTTTCCGTTATGTCCAGTAAAAACCTAACTTGATTGGCCTATAATGCCATATTACAAGGTATTTTACTTTCCCGCACGCCGTGTGGGAAAATTTACATTCACGCACGCCGTGCGGGAAAGTGCAACTTTGGAAACGAAATGCATGCGTAAAAGTGGCTCTTTTAGCACGGCCGTAGAAAAAAATACTTTAAATATACTTACTATTATTATAAAATATCTTATTCCCGAGGAAAACAAATCCAAAGACACAAAAATTATAATAAATATATTTACTGAAAACACTAATAATATATTCTTTTCACGAACACCTTATTTGCGCTACATAACATAAATTAAAAGATGTAGCGACTAATACCACACTGTCGGTGTGCGCATGCGCCAGGGAATGTAAAAATTCACCCTCGTGCCTAAACAAGTATAACTTCAATAAAATTTTTGGGGGTTTACTTGGACTGTGTTAGAAAGGTCATACAAGGTTCCTTGTTGCTAAGTTAGCATCTGCAACTTTTCTGATTAGAAGACTTTTTGAATGTGTACATATATATCAATTCATTTCACGACAGGCCTATTTTGCACTGTGTCATTCATCCATCAGCTATGCAGTTTTGGCATGGGGTCACGTGCTGGAGCCAAAGATGTCTTTCGCATAGGGCTTTTCATTCACAGTCATTTGTTTCGAGCTTCTGTCATATGTCGTATACTCCGTGTATGTTAATATTATACACAGATTATACAACATATGACAGAAGCTCGAAACAAATGACAATCGATGAAAAGCCCTATTCAACACTGCTTCCCCGCTTCCCATACCCGAATCGTGCTGATTTATTTAGTCATTCGTCGATTCCACAGAGGCAATGCAACTCATTCTCCTAAGCAATGTTGCCGATTTTATCGCTTTCTTCAGTCAACTATCTTTAATTGAAAACTAAACGTATGGTATATGGCACACACTGCAATAGTTCCAATTTTGTACTTGCTGTATCTTTTAGCCCAGTAAATGAACGGGGAATACGGCGATACCGTGTAATTTTCAGGGAAAAGTCAGAATTGCATGAAAATTTGGATTTAGGTTCTACTCACCCTCCACTTCAAAGTTGAATTTGTGCCGTTGGTTGCTTTTACCATGGGGGTGACAGTCACCCCTTCTCGGGGGTGAAAAAGATACGTTCAAGGTAAGCCCGGAAATGGATAAAATGACTGATTATAAGCAATTTTTGATCTATAGAGTTTTATATGTAAGTCAATACTTTTCGAGTTATTTGCGATTGAAAATGTTTATTTTTCGACAAAACAACTACGTTTTCACACGGTTTTTCGTAAATAACTCAAAAAGTAAATATTTTATTGAAAAAATATTTTCAGCAAAAATGTAGCTTCTAAAAAAAACTAAAGTTGGGTATTCGCGAAGTCTATAGATCCAGCAAAAGCAAATTTGTAGCTCATACAAAATACGTTTTTATTCTTCCAATTGCAAATCGAATATTTCATCGTGAAATATCCGAAAAATGAAGAACTTTTCGGAAAAAACCGATTTAAACTTTATTAAAGTGTTTAAAAAATGCTTTATTTTACTTGTTTATAAAAGTTTCTAGCATGAAAAATAAGCGAGTTATGCTCAAAATAAAAAAAAAAGAATGTGTGTTTACTTTGTACGCACGTAAGAAGTTATTCTTCTATTATATAATTTTAACGAAGTAAATATACTTAACAGGTTATTTGTATTATATTTAAATATATTAAACCATAGAGGTATATATTAACATAGAGTGAGCCTACTTTTCGCGCTTCCTGACGACAAGATCTCATGGACTGGTTTGCGGCATCTCTTTCTAACACATTGTATCGAGAATCTGTGATGACATTCAGTGTGAGTATAGGCACGGAAGGGGAGGACAACTGTAGCAGCTTTACTATGCGTAAGAGTGAAACAGCACTAATCCAAATAAAAAAGATGGTGTCGTCACTTCGTTCTGAATGACACTCTCTCTATGCTAATATATAACTCTATGTATTAAACTAACTTTCTTATCTACCACTTTCAAAATTTTTTTATTAAAACAACCAAAAATAAAAAAAGATGAATCGTCCAGGATTAGAACCCGGTACCTTCCGATCTCTGACCGAAAGCTCAACAACTAGACCACCGAGTCTCCTGTAATTGACGCGTAAGTTTCGGATATAATTACCGGTGACAAATAGATTGAGTGGTATCATGATAAAAATGTTATACCTACATATTTTATTATCTTACTACAGAAGAAGAGAAATTCAAAGACAAAAAATAATAATAAATAATACATTTACTAAAAACACTAATATATTCTTTTAATGACTTATTTGCGCTGATACAGATACTATCTTGAAAGATTAGAAACGAACTACATACTGTCTGTGTGCGCATGCGCGCAGATTTATGAAAAATTTTACTCTCAATCGCGCCTAAAGAAGAATAACTTCAAAAACTCATGAAAATCTCCCCGGGTTTGGCTCCCCAAATGAAATTAATCGTTATCGCTTTACAAACAGTTTACTTTACTTATCGATGGCTTAGTGTGAAAACCTCGTATCTCATTAAATTACAATTTTACAGGAGAGGCAAAAAACTGATTTTCTGCATAATATAACCTAAAAACAAAAATTACGTTACGTATTTTTCATTCGAGCACATTGAGACAAATATCTGATATTGGCACAGAGCTAAAAGTGTTAAATGTTGCTATTAAATTGGAAATACAAATATTAACTATGAAAAACACGTAAATATACTTGCAGTTTATAGAGCCTTTGCCCAAGTAACTATGATAACCTCGTATATCTTGATATACGTGTTTTTCATCTCAAATGAGGTTGTGTTTATTATTATTTACGAGGTTTTCATTTTTCACAGCTTATTGCACACCTCCAAAGACTAGGTTGACACAATACAAATCTTTTGATTTAAGGTTCATAAAATGTTTCTATATGCCGGACTACCTTTTGTTGTTCACAAAAAACATTTCTGCAAGTCGAATCTCTCAAACAAACACTCCAAATTAAGTACCAAATTCTTGGTTATAAATATACGTGGTATTCACACTAAATCAAGAGAGCAATTGATATACGTGGTTTCTTTTTTCGGCTGTAGAAAATAGTCTAGTGTATTTGGAATTTTTCTCACAGTTGTAAATCGTTAGGCAAGCCGCACACCAACGAAACATGAAACGGAAACCATGAAACGTAAAACACGTTTCGTGAAAATTAAACACGGCTAAACAAATCTTGAAGTACGCCTACCAATGAAACGAGTGTGATTCATGCTCATAACACGTTTTTATTTTCGGAAAGTTTCATAAATGGCCAGACGTCTATTTGTTTAGCAGTGTTTTATTTCCATGAAACGTGATTTACGTTTCACGTTTCTCTGCCTTAGGCCGTAAATAAAAATGTGTTATGAGCATGAATCACACTCGTTCCATTTGTACGCGGACTTCAAGATTTATTTAGCCGTGTTTAATTTTCATGAAACGTGTTTTACGTTTCATGTTTCGTTAGTGTGCGGCTTGCCTTAGATACAAGGTTTTCAAACTAAAACCACCAAAATGTCATTTTCGAAAAAAAATGAGATACGAGGTTTTCACACTAAGCCATCGTTATCTATTTTTTTATATGATCTGTCAGCTTCACCGGTTTAAAGTGCTTATTTTTGAATGAGTTATAGTTGAATGGGCTTGAATGAGTCACTAATCACGAGTGTATGCAAACTTTGAACAGCCATATCAACCAATTTTTGTCTTACAGAAAAACAAAATGAAACTAGCATATTTATAACAGCAAAACCTACATTTTTTACTGCTTGATGTTTTTCGTATCACTAGTACTTTTTAAGTTATTTTGGAAAAAGGAAATTTTTCCAAAATTTTTAGAAACAAATTTTTTTTACTATAAAATCAAATTTTTTCAAAATAAGCACTTCAAACCGGTCAAACTTACAGATCATATAAACAATATACTACATACATTTAAAGTAAATGGTAAAGCGGTAACGATTAATTTTATTTGGGGTGCTAAATAGAGGGAGATTTTCACGATTTTTTTTTTCTACCAAAAAAAGGGACCAACTTTTTATTCAGCGTAACTCGTTTATTTTTGATGCTAGAAACTTTTCTAAAAAATAGAAATAAAGCTTTTTTTAAAACACTTTAAAAAATGTTAATACGTTTTTCCCGAATATTGGTTAATATTTCGGTGATTTCACGTTGAAATATTCGATTTGGAATTAGACGAATACTAACGTATTTTTTATGAGCTACAACTTTGCTTTAACTGCGTTTATAGACTTTACTGATACATACACCATTTTTCTCGTTTTCTTGTAGGCTACAATTTTGTTAAGAACATTTTTTTGATAAAATATTTACTTTTTGAGTTATTTGAGAGAAACCGTCTGAAATTGTAGTTTTTTTGTAGAAAAATAAACATTTTCAATCGCAAATAACTCGAAAAGTATTGATTTACATAAAAAAACTCTATAGAACGAAAGTTGCTTATAATCAGTTTATCAATGTCCGGGCTTATTTTAAACACGCGTTCTTTCACCCCCGAGAAGGGGTGACTGTCACCCCCCAAGTAAAACCAACCAGCGGCACAAGTTCAACAGTGGAGGGTAAGTAGAACCTAAATCCAAATTTTCATGCAATTCGGAGTTGCCCCTGAAAATTACACTCCAAAACGGTCGTTTACTGGGCTATTTAGGTAAATGTCGAATCTACTACCTCTGGGGCCTCATTCTAATTCATTTCGACAGTCGCAATTTCATTTCGACACCGCCATGACAGCCGCAGAGTATAGCGATTCTTATTCATGTCGATATATTAGTTACAACTGGGGATATTAACCTTATCATATGTTGAGACTGCTCAGAATTTGGGTTGGCGCTCCGGTTTATTGGAATTTGTTGATAGTCTGAGAAAATTATCGAAAAAATGCCATTTTTGGGAAAAATTATTTACCAGCTATTTTATTGCTAAAATCGAATCTTAAGATTGCATATATTAGTAATATGGGGTATGACAAGTCCGCAGAAAGTGTGTTATTTTCTTAGAATATAAAAAAACAGGAAGGAGTCTTTCATATATCAACAACACCTTAAATTTCTAGCGGAACCGGCCATCTTGAACGTCTGTGGATGACTCATAAGTTTTTGTCAACGAGGTAGAAGGTGTTTGTGTATTGGATCAGCTGTGTGCATAGGCGTACCATCTGGTAAAGCTCCTGTAATTGCAATCAATTAACTGAAGTTATTAGTATAATAAAAGTCATTTAACGAACTTTTCAACAAAATATTATATTAATACGTATTTTCTCTTGATCTGTAGCTGTTTAACATCAAAGATGTAATAAAATCGTTAAGAATTTCTTTTCTTCCCTCTTTCAAAGGTACGTCACTGGAGATAGAAAGCAAATCTGACAGCTGATCGCCATTTGCAACCTCCTTTCTGGCTCGTAGTCATTTCGCATTGTCCTCCTTCCTGGTTTATTTTATACATAGATATATAATACTCTAGATTGCGCCCTGCGATCTTAAAATGGGTGACGGTTGCGACAGAGATAAATGAGCCTATTTGGTCGGTAGTCTCTTTTTAATTTAAGGGGAATATCGACGACGTGAATATCCCACTTTATCGAGTAATATGTGTTGACAGTTGGAGCGGGTGGTGACGGGAAATGGTCTTTGGTCTTCGGACGTGGATAATCGTGGTTCGAATCCCATACCCAACTTGACTTTTTTTTTTATTTAATCAATATTGCGTTTATTAGATATTTTTACATCTGAAAAATGGACCTAAGTAAATCTAGCAGATAATAAATGTATGTATAGTAAGTTAATATTGGAATACATAATTTGTGAATTGCATAGTAAAATAAAAGTCATTCGTTATTAATATAAATTCGTCCTTATTCGAATGATGTGAATGTTTGTTTTGCTTCTACTTTTTTAAAAAATTGTAACAATAGTTTCATAAATAAAAATAATGTCTAATTACTTATAATTGAATCGGTCATTTCAAAAACAGCAAAGTCCACAATTTTCAGAAACTAACTTTTTGAGAGGAATAGACTCCTTTAAGATAAACGTTGTGTGCAAAAACGACACCAGTCCAGTAAAAACATTAGGAACAAAACTACAATAGGGCTTTTCATCGATTGTCATTTGTTTCGAGCTTCTGTCATGTGTCACATAATATTAACATATCTACGCCATACGTCTTTGGTTTGTATAATTGTTATATACCAATAACGTAAGACGTAGATATATTAATATTATGTGACACATGACAGAAGCTCGAAACAAATGACTGTGAATGAAAAGCCCTATATAACTCTGAATTTTGATGTCATCCATTTCATCCATCTTTCGACTATATATACCTCGTCCAATTTACTTACCGTTGCACGTCATCCGCGCCATAGCCTGTGACACGATACCAACACGAAATATCTAGGCGGTAGGTGTGTTCCCCTTTAGAATCATTTTGATTCTAAAAATGAACACACCCACCGCCTAAATATTTCGTGTTGGTATCGTGTCACAGGCTATGGCGCGGATGACGTGCAACGGTAAGTAAATTGGACGAGGTATAGTTAGTTTTCTTTGCTCTTCTGTAAAATTAGGAATATGTGACTCATGTTGTTTTTGAAATGACCGATTCAATTAATAAATCGATGGCACATTATGTTGATATTAATTATTGGTAATTTTTTACGAATATTTTTAACAATTACTTTATACTATTCTACAATTAACTTATTGAAAAAATAACATTGGCTTTTATATTTTTAAAAATCTATAGGTACCTACACAGTTTTTCTTATTTGTTATATATTTCTTTGCATAGATTTACTTTAGAGATGTAATAACGTCTAATAAACGCAATATTGATTAAATAAAAAATAAAAAAAAGTAAAGATTGGTATGGGATTCGAACCAGGATTATCCACGTCCGAAGACAAACGACCAGTTCTCGTCGCCATCCGCTCGAACTGTCAAACCATCTAAAATACTCGACGACAGAGTAGGATAGTGACGTCGTCGATACTCCCCTTGAATTAGAAAGAGACTACCGACCAAATAGGCTCATTTATCTCTGTCGCAACCGTCACCCATTTTAAGATCGTAAGGCGCAATCTAGAGTATTATATATCTATGATTTTATATTCTAAGGTTATTTTATTTATAAACAAATTAGCACTCCAATCATTTTTCCTTTGAGCCAAAAACACTCAAATAAAAATTCACCGTAATTTAGATCTGCACAAAGTTATTTTTTTTCCGATTTCCTTCAACAAAAATTTTACTCAGAAAATCCGAGTTTTCCCAAAAAATCTGCAATTTTCAATTAAAATTTTAGGGAAGTACCTAATTATTTATCAATAATTAAATAATTGATGACATGAAAGATTTATACAGAGGGGCTAAATTATGGAATAAATTCATTTCTTTAAAACAATTACAATTTTTTGGCATATATTTCATACTAGTGACGTCATCCATCTGAGCGTGATGACGTAATCGGTAATTTTGTTAATGGGAATAGGGGTCGTGTGGTAGGTTATTTGAAAGGGCGTTCAATTCTCTATTCAGTAATATAAACATTAATATCATTAGGTATTTATACAGGGTTGCCAAAAAATAATTTTTAAATGAAATTAATTGGCGCAAAAAGAAGAATGTATGTAATTTATTTAACTCAAAATACATTGTACTGCTGTCAGAAAATAGAAAAAAGGTTTATTTCACAAATAAACATTTCTTTTCGCTTAAATTAAATCACAAACAGCCTCCCTCCTACCTATTGGCAGTTTGAACATTTAATTTAAGCTAAAAGCAATGTTTATTTGCAAAATAAACATTTTTTTCTATTTTCTGACAGCAATAGAATGTATTTTGAGTTAAATAAATTACATGCACTGTTCTTCTTGCGTCAATTAATTTAATTCAAAAAAATTTTTTGGCCTCCCTGTATAAATAATGATATTAATGTTTATAATAGGGCTTTTCATCGATTGTCATTTGTTTCGAGCTCCTGTCATATGTTGAATAATCTGTGTATAATATTAATATTTACGGATTATACGAAATATGACAGAAGCTCGAAATAAATGACTGTGAATGAAAAGCCCTATACTGAATAGAGAATTGAACGCCTTTGTAAATGAGCTACAACACGAACCCCTATTCCTATTTAAAAAATAATCGATTACGTCATCACGCTCGGATGGATGACGTCACTAGTTTGAAGTATATGCCAAAAAAATTTAATTTAAAAATAAAAATCGACCTGTTTCGGGATTTTTCTCTAAAATCGTCCATTTTAGAGAAAATGAATTTATTCCATAATTTAGCCCCTCTCTGTATATCAGGAGACCGGCGACAATCTAACCAATTACCATTAACCAGAAAGATTATGATACACCAGAATAACTATGATTTTCGTATAAAAAAGCACTATACCTATTCAACGTACCTTACAGGATTGAAATTGGACCATTTGAGCGGTCTCAGGAATGTTATAAAGAAACATTTTTTTGGCTTATAAACAAATAGAACCCCTCAGAAAATATTAGATTAAATTAAATTAAGTTACCGCTGTTGAAAAGGGCACGGCTTCTGTGCCCTTTTCGAAGAAAAAACATTGAATTGCGAGGAGTGATTCCAGGTATAACCGGTCTAATTTGACCGGCATTTGCGACAGAGTTATAAACAACAGGATTTTAATCTTTGAACCATTAGATACCTTTTAATTCCGGTCCTCTTTGTACATACAAATTTTAATATCTTCAAGACACTCATAACAAAAAAGATTTATGTCACTGTCACCAAATTATTTAATTATTGATAAATAATTACTTCTCTCAAATTTTAGTTGAAAATTAAAGATTTTGTTTGGAAAACCCGAATTTTCCGAGGAAAATTTCCGTCGAAGGAAATTGGAATAAATTATCAATGTGCAGAATTAAATTACTGTCAATTTTTATGCGAGTGTTTTGGTTTAAAGTTAAAATTTTCGGAGTTATAGAGCAATAATTAAAAAAAAGATTTCGGAGCGCTAATTTGTTTATAAACAAAATAGCACACTTTCTGTGGACTTTGCACAGCTATATTAATAATATAGGAAATCTTAAGATTTGATTTCAGCATGTCCAGCAATAAAATAGCTGGTAATTAATTTTCCTTGTTTTTTACTAATTTTCCCAGATTATTACCTTACATCTTTCATTGAGTTGATGATTCATGTTGTGGACATTCTCAATTATTATATTTCTAATTTAATACTATTCTATCTAATTCCTCAAAACAAGCAAATTTCAACTAAACCCAGCCATATTAATACCTTTTGCTTTAGTTTTCCTTGCAAGAAATAAACAAAACACATCTAAACTAAACCTAACCTCGCTTTTGGCCATTCATTCATCTCCGGGTCGAATAATTTCGACATCGAAATTATAATATATAATATCAAAGAATACTCCATCCAACTGGATGGAGTATTCTTTGATAATATCAACCACTTTTTTGGAATCGCTATTAATTTCGATAGTCGCTATTTCGTGACGTCATTACGTTAGTTCAACTAAAATCCGCAAGGCTCGCACAGTCGCATTTCGACGTCGCCATATTGAAAGCGACTTGTTTAGTGTCGAAATTTGATTTAGAATCAGGGCCCTGAAGACTGAAGAGCAGTTAACCTACCCATCTACATACTTAAACTAGCTAGAATCTACACTTCTCCAAGAAATTAACGCACCACCACCTTAAAAATGGGCAATTTTTGATGCCTCGAATTTCCTAAACCTGTTTGCCGATTTAAGTGATTTTTTTAAATATGTTATAGCCTTATTCTTTAACAATATCGCTGTAATAATATTCTTCCTAGATAGATAAATTGTCTTGTATATCGGGTGTACCAATCAAACTGTGTTTTTTTCTCAAAATTCACCAAACCCTGTGGAATATTCTAGCATTTATAAAATACTGGGTCTATTGAATAAAAAGAAGTATTTACTTTTACTTCCTCGTATTTAAGTATTTACTTAATAGTAATTAAATAAAACATTAACGAAATGACTTTATTCAATTACTATTAAGTAAATACTTGAATACGAGGAAGTAAAAGTAAATACTTCTTTTTATTCAATAGACCCATTGAAATTAAAACCTAACTATAGCCTCATGTTGTCTTAACATTCTGTTTTTTGATTCATTCGCTTATTTTAGATAATAAAAAAGTTAGGTATGCACCTAACTTAGGTAGGTCACCTGCAAAAATCAAGGGAATGTCACCGAAATTAGTATTCCACTAGCTCTCCAAGACGAAATTTTTAAATAATACGACGTGTTCTGAGGAACTAGAAACCTCGAATAATTTTAGTGATGACAACTTTAGTATGGTTCTGACTAATATTCGTTCTATAAGAAATAAAACTGACGAATTATTTTAGTTTCTAGAGGAATTAGGATTTCCCCAGATAGTTGCTGTTACAGAACACTGGCTTGAAGTCAACGAGCCTTTTTTTGTAGAGAAATATACCACAATTGCTAGGTATGATCGTCCAAACTCAGCCCATGGAGGCACCCTAATTCTTTCTGCAAACAATGATTTTTCTCTGATAACAAAATATGACTTTCTGTTGAATGAAGCCTTCTTTGAGTTTTCCTTAGTTTTTAATAAAAATCTTAATCTTTACATTATTTGCATCTATAGATCACCTGACTCTTCCGTGGAACTATTTTTTCAGAACCTGCTAAATTTGTTAGATGACTTGCCTAACAAAAGCAGAAAAATTCTATGTGGAGACTTCAACATAAATTATGCTGCTGCTTGTGCTACCCAAATGTTCTTGGTCAACATATTTGAATCATATGGTCTCTCAATGCACGTTAATTCTACAAGGATTACAAAAACTACATCTACCATAATCGATTATATTGTCTCCGATTTCTCACCCCTTGATGTCTGCTCTACAGTTATTAATGCGGAACTATCGGATCATGAAGCAGTATATACTAAGTTTAACATCTTCAGCAAACCCTCCTCGAAAACCCGACGTTCAGGTAGGATTTTTTCCGCTCGGAATTTTCATAAATTCCAAAAATTTATGTTTAACTTCTGACTGGCATTTTCCTTCTACGGACGTGAACTATAATGTCAGTGATTTTTTAGAGAAGCTTGTCTGTATCTTCAATAAGGCATTTCCTTTAATTACGATTAAGCCAAAACATCGCAAACCCTGGGCTACCAAAGGTATCCACATATCAGCAAAAAATATGCGTTCACTACTTTATATCAAGAAATTTACTACCAACGTCTCTGTCACTCAATATATCACCAATTACAGAGTCACATACCTAAAACTCATCAAATCAGCTAAAAAAGCCTACTATCAAAATCGTCTGGGAAGCTCCAAAAGTGTTGCAAAAGAAACTTGGTCCATAATAAACGATCTTCGAAATAAAACCCCACGCAGCTCAAACATTTGCCCTTCCAAACCCTGAAAATCTAAACGAATACTTCATTAACGTGAGTAAAAATATAACATCAACTATTCAGTCTCAACAAGATCCCATTTCCTATCTCCCTAATTCAGAAATTGTCTCGAATTCATTCTTTATAAGACCAATCTATAAATATGAATTAATCCAAACGATCAATAGTATCAAAAGCAAATGATCTTGTAGTACTGATGGACTATCCATAAAAATCTTCTCAAATCTCACAGATAATGTGTTAGAACTCCTCGTGTCACTAATTAATGATTCTTTTGAAAATGGTAAATTTCCAGAGTGCCTAAAGACAGCCATTATTATTCCTCTTCATAAAGGTGGCGAAAAATCTAATGCCTGCAACTATAGACCTATTGCCCTACTACCGGTACTCTCCAAAATTATTGAGAGGCTCATAAAAACCCGACTTATGTAATTTCTCTTCGATAACAATATTTTATCACAAAATCAGTTCGGCTTCTTAACTAATAAATGTACAACTGATGCCATGTTTTCTGCACTTCACGAGGTTTACCAAGCACTAAACAATAATCTTTATACTGCCACTGTTTTCTGTGACTATACCAAAGCTTTTGATTGTGTAAATCACATTTTGATTAAAAAACTAAATTTTTATGGAATTCGAGGTATTTCTTTGAATTGGTTCAAATCTTACTTAGATAATAGGAAGCAACTGGTTAGAGCAAATGATACTGACTCTAGTCTCAACAACATTGTATGTGGAGTACCACAAGGTTCAGTATTGGGTCCTCTACTTTTTCTTATCTTTATAAATGAGATCACTAATTTAAGAATCGATGGAAAATTTTTTCTTTTTGCTGATGATACCAGTATCACTTGGAGAAACTCAACTATTGCAACTCTTCATGCAACTATAACTTCTGATCTTCTTACGATAAAAACCTGGTCTGACTCTAATTTACTCTCCTTTAACGTGGATAAAACGGTAGCATTATCATATAAAGGTGCTCTTCAACCCCTGCTTGTGAATAGCAGCCGCAGATCTCTTCCGTTGATTCTGTAAAATTTCTTGGTATTCTTTTAGACAGCAACCTCAAATGGTCCCTTCATATCGATTTGTTAAGTAAGAAACTCGTCTCAGCCTGCTATGCCATAAGATCTGTTTCGAAGGAACTCAATTTAGCATCTTCTAAAATAACATATTTTTCTTTGTTCGAGTCGCACCTTCGATATGGTCTTCCTTTTTTTGGGTCTAGTACAGCTGCCCAATTTGATGTTATTTTCAAATTACAAAAAAGAGTAATAAGATATCTGTTTGGTCTCAGAACAACTCATTGCAGAAGTTACTTTAAAGATCACGAAATATTTTAACCCTTCCATCTTTGTATATTTTAGAAACTGTTTGCTTAATTCGTAAACACATGCATCTTTCCAGCAAGGCCTCATCATGACTACTCCACCAGAAATTCAACTTTTGATGTCTATTTACCGATACCGTCTTCCGAGTTAGTAAGGAAATCTATACTATATTCTGCAAAAAAATTATACAACCATCTCCCTTTACAACTTAAATCTGCAACATCCTTTCTCAAGTTCCGTAAAATGACAAAAGCTCATTTATCTAAAAGACCATATTATTCAGTAGAAGAGTTTCTTTAACTAAGAAATCACAGTAATGTCCAAGTAACTAAAATGTATTTATCTATATTTGGGTGTCACATACAGCAGCTTAAACTTATTAGTTCCTTTGTTTGTGTTTTATTTATATGTTGTATGTTCAATTTTGCAATATATGTATTGGTTTTGTTTTTTTACTTCACTTTTTTAACTTGTTTATATATTTTTTTATTGGCGATTTATCTAATTTCATAAAATTGTATTTGTTATGTATATCTTTTTTGTGACTCTATGTTAAGCTTTGTCCATAAAATTGTATAATTTTCAGTGACAATAAAGCATATTCCTATACAACAACTAGCCATGTTCTTCATCAATACTGTAGCAGATGGATTTCTACTACAATATTTTATAAAAAATATCCATTAATTTTAATCCTATCCCAAGAAAAATATTAATTTTTTTAATATATTTTGCGAGTTTATATATCTTTAAAATTTCCTAAGCCGCTCCTGTTCGCATTGTAAAGGTTAGGAAATTTCCTATTTATTTGTGTAGCAATAACCAACTACGTAGATTGTTATTGAAAACATCCATTATTCGAGAATGAATCCTCTAAAAGGTTCAGTGTTTTTCCTTTAAGTTTTGAGCGCTAAAAATCCCATGTTATTATTGGTCTGCATTTTGAAAGATCCTTGAGTTGTAGTTGACGATTGGTCAATAGTTTTGGCCGAACGATCGAGAAGAAATGCATCGTTTGGACGCGAGAGAGACGTGACGATGTAAAGCGAGTTCTAAAAGTACATCAGCTCTGTAAGCATCTTTTTGTTAGAACTCAAAAAGTCGCACTTTGCCGGCCAAAATGGTTTTCTTCTTATAGTAAAAGAACTAATGGATTTCTAACATGTCAAGGAATATAATGACAATAGTTTCACGGCATTTTAATGGATATATTATTGTGAAACAGTTCTATTGTTATGCAGTTTGATTTGCCGGTAAAAGAAGTGCGTGGTTTCCTGGTTCCTGTCCTTTATGTAGCTGTTGCTATTTTTATGATGTTTTGATTTGTTCATGTTCCAGTAAGAAATGCCCAGATGATATTATTTGGTATCGATTTTATCCAGTTTTGTAATGATTTGAATATCTTCCCCTCCCAGCCCCGTCTGAATGGAAAATTTTGAAGTTCCAAGTGTTGTGACATGGATTTTTGTTTTAACAAGGTATGATAATGTTTATTTTAAATAATTCACAAGTGGATATTATTGGTAAAGGTTTTACATAATTAAAAATGTTTGTTTTCAACATGGAAAATATATTATGTAAAGTAAATATTAGATGGCAGTGACATTTGACAGCCATGTCAAATTTTTGTTTTGGTACACTGCTAAAAATAAGGTT
Organism: Diabrotica virgifera virgifera; assembly: GCF_917563875.1. Taxonomy (NCBI): domain Eukaryota; kingdom Metazoa; phylum Arthropoda; class Insecta; order Coleoptera; family Chrysomelidae; genus Diabrotica; species Diabrotica virgifera. Next base: position 6,792,173 of record NC_065451.1, on the reverse strand, counting down.
AAAAATTGTAAAATCATGTATTTTGTTATTATTATTCATTTCTGGTTTGAGAATGTGTCTATTCTCAATAAAAATAAAAAGGTATTAAGGTTTAAATAAACATTATAAAATGTACACATCTTTATTTCTGTAACCTCTTTATTTAAGAAAATTATTAACAGATATCTAATACAAGTGAATAAGTTTTAGAACAGAAGAAAATATAATGGCATAGAAGCCAAATGATGATAATTTGTAGCCCACTATAACCCCAATGAGGAATCTACGATGAATGTCCCCCAGTTGCTTTCCAGTAAGTACTCGATATGAGAATTTGAGGATTTTTCAAACGGCGTCCCAATTTGTTTAAATAGTAGGAAAGTCCTCAAGTCTGTGTAAGTATCCTTTGCTTATTTGGTTATGTAGTTTAGTCTTCTTTAAACCCTCCTACCCCTCCCAACGAATCTACGACCTGCCACCGCACAAAAAATGAGCTGCCGTTCGCATGAAGGTTTGCGTGTCTGTTCCTTCTGCTAGCCCCATTTCGACTCCCCAGTATCTCTATAGATAGTCTTTCCTTGATCCCATTAGAGCAGACAGGTAAAACGCTTCAACTGGCCCCGACAACGTGGGGCGTGTTATTTCTAGCCCCCCTGACCCCATTAGCATGTTCCCACTACCATGTCCTTTTAGCCTCCTTTCGGTCTCATTTGTACTACAACTGTTAGGCAGTGCCCGTCCCCTTGGGCAGCCGATCTCAGTTTGTGGTGCAGGTGTTTCCGATAACATGGAAGCTTGACTTTTGTCATATTTTGTGTACGCCCACTGTTACAAGTCTAGCTTGTAGACATGTTCAACTAGTAGTTAGCCTATCTACTAGTCCCCAATGTCTTTAGCCACCCCCCACTTAGTGTTACATTTGTAACATACACCCTGAAGTTTGACCTGAGTAAATATCGCCCCAGTCTTCCCATGTAGTTTAGCCCAGATTCCTCTTGTCTTGCCCCCCCGAAACTGTTTCATGTCTTTTAGTGCCCCCGAAACTGTTTCAGTCTGTTAGTCCCCATGAAAGAGCCCATTTTTGTAGTTTTTGTTGCAGAATGTTAATAATTTTTCCAAAGAGGTGTGAGTATGTACACATTTTGTTGTGATGTTGATTTGGTCGTGCTGTTGATTGTATGGGCATGTACCATTTCATACATCATAGTGTATTTAACTTGTAACCCCATATGTATACTGGTATTGTATGTATCGTAGAACAGAATTGTATGTTATTTTAGCGTACTAACTGTATTGTATTGATATTGTACCCATGATGAAAGCATTGATTTGAATTTTTTTGAAAATATTGATGAAATATATAGACAAACAGTTGAATAAAAAAGTAACGTAAAATTTTTTTTGAAAATTTTGATTAAAAGTAACGTTAAATATTTTGAATATTGAATCCAATTATGAAGTATAACAGTATGTTGTATTTTTTGCATGTATTCCTATAGATCAACAGTTTTTTACAGAATAACCGTTTTTTGTGATTATTGATTTGGTCATTTGAGTAGATGTGTAATGTTGTTGGTATGGTCCGTGTATGAGTTTAGTCCCGTATAGTCTGTGTGAGAGAAGTTACCCCTTGTAGAAGTCACCCCATGAAGAAGTGAAGAGGGAAACCGTGGAGAGGCCCCCCACTTCTGTGTTTTTTTCAAGCAGCCAGGAGAAAAGCTGTCACTTTTAGATTTGAAGATAGCGTTCTCTGTCGACACTGTTTGAGAATAACTGTCTTGAAGTGTAGAAGTTAGCCCCTGAAAAAGCCCCCCCCTTGTCTGTGTTGCCCCTTGTTTTTTTTTTTTTTTTTTGACTAATCTATCTTTGTAGGTGTCAAAAGGATGCCAGAGGTTAGTTAAAAAGAGCCCGTGAAGTAGTAGTTGAAGTCTCCCCCCCAGTGAAGTAGTTGAAGTCCCCCCGTGAATGAAGTATGTCTTTTTGTATCTGACATGTCACAAGTGTAATACTCGTGATGAAGGAAGTGTTGTTCAGCTATCTGTGAACACTTTCATTAGTAGTCGGAGCAAGAAATGTCTTATCCCGTGTGAGCTCATATAGGAACCAAATTTCAATATTGTTTGTGTTTGTAAGCCCCTGAGTATATCTAGAAGTCAAAAAGTATGTTGTTGTCTGTTTGTTTGTCTATCCCTGTTTTGTCTGGAAGTTTTAGAGCCCATTGTCTGTTGTCCCGTGTTGTCTATTAGCCCGTGTTGTCAATTAGCCTGTGTTGTCTATTAGCCCGTGTTGTCTATTAGCCCGTGTTGTCTATTAGCCCGTGTTGTCTATTAGCCCGTGTTGTCTATTAGCCCGTGTTGTCTGTTAGCCCGTGTCCGTGCTGGAGTTTGATTTTTTTTGGCGAATAGTTAGTTGACCTCTCTTCTCTTTGTTGATTGAAAGTAGGCCAAGAGCAGAAGCTGTGACAAGGCTGGTGAGGTTAGGATCTGGCCGCGTTGAGTACAGGTGAAGCTTGCTTTCGGTCGATAAATGGAAGCGGTTGTTCGTCAGAACTGTCATACTTTCCAATGTCCCTTTGGTCTTCCCCTTGCGTGTTGCTTTCATCCCCTGTTTTGAAAAAGTAGCCCCCCGTTTTGAAAAATAAAGTCCACCCCCAGTCTTGAGAAATGAAATGCCCCCAGTTTTGAAAAGTAAGTCTATCCCCAGTTTTGAAAAGTAAAGCCCAACCCCCCTGTCTTGAAAAATGAAGTCTATCCCCTGTTTCGAAAAGTGAAGTGTAGCCCTGTTTTGAAAATGAAGTCTTTCCCCAGCTTGTGATTTGAAAATGAGAGAGTTGTCTAGTGAACGTTCATGAAAGGTTCTTATGTCCTGGATTGGACTGTTGATTGAAAACGTAATGATGTAGTGTTCTCTATATCATATGTTGCGTTCATTTCCCTTAGTCTTGTTTAAAAAGTTTGATATCCTGTTTGAACCCAGTATACTAGTCTTTTTGGTTTTTTGTTGTTGTCACACATACCCCCTCCCCCTTGTTAGTCTTGTTTTGATTTTAGCCCTTGTTGTTGTCATATACCCCTTTGTCTAGCCCTGTCTTGTTTGAATGAGTTGTTGAAGTAAGTTGTTGGTGAGATTTTGTCTCACTGAGGTGTTTAGACTGGATTGTCTAAATCCTCGTTTTGCAGAACCGTTGCCGAAATGTCCCGTGAAACTCGCTAGGTGTTAGCAGAGTTTGGGCAGATGTTTATCTGTCAAACATCAACTTTTTAGTTTTTGTGAACCGCTCGCGGTTAGGCAACGAGGTGACAAGGCTGTGTCTGCCCTGGTATGTCACTTGTGTTACTGCTGTGGATGTCAGCGAGGTCCACACAGGGCACAAGATTATTTCTTTCCCAAGACACAGAAACTCTTATCACCTACAGTTCTTATTAGAGTCTTAACATTTAAGTCTACTCGACTTTAAAGAGTCTGGCGATTGATGGCACGCTAGCCCATTCCCTAATGATGTTTTGTTTTTGTTTAATCCCCATTAGCCATTATTTAAATATTTTGGTATTGTTGTCCTGTCACACCCAAGAAGTCAATGTTGGATTTTTGTAGTTATCGAAAACTGAATTGGTAATCCAGTTTCCTCTCTTCCGAGGAGGCTATTGTAGCAGATGGATTTCTACTACAATATTTTATAAAAAATATCCATTAATTTTAATCCTATCCCAAGAAAAATATTAATTTTTTTAATATATTTTGCGAGTTTATATATCTTTAAAATTTCCTAAGCCGCTCCTGTTCGCATTGTAAAGGTTAGGAAATTTCCTATTTATTTGTGTAGCAATAACCAACTACGTAGATTGTTATTGAAAACATCCATTATTCGAGAATGAATCCTCTAAAAGGTTCAGTGTTTTTCCTTTAAGTTTTGAGCGCTAAAAATCCCATGTTATTATTGGTCTGCATTTTGAAAGATCCTTGAGTTGTAGTTGACGATTGGTCAATAGTTTTGGCCGAACGATCGAGAAGAAATGCATCGTTTGGACGCGAGAGAGACGTGACGATGTAAAGCGAGTTCTAAAAGTACATCAGCTCTGTAAGCATCTTTTTGTTAGAACTCAAAAAGTCGCACTTTGCCGGCCAAAATGGTTTTCTTCTTATAGTAAAAGAACTAATGGATTTCTAACATGTCAAGGAATATAATGACAATAGTTTCACGGCATTTTAATGGATATATTATTGTGAAACAGTTCTATTGTTATGCAGTTTGATTTGCCGGTAAAAGAAGTGCGTGGTTTCCTGGTTCCTGTCCTTTATGTAGCTGTTGCTATTTTTATGATGTTTTGATTTGTTCATGTTCCAGTAAGAAATGCCCAGATGATATTATTTGGTATCGATTTTATCCAGTTTTGTAATGATTTGAATATCTTCCCCTCCCAGCCCCGTCTGAATGGAAAATTTTGAAGTTCCAAGTGTTGTGACATGGATTTTTGTTTTAACAAGGTATGATAATGTTTATTTTAAATAATTCACAAGTGGATATTATTGGTAAAGGTTTTACATAATTAAAAATGTTTGTTTTCAACATGGAAAATATATTATGTAAAGTAAATATTAGATGGCAGTGACATTTGACAGCCATGTCAAATTTTTGTTTTGGTACACTGCTAAAAATAAGGTTAAAAATTGTAAAATCATGTATTTTGTTATTATTATTCATTTCTGGTTTGAGAATGTGTCTATTCTCAATAAAAATAAAAAGGTATTAAGGTTTAAATAAACATTATAAAATGTACACATCTTTATTTCTGTAACCTCTTTATTTAAGAAAATTATTAACAGATATCTAATACAAGTGAATAAGTTTTAGAACAGAAGAAAATATAATGGCATAGAAGCCAAATGATGATAATTTGTAGCCCACTATAACCCCAATGAGGAATCTACGATGAATGTCCCCCAGTTGCTTTCCAGTAAGTACTCGATATGAGAATTTGAGGATTTTTCAAACGGCGTCCCAATTTGTTTAAATAGTAGGAAAGTCCTCAAGTCTGTGTAAGTATCCTTTGCTTATTTGGTTATGTAGTTTAGTCTTCTTTAAACCCTCCTACCCCTCCCAACGAATCTACGACCTGCCACCGCACAAAAAATGAGCTGCCGTTCGCATGAAGGTTTGCGTGTCTGTTCCTTCTGCTAGCCCCATTTCGACTCCCCAGTATCTCTATAGATAGTCTTTCCTTGATCCCATTAGAGCAGACAGGTAAAACGCTTCAATACAGGGTGTTTTTAAATAAGTATAGAAAATTTTAAGGGGTAATTCTGCATGAAAAAATAATGACAGTTTGCTTCATAAATCTTCTTCTTCTTTAAGTACCGTGCCCAAATTTTTAGGCGTGGGTAGCTTCCGTAACAATTTGCCGATATCGTTCTCGATCTTGTGCGGCATGTAACAATTGATCTGCTGATAAGCCAGTCCATTGACGAAGGTTTCGGAGCCATGAATATTTCTTTCGACCAATTCCTCTTTTTCCGTCGATCTTTCCATTGAGTATTAACTGCAGCATCCTGTATCTGCTACCTCTCATTATATGCCCCAGATATTCAAGTTTTCTCTTTTTTATCATCTTCATTAAGTCACCTTCGCCTTGACCTACTCTGTTTGAAATGCGTTGAACCCAAGATATTCTGAGCATTCTACGATAAATGTATGTCATAATATTCATAAATGTATGTCCGCAAATGCTTCGTTTCCGAGATATGGGTGTTGAAATTTTTCTTATAAACTGACGATTTATTTATTGCTCTAAAGCAGGTGGAGATGTGCAAATGAAATTTGGTGGGTTTTAAGAGGTAGTTATGTCGTCTTTTTGACATACAAATAAGGATTAATGGCGAATATAAAATTTTTAATTGATGTCAAAAAATGCGCAATAACTGCCCCTTAAAACCCACCAAATTTCATTTGCATATCTCAACCGGTTTTAGAGCAATAAATAAATCGACAGTTTGTAAGAAAAATTTCAACACCCAATATCTGGGAAACGAAGCATTTGCGAACATACGCTTAGGGAGCGTTCAAGTATTACGTAACGCAATTTTTGAGGATTTTTGACCCCCCTCCCCCCCATGTAACGCACCGTAACGTTTTTCTGTACCCCCCTCCCCCTACCTAAACGTTACGTAACACCCAAGTGGCCATTTGAACCTAAATGGAAAACGAGGTTGCGAAAAGTACCAGAAACTCGGTAAAAGAACTTTGTTATTATTTTAATGGCATTTGAGGTAATAATAAAAACTTACAATCATCATTCAGCCTTAAATGTCCACTGCTGAACATAGGCCTCCTCTCCTCGTTTCCAACCACGTCTATCCTGCGCCGCTCTCATCCAGTTTTTATTTAGCTTTCTTAAGTCGTCAGTCCATCTTGTAGGCGGTCGACCGACGTTTCTCTTGTCTTCGCTTGACCTCCATTCCAATAATCTTTTTGTCCATCGCCCCATCTGTCATTCTGGCAATGTGTCCTGCCCATCTCCACTTCAACCTGGCTAGCCTTTCGATGACGTCAGTCACCTTTGTTCTTCTCCTGATTTCTTCGTTTTTGTTTTTGTCTTGCAGAGTTATTCCTAACATTAAGCTCTCCATTCTTCTCTGCGTTACTCTTAGTTTGGTAGCCGAGGCTTTAGTTAAGGTAAGTGTTTCTGACCCGTACGTCAAGACTGGGAGGACGCACTGATCAAATACCTTTCTCTTTAGGCATGTGGGCAACTCACTTTTAAAAGTTTCTCTCAGTTTTCCAAATGCTGCCCACCCAAGAACGATTCTTCTATTCAGTTCATGTGTCTGGTTATCCCTGCCACTCGTAATTTCATGTCCCATGACATGAAATATGTTCAAAACTTACAATAATAATCTTTTATTATTAATTTTACATTTACATTTTCCCTACTTGGCCCCATCCTTACATACATTTTTGGTTTCATTGTTTATTGTTCTTCTCATGCATTCTTCTATTTTATCTTTTTTAATAAAAGCTTAAAATAAAATAACATATTTATTATTTCAACATTTTATTTTACTTAGTAAAAATTTTTGTATAACGAATAATATACGATGTTACCAGTAGTTTCGGAAAAATAGTGAAAAAAATGTGTAAAACTTTTTGTTCTTCAACGCCCTGTATCGTGAAAACGCATGCCGTTACATAAATTATTTAGTAAGCAAACCCCAATAATTTTTTAATTTTTCACCTATCCTAGAGATCGTGTTACCTTTTTCTGAAACACCTTGTATATATATAAGAAGGCACTTATGGAATAAAATTATTTCTGTCCTTGTTTTAAATAATTTTAAAAAACGCTGGGACTTGTAGATTTTCATATATAAAAATGTGTGCTTTTTAAACATAAATTTAAATGTACAGGGTGATTCATGCAAGCCTAGCGTAGTCCATTATCTTTAATTTTAATTAAACACCCTGTATATTTTTGTTTTTAGAAGCTGCTTAACAACCTCATCTCAAAAATGTGTATTATGTAGGATCTATTATGAATAATGCAAAGTGAAATTTTGTATAATTTTCGTCAAGATGTTAATCACATAAAACTTTGAAATTAATAATTCAGGAATCACACTTTAAATAAGGTTATTATTTTTTAAAATATCTATCACTTTTCTAAACTAAGTATCAATATAGTGGGTTTTGTATTTAATGCTTTTTATTTAAAGACATTTTTAAATAATTTGAAAATTTGCGTATTTAAAACATTAATGAATACCTACCTACTGCTGAAAACGATACTGCATGTTATGGACTTAAATTACCCATTTCATTTTTACCAAAATATAAAGTACCTACCTATCTATTCATCAGATAAACCCATAAATAACTCCGAGGGAACAGTTCCGGATATTGGAAACATAATATGACACATGGTCTTTTGAAAACAAAACAGTTCTCAAGGAAAGAATCTCTTGTTATCTTAGGTTAGGCACTTGACATCATTTTTACCCTGAAAATCCTGTCGCTAACTTTACCATCAAATATAATTTAGGTGAAGTGAAACGAAAGAAGATTATGCGCTGTTGGATGTTAGGCTTTGGGTTGTATAATATGAATGAGAAATGGTTTATATTTGAGCAATGAATTTTTTTCAGAGTTTTCGGTTGCTTTATACAGTTTTCAGTAGATAAGTAGATTGGAGTTCAAATCAGTAGGTTTTATACAGTTTTCAGTAGATCGGAGTTCAAATCGGTGGGTCTACTGAAAAATCATAATACAATTCAGGGGTCTATGTAAAACATAAAAGAAATTATGTAGTTTTTTTTTATTTAAATTAAAAAAGAATGTTACGTAACGCGCTGTTCGAACCCCCCTCCCCCCTATGTAACGCGCCGTAACGTTTTACAAAACCCCCCCTCCCCCCCAAACTGCGTTACGTAATACTTGAACGCTCCCTTATGAAGCAAACTGTCATTATTTTTTCATGAAGAATTACCCCTTAAAGTTTTTCATTCTTATTTAAAAACACTGTTATTGTATTTCATTACCTGTATTGAACACTGATGAAAAACATGGCTAGTTGTTAAAGTACCTAACTTTTTTATTGCCCAACATAAGCGAATGAATTAAAAAACAAATATTAAGAAATCATGGGGCTATAGCTGGGATTTAATTTTAGTATGTATTTTATAAATGCTAGAATATTCCACAGAGTGATGCGAACTTTGAGAAAAAAAAAACAGTTTTATTGGTAATTGATACACCCGGTCACCCGGTATACAATGACAATTTATCTATCTAGCAATAATATTACAGATATATTGTTAAAGAATAAGGCAATAACATATTAAAAAAATCACTTAAATCGAACAATAGGTTTTGGAAATTGGAAACATAAAAAATTACTTATTTTTAAGGTTGTACTGCGTTAATTTTTTGGAGAAGTGCATGAAAACGTTAATTAGAGGTTAGAAAATAAAAGAAAAATTGGAATATATAAGTAAACCTTTATTGAAATTTTTCATGGATTTGTTCATACACATCCAATTTTAAAAGGAAAACATTAAACAAGAACTAAATGAAAATATTTGAAAAATTACAACTAGAATATTAATACTGTATTACATACAAGAAATGCACTTGCTGGAAACTTACAGAAGAGTATGTATAAATAATTATATCATTAATATTATATTATATATGTAGTTTAGAGAGTTTTCAATATGCGAGGGCCACGTAACTAAGAAATTTTTCATGGGATCATTGTTACCCCAGCAGATCTGGTACTTGTTTAATCTTTATTAAATATACATCACGAGTATTATTATCGGATAAACTACTATTCTTGAATTTCTACTCTTATAGTAACGTATCTTGTAAGATACGGTCTCAGATAAGTTAGGAACCCTTCAAAACAATTCCTACCCTACAAGGACTGTATATAGTAAAAATACTGTGTAGTTGTCCACTGAAACAGAAAATACAATGTCAGACGCAGATTATGCATCTCTCGGTAAAAGTTTTCTGTTTAAGACGTTAAATTTTTCTATTTGGCATATTGTTATGTTCAAATTAAATGGCAAATGAAGGATCGGTTCGTTTGTTATTGCTACAGCCAATCAGCTCGCACTGTAAAACCAAAAATGAAGCAAAATTGCATAAAATCTCTAATAGTAACTAAAAGTTACGGAAAGAGGAGGAAGACCAAGAAATAATGGGTAAGAATAATCAAGACTGAAATTTACAAGAACAGAAAGGAAGGAAAAGAAATAGGTGTGAAAAGGTAAGGAGGAAGACAGATAAAGAGAGGGAAAGACACACAGAGAGGTCCATCAAGATTGTAGTTATTCAAAATGCAGACCAATTATACTAGTTTGGTACTTGCTTTGAGGATACGATTTCTTGTATTACTTGTTGGTCACTAGGAAAGACACGAGAGAGGAAAGAACAGAAACAAGAAGAAATGAGAGATAGGAAAAAGGGACAGAATAATAAATTTAGACAAAAGGTGACGAAATTTCTCACACTTACAGAAACGTCTTGTAGAGGAAGTCTCACATAGAGGATTTTTCCCAAAATATATTAAGACTTCCTAGGAGAGAATGTAAGATATAGAGTGAAAGAGGCAGTCTCCCTCTTTGTTCTCGATTTGGCCCGTGTGTGAGAATGCGTGGGGGAAAGAAAGGGTAGTCAAGAACGGGGAAGGGAAAGACATAAATGGAGAAAAAAAGGACAAAGAGATAGAGAGAAATCGAGACAGTGTGTCACACAGAGGAAACAACAGGAGAAACAAACAGAAGTTATTCTCTTTTTGTTTCCGTCTTTTCTCACGTGTGACAGAATTCTCCCACAGGTTGTAAAGAGAGGCGAGTGGAAAGCGTAGAAGAGATAAATGGGGTGAAAAAATGAAAGAGACAAATGAAGAAATAAAGAGGGAAGTAAAGACAAGGGAAGAAAGACAGTCAGACAGAGAAACTTTTCTCAGAAATAAAGAGACTTTGCCAGTATATCTGAAAAAATTAACAGAGAGAGGGGCAATGAAAAAAGAAGGGAGGGAAGAAACAAATAAAAAGGGAGATTAGATTAAAAAAATAGTGACGTTTACATATATGTGGAACGAAGGCAATAAACGTTGAACATTACCAGTTATTCAAAATGGAAAATAGTTACGGTAATATTTTTAGTTATCCTCTCTTTGTTTCAAATTGGGAAGGAGAAGGGAACAGAGAACGGAGGAACATATAAACAAACGGGGGAAAATGATAACAGTGGAAGAAAGACAAAGGTAAACCGTCTCACACTGAGAGAAATGTTTCACAAATAAACAGAGACTGCAAGAGTCTCTTCAGAGTAAATTAAAAGAGACAAACCAAGGTCTCACAAGGAGTGAATTCTCTCAGAAAGACAGAGGGGTATTAAGAAAAGAAGAGGGGGAAGAAACAGTGAGGATTGGGAATTTTTGGATAAGTTATTCAAAATGAAGACCGTTTATTGATGTTTTTTTTTGACTTATCGACCCATATTTGCCATTTTGAGATGAAACGAACAATGTTAACATATTTGTTTGCAATCTGCTGTGGTTCTACTTATTTATACACTATGTACTAATGACCAAAACTCGCATAGATAAATCACATTCGATTTGAAAGCAGTTCTGGTCGGGACCTAATAAATACTAGGTACTTGTTTTCGAGATTTTTACATTCCAGAATATATTTCATTTAGGTACTGAAAAAATTAAAAAATATCAAAAATCTTATATAAAATCGTCGTACGTTACAATGCAATGGCGCAACTTTTTGATAACATCGTAGAATAATGAAATAACTTTCTTTTGTGCATCTTTTCCTTTTAGTACTTCTGCACGCATTTCCCGATTTTAGAGAATCGCTCTTCTATTTTGTATTTTTTTTGTTTCTAAACGAACAAAACTATACCACCTACAAACAAATGGTTAGGTTTGAGGATTCCATATTGACCGAATAATCAACAACACGGTCGGTCAGTATAAAAAAAATATAGTTATTTCAGTCTTAATTAGAAAATATCACATTCCGTCCAATGTAGTCATACATTGTTTTATTTTTGTATCGTTTTACGGCATTGAACATGCAGCAAACGGAGCTATAGAAGAATCTTCACCTCTTTCAAGAATGGAGACAAATATTCAACGTATAGACATATAGTTTCTACACCACTAGGTGGTTTAGAGTGCATCAGACGCAAACATAGACACTACGCGTCAGAGAAAACGAACCACCCACAAAATTCAGAAAATTCTATATTTTTTTATGTCTCCATTTTTTTAAAATTTTATTTATGTTATGAGAAGCTAGACCGAGGCTTCAAAGAGAATAAACAAATTCGCAAAACCTATTAAATCGTAAAATTCTCAGAACTCATTATTTACGAATCAACGAAATTGATTGTTTTGAGCACTAAATGGACTGTACAGGATTATCAGCATCCAAAATAAGAGCAAGACATATTCATTTAATTTTTAAATGTCTTACAAAACAAACATCACGTTTGTTGTTAAATAATTAGGTGACACCGATTACTCAACACAAGTGCACTAGTTTTCAATAACGCTTTGTCAGCTATTCAATATTATTCACAATTCACGGCCAGGCCGTGTCAGCAGTCGAGTTAATTTATAGATACAGCAAAGCATCGCGGATCATTCTTTTATCAATTATCATTCGTGATTCAGATACATTATTAGACAGTTAGACCTCTAACGCACCAACTAGTTACTGTGGTATTTAGAGTTCAGCAAATAGTGTCTACTTCATCAACCCCTATCATAGGGGGTAACTACCCCAACTAACATAGGACGTTCCTGAGGATGGAGTACCACCATAGGACTATTGTAGTGTTCTAAAGAGTTTCTGAGATATCTTACTGTTAGACTGGCCTCCTGACAGTGAATTGTATTTAATGATGAAAAATATCGAAAGTTGTTCGGATTGTTACATTTCTGGAAAATAGAACAAGCCGAAGGGATGGGGTAAGACAATTGAATGTTAGTCGTCCAGTTGTGCAGAGAACTTGAGACCAGATCTCATCAACGGCGACACGATATGGGACGACCAGATCTCGTTCTCACTATAAGACGCTAACTGCTAGAATGTTCCAAAACCATATTCAGCAAGCCCACGGATCAGTAATCAGCGTTTTTACTGCTCGACAAAGGTTAACAGAACAGGGATTGACAGATTGTGACACAGCAACAGGGTCATTACTTTCTGTTGCTCCCAAAAGACGCAGACTTACATTTTTGGCCCTTGAACATGTTAATTGGACAGTAGACTATTTGGAAATAGTATTGGTTACGGATGAGTGTGTAATATTAATTTATGGTTAAGATGGGTCGAACTACAGTCCATAGAAGGGTTTGTAAAGGTTATGCTGCCTGTACTGTCATACCTGTTTGCTTTTGGTGGTGGCTCAGTGCACAGGATTTATATTAGCATCCAAAAAATTAAGAACAATTCATATCGATTTAATTTTTAAAGGTCTTACACAAACATTATTGTTTATAGTAGAATAACTAGGTGACATTGATGTCACAAAGTAGGGCAGTCGTTTCGAGAAAGACCTAGTCAGCTATTTTGATATTATTAATATTTCACGGTCGATTCGGTGTCGGCAATCATAATAAAAACAATTATGAGTTTATTTATAGATACGGAGAAAGTATTGCAGTTCATTAATTCTTTATTCATTATTTAGACATCAAGTAGTTAGAATATAGACTTTGCACACCAACTCGTACTGGTATAGTTAGTGTTGATAAATAAATATATATCTGGTAATAGTGTTTGACTTAATCAACCCCATCATAGGGGGTAACAACACCCGGCACCATATGTTTTGGGCAGGGATTTCTTTTGGAGCACATATAGATCTCGTCTTGATTGAAAGGGGCACATTAACAACACACCGATACATAATGAATATCCTACAAGATCGTGTGATGCCATATGCTGGGTTTATTGGTAATGCAAGATAATGCGACATCATACACGGCAAGGATTGTAACACAGTATCTTGGTGGTATTCCAAAAATGGACTGGCCTGCTTAAATTCCAGAGCTTAATCCTATTGAGAAAATACGGAGCCTTTTCAAAACGCGTGTAAGACGTTGTATACCTGCTCCAATAACATATGAAGAGCTTCGAAGGGCTCTCATTGAGGAATGAACCACTTTTGCCCAAAGGAGCATCCAAAATGTGATCAGTTTTATACCAAATCGAATGATGACTATTATCCAGAACCCTGGTGGCAACACACATTATTGAAACGAGTAACACTTGCCTTATTTTTGACTATAATTAAGAAAAAAAAAAAAAAAAGTAATAAAAAATTTCTTGAACGTTGTGGGTGGTTCGTTTTCTCTGACAGGCAGTTTATTTTTAAAATCTGGGCGCTTCTCCCGATCCGGAAAAGTTAATATTATTCTTTTTGCTACCGCTAAAATATCACAGATGGACGTCAGCGCTTTTCTATCAGCACCACGCTAAACGACGAACGAGTTAAATACTTAATACTACAAATATTTACACGACACAATGCAGTCATGTCAAGATCCGTAATATAAAAATCAAAAAGATTATTATTCAGTCACTAGCACCCACCACATAAAAAATCTTTAAATAACTCTCACTCCAGGCTGATCGATACAGTCAAACATCCATACTTCAAAAGCTACTGCAACTTTTTTCTTGGTCGCAGCCATTCCTAGGTCAAATTACACATATCCGAGCTCGATAAACTCAACTCTTTAGATTAATCCAACCGCTTTACCCGATTTGATACGGAATGACTGCTCGTTTTATATACCACAAACATAAATTTTCTTCAAATAAATAAAAAATATTTATATTCAACATTCTGGGACAATAAAATCTTTGTGTAATTTCGGTCGAAGTCTTTATATACTTTGAATTAGCTGTTTACCTTCGAGCGACAAAGCTACAGAGGATATGCCAACATCAACACTGGCAAACCTACTAAGAGAACGAAGCTATTGAAAGTTCCTTCGAAAATAATAGATAGATTTGTGTCCAAATAATTATTCGAACATGTAGAACATTTAAAATATTTTTTAATTAGTTCATCTTTGAAAGGCAACAATGTAAATATTATGTAATAGTCCAAGAGGCAGCGCTGAAAAATTTCTCTGAATTTACTAAAGCTAGTTATTTCACAATTGATTACTGTGGTTGTGTAGAGAAACATACTGCGGTCAGTCAAGCGAAACGTAGAACAGACGGTACTGACCGCTTGTCAAAGTTGCTTTCCTACGAAGGTAAATAAATCCTTTTACTCCTTAAAATCAGTACACACATTCTAAATTAAATATAAATAAAAGTTATTACAGTCAGTCAGCTGTACGACGGGACAGAACCGGTCGGTCGGCCCCAATGAATGTACAGGGTTATTCACTATATTTTGACCCCCTCTAAACTGCTTTATTTACAGAATTAGAAAAAAATGTAAAATACAAAACTTATTCAATTTTTAAATTATGATTTTTTGACATATATATCGTACTTGTGACGTCATCCATCTGGGATTGATGACATAATCGACTATTTTTTAAATGAGAATAGGGGCCGTGTGTTAGCTCATTTGATAGGTTATTCAATTCCCTATTCAGTAATATAAACATTAACATGATTGTTTATACAGGGTGTCCAAAAATTTTTTTGACACCCCGTATAAATAATGATCTTAATGTTTATATTACTGCATAGAGAATTGAACAGCCTTTCAAACGAGCTAGCACACGACCCCTATTCTCATTTAAAAAATATTCGATTACATCATCACGCCCAGATGGATGACGTCACTAGTACGATATATATGTCAAAAAATCATAATTAAGAAATCGAATAACTTTTGTATTTTACATTTTTTTTCTAATTCTGTAAATAAAGCAGTTTAGAGGGGGTCAAAATATAGTGAATAATCCTGTACATTCATTGGGACCGACCGACCGGCTCTGTCCCATCATACAGCTGACCGACTATAATAACTTTTATTTATATTCAATTTAGAATGTGTGTACTGATTTTCAGGCTTAGTAAATGGATTTAGTTACCTCCGCAGGTAAGCAACGTTGACAAGCTGTCAGTACCACCTGTTCTACGTTTCGCTTGACCGACCGCAGTATGTTTCTCTACACAATCACGGTAATCAACTGTGAAAAAACTAGCTTTAGTAAATTCAGAGAGATTTTACGGCGCTGCCTCTCCGTCTAAAAGGACAATTTATTTATGACAATTCACAGAATAAGCGAAGTATGGCAAACCTGCTTGCAATATACAACCATACTGATTCTAACATTTGATACGAACTATAGACCTGTAGCTTATTGGAAAAGAATACAGTAAAACTGCAGACAAACGAAAAAAGTTGTATGTAATTATCTGTAAAGTAATGCAAAAATTAGCTAAAACTATGCTGTAATGAAAAATATTGACGGTATAAAAATCTATGCACTTCTAATGATTTTTTAAATCATGTTTCGTTGCTCAGTGTGTTTACTTTCGTTAATTGGGTCATATCCTCTATATATCGGCAGAGATTATTACATAGAAGGAATCTTTGTCGCTTCGAACATATTTATTCGGCTAATGATCACAGCGTAACATAACGTAAAACATAAATCTTCTATACCCTGTAGCGTACGTGTAAAACTAAACACATCTCTCTTTTCGATTCTACTATTCCCGGAATTATAGTAACTAGTGAAATTGTACTGTCCCTAGGAATTAGTAATATCACAAATCTTATTTAATACAGAAATATAAAGTTTTGACTGCTTTTCAACTATTTAACTCTTAAATTTTTTTAAGTATTTTCTTTATATCAACTAGTTCGGTATATGATACATTCAAATAGCATCATTATTGTATAAAATACTATAACGAAATAAGCCCAAAAATCTCCCCTTCTATATGTTTCGTGCATTTCAACAGCATACAGAACTGTTTACTAATAGCTAACAACTCACACTGAGTAAATACTAATTTTGTGGAATTCATCGATACCAGACCCATATATATTGTAAAATAACTATTATTCAGTAAAAAGAGGCGTAAAAAATATAATCTTCAAAACGAATCACTGAATGTAAATTAATATCCTTTTGCTACGCCACTGGAGTCATAAAAAATACTGTAAAACTGGAGCGTTTGTAGCCACTTTGCATTTCGTGACTTTTAGACATTCAAATAAAGCATAAGAGTATTTTTATCATCTTTTCGTATAAATGTAAGACTGACTGATAAATGTAAGAATTGTTTTGTAAATGTTGTTTTTTATTAAAAACTAACAAGCGAGTTCTAAAACTTAGAAATATGTACCAGTTTTAAATTTTTACCATGAAACGTCCACCTTGTCACCCAGATCTAACGTTAATTGAATTTAGATTTGGTCCGAGCTTCTTTCAGCTTTCAGTTTTATCTGATCAACTTTTTGACAAATTAGTTACATGGAAAAAGTATTTGCCAAACTCTTGAAGACAGTTTCTGTCCAAAAAAAAGTATTTAATGCATTTTTGGATCAAAATTAATTGACTTAGGAAATGACGCACAAGTTATTGATTTTGTTTGGAAGATGTCTGTGATCTGTGATGATTTTAACATGAAGACTTGCACCTTATTACCCAGATTTACATCCAATTGAAAATTGGACAGCTTTCCAAGTAAAATATGCCAACTTCAGATTCCACGATGGTACAGCTTTATCTGATGAGTTTTTTATCAATTTAAGCTGTGCAAGAGTGGACAAAAGTATTTGCCAAAATTATATTTGTATTGGTGTATTTGGTGCATTTGGAGATAACTCAGAAGATACTGATTATGTTGAAGATGTTTAAGATCAGGGCCATGACTTTACCATGAAAGCTTCCACCTTGTCACCCAGATCTAAATCCAATTAAGAATTTGGCGACTTTTGAGACAAGATAGGTCAACTCCAAATTAAATACTGTCATAGCAGTAACATCAGTTTTTTTGACAAATTTTGCTTGCAAAAAATCTATTTGTTGAATAATTTTTATCTGGAGATCGTTTAATTGAAGATAGATGCAGTTTTTTATTAAATTATAACTGATTTGAGTAAAAACATGTAAAACACTGATTTTTATGAAGCTTCTTGTGATTTAGCATTGAATTTCTATATGTCAAATTGTGTATCAACTAAAAATAACAATTGTTCGTATTTATGCAGGCTTTGCTAGAAAAAATTTATTTTATTTGCCACATTTATTCTACAAAAACTTGACTTGAGGCGCCAGTTTTCGACTTGTCGAACTGTACATGGAGCGAAAACAAAGTTTTAGTCTACGAATCAACGCTTTAGTAATATTGTACGATTTAATAAATAAAAACAAACGTATAATATACTCTAAGCCATTGGTATTGGTCTGATATTGGTGAAGTCCAATTCTTAATGTTATAACACCGACAGCTGAACGGCCAACATCAGCGGGGAGAAGGCATAATGTCGTTACCGTACCAGCAAACAAACAGCTAGACGGAGAGCCTCTTCGAGGGTTTCAAGGGAACAATAGAACTAGAACACCGAAAAATTTTAAATACAACCATGTCGGATAAAAGCAATCGATAAATTAATAAATATATAACTGAAATGAGCCTTTTATGTTTATGTTCTTATACACTGCCGAGCATAAAATTAGAGACACCCCGTAATTTGAATTTTTATAAATTATTACTTTTTTAACTACAGTTGGTTGTAACATAGTTTACTAATAGATTGCTTGAAAAAAGTTATTGTTGCTGTTTTTATAAGCGTTTGAGATAAGGGCCCTTTACGTCATGGTTTGAACGTCAATTGTATCTGTCAATATATTGCAATGTGCGTAAGTTCTGTTGTTGCGGCGATAGAAGATGGTCATGGTCAACGCGAAACGTTGGTCAAGCGCGCATCGAGTATGTCGACAGTACGAAGAGACCAGTCTGCTTACTCGAAGATCTGGTTCAGGTCGAGGCAGAATTAAAACGGCTTGAGATGACAGTTTTGACGTTTCTAGTGCTTTGAGAAGCCATATGGTCACGGCAGTTTCCCTTCGAAATCATCTGTAATAAGTAAGATTTCATACTTCATACTGCTGGTTATATATACATCTTCTTAAACTAGAGTAACTGGACCACAATGATTGTACAAACAATTTAAAAACATGAAAGGTAAAATGTGTAACTAATTTAGGAAAAACTTACGTTGAGACAGCAGCGATGAACCAACGAAGATGTGATACAGGTGTGTACACACTTGAAGTTTAATTTTCACAATTCATAATTTTCATGAGACGCATAATTAATGCATCTCACTTTTCTTTCGATCAGGACAATTAACGTGATGATGCTGTAAGCATGGTTCTTCTATGAAATGGGTCGCATTGGACCAATTTAATGTCTGCATTAAATTCTTGCACTTTACCAGATGCATATTAAATACCTTTCTTCGTATTAGATGAGCACTGTTGTAAGGGCATTGTATTTGTTCTTCAGGGTCGAGATAATTCTCCATTGTTATGCGATAACTTGTCGATCTTGAGAAACCAGCAAACGAACGAAGTGTACACACGAGTTGGTGTCTTCACGCCTTAACTTTTCAAAAGGGTCTCTCCGATGCAGGAAGAATTTTACGGCTTCGCCCTTGTCGTCCTATCATTGCTCCCCGTTCGTCCCGCAAAATACCATGGTTATCGATAATGGGAGCGTGGGTTAAGAGAAAGACGGGAACACATGTTTCGAACTATTTTTACAACCACACATTTACGTGAATTCAAACACAGTCAGTTCAATATACTTTGAAGGATAGAAACGTTGGTTTCATTTCGTTAAGCAATTCGTTAGCAACTTACGCTATAACATAACTGAAAATAGTTAAAAAAGAATAATAACTTCCAAATTAAATTCAAATTACCGAATAACCCGAATTTTATGCACAGCAATGTATACATTGAGTTTAAAAGTTACATTAGGTTACATTCTTCTTACAAATAGTTACAGATAAAGATATGATGAAACTTTCGTAGTGTGGTAAGTACTAGTTAAATCGTGAAAAATGTGAAAATATATAAATACGATTGTATAGACTTCCCACACATTAGAGAAATATTGGAGCCAAAGATAAGAACTTTTTGATTGTTCCGACATGATCGTATTAGGACAGTTCGTACTCAAACATGCATAAATTTATATCTACATAAATTCGTTGTTGTATCAACATAGAACTGCACTTAAAAGCCATTTGTCATTTATCTACTATTCTCAAAATTAATTACATCGTCAAAAAAATTTATTCACGTTTGTGACTTGTATATATCAGATCTCTCCTCACACTAGCCAATTATGAATCGATAGAAGTTATAAAAATTTAAACAACAAAAAAGAAAAACGAATGATTAGGTGTTTGGGGTGGCAAGTTACTGCTGTACTGCGGCAGTGGGGGGTTGGGTGTACTGGTAGTAAGGCACCCCAGCTGGGAACTGATTGTAGGCGGGTGTGGGCTGGCCCTGGCCCATCGACTGGTAGGCGCATGGGTTGGTGGCGCCGGGTAGTCCTCGACTCTGGAAGAATTTGTGGTTCATGATGGACTGCATGCCGTCGGCGGGCTGTGACTGCACCATGTACTGGGCTGGGATCGTGTGGTACATGTTGGCTTGGGGAGCTTGGTACGATTGGCGATCGCTGTACCGTTGGTTGTTGTACTGACGAGGATTATTGCCTAATGGGAAAAAGTCATATTAAATACATCGATGAAAAAAGCACATGGTTATTGACCCTGCTCGAAAAAATTAAATGCGTTGAAACTTTTTCGAAACTGTTACAAATGAGACATTTCAAATTATTATTACCTTGTATTGATATTTGTCAAAATAAACCACACCGAAATTTAGAAAATTCATAAGCGATTTTTGAAATCCAAAATTTTCGCAGAAATATTGCTCAAACTGCCTAATAAAATCCCGTAGTATAACGACTATGCAGCAATTTGTTTCAAATTGGTCCTGCGCACCAAAAAAAGTTGATTAATAGACGAGGCAACGAAGCATTAAACCTAGGAATTTTGTGCAGTAAGATGCTTCGTATCTTTTTGCATTCGATTCGTGAGAGTGTCAGGCAATTTTGTGAACTAAATTGATCTCCGGCAAAAATGTTTGTGCATGGGAAAAAGCATCTTTAAAGTGCATCTGGAAGAGATGGAAAATAAAAAATTTAGGACTCAGGAAACATTGACGGAAATGAGTTAATTTTTATACTTGGGGGTTTTGGAGGTCACTGAACACGAATTTTATGACGGCGATGGTCTCCGAGGTACCTGGTGCCCAGGGTGGAAATCGTCGCCTGGGACGACAGATTAATTCGCGGGACGATCGAATAATTCACGAAATGAAGATTGGATCGAAAAATTGAAAAATACGCGTTCAATATTTTTCAAAAATTCATCGAATGACACTAAACACGACCAACCCACTCCACCCCTGGAGGTGGGGTGGGGGTAACTTTAAAATCTTAAATAGAAATCCCATTTGTTATTGCAGATTTGGATTGCTTACGTAAAAGTAAGCAACTCTTATTCGAGACATTTTTTAGAACTGTGGATAGATGGCGCTATAATCGGAAAAAACGATTTTTTCGTGATACCATAGGTAAATTATAGAAACGGTCTAATATCTCGAGAAATACACTTCCAAATAAAAAAACCAAAAAATATGTCTTTTATATTTTTTAAGAACCTATCGAATAACATAAAACACGACCCTCCACTCCACCCCCTGGAGGTGGAGTGAGGTGTAACTTTAAAATCTTAAATAGGAGCCCCCATTTTTTATTGCAAATTTGGATTCCTTAAAAAAAAGTAACTTTTATTCGACACATTTTTTCGAATTATGGATAGATGGCGCTATAATTGGAAAAACACTATTTATTAGCGCCATCTATTAACAATTCTAAAAATTGTTTCAAATAAATATTACTTATTTTTTCATGAGGAATCCAAATCTGCAATAAAACATGGGGATTCCCATTTAAGATTTTAAAGTTAACCCCCACCCCACCTCCAGGGGGTGGAATGGAGTCGTGTTTGATGTTATTCGATAGGTTCTTGAAAAATAATAAATACGTATTTTTTGGTCTTTTATTTGGAAGTGTATTTCTCGAGATATTAGACCGTTTCTATAATTTACCTATGGTATCACGATAAATCGTTTTTTCCAATTATAGCGCCATCTATCCACAATTCGAAAAAATTTCTCAAATAAAAGTTGTAGCCCCAACAAATACGTGAGCAATTAGTGAAAAGCAGAGTCAGTGCTGTGCTGTGCTGTGTAGCCACAACAAAGAAGTGGACATTTCATGTAAAAAAAAGCTAGGATGGACCAGGTGACATCTAGTTTACAAACATTTTTAGGGAAATTAGGTTAAAGAAAAAATACTGATTAATCTTGTAGATTAGGTGTATTTATATTGTTTAAATAAAAAAAAAATAAAAGTTGCTTATTTTTACGTAAGCAATCCAAATCTGTAATAACAAATGGGCATTTCCATTTAAGATTTTAAAGTTACCCCCACCCCACCTCCAGGGGATAGAGTGGTGGGTCATCTTTAGTGCCATTCGATAAATTTTTGAAAAATATTAAACGCGTATTTTTCAGTATTTCGATCCAATCTTTATTTTGCGAATTATTCGATCGTCCCAGGCGACGAGGTACACCCTTGGCACCAGGTACCTCGGAGACTATCGCCGTCATGAAATTTGTGTTCACTGACCTCCAAAACCCCCAAATATAAAAATTGAACTCGTTTCCGTCACTATTTCCTGAGTTCTAAATTTTTCATTTTTCATCTCTTTGAGATGCACTTTGAAAATACATTTTCTCATGCACAAATTTTTTTGCAGGAGATCAATTTAGTTCACAAAATTGCCTGACACTCTCGAATTGAATGCAAAAAGTTGCATGACGATTCATCTTACTGCACAAAATTCCTAGGTTTTGGGCTTTTTAGTGCTTCGTTGCTTCATCTATAATAGCAAAGTGAAAATTTGTTAATAGCTTAACGGTGTCTAGTCGGACAAACATTGATGTATGGGAACACTGGAACAGGGAAAGTTTTAAATTGTGTTATAGGTTTCGAATATCAGATTACGAAAACGTCCCATGTGTTTTCTCGAACAGAACTTAATAATAATAATAATAATAAAGGTCTTTATTTTTCCTTCAAGTACATACAGTACACAAAAACATACAAAATATAAATGCATAATATAACAACAAGAAAGAAAAAATGCCGAAGATCAGTTGGTACTGAGTTCAAGAAATCAGCACCTCTGCTTTTCATCTTAAGCAAGAGAAAAAAAATATATATATATATATATATATTTTTTTTTCATGTTCTGTAACATTTTAAAAACCGTGACTAATAGGAACATTTTGTAATTAAATATTGTAAAAAAACTATCACATAGTCTATACATGCTACATAACAGGTCATTAACTATGGCACATGTGTTACTCAGTTAGCAATTTAGTTTTAAGAGATTTCTTAAAAGATACAATCGACTTTAATTTTAATTCTTTTGCTAATCCATTATATATTTTTGATATTTGATATGTAAATGAGTTTTTGAATTGTTCTGTACGATGTGGTGGAGCTGTAATTGTATTTTTATATCTTGTATTAACATTATGTATGTCAGTTCTATATATAACTTTTTTAAAAAGATATGCTGGTAATGAGTTTTTGATGATTTTATGGAATAGACAAGCAGCATGTAGATATCTTCTCCTTTCCATGCTCAACCATTTTACGTGTTTTAGTTTGTGAGAAATAGGCTGGTGTCTTCTTACACCACAGATAAGACGAAGACACGAATTTTGAACCACCTGAATTCTTCTCCTGTCATCTGAACTAATACAAGGCCCGTACACAACATCACCATAGTTAAATTTAGACAAAACCAAACTTTCACACAGTATTATTTTTATCTTGTAAGATAGATAGCGGCGATTATGATAAATTGTTCTTAAACTGAGAAATGCTTTACTCACACAGGTGTTAATATGTTTTGTAAATTTTAGGTGATTATCTAAAGTTAAACCCAGATTTTTAGCACTAGTTACAGGTTTAATGATTTCATTATCAACAACTATTTCAATGGTGTTACTCATCTCCAGACATAACCGGCTAGGACCACAAACCACCAGATTAGTTTTTTTAGAATTTATATTTAATGCATGATTTCTTGCCCAATCAACTAATGATTTAATATCCTGATTAACAGTCTCAATAGCACTTGCGCTGTCAACCGGGTAGAATGAATGGTAAATTTGTGTATCATCTGCATATAGATGAAAATTACAGGTATTCAGAGAAGTCCCAATATTGGTGGTGTATAAAGTAAATAAGATTGGACCTAAAATTGAACCCTGAGGCACCCCTGACAAGATGTTTAAAAAATCAGAGCACCTTTCATCTACTTTGACGCTCTGTTTCCTATGGCGCAGGTAAGACTCCACCATATTCAATGCATCCACGGAAAAGCCTATTGACTGCAAAATTGCGCAAAGTAGCGAATGATTAAGAGTGTCAAATGCCTTAGAGAAATCGATCAAAACTAAAATGGTAACTTTACCCACATCCCTTTCTCTCAAAATGTCATCAGTTATTTTAAGGAGTGCTGTTTCACAGTTGTGAAATGGCCTAAACCCGGACTGAAAATCAGTTAAGATGGTATTATTAGAAATATAATCGCGAAGCTGCATTTCCATGATGCGTTCTAACACTTTTGATAGAGTTGGCAAGATACTGATAGGTCGTAGATCCTTATATTCGGTTGGATTGTTACATTTAGGTATGGGTCTAATTAATGCTTTTTTCCATTCATCTGGAAAATAGTTATTAGAGAGGCAACAGTTCATTATATGTGTTATATAAGGAATGATTAATGGGCAACATTGAAGTAACATTTTTAAGTTCAAACCGTCTGAGCCTAAAGCATTAGATTTCAGAGTATATAACAGTTTTTGCACTAAATCACAGGGTACTGGAGTAAAGGAGAAAAGTTCTCGATTAGGTACAGTATTTAAGTAATAGTCAATTGTATTTTGATTGATTGGTAGTTGTGGGATGCATGATGTATAATACTGATTAATCTCATAGGGTTCTTTTAAAATTTCTGGAATTATGTGTTCATTCTTCCCAATATTAAGGAGTTTTAAGTTTTTCCAAGCATTTTTTATTCCACCCACATTCAGTTTGTGTTGAAAGAAGGCTTTTTTTTCATTCTCATATGCTAATGTTGTATAATTTCTAATCATTTTGTAGTAGTTAAGGTGAGCTGGCTCCTTAGTTTTCTGCCACTTTTTTTTAGCCTTGTCTCTTAGTGACATAAGAAGTCTCACATTATCTGTTAACCAAGGATTATATTTTTTAGTGACTTTAATCTTTTTAAAGGGAGCATGTTTGTCGAAAAGAGCCACAATGGAGCTGCTTAAGGATTTTACTTTGTCGTTGATGTTTTCAATGTGATAGATGTTGGTAAACAGAGTAGAGTTTAAATCAAGCAAAAAAAGATTTGCATCAAAGTGTTTGAAATTTCTAACAATTTTAAAGATTGGATCAGATTTTTCCGAGAAGATATTGATGTCACAATAAATAAGCTCATGATCTGTTATGTGATCAACAGAACATACACCAAAGGAGTTAATTCTATTTTCATTTGAGACAATTATATAATCAATCAGAGTCTGCGATGTAAGGGTTATGTGAGTTGGCCTATCAATAATCTGTACCAAATTAAAACTGTCAAGTAAATCATTAATTTTATGAGCTGGACTCAGATGTGAATTAAGTAAGTCAACATTAAAATCACCCAAACAGTAAATTTCATCACAATCTGTAACCATATCGGCAAGAGATTTTTCAAAAGATTCAACAAAGGTATTAATTGTGTAGTTTGGTGGTTTATAGACAACACCTATACCTAACAACAAGTCATTAATTTTGAGTTTAATCCACACTTGTTCTATGTGATTGTCAAATTTAACTTCAGAAAATTGCAAATTATTCTTTATATACATACAAACTCCTCGACAGTCTGCTGTTCTGTCCTGACGAATTAAATTGTAACCATAAATTTGTATAGCATTATTCGGTATTGTTGGCTTGAGCCATGTCTCAGATACACAAAATATATCAAATTGTTTATCAATAACGTAATTACCTAAATCAACTATTTTAGGAAGTAAAGAACGAATATTAACATGTGCAATTTTTAACCGACCTGTTATATCTTTCTTCAAAAATTTCCACCACCATTGCCTAAAAATTCTTTATATCGATTCATGTGGAATCTTTTTACACCAACTCCAACAGGCCAGAAATCCGATTTATACATATCATCCTTCTTGTTGAAGGGAGCTGAAACCACAAATCGCTTTAGCATGTTTTCTTGGCTGGGTAGCTCCTTAACCATAATAGATTTCTCTTCCATTCCTCGTTTGTCTCGTAAAAATTTACGAATATCTTCTTCTGTAGATGTCCTCCTAACTCTGTATAGGTATAGCCAAACCTTACTCTCCTCTCCTGTAAAACCACTACCACTATCACCATGAGCTATTTCTGCAGTGCCAATATTTCTTCTAGTGCGAAGTTTTGTCTTTCTCCTCATTACCTCGGTGTAGTTATCGTCTAGTGAGGCTTTATCAACAATTTCAGCATCAATCTCCAACCCTTTTTCGGTAATTGAAACATCACAAGAAGTTTTGTTCATTTGTTTTTGAACATTGTCGTCTGTCAACGGAGTGGCTGACAGTTTTGGTACGTATGAACTACTGTCGATTTTAACTACGTCACGATATAATCGATTCACCGGCGTGGGTTGTGCGAAATTTGTGTTCTGTGGGATATCCATAGATTTGAGCTGTAGTTCACTTTCACTAATGGCATGACCTTGATGTTGATGGCTACTGTTTACTGTGGATTGCTTGTTTTTGTTAGTTTTTACACTTTTTTCAGATAACTTTGTTTCTAAAAAACTTACTCTTTGTAATAATAGACCATTATTTTCTTTTAAAATGCTGTTCTTATCCTCCATTTCCTTTATAAGTCTTTTTAACAACTCATTTTCTAACTTAAGCATTTCTGAATCCATTGTTGATTTATCAAGATTCAGGTTTTGTTCACCATTCTCGCAGCACTTTATTAAATTTTTCTCACAACTTTCAAACCCAGCCCTTTTTGCACAGCTGGGATGAAACACATTAAAACACAATTTACAAATCACAATTTTGCACTCTTTTTTGATGCAGCATTTGAAATTAATCTGCAAATTATTGTCACCGTCAATTGACCCTGCATCCTCGTCGCCGGCCATCTTGTGACTCCAAAACTGATGTGACTTCCAATTGATTTGTTACCCCTACATTAAATTCTCATGCAAAAATCAGACTGCTATTTGTCACCAACATAATTCCTGTCATTTGACATGTTCTACGTGTCGGACTTATTAAAATGCCAAACATATTTGACGGACAAACATTTTTTCATATACAGTGAAACTTGGATAATTCGAATCTCAGGGGACCGTTAAAAAAATTCGAATTATCCAAAAATTCGAATTAAAAAATAAATCAACAAAAACAAGGATTACCTACAAAAACATCTGCAAATGATAAATATCAGTAGTTGATCAGCAAAAAACAGTAGTTAATCATTTTTATTGCTTGGAGATGTTTTTGTTCCTATTCTTGCCCGAGATTTGTCAACCTAACAAAATTCGGCCAAAAATACCAATTAAAACATTTGCAAGCTATAAAAAAGACCGACTTTATTTTTTTCCAAAGATATCCGAAATTTTTAGCTGCTTTTTAGAATTTAGCTTCTCAGTAATGACAAAAGATTCTAAGATATTCAGAAAAGACAGCAGAAAAGTTCGAATTATCCAAAATATAATTCGAATTATTCACGACTTTTTACCATTACTTATATAGGAAATGCGAGGGACCAGAATAAAAATTCGAATTAAAGAAGATTTCGAATTATGGAAGTTCGAATTAAGCAGGCTCCACTGTATTATATCAAGTTTGCTATTGAATAAATCTAAAAACAACCTGCTAGTTTTCACAATGATAAAATTGTCAGGGTGACACATTCCACAAATAAAACTTCCCCTGTTCCAGTGTTCCCATACATCAAAGTTTGTCTGACTAGACACTGTTAAGCTATTAACAAATTTTCAGCTTGCTATTAATCAACTTTTTTCGGTACGCAGTATCCAGGCCTATCACAATTTATTGTTGACCAAACAGTTGTAAAATCTTTTGAAAATAAAATGACCTAATAGCTCCATCTCTTATAGAACGAGAAAACTTTTTTAAATAACCATTTATGTAAATCTAAAGTGATTCTGATTGAATGATGAACCGTTTAATACCCACTCTTCTTCTTCGTCAACCTTTTTTCATCCATTCTAAATGTAGTTCTCTCCCAATTGTTTCGTTCTTTATCTATTCTGTGTCAATCTAATCAACTGTTTGCCTGACACTGTTTTTATGTCATCTCCCCAACTCTCTGAGGTCTTCCATTTTTCTGGTCATCCTCCTTGGTCTCCATTGTAGGATTCCCTGTGTCCACCTATTTATCATCATATATGACTGTGACCGGTCTCCTTTTAGAAAGAAGACAAACCATTTAATATAGAAACCGTAAATTATGGAACAGTAATTTAGAAGACAGTCCCGTTTTCGAAAATGGAGTGCTGTGTTTGTAAGCAAAGGCTAAAATAGGCCTAAAGGAGCAGACTTATGCCCTCTTGACGGTTTTGGCATCAACATTAAAGTTGGTAGGTTGAACGTGCAAAATTTTATATTTGGTTGTAGAATCTGGACACGAGAGGTGCAAGGAGCGAAGAGAAAGATCACAAATGACCACACTCCTGCTGTAATATACAAACACTCTCGTTTGTAAGCTAATTAGGTTAGATTGACTTGAGAAAGGATGACCAAGTTGTCAGTTCAGGCAACTCAAGACATTTTTATATTCCACAAGATACCAACATTTTAAATGTCATCAAAAAGTGCAGATTTAAATGTGTTCTACACAAACAATAATAAATGATGAATCATTTAAAATAATTAAAGTTTTTATATTCAGACGGTTTACATTGACAAATACGTCATATTAAATCTAACTACCTAAATATAATTTCATTCAATTGTGAAAGACAATCCCTTCGTAAAAATAGTGTTAATAAGATACCATTAAAAACGGACACCAAATAAATTAGTAAATCTTATAAAATATATTGTGAAGAATGAAAATGGCGAAATAAATTTAAATGGAATCATATTTATAGAGAATTGCCACCTTACCTTTCCTGTGAGTTCAGAAATTAAATAGCTCTCTTAGAGTAGAGTAGAGTATTTATTGGTAATAATGTACAAATGTACTTTTACAGGTCAGCAATAATTAAAATTGTCTAAAATTACATTAAAAGTTGACAGTACTTCAGTAAAAAAAAACCTATTACTAAAATTTAAAAACTAAACACTAATTAAATTACAGGACAAAACAAAATTTAGATCTGAAGTACTCCTCAAATGAGTAGAAAGCACCCATCAGAAGATAATTTTTAATTTGTCTCTTAAATTGGTTAAAATCAAGACTTTTAATAGATATTGGTATACAGTTATAAAATTTCAATGCTAGGTATCTGGTTCCATTTCTGGTCCTCTCAAGTCGACTGAAGTCTGGTACAAGGGCATCATGATTTCTAGTCTGATAAGTATGCTGTTGTGTTTTATACAGATCTACATTTTGATGAACATACAACAGGCACTGCATAATGTACACAGAAGGTAGTGTGAGAATCCTCAGGTTTCTGAAAGACTGCCTACAATCGTCCCGATAACCCTGACCTGTGATTATGCGAATACACTTTCTCTGCTGACCAAACACCTTATCTATATGGCAAGAGTGTCCCCAGGAAAGGATTGCGTAAGTTAGTCGTGAGTGAAAGTTGCTGTGATATGA
The DNA here is from genome assembly GCF_917563875.1 of Diabrotica virgifera virgifera. Classification (NCBI taxonomy): domain Eukaryota; kingdom Metazoa; phylum Arthropoda; class Insecta; order Coleoptera; family Chrysomelidae; genus Diabrotica; species Diabrotica virgifera. The sequence continues at coordinate 6,762,638 of NC_065451.1, read as the reverse complement.
TGTAAGAAGGGTTTGAAGGGAGGTAACCTTCTCTTCATTTTCTTTGACCTTCCAAGAATCGTCAATAAAATTCTTTGACCAATTGATGACTCATGATGAAAAAGTAATCCATTTTAGCACATGGAAGACGAAAAAACGGCTTAAAGCAGTAGAGAAAACGTAGCAAAGACTGCACAACGATTTATTGATATCGATGAATTGAAAAAGGATACAACAGTATGTAATTGGAGTGTACTGTGCAGTTTATTGGACCGTTTCGTCGCCAATTTGAGGAAACAGCCACCCTATTCGCCAGATTTAGCCCACTGTGACTATTTCTAGTTGCCAAACCTTAAAGGAGTGATCCCAAGAACCAAATGTGGCAAAAAACGATCAGATCATAGGCGAAACTTTACTCAATCTTGAGGAATTCAAACCTTGGACACGATAAAATGCAAAAATATTTTTTTTTTCGCATATAAGCGAATCTTAATGAAACGTGGGTCCATTTCTAGACGCCAAAGTCAAAGTAGTAGAGAAAACATAGCGAAGGTTCACTGAAGAAGGTCAAAACTAGATGTAGACTGTTTTATGAGATGTGAAAGATACAATTCATATTAATAACTTAGAAAAAAATATATAAAAATAACTGGCGTTCTATTGTACAATTTCATGGCCGAAATAGAAAACAGCGACCCTATTTGCCGGATTTAGTCCAATGTGACATTTCTCATTTCCAAAACTAAGGATTTGGTCCTGTAAGGACCAAATGTTGCAACAAACGATAGGATCATAACCGAAACTTTACACAATTTTGATGAGCTCAAACAAAGTAACTACACTTGGGTGCAAAAAATCGATCCACTGAAAATTTGGTTATTTTTGATGTCTCTAATTTCCTAAACCTGTTGTCCAATTTAAGTGATTTTTTTACCATGTTATGGCCTTATTCATTGACAGTATCACTGTAATAATATTGTTTCTAGACAGGTAAACTGTCATTATATACCGGATGTACGGATCAAACTGTGTTTTTTTCTCATCACCCTGTGGACTATTCTATCATTTATAAAATACTGAAATTAAAAACCACCTATAGCCTCAGGATTTATTAACATTCTGTTTTTAGATTCATTCGCTTATGTTGGATAACAAAAAAATTAGGTACTTTAACAACTGGCCATGTTCGTCATCAGTACAGGGGGTTTCGAAATAAGTGCGACAAACTTTAAGGCTATGGGTACATAATTCGCAAATATTTTACGTGTATCCCTACTTTTTCTGTCTTTACACGGCAAATTACGTGTAGTAAAATTCACACTGGTATGAATAATATTCATATTATGTAAACATTACTAGAATGTCATTCTACTTGAAAATGTCATCATTAATTTAAAGAGATGGGTTTTGAATGTTCTTGGATAACTGTTATTTTTATAATTGCAAATTATTAATTCAGTTAATAAATGTGATAATTTTTTCACTAACTATGTATTCAGTGTTGGTAATAATTTATTTGTACTACAAAGACTAATACTCAATCGAGAAAAGAGGAAAAGTGTTAAAGTGATTTTTTGATAATATATTGTTATGGAACACTTACAATTTTGAACATCTTTAACAACAAAATACTTGGATCACAGAATATATTATCCTGATGTATTCTTTGCTTGGATCTTCCACAAATAATACACAATAAATAACTTTTTATTAAGTTCACGTCTTAAATCCATTATTTATCAAATACACTATATTATATCAATAATATTTAATCAATAACTCAACATATTCCCGACGCAATGTCAAATATTTAAAATTGTCACTGATTGTCAGTGTCTGACTGACAATATATGCTGACAATATTATATTCGGCTGAGTGCGTTGTAAGACAAAGATAGATTTGGAAAATATTACCATGGCATTGTGTTCATTTTTTTCGAATCCTGAAAAAACCAATAAATATTTTTGAAAAATTTAAACGCAGAATGAAAGACTAAATTATTACCGAGGGCCGAAAGTCCCTTAGAATAAATAAAAAGTTTATTTTGAATGATATATTTGAAATTAAAAATCACACTAAATTTTCTCTTAGTTTTTCACCCCTGTAACTTATTAAAATAAACATTATAGAAGTTCTCAGGGACATTCGGCCCTCGCTAATAACGTAATCTTTCATTCTGCGTTTAAATTTTTCAAAAATACTTATTAGTTTTCTCAGGATTCGAAAAAAATGAATCCCCATTTGAATAGCATTGCAGCGGAAAATACGTACCGATCCTCTTAAGGGGTAATTTTAAATGAGAAAATAATGACAGTTTGCTTTATAATCATATGTCCGTAAACGCCTCGTTTTCGAGATGCGGGATGTTCAATTTTATTTTACAAACTGACGATTTATTTATTGCTTTAAAACCAGTTAAGATTTGCAAATCAGATTTGGTGGGTTTTAAGACGTAGTTATTGCACATTTTTTGACATACAATTAAGAATTTTATATTCACCATTGGCGTGCATACGGGTAATATGATCTGTCATAATACCCGTTTGCGCGCTAATGGTGAATATTAAATTCTTAATTGTATGTCAAAAAGTGTGTAATAACTACGTCTTAAAACCCACCAAATTTGATTTGCATATCTCAACTGGTTTTAAAGGAATAAATAAATCGTCAGTTTGTAAAAAAAATAGACATCTCGTATCTCGGAAACGAAGCGTTTACGGACATATGATTATAAAGCAAACTGTCATTATTTTCATGTGTCAAATTACCCCTTAAAGTTTGCCGCACTTATTTCGAAACACCCTGTACTGATGACGAACATGGCCAGTTGTTAAAGTACATAACTTTTTCATTATCCAATATAAGCGAATGGATCTGAAAACAGAATGTTAAGGAAACCTGAGGCTATAGTTGGGTTTTAATTTCAGTATTTTATAAACTCTAGAATAATAGTCCACAGGGTGATGCGAACTTTGAGAAAAAAACACAGTTTGATTCGTACACCCAATATACAATGACAGTTTACCTGTCTAGCAACAATATTATTAACAGCGATATTGATAATGAATAAGGCTATAACATGGTAAAAAATCACTTAAATCGAACAACAGGTTTAGGAAATTCGAGACATCAAAAATGACCAAATTTTCAGTGAATCGATTTTTTTGCACCTGAGTGTAGTTCTAAGAGATGATCATATCCCTTCGGAAAATTTAAAGCATATTATCAAGTGAAGTGTCTTATTAATAATGTGTTTCAATTTACTTCATCGTTTTAACTGATGACATAACAGTCAATTGTTTATTTTGCTAATTAATATCACAAACAATAAGACAAATTAATACAAGAATAATTTGAATTTTTGTTTCGTAATAAAATAAAAATAGGTATTGTAAAGTGGCATTTCTTCGAGGTATACACAATTTCAGATTAAAAAATCTAAAAATTGTAAAGGTACAGAGTATTTCCAAAGCAATCTGGAATATTTTCCAAAAAAATGTGCGAAAAGGTTTTTTCTATAATGATATACAAGATATAATATTAAACATTTAAAATCGAAAATAAAAATATTACTATGTTTAAAAACTGCTTTGGGCAGCTAATACTTGTAAAAGTGAATTGTTGCGGTTTTTATAAATATACAGAGTGGGTCAAAGAAAACGGTCCACTTCGATATTTGGCAGTATTTATTAGATTTTAAGGAAATGAGGATACAGGTTGATTTTTGATTGAAGGGTGACACATTTTTACGGTACATACATTTGTCAACCCCCTTCCTTCCACTTCCCCCACCCCTTATTTTTAAATAGGGAATAGGAGTCATGTGCTAGCTCATTTAAAAGGTTATTCAATTCTCTATTCAGTAATATAAACATTGACATAATTATTTATACAGGGTGCCCAAGAAAAAAATTTTTTGAATTAAATTAATTGACACAAAAAGAAGAATGTATGCAATTTATTTAACTCAAAATACATTCTACTACTAACAGAAAACAGAGAAAAATGTTTATTTGACAAATAAAATATTGTTTTTCGCTTAAATTCAACATTGAACCTACCAAGAGACGGATGGGTGGCAGCTTGAACATTAAAATTAAGCGAAAAGCAAGGTTTATTTACCAAAAAACATTTTTTTCTGTTTTGTGACAGCAGTAGAATGTATTTTGAATTAAATAAATTACATACGTTCTTCTTTTTGTGTTAATTTATTTAATTAAAATATTTTTTTCTTGGACACCTTGTATAAATAATTATGTTAATGTTTATATTACTGAATAGAGAATTGAATAACCTTTTAAATGAGCTAGCACACGACTCCTATTCCCTATTTAAAAATAAGGGGTGGGGGAAGTGGAAAGGAGGGGGTTGACAAATGTATGTACCGTAAAAATGTGTCACCATTAGATCAAAAATCAACCTGTTTCGTCATTTCCTTAAAATTTAATAAATACTGCCAAATATCGAGGTGGAGTGTTTTCTTTTGCCCACTCTGTATTTCTGGATTTGTATAGACTTTATATTTTCCCTATTTTGACAAATACATCTTAGAAATTATTAATTAGATATTTCACTAAAATGTTAAAATATTGTAGCGAATCTGGACTTATAACAGCTTCTAGATAACTCTTGAGCAAATGATGAGCTACAACTACACCTACATCTAGGTGTTGAATTATCTCGAACATTATTAAATTGATATAAAAAATCGTAAAAATCTTATTTCATTGTCAATTTCACAAAGCTTATTACACATATTTATAGGAATTTTAGTCCCAAAATTTAACGAAGGATCATCCATTACTTCGGAAACACCTTGTACAAATAAAAAAGCGAAAATGATGAATGATAAGATTTAGTAGAATGGTGTACAGTCCAAAGAAATTAGTAACGATAGTAACTAGAATAATTTCGTAATATTCTACTTACAATGGTACTCCTTGGGAGACTCGTAATGTCTGTCAGAATCAAATAAAACGGAGGCACCATAATAGTCCTTACCATAGTTTCTGGGAGTTCCGTTAGAAATCGACTGTTGCTGAGTTTGCTGTTGCGCTTGGTACATGCTGTTGGGGCTGTAAGACTGTTGGTAGACCTGTCCGTTCTGGTAATGAGAGAAATTGTTGTAATTGTTCCTCTGGTTTCTCTGCATCGCGTCGTTTCTCATGTTATTGGTAATCCTAGGCCCACTGTTGGGCTTGAACTCACCGAAGCTCTTTGAGTTCGTCCAAGTCTTCACCTTGTTGGAATTTTGACTGCTAGGCGAAGAATTGTCCTTATTTCTGTTTTGCCAACGGTGTTGCTTAGGATTGGTGCTCTTGGCTTGCTGGGCTAGGTCGAGCAGTTGTGGGTTCACTACTTGGCCTGCTTCTTCCAATACAGCTATCAAGTCTTTGGCTTGGCGTTGGTTGTTTGGAGTAAAGAAAGCGTATGCAGTACCTGTAATAAATCGTCAGTTGCAACAACATAATACTACTACCATTTTAGCGATATCTGTAAAGAGCTACTTATAAGGTGTGAATTATTACCTGCTTGTTGGCAACGTCCTGTTCTACCAATACGATGAACGTAGTCTTCACTGGAATTGGGGTAATCATAGTTTATTACATATTTGACATCTTCCACGTCCAATCCTCTAGCTGCAACATCGGTAGCTACTAAAATGGACGATTTACCAGAACGGAACTCATTCAATACGTAATCACGTTCGGGCTGTGATTTGTCTCCATGCATTGAAATTGCGGAAAATCCTGAAATAATACAAGATTATGATTACACTGTTTATAAGTCATTCACTAAAAGATTCCTGGACAAACGTTAAGAAAAAATTAAGATAAATAAATGTAGACTTACCTTCTCTCTTGACGACTTTTGTAATATCATCGACCTTCTTCTTGGTTTCTACGAAGATGATTATTTTGTTTTGTCTGTCTGAGCCAAATTCCTTCAAGTACCTAATCAGTTTTTCTTCCTTCTCTAGTTCGTCGCAAACTTCTACTATTTGTTTTATGTTGTGGTTTGCAGATAGAGAGAGTCCTCCAACATTGACCTATGAAGAAAATTATAAGTAATTTAAAATATATACAGTATGTCAATGTAAGTTGGAACCATATTGAAAACTTTTTTATTATTAATTTTATGAAAAAAAGTTATTCTTCATAAAAAGTTCTGCATGGTCTAAAACAGCGATACTCAACCTTTTTCTTTCCTGGGCCACATAGTAGCTATTGCCACTGTTTGCGGGCCGCAATCAAGATGAAGTAGTATACAGGGTGTTTCATTGGGAAACGGAAATACTTGAATGGTGAATAGAGGTAAATGAGGCGGTTCTATTCATACTAAATGTATTACTCCACCGACTTTATAACCGTGTTACAGGGTGTTTTATAGATTTTGCCCATTTCTTTCTGGACCCATAACTTTAGAACCACCTTGTATATTTTTTTGATATTTGGTACACATATGTCACATTTAGAACCCAAACCACCCAACTACTAATCACAAGAAAAATCCAGATCCGGATTAAACCAAATTTTAATTCCATTGTGACCTTGAAACAACATCCTGTATATTGAAATTTTCAAAACCCTTTTGCACATTTGAAAGGAGCTTCCATTTTTTGCGCAGGCAATTCAATGACTTTAATTTTGAAATTATGTCGAAATTTTTAAGAACTCGAACTTTCAAAACAAAAATTTCGATATAATTTCAAAATTAATTTCATTAAATTATCTGCGTAAAAAATTTAAGCGAGCAATTAAACTTAGTTTTTGTGCTTTTTTCAAATGTGCAGACGAATTTTGATAATTTTAATATACAGGGTGTTGTTTCAAGGTCACAATTATTTAAAAGTTTTTTTTTTGTTAAACCGTAACTGAACTTTTCTTGTGATTAAAAAAATGAGCTGTTGCAATGTAGTAAATAAATTTTGATTATTTTTAAAATGAGTATTTGTCCATTAACTTTAATAATTTATTATTAAAAGTTAATAATACCCCGCTTTTTAATCAGAGTTCTTAAAAATTTCAATATAATTTAAAATTAAAATCATTAAATTGTCTTCCTCACTCCCAAACACGCCTTAAACACATCGGCACACTATCAAATAATTACAGAAAACACGTGAAAGACAAATAATTTGATCGCAGGGCCCTTTAGTTAGCCTTCGGCCCGCATAAAAATGCTAGAGGGCCGCATGTTGAGTCTCACTGGTCTAAAACCTAAGATTCAACCATCAGATATTAAATTTCATGAATATTATACGAGGTATATCGAAAAATATGAATTTCGCCCAAGAGTTAAGTAGTTTTATTTTTCACAATATTGAAAATTTTTATTATGAAAAGTTGTTTGAAATTAAGAACTATATTCTAATATGCAATTACATCCTTCTAATTGAAAATTTATTGATAACCAACATTATTTTCAGTTATGATAACTCTTTTTTATTAATTTTACGAAAAAGTTATTCTTCATAAAAAGTTCTGCATTATTTAAATCTAAAACCTAAAATAGAACCATCTTATATCAAATTTTATCAATTTTATACAAGGTATGTCAAAATGATGAATCTTGATCAAGAGTATGGTACCTTTATAGTTCAGAATATTTTAATTCGAAGGATATATTTGCATATTGGAACATAGTTTTTAATTCTAAATAACTTTTCATAATCACAATTTTCGATATTGTAAAAGATCAAGGTATATTATTTACGCTTGAGCGAAATTCATATTTTCTGACATACCTCGTATAAAATTGGTAAAATTTGATATAAGATTGTTATATTTTAGGTGTTAGACGATGCCGAACATTTTATAAAGAATAACTTTTTTTCGTAAAATTAGTAATAAAAGAGTTATCATAATTGAAATAACTGAAAATAATAAAAGGTAAGGTAAAGTTTTCATCCTAATAGCAACATTAATAATATTGAAAAATATTACTAAAAGATTTTTACATGAAAACTTTTTGGTCCATTTCCTTACGACAGGGTCGTGAATTGCAAGTTTTTGAATTCCCTCTTGTCTTCTTCGCTTCAGCATCCATCTGGCTTGCCAATTTTAGAAGCCATAGGAAATGGACCACAAAGTTTTCATTTAAAAATCTTTTAGTAATATTTTTAATACTTTTCAATATTATTAATTGGATGCAAACTTTATCTTACTTATCAGTTGCCAGATGACGCTAGTCATCTCCTCCATACACGTCAGTTGCAATGTGGGGATAAACTTTCATGGTTTGGTCACTTCGAGCAGAGAGCAGCAGGCCTATGCCTCTCCGATGATGACTCCAATAAGAGTCGAAAATCTTCGATTCAGAGTGCTGGTCTGCGCTCCCTGTTCTAAGTGAAAAATAAGATTGTTTTGCCTTTGCATTCTTCTCCTTCTTGTGCCACTCCTATCGGAGATTGGAAATCATCAAGGCTACCCTGACTTTGTTTACAGCTGACCTAAAAAGTTCATTAGTGGTGCAGCCAAACCACTCTCTCAAATTACGCATCCACGACATTCTTCTACGGCCTGGATTTCGTTTTCCTTCTATTTTTCCTTGCATTATATTTTGAAGTAATGTGTATTTATGACCTCTCATCAGGTGACCCAAATACTCGAGTTTTCTTCGTTTTATCGTTAACAAAATTTCTGGGTCTCTTCCTATCCTTCGTATTACTTCAAGATTTGTGATTCTTTCAACCCAACTTATCTTCAGCATTCGACGGTAGCACCACATCTCGAAACTTTCAATATTTTTTATGCTGTTCTGTTTGAGAGGCCTTTGCATTGCAACTGAATAAAAATGGAATTTTTATTTTATTTTTAAACTGAAAATAATGTTGGTTATCCATAATTTAAGGAAAATTTTCAAATTTTTTTCCCAATTAGAAGAATGTAAAATTGCATATTAAAATATAGTTCTTAATTCCAAACAATTTTACATAACAATTTTTAATATTGTGAAAAATAAAACTACTTTACTCTTGAGCGAAATTCATATTTTTTGACATACCTGGTATAATATTCATAAAATTTGATATCTGATAGTTGAATCTTAGTTTTTACGCCATGCAGAGCTTTTTAACTTTTTTCATAAAATTAATAATAAAGTTTTCGATATGGTTTCAACTTACAGGCACATTGTTGAACATAATTTGTACAGACAGCCTTCACCAAAAGTGTGGCATACCTATGGTTCCCTTGTATCCCTATTATTAATAGTCAAAACTTTTTGAGGGTATTATTTATTAGAAACTGAATCACTTCTTTCTTTAAACAAATCATTTTATCATCAATAGTTGCAGTTTTCAGGGCCGGTTGTTCGAACGCTAATCAGCATTGATCACTATCAAATACTTAATTACTGTCAATGTCAACTTTGGTTGGGTTGCCGAAAACATAATTATTGATGGCAATTATGAAATTAGTTAATCAATTATGTTAATAATTGTTATGTTAATTGACTAACTAATCTCATTATTATAATTAACTATGTTTTCAGCAACCCAACCAAAGTTGACATTGACAGTTGTGACAGTAATTAAATATTTGATAGTGATCATTGTTGATTAGCGTTCGAACAACCGGCCCTTTTGCTGTCACCAAAACTGTCAATGTCAACTTTGATTGGGTTGCTGAAAACGTAATTGATTATAATTATGAGATTAGTTAATCAATTAACATAACAATTATTAACATAATTGATTTAGTAATTTCATAATTGTAATCAATTATGTTTTCAGCAACCTAAACAAAGTAGACATTGACAGTTGGTGACAGTAATTAAATATTTGATAATGATCATTGTTGATTAGCGTTCGAACAACCGGCCCTAAGTCTATTAGACTTTGAAAAATCCTTTAAACTACCAGTACACCAACATAGTAAATTATGCGAAAAATATTTAAATCTGCTACTATTAATGTCAAAAAAGACTTAAAAAAATACAAGTAAATGGAAATAATGCAAAAATTCAAACGTACCTGAATATAATTTTCTAAAAACTCTTCAGCTAACTGTTGTACTTGTTTGGGCCATGTAGCAGACCACATCAGAACCTGCCTGTCCGGCCTAATTTGTTGGATAATCTTCCTAATCTGAGGCTCAAAACCCATATCTAACATCCTATCTGCTTCATCCAAAACCAAGTAAGTACACTTCGCCAAGTTCGTAGTACCCTTTTCCAAGAAATCTATCAATCTTCCTGGAGTTGCTATCACAATTTCTACGCCTCTCTCCAGATCCCTGGCTTGGGGTCCTTTGGGAGAGCCACCGAATATACATGTGTTCCTAATCATCGTAGTAGTGCCAAATTCGTGGGCTACTTTTTGTATTTGTTGAGCCAACTCTCTAGTTGGAGCAAGAATTAGTGCGATAGGTCCTTCTCCTCTTTGTGGTCTTTGTTGGTGGTTTATATGCACTGCAGCTGGTATCATATAAGCTAGAGTTTTACCAGAACCAGTTTGAGCAATTCCTACCAAATCTCTTCCAGATAAAACGACGGGCCAACCTAAATAAGGAAAAAAAAACATTCACCAATACATACTTTCACATTATTTTCTTATCTCTATATAAGTACACCAGGGAAATAAGGCAAAAATATACCATGTTCGGGACACTTGAGCAGCCAGGTTGCAAATGGGTTTTTTGGGTACTATATACCTAATACATTATAAATACAAAAATGCCCGTCACAGTTTGGACGAGAAATTTAGTTATTAACAAATAAGGGTAAAAATGACAGTTTTTTCGTTTAAATCGCTACAGGTAAAAATAGGATAATTACATGTCTTATTTATAATATTTTTCTTTTAGTAGATGAGAAAAGGTTTAAAATAGCGTTTTTTTAATTATGGTCCGATTATTTGTTGCTTCGGATATTTCAAAATAAAACTAAAATTTCGAAAATAAAAAATTTACTATAACTTTTGCGAAAATTGAATTTAGGACTTTCATATTGCATGAAAAGTTGAGTCAAACAGTCCATACAATGCACAAAATTTTTAAGACGATGCGTCAATTAGTTTAAATTTTATTCAATTTGTTTATCCCAAAGATCTTTTTTTCGCAATGTTATTGTTCAGAAAATAATAATGATACAGCAATTCTGTGAAAACAACATGAAAGAAGAATAGTCATATTTTCAACGCATTTAAAAAAATCATTAAAAAGTCATTTTTATCACTCAGAGAACATTTTACTAAAATAGTCATTTTTGGCTTATAAACAATTTGAATAACTTTGTTAATATTGACTGTAGGCTAAAACTACAATGGAATTTGAAAAACTGGTATTTTTATACGAATTTTCAAAGAAAAACTTTTTGCCTTGGTTTATTACGGTAAAAGTTAACCACTTTTTTATTTAGTTTACGGCTACTTTGTTTATAACAATTAAGCAACCTAACTAAAGCCATTTTGAAGTTGAAGATATATAGGTTATGTGTAAAAGTTTGAGTAAACTTTGAACCTCAACAGAGTGGTTAATAAAGCTTTAAAACTGGCGTCCGAACGGAATTAATTCGTGGTCGGTGGAGGGGAATTACTAAAATACGTGCACCCAAAAAATGAAACTGATTCTGCAAACATATGCTGCGATTAATATCGCTGGAATTTGTTGATGGATTTTGATAATTTTTTAAATTTGTATGTACTCGTAGTCTTATAGAATAAGTTATGTACACACAACCCCACCTAACATTACAAAATGTTAGGGGAACTCCCCTTATCACTCAGGGATATGAAAAATAGATTACGACCGATTCTAAGACCTACCGAATATACATATATAATTTCATAAACTTCGGTCAAGCGGTCTCGGAGGAGTATGAAACTAACACTGACAGGAGAATTATATAGATGTAAATATATAGATGGCTATTAACAAATAGGGGTTGGTGATAGATGAGTGAAAATTAAGGGTTGTATGTATTTTTTAATTCTACATCATATAAAATTAAGGTAAATAATTTTGTCCAAAAAAATAAAAAAAATGTCGGGGGGGCAACCCCTCCTTATAACTTATGGGTATAAAAAATAGATTGAAACCTCTTCAACGTCCTACAGGATAAATCTGTAAAATTTTATAAAAACCGGCCCAGCCGTTTCGGAGTAGTATGGTAACTTACTTACACTGTTACAGGAGAATTTGATGTATAATCAGAGAACAATAACCACAGAGAAACGACACGCCTTTGATCTTTCGTGGCTAAGCCGACAACAACCAGAAAGCAACCAGAGCGGCCATCGAAGCAATAGTCAGTGGGCATATCACACAATATAAATTCGTAAATAAAATTAAACATTTATGTTGACTTTCAATAAATATAAAATATCTCACCGAGAAAAAAGTTGCGTACAGGGCCGGCTTTTGTTGGCATTCTTTATAATAATGGAATTATTTTTGATTTACAAAAGGTTGCAAATATATCGCACAATGCAAAGTAATGGTGAAAATCATATGGATTGGAACCATAAATGAAAATACCTTTTTGTTTATCCTGATTTTGGCATTGAAAGACCAATAATAAAATATATCTATTTATTACGGTAGATGTGACATTCACTGCTTGTTTTTGGCTTGGCTGATACAAGATATAATTTGTTCGTCGAGGTATTTCCTAATAAATTATATTTTTTAATATAGGTTATCGAAAAAAAAAACACAGCCATTGTAACGGCCACGGAAATGTCACAAACTCTGAAAGTTCCAATTTTCTTTGGGTGACAAATGTTCGTGATTGATAACAAGAAACTTTATGTTGAAATTGAATGTCAATATTGTTCTTGTCTTGGAAACCTATCAAAAGTACATTTTTCCTTTAAAGTCGAATACCGGAGCAAACGAATAAAAACCCAAGAAGTACTGTAAGAGTATATTTCTATAAATATAAATAGGCAACAATCTAAACAATAATCAAAAAAGTCTTATACGAATCGTTACAATTACACCGATTTGTAACATTACATACACTACATACATTCAGTATCATTGTAAATCCAAGATGTCCACCGCTATAAAATGGCGGATTACATATTTTTTCACAACTACTTCAATATGGGTATCAAATGAAAGGGCTTGACTATTAATAAAGAGTTCATTATAGAAAATCCAAAAGGGCCGCCAAAAAAAAACAGAGTTTGATTCGCCGGTATACAATGAAAATTTACCTGTTTAGCAATAATATGATTACAGCGGTATTGTTTAAGAATCAAGCTACAACATATTAAGAAATCACTTAAATCGGCCAACAGGTTTAGTAAATACGAGATATCAAAAATGACCAAATTTTTAAATGGGCTGATTTCTATGCACGCAAGTTTATTTCTCCCTCGCTTTTTTGCGGCACTCCTCATCGGCTCGTTCCAACAAACTTCTGCGCTCGTGAGAAATATGTGTTTTTTCTCACTTGTTGTACAATATACTATTTTTAACTGAAATGTACACAAACCTAAAACGATAATCTTTTTTGGTGGTTCTTGAATATCTTCACCGTGGTCAATTATATTGCTTATATTGCATGGAAATATTGTAGGTACTGCGTCAGAGACTAATGTTTTTCTTGTACCTATATCCTTTTAAAATAAGCTTGTCTTCAAAGTGCAGTTCACAAATCCTATAACTATTATATAGTGAATCCATTTTAAATAGCAAATCTTGTCTGTTACAAGCTTTTATCCATGCTTGGGCACTACAAATGTTAAACAAAGAATTTATAGATTTTTAGATAGAAAGATATTTTTCAATTTTATGGACTATATATGGACTCTGATATATCTTTGGAGCAAAAGTATGAAGATATTTTACATTTAATTCTCTCCATGTTTCATAATTTGACAATTTTTCTTGAAGTTGAATTTTATCTCTGTATTTTAAATAATAGTAATAATAATAGTTTTAATATTTTAAATAGCTCTAAGCAGTACAAATATCGCCGAACGTCAAGAACCTAAAGCTTGTCACGCACGGGGACCTATACTATAATATTCGGTGATAAGTGCGCTAATACCCGAAAAAAATAACGCAAAAAACGGAAAACATAATACGTTGTGTAATAAAACACAAGACTACAATACAATATCGATGTATCCACCTTTGTACCTTTGCATCCACAAAAGACATGTTAAACTAAAAAATCGTCTATTTTCTTTGTTTCTAAAGATATCAGGTACATTCAAAAAACAAAATGTTAACAAAAACAAATGACTACAATACGATTTAGATGTATACTCCGATCGATATATTTAATCTTTGTTATATTTAACGAATTAAAAGTTGGCAGTATTTTTGTATACTGCACTGCAGAAGGTAGATAAGTATTTAATTTTTTCATAATTTAATGTAAGTTTGTTAATTTGCAACCGTGTTTTTGCAATTTTGAAGTCTTGTTCTGCTATAATTTTAAGATTTTCAAAATTATCGCCCCAATTATGTCTCCAACAATTTTTAGTTTGAATAGTATTTTTTTGCGTCGTTTAAATCAGATCAGAAATTGTCGTGTATATAGAACTCTTTATATATTTTTATTTCATAAAAATAGGATATCTTGGAATGCGATGACACCCGGACAACATCTGTTTTGACCTGGTTGGCCCTTTGCAGACTTGCGTCTGTTATGAAATACATGCACTGACATCAAATTTATTATTTTTTGAAATATCCGTTGCTTGGCAGAACGAAGTTTAGTTTTTTTATGCATTACTTAGGGGTAATGTATACAAGAAAAGGAATCACTTTCGTCATGATTTATTATCAATAATATTTAATCAAGTCAAATTAAGACTATTAGAAACCTAATAACTAATATGTATAAATTACAAAGCAATAACAATTACCTGTTATTATTCTTAGGAAATCTAAATAAACTTATTCCTCTTCCTGTCGCAGAGGAACATCCGTGAACCACACACGAGTAACCAGACATTTTAACTATTATGTATAATTATTATATAAATGCTCAAACAAACTTGTTCAAGTCGAGTATTTACCATACACGCCTACGGACTATCGTAAAACAACCAGAGCGACAGAATTAGCTGGAATTAGCATGTGTTAAGAACACTTAAAGCAACCAGGTTCACGCATGCGTCTACAAAAACAGTACACGTTTTAAGTACGGTCGTGACGCTTCTCTGTGGTTATTGTTCTCTGGTATAATATAGAAGTAACTGCGAATTAAATAAAAAGTGGCTAACTTTGAACCTAATTAAACTAGGGCAAGAAGTTTTTTCTGAAAATTCGTATAAAAATACCAGCTTTTGAAATCCTAAAGTAGATTTACTCTATATATTCAATATTAACATTATTCAAATTGTTTAGAAGCCAAAAATTACTATTTTACTAAGCTTTTTTCGGAGTGATAAAAACGACTTTTTAATGATTTTTTTCAATACTTTAAAAATATAACTATTATTCTTGCATGTGGTTTCCACAGAATTGATATGTCATTATTATTTTCTAAACAATAACATTGCGAAAAAAAAAAGCTCTTTGCGAAAAACAAATTGAATAAAATTTAAACTAATTGACGAATCGTTTTAAAATTTTTTGTGCATTATATGGAATGTTTGACTCAACTTTTCGTGCAATATGAAAGTCTTAAGGCCATTTTCGCAAAAGTTATAGCACATTTTTTATTTTTGAAATTTTAGTCTTATTTTGCACTTTCCGAAACAAAAAAAAATCGGACCAAAATTCAAAGTGCCATTTTAAACCTTGGCTCATCTACAAAAAGAAAAATATTATAAATAAGATATTTAATTACCCTATTTTTACCTGTAGTGATTTAAACGAAAAAACTGCCACTTTTGACCCTTATTTGTTAATAATTAAGTTTCTCGTCCGAACTGTGACGGGCATTTTTGTATTTATAATGTATTAGGTATACAGTACCCAAAAAATCCATTTGCAACCTGGCTGCTCAAGTGTCCAGACAAAAACCTTATTTCTCTGGACTAATATTGTATTTCACCATAAAACAACATAAAATCAAATAAATTAATTTCTGGTGAACATAATAAGCAGCTGACAAATCTTACCTTGTGATTGGATAGCAGTGGGTTCATTGAATCCCTGTTTCAACAGAACCTGCATGATGTATTCTGGAAATTTGCCTTCTTCGAAACAAAAGTTTGGTTGTGGTATATCAGTTCCTCTAACGATGATATCCATTCTGGTTCTGTAATTTTCAACGTCTGAAGGTGTCCTGGCCAAACTCTGATGGTGTGGTTCATAGAAATTTTTCCTGGAAAATTTAGAAAAGGTTGCAACATACGAATGATAGAATAGTTGATATAGAACAAGAATATTTATGTCATAGACATACAAAGCTTGCTAAAAGAAGCCATCCCATTAGAAAAATTAACACCAAATACATTAGGTGCCTCTTTGGACACGGAGCAGTCAACTCCAAGCTTTATAAGATGAAATTGGCCACATCCCCCCTCTGTGACTGCAGTGACAGTTTTGACAACTTTAATCACTGGATTTTTCAATGCAGTCATAATTCTAATGCCACCTCTTACCTTATTACGGAACTAACTAAACTAAAAATCCCGTTTCCTCAAAATTATCTTTCTATTACGCTGGAGTGCATCCATAATCCCGAAGTAAGTATTTTTTGTAACTTTTTGGGTCGTACGAGGAGACGCTTATAATTTCCTCAACTTTTAGGTCTGTATCAACCAATCCAAATTGTATTCAGTTAGTAAATATATATGTATAGATTTGTAAGAACTGTATTTGTACCAAATAATTGTATTCAGTTACTGTATTTATATGCACAGATTTGTAAAAATTGTATTTGTACCAAATTGTGTTCAGTTATATGTATAGACTTTTAAATGTTATAAATTTTCGTGGCAAAACGGGTTCTTCCCAATGCCAATAAACCAAAAAAAAGAATATGTTGTAGATCTTTTGTGCAATAGAACATACAGTTGGAAAAATGAAAGAATACCCATGAATGATCACATCAATCACTTATTTTGTATTTGCTGTCTTTTTCTATAAATAACAAACATTTAAACAAACATAAGTTATAGAAAAATACAGCACAGACAGAACAAGTGATTTATGTGATCGTTCATTGATATTCTTTCATTTTTCCGACTGTAAGTCAGCTCCGTAGATTCTATTACCTCTACAGTGAAAATCTCTTGTGATCTGTTTAAGAAATGCAGCTTCTAAAGGTTTATAATAAGTCAAAAATTGTTGGCACAAGAATGTTGCTGTAGAACAGGGGTCACCAATTAGATTCCATGAGGGTCCGTTTCGACAACCTTATGACACTTCCGGGATCCAGATTTAATGCTACATGTGTTTGGTTGTTCTAATTCGGTTTCTTTGCGGATTCTTGTTAAAAATTATCCCCTATCAACAAATCAGAAGGGCGCCATGCAAAATTTTTGGGCAGAAATCGTTAAACAATTTTTTTAACATATCCAAAACATCACCTTTTTGTCCACGAAAATATGTTTTTACCATTTTCGAGTCATCCTAACAAAAAAGATCTTATCATTTTTCTCAAAACTTAATAGATTTGGAGTTTTAAACGATTCAAAATCTGAAAAATGCGAAAATAAGCATTTTTGAAGCTTGAAAAGTCATGTGTACATTATTATTTTTGCAGTTGTTGTGCCTAAATTGAAGTTTAAACATTCAATTTGAAGATTCTGATGAGTATTCGGGGCTTATTTCAATTTAGACCGTTGTTTTTATTAACTTATGTAATTAGCACATTGACAATAATTAATTGAATAAATAAATAAATTCTTTAAAAAAACTATGTTAATAATAAATTATAAAATTTTAATAAATGTCAAGTATTTGTTTCACAAATTTGTGGGAATTTTTCACATAAGTATGTATAATATGTATCGACAGAGACGCACCATAAAGTGCGACGCGCGGCGGCTTTAAAGTCGACAGAAGCGTATAATTAACAATTGGAAAACAACGGTCTATATTGAAATATACTGTGACTACGTATAAGAATATTGAAATTGAATGTATAAACTTCAATTTAGGTACTTGACAATCTGAAATCTAATAATTTAAATATGAGTTTTCAAGCCTCAAAAATGCTTATTTTATAATAAAGTTCATTCTTGATAAAGCGGCTTCGCACACATAAGTTGAACCAAACATAGTACACAATCTCATGGCCAACCATTTTCAAAATTGCCAAACACTTTATTCTGAATTTAATGACGGTCCGCACAAAACTAGCCCACGGTCCGGATGCGGACAGCAGTCCGTCAATTGGTGACCCCTGCTGTAGAATATCCCGAATGAGATATTCTACTACGAAAAGGTTCGAGAAACATATTTATAATCTCGCTGGTAATTTTTGGAATAAAACAAAGATTTAATGAAAGAAACATCAATGAGAACAGAAAAAGAATGGTAGACATTAGCCCCTGATGGAGGAGGACACGTGCAACAAAGGAGTAAACAACGCTTGTTGCTGCAGAGAAGAAACTCTTTTATTGAACTTTATGATCTGGATTTTAAAACTAGTTTTAGATTATCTAAAAATTTAGTAGATCAGTTAGAAAACTTTATTGGTGACTGATTGTAACCTCCAAGCAACAAAAACAGACCAATTGATGTGCGAAATCAATTATCAAAAATAATAACAACAGCAGAATACAATGTGCATTATTATTAAAAGAATAGGATAGACAAAAAATTTTGATGATTTTTGAAAACATGATTGGGAGGCCAAGAAATTACATGTCAAATTCCTTACTAACAAGATCCCTAAAGAGCTATAGATAAGAAACAAAATGCACAAAGCAAAAGGAAATGGTCTTATCAATATGATTTAAAGAATCTAATATATTAGAAATGAGTGAAAATTAGCGTTACTAAGTTTAATAAGTTTTAATGTTAATACTAGAAGAACTCATAACACTGAGATTTTCAACATTCCATTCCACACTACAAATTATGTATGGTCAAAATGAACCCATTACAAGAATTTTACGAACTGCCAATGAGCACAGCAATAGTTTAGAGTTATTTGGAATATCTATAGCAACATTTAAGAAATCAGTTGAGAGATTTTGAGCATTATTTAATAACTTAAGCTACTACTTTTATTGAATTTTGTTTAATTTTAATAATGGTTTGTTTTTTTAATGCAACCTATTGAACCTATGCTTTGTAAAGGTTGACGTCATATTTTTGTAAAAATGGTATATCCGTAAAATAAATAAAATAAAATAAATAAATAAATAAAACTGTTGTTTTATATTATCCAGACCTCTTTTTCACATCTTTAATCTATCCTTAAATAAGGGTGAATTTCCAGAATGTTGGAAAAATAGTTTTTTAACACCTATTTATAAAGCGGGAGATAATTAATTGGTGAATAATTACAGGCCCATTAGTATAATTAGTGTAATACCAAAGATATTTGAATGTTTTGTATGTGACTATCTTAAAGCTTCACTTGAAAAACAGCTAGTAGACCAACAATTTGGATTTCGGAATAGCAGATCAACTGAATGTAACATACTAGTGTTTGTGGACTTCCTGAGGAAGGCCTTGGAGAGGGGCTGTAGGGTACATGCGCTAGACACTAATTTCTCCAAGGCCTTTGATCGGGTCAACCATAATATTTTAATATTTAAAGTTAATCAAATGGGTGTTAATGATCCACTTCTTGAGTGGCTGAGAACATACTTCACTGACCGAGTTCAGATGGTGCGTATCAGGGATTTTGATTCCAGTGAGATTAAGGTTCATTCAGGAGTACCTCAGGGTTCGCATTTGGGGCCCCTGTTATTTAACATATTCATCAATGATATACACCACTGCTTCCGGTACAGTTCACCTCTTCTTTTTGCAGATGATCTAAAGTTCTACACAATTATCAACAATACAGAAGATTGTATTAATCTTCAACATGATCTTGATCGGTTGAGTGAGTGGTGTATGTTGAATGCCATGGCCGTGAATGCATCCAAGTGTCATGCTATTTCTTTTGGACGATCGAGAGACCCAATAGAATATAATTATAATATACAGAATATTCCTGTTGACTGGGTTACTAAAATTCGTGATTTGGAAATTAATTTGGACTGTAAACTTTTATTTGAATCACATTATATGTCACAAATTTCAAAATCTTTATAAATGCTTGGTTTTATAAAAAGATGCACTAGAGACTTTCAGAATATTGAAGCAATTAAACTACTATATTGTTCTTTAGTTAGACCTCATCTAGAGTATTGTTCTTGTGTATGGTCTCCATCTTATAATATTTACATATCAAAAATCGAGACAGTCCAACACAAGTTCTTAAGGTACGTAGCATATAAACTGGGTATACCTTTTGAGTTAAATCATGTAAATTATCATCACATTGAAACTCAATTGGGTATTCTCTCATTGCGTGACCGACGAGTAATTAAAGATGCAAGGATGCTTTATGGCATAATTAATTCAACAGTTTTGTGTCCTCAGCTACTTGAGCAGGTCAGTCTCCATGTACCTCTCCGTATAACTCGATTGAACCAAACATTCTATGTTCCTATCCATAGAACCAACTATGCTTATAACACCTTTTTATCTCGAGCACTAAGATTGGCAAAAATTCACTCGTAATCTAGATTTCTTTGCACCGAAGTCTGAATTGATTTCAGGCCTCAGGTGTATGTTTGAGTAGTTGTGGAATAGGTAATCATTATTGTGATATGTAAATCTGTTTGTGATATTTATATTTTATTGTATTATTATAACTATTTTATTATATTTTAACAATTATTGACACACATAAGTAGATTGAAATATTATTGTGATATATAAATCTGAATTATGTAATTAAGTTTGTGATATTTATATTTTATTGTATTATTGTTTTACTATTACTATTTTATTGTATTTTAATTATTGACACACATATTACGTATATTGGAATATATTATAAACTTGTAATCTTATTGGGCTGCAGCCCGTTGAAAATAAATAAATAAAATAATTTCGACCACGATTCAGTATTCTGTTAACCGAGGTACAATAGTACCAAGCGACGCCGCTAGGAGAACACTCCAATAATTTCTTTTTTCATACCTTACTCGGTTTAGAGTACAAAATGACCACGTTTCATTAACCCTTAAACGCCCAAGGGTGGGTAAAAAATGTCCACCTAATGCGTATTTTCTTGTAACATATTTATTTCGTGTTTAAAATTTTTTAAAAAATTATTTATTGTTAAAAAGACTGCCTTTTATCGAATGTTAATTTATTTCTACCGATATTTTTGAAAATAAAAGTAGCATCTTGAGTTAAATATGGGTGGGCATAAAAAGTACACCCTTGGTAAAACTTGTTACTAAAGCTGTCTATATAATTTCTCGTTGGTAGGAAGATAATTCATATAATTATCGACGTATAATTACATAATCTACATAATTATCCGCCAATCAGGAGGTTGAAAGGAAGAATGTGGAGAAAATCGACAAATTTGAATTACTGGCTTTTACTGGTATGTTAATTTTGATGTACATTGTAATTTTGTTATAAGGTTTGTAAATTGTTTATATTAATATTTTAGAAGATGCTGTGTTTATTAAGCATACGATTCTTAAGTTTAATTCATTTCCAACAATTCTCAATAAATATATTAGCTATTTTCGAGGTGGACATTTTTTACCCACCCTTGGGCGTACATGGAACCTAAAAAAGGTTGGGCGTTTAAGGGTTAAAGTAATCTGAGAAGCATTATTGGAGTGGTACTATTGTACCTCGGTTAACAGAATACTGACTCTTGGTCGAAATTATTTTCACTCATTTCATCATTCCCCGTTAGAGGACAGTCTAACCACACTCCGCTGCAAATATTTTAATATATGCAGTTCTTCTTCGTTTCGTTATGGTTCAATTCAGTCTCCTTGTAAAGCCTCTTTGAAAAAGGGTAGACCCCGAAACACAGTCTCAGAGGATGGCAGGAGACTCGAATTGAATCAAAACGAAAACGATTATTTTCTTTTCTTTATTTAATATATTAGTCTGTAAAAACATGTTTTTACACATATCAACTGGCGAGTGGACAGATTTGAACTGGATTAATGAAGATAAGGACTGGAAAGAAACTAAGACAGAAGAAATCGATAACCTAAAAGATACTGAAAATAAACCTGTCCACTTCGTACATAAGGAAATCAAAATAAGTTGAAATACTTGAGGCTTTTCTACTCAGTACCTATGCAGAATCTCACTACTGCCGGAAAAATAGCTCCAAGAAATACATTGACTCCAACTGGAACTCTAAACGAAAGCTTTACTTGCTTTATGTAGAAGACTGGTGTCCAAATAATAATGTTAATGCATCTGCTACCTCGATGTAAGTTTTCTCAAATTTTCGATGACTTAAATTTAGATATGTTTAAACCTAAGAAGAACCTATGTGAAAAATGTGAGTCTTGGATAAGTGCTTATCATCAGCCTAATATGAAAAATGCATAAGTCCAAAATATTCAATTTTAGACTTTTGATGGCATCAGTTGGAATTATCCAAAAGCTACACGCGGCTCTGTTTTCTTCTAATACAGTTTACTAGATTTTGCTAAAATTGTGAAAATGAAATCTACATAAATCCATTAATGTTGAAAACCATATGAAATCTGCACAAGTCTGTTCTTCTTAGTGACCAAACCGTTCAAACATATCAGCGCTTTTCTGATGTTTTTACAAAAAAAAGTTTTTCGTTGTAAACAGGTGAGTACTTACAGGGTACAGTTTAAAATGACACATATTTCTTGATACTTAACAAATTTATTACTAAAACGGACTTGTGCAATTTTCACATTATATTTAGTTGAGTACAAGTGGAGTTATGCACAGTTAGTTTTTTGCCTCTCCTGTAAAATCAGGTATTTTGTACTTACAGTAAAACCGCCGTTAAGCGAAATAATCGTTTCAGATAAAAAAAAATTCGGTTAAAAATATCATTGTTTTTTGTATTCTTCTTCTATCAAATTACATGGTATTCTTGGTCAAAGTTGGTATTAAAAAATACTATGAGGTGATTAGATGTGTTGTATATTTAATTGCGTTCTTTAGTTGTATAAAAGCAATGTTGACACAATTAACATTGGACTGTTTCCGTTTTACCATAAAAAGTTTCTTTTTTTGACGAAATTATAGAAACTGTCAGCTGTTTCGGTTAACGGAGGTTTTACTGTATATGCACTTTTCACATTAGGCCGATGTTATGAAGCCCATATAAATATAATATAGAAGGGAGTAGAAATAGAAGTATGGAAATAAAGAAGCTAGAATGGAGAGAGGCAATAATAAGGACATGCAACCGTTTGTAATATACAACTACAAATCCAAGCTAGCTGTAAATAATCTTACATTTTTTGATTTAAAAACTAATGGTAGGCACAGTTTTGTTCAGAATGAAACCGAAGAAGGTTCAATATTTAATGAATGAAAGGAGGATAAAAAAAAATAGTGCTTTATGGTGACAGTTGTGCCTATCAAAATATAAAACGTAACGTTTTCAATGTCCTATTACACATCTCTTTCAGTACGAATATTGTAATTGGACAAAAATACCTAGATGAACATACTCAGATGGAAGCTGACTGTATGCATTACACTATTGAACGAAGGCTAGAAAATAAGAAGATCAATGTACTAGCCGACTATTTTCCCAAGTACTCTGGGCTAATTAGCAAAATTCATGGAAAAGTTATTTACCAGCAATTTTAATGCTGGAATCGAATTATAAGATCCTATATATTAATAATATAGGTATGCAAAGTCCGCAGATAGTGTGCTACTTTTTTTATAAACAAAATGGCGCCGAAAAATCGCATTTTTTTCAATTATTGCTCTATAACTTCGAAGATTTTAACTTTACAACAAAAACACCTGAATAAAAATTCACCGCAATTAAATTCTGCATAGAGATATGTTTTTCACGATTTGCTCCGACGAAAATTTTCCTCGGAAAATGCGGGTTTTCCTAACAAAAACTCTAATTTTCAAATAAAGTTTTAGGTAAGTAATTATTAATCAATAATTAAATAACTTAGTGACATCAAAGCTTTCTTGGTATAGATTGTAATTCCAGAAGCCGGTGAAAATTAAACGAATATTTTAGCAACAATTCAATTGTTAATTAACAAATTACGATCGCAATAATAACCAAAATAATCATGATACATTGATCAAACTTATAAAGATTATAAAGATGAGATGCTTATTTAATATTTATCGACAAAATATAAATTTTTCTTTTTTTTGCATAATCTTTAAATTTTGAAAAAAAAATAGTTATAATACGCTGGTCTAATTAGTAAAGTACAAAGAAAGGTTATTTACCAGCAATTTTGTTGCTGGAATCGAACTATAAGATCCTATATATTATTAATATAGGTATGCAAAGTCCGCATATAGTGTGCTACTTTTTTTATAAACAAAATGGCGCCGACAAATCGTATTTTTTTCAATTATTGCTCTATAACTCCGAAGATTTGAACTTTACACCAAAAACACTCAAATAAAAATTCACCCCAATTTAATTCTGCATAGAGGCATGTTTTTCCCGATTTGCTCCGACGAAAATTTTCCTCGGAAAATGTGGGTTTTCCCAACAAAATCTCGAATTTTCAAATAAATTTTTTGGGCCAGTAATTATTTATCAATAATTATATAGCTTGGTGAAATAAAAGCTTTCTTGTTATAGATTATAAATTGAAACGAATATTTTAGCAACAATTCAATTGTTAATTAACAATTTACAGTAGCAATAACAACCAAAATAATCATGAGACATTGATCAAACTTAGAAAGATTATAATAAAGGTGTGATGCCTACTTAATATTTTGTCGACAAAGCATAACTTTTTCATTTTTTTGCATAATCTTTAAATGTTTAAAAAAATTGTTATAAACAAATCAACATTTCTCAGAAATTGTTTATTATATTCTAATTTTAAAAAATACTTAAAATGCGTACTTCATAGGTCTTGAAAATGAATGCTTTAAAAAAATTTTCCAACCATTTGCAAAAAAGTTATGAAACAGCAAAGTAAATATACGAATTCTCCGTTGTTTATAATTTGTTTTAATTGTTTCAAAGCTTAAAAGTGAGTCTATGGTACAACCTAATTACTCACAAAGAATGTCAAAAATTAGTGCAATGGTTATATTTTAATCAAAGATTAAAAATACTTTTTTTGTAATTTTTAGCGCAAACGTAGGCCTGATACAGAGTCGGAGCTAAAATGTTCACTCGAAGCGACTGACACGCAGCATACATTATTTATTAAAAGTGTACATCACGCGGCCGGTCGTCGCTCCGAGTGAAAATTTTAGCTACAGTACTGTGTTACTCTACTTTCGCGCGTGTAAATTACAAAAAAATATATTTATAATCTTTAATTAAAATATAACCTTTAAACTGATAATCGATATTTTTTTGTAAATAATTAGCTTGTACTTTAACCTCACTTCTACGCTTTGAAAGAATTAAAAAATATATAAACACAGTAGTAATCGTATGTTTACTTTGCTGTTTCATAACTTTTTTACAAATGGTAGCAAAAAAGTTTTAAAGCATTCATTTTCAAGATATTTGAAATGCGCATTTTAGCTATTTTTTAAAATTATAATATAATAAAAACTTTCTGAGAAACGTTAATTTGTTTATAACTATTTTTTTAAAACATTTAAAGATTATGCAAAAAAATAAAAAATTCATATTTTGTCGACAAAATGTTAAATAGGCATCTGATCTTTATAAGATTTCAAAGCTTGATCAGTGTATCATAATTATTTTGGTTATTATTGCGACCGTAAATTATTAATTAACAATTGAATTGTTGCTAAAATATTCGTTTAATTTTCATCAGTTTCTGGAACTATAATCTAAACCAAAAAGGCTTTTAAGTCACCAAATTATTTAATTATTGGTAGATAATTACTTATCTAAAACTTTATTTGAAAATTAAAGATTTTGTTGGGAAAACCCGCATTTTCCGAGGAAAATTTTCGTCGGAGCAGATCGGGAAAAACGCGTCTCTATGCAGAATTTAATCACGGTGAATTTTTATTTGGGTGTTTTTGTTGTAAAGTTAAAATCTTCGGATTTATAGAGCAATAATTGAAAAAAACACGATTTTCGTGCGCCATTTTGTTTATAAAAAAAGTAGCACACTATCTGAGGACTTTGCATACCTATATTATTAATATATAGGATCTTATAATTCGATTCCAGCAATAAAATTGCTGGTAAATAACTTTTCCCAAAAATGGCCTATTCTCCGATAAATCAGCCCAGACTAAAGTGCCTGAAAGCTATGATGTTAAGTATCTTCAGCAAAATTTTTTGATAAACACTTATTTTATAAATCAGTTGACCTGGAAAGTATGTTGGTTCATAGAAGACAATGTACCATGCAATATATAAACGAATGGACACTAAATATGGCAGAAGTGGGCCAATTTTTTTTTAATCAAATTGCAAGAATCAATATTTTTGGCCCGAACAATTTTTTTTTTAATTTTTTGGACCATTCTGGACAAAAAAGATCTCTTATAATTTTTCTCTAAAGTTGATCGTTTTCGACTTATAAGCAATTTAAAATTTGAAAAACGCGAAAATGGCCATTTTTAGGACTTAATAACTCCGTCAAAAATTATTATTTTGAAAGTCAGAAAGTGACTAAGTCAAAGTTTAAAGTCGCCGTTACATGATCCTGAAGAAATCTGTGTCATTAATTTACTACTAAGCTGTTATTTTTAATTAATAACAATGAGTGGTTAGATCGTATTGACGCTGCTGTAAATGTGAGTGCGAGTAAGATGCACAATTGGACTGCTGGAATGGCTTCTCTCTCGCACTCAGCATTTACAGCCCCGCACACGTGCATGGCGCTTATTATTATTACTTAAAAATAACAGCTTAGTAATAAAAAAATAATCACAAAAATTTCTTCAGGATGTTGTAGGCGGGGCTTTAAACTTTAATTTAGTCATATATTGACTTTCATAATAATAACTTTTAACCGAGTTATTAAGCCTTGAAAATCGCCATTTTTAGTTTATTTCATTTTTAAATTGCTTATAAGTCGAAAACGATCAACTTTAAGAGAAAAATTATAAGAGATCTTTTTTGTCCAGAATGGTCCAAAAAATTAAAGAAAAAATTGTTCGGGCCAAAAATATTGATTCTTTAAAAAAAAATTGTTAAAAAAAAATTGGCCCACTTTTCACGTGGGCGACTTCTTGAACCTTATTCTGGGATGTCTCACGAATGTGATTATGCAAAAAAATCTCATGGGAATATTTTTCCCTTCGAACCCGCCGTTTTCGCCTTATCTAATTATTAAATGTGTCATGATAACTTACATCCAGGGAAGAAATATAAACTTCAGAGAAGTAAACAGCAAAAAGTTCACTTATCTGATCCCCAAAAATAATCAAAGAAATTAAAGGGAACTCAAAAAGCTCCAATGTTCTTGGCTTACAAGGTGAGTCAAATGCTCTATCCAATGAAATCAACACTTTTATGGCAAATGCAGCTATAAATGCAGTGAATAAAATTAAGCCGGTAGAAAACTTCAGCATTAATATCAGCACTGTCTCAGAAAGTATGTTCTTGTTTTCTGAATCTCCAGTTAGGGGTACCCCAGGGAAGTGTTCTTGGACCTTTTTTATTTCTTGTATACATCAATGATCTTGCTGAATCTGTAACAGATGAATCATCTAGCCTTATTAATTTCGCAGATGACTCAAATTATCTGATTTGGGCCAAAACTGTTAAAGAGTTGCTCTTAAAAACAGGTGAAAATCTGGAGAGGGCTGAGAGATGGTTTGCTGGGAATAAATTATTGTTGAACTGTGATAAGACTGTCTTCATCTATTTTAGAACCATCCAGTCTCTACGTCTGACCACAATTGTGGTAAATATTCAATCAGACCACATAGAAACATCCAACTGTCAAATTCCTGGGTATCTACATTGAGCAATATCTGCAGTGGGATGTACACCTATTGCAGTTATGAAAAAAACTGAACTCTGCATGCTACTCAATAAGAGTGCTTAAAGAGTACTTAGAGCAGGATACTCTTCTTATTCTCGACTACATTATGGAATCATGTTCTGGGGAAATGCAGTGGCAACATCAGAGCTTCTTATCATTCAGAAAAAAGTAGTACGGATTATTCTTGAGATGAAAATCAAGGACTCATACAGGGGGAAATTTAAACTACTAAATATACGTACTTTTCCAGCCATCTGCATTTATGAATGTTTAAAGTTTCTTTTTAAGAACCTTTCATTATTTAACCATTACATCCCCAATCATACCCATCACACAAGAGCTCTAAACCTAACTATCCCTAGACACAGGCTTACTTTAACAGAACGGAGTCCACTATATGCCTGTATCAAATTCCACAAGTTACCATCAGCATTAAAACAAGAGATGCAATTTGGAAGATTTAAAAGAGAGTTATTTAAATATCCGGTCATTGTAGAACCATATACTGTAGTGATATAACGAATATTCGTATTCGCATATTTTTGCACATTTGCATTCAAATTCGCGAAATTTGTGCGAATATAAATATCAGAAAAACAAATAATTTGAAGATATCATTAGGTTAATAAAATTAAAATTTAATTACTTCTCATCTTTTTTGTTAAGAAAAGGTAACGTAACTTCGTATAATCACATTATCAGTCCTCACGTTATTTTATTATTTGATATTATGTAGTAAAGCTTAAGATTCAGATTGATTTACACTTACACTAAATATCAATTAACTTCTTAGTATAAATTTAGAAAACATGACAAAAATAGAAACAAATTTAAAAAAATTGAATATTTGCATTCGCGAATGTCGGTAGCAGATATTCAAGTTCGCATTCGTATTCGCGAATGTTCAAAAAATGACATTCGTTACATCACTAATATACTGTGGTGGAATACCTGGAGTATTAGTTGTTTTTTTTCTTTTTTTTTTTTCTTTGGAGTTGTATGACTACGGGCCCTTCAAGGCTCATTCGCCAATTCACCAATTTTGCTCATTTATTTTACAATATATTTTTCTATACCTATCTACTTAACATTTTTTATCCTACTTATTCTACATACTTTATAAGGAATGACCACTGGTCAGTGGAAATACCACATCAGGCAAAAACACAGGTTTATTTATATATTATAATAGATTTTAATTTCAGTCTTTACATTGGTTAGTTTATAATTTGATTTTTATATTTTTAATATGTTCTATAAATAATTGCATTAATTCTGTATTATTAATTTGTGATAATATATATGTTAAATTTATTGGGTGTGTTATATTTTTACAACTGTATAATTTACTTATAAACGTATTTATATTTATTTGTATTAGAGGGCAATTTAAAATCATATGTTCAGCATCACCTATTTCTCCACATTGACAATATGGATTGTCTCTTAAATGAATTTTATGTAGATATGTTGGAATCAATGCATGGTTAAATCTTAAACGGCATATTTGTCTCACTGCGTATTTTGGAAGAGTTGTCATTGCAAACCATGGTCTTGATTATAGTACATAGAATTTCTTTATAGTACATACCTTTTTTAATTTCCTCAAATTCTTTGCTCCAGATTATTTTATATATATTAGTGCTAATATTTTTAATTTCTTCAGGTGTACATTTGTAGTCAATATATGTCCCTTCTTTTAGAGCCTGCTTAGCTAAGGAATCTACGAGTTCATTACCCATAATTCCACTGTGTCCTTTGACCCACAATAACCGTATTTTTTTTAAATCTGTATTTAATTTGTTAATATTTTTGATTATTTCCAAAATAATATAATTTGCTTTGGAAGTTATCTTCAGGTGCTTTATTTTTGACAAAGCGCTTTTACTGTCACTTATTATAATAATTTCTGAATTTGTGATATGTTGACAATACTTCAAGGCTTCTAGTATACCTATTAACTCCGCCGAATTATGTTTGTGTTTATATTTAATTTTACCATTTTTTTATACTTAACTTGTGGATCATATATTGCACAGGCTGTTCCCTCCTTGTTTTTTGATGCGTCTGTGTAAATTTGATATGAATTTGGTACTAATTCTTTTATATCTGTTTCAAACATTAGATTTCTTATTTGATTTGGATATTTCGAATAATCTCGAAGGAAATTTATATCTATTTTCATCGTTTCTTCGAATTTATATTCGAATCTTTAAATTTATTTTTCGGTTTATTGATGTAGTGTGAATATTTTCCTTGTACTTAGCCAATTGTCTATAGCATTCTGCAATACAAGATGATTTCTTTTTTTGCCAGTATTTATTCATTAAATCTTGTATTGACAATCAATGAATTTTTTCAATTATATTGGATTCTTTATGAAGTAATTTAATTAAAAATTGACTGCCTAGTTTGCATCTTCTTATTGTCATAGGCATTTCAGAACACTCTATAAATAAATTATTTATTGGAGTAGACTTTAGAGCGCCTAAACACAGTCTTAAACATTTGTTCACAACCACTTCAATTTTTTGTAGGTAACAGTTGGCTGCGTCCGCATAAAATACTGATCCATAATCTATTATTGCTCTTATATAAGCTCTATAGATCAAAAGAGAGAGATTGGGATCTGCTCCCCATGTGGAATGTGAAACTGCTCTTAAGATATTTACTCCTTTTTCTGTTTTCCTAATTATATTTTCTATTTGTTCTTTCCATAGAAGTTTTTGATCCAAAATGACACTGAGGTGTTTTACAGATTTTTCTACCAGAAAATTTATATTATTTAATTTTATTTCTACTGGGACATTTTTCCTTTGTCTAGTAAATATACAGGCTTGAGTTTTATCTTTAGATAATGTAAGTCCATTTTTAAATGCCCAGTTACTAATTGTTATGTAGTTATCATTGATATTTTTGATTCCTTGATTAATTTCAGTTTGATCTTGATAAATTACCACATCGTCTGCAAATTGTATAATTTTTGAAAGTTTTGCTGTTTTTTCTAAATCATGTGTATATATAACGTACAATACTGGACTTAATATGCCTCCTTGTGGTAATCCATCTCTAGCAATTTGAGGTCCTAACAGGTTATTGTTAATGTTTAGGAATATTTTTCTGTTGGAATACATCTTAATTATTTTTTTATTAAAACTTTCGGAAGACCAATTAGTGACATTTTGTTATATAGAATACTAAGATTGACATTATCGTATGCTCCTTCTATGTCCATAAATAAAGTTGTAACAGACTTATTTTCAGTAAAACTAAGATTAATATCTGTTACTAGATGACCTATGTTTTCTGTGGTAGAATATCCTCTTCTAAATCCGAATTTTGAAGCCGGTATTTTTTCATTAGATTCTAACCATTTCTCCAATCTCCACTTTACCATTCTTTCAAATTTTTTACTAATACAAGATCCTAACGAGATTCCTCGATATGATTCTTGCATTTCTGGATTTTTGTATGGTTTTAGAAAGGGTAAAACTATAAACTCTCTCCAACTTGATGGATAACATTCGGTATTCCATATTTTATTGTAAATTGCCAGTAGCATATTCTTAGCCTCTTCTCCCAATTTACTTACCATGATATATTGAACATCATCAAGTCCTGGAGCTGTGTTTTTGTTTATTTTTATACTTGCTTCTAATTCATTCATAGTAAATGATTTTACTAAATAATGTTCTTCTACATTAGTCGAATATATGATATTTTGAGCAGAACCCGGTTGACAAATTTTATTAAAAAAATTTGCTATCCAATCTCCTTCCATAACTGAACTTATGGGTGGTTTATAGGCATTATTTAACATTCATATTTGACTCCAAATGGTTTTAATATTTGTGTTTCTATTTAAAAGACACAAAATTCTCTCCATGATTTTCTTTTACTTTGTTTTATTATTTTTTTAGTAATAGCTGTGCATTTGTTGTAGTTAATGTAATTTTCAATTGTTCCTTAATTAATGTAATTTTCAATTGTTTTGTTTTTGTAACATGTAATGTCTAATTTTTAATTTTAATTATGATGTTCTATGTACTTCAGACTTATACAATCTCTTTTTTACTTTTACTTGACGTTTTGTTCAAACATGTAAAAATTTTATGCAAATAAAAATTATTCTATTCTATTCTAAAAAAAAAAGAAGTATCGGTTGACTGTGCAAAAGGTGAAGTGACAACCTTCCATAGAGGTAGGTATAGTCGATTTGCTAATCTCAGACGCAACTATCTACACTACAATCACAATAAAAATGCACTAATAGAAATAAACAAACTAAGACACGTTGAATGTTCGATGTTTATTTCTAGTGCATCTTTATTGTGATTGTAGTGTAGACAGTTGTCTCAGATTAGCGAATCAATTATATCAATCCACCAATGAACAAGCCAGTGGTGTCATGGCAAAATTAGCAGTGCCGGAACCAATGAACTGTCAATACAGATGGAATAGGCACGAAGAAAATTAATGCAGCCACGATACAAGAGAGAGGTCCTAGAGAGAGACAGAAAAGGTGATGGAAATTTTGACAGGCCATGTAATTTGAGTTGCCTATATCAACTTAAATCGGGGAAATGGACCTCATATTTTTTAACTTGGTATGGGCTGATGGGGGCAGTATTTCCAAATTTAAATACTTTTTTGTATTTAAATACGTCAGAACTCTCTTCTTCATTATGGTTTTAATCTGTCTTTTTGTCATTGTCATTAAGTAATACACAATAAAATTACTTAGGTATATTTATTAAATATATTATGGCGCAGTTCTAAAACCTACAAAATAGAATATGCCAAAAACAAAGACTAAAACCAGTACTTCTTTTAATGAAAAAGAGAGTTCTGACGTACTGAAATACAAATGAAGGGATTTAATGCGGTCAGAATGAGAGCAATAGCCAGGGAAAGAGGGAAGATAATCACCATCTTTCGTAAACAAACAAATTGATAGTGGTAGACGGTAGTTGAAGGTTGTAATAATAAATATTTTACATCAAAAGACATGAGAGACTATTTTGTAGAGGATTGAAATCTATATTAATAATAAAAACAACTGTTAAAATTGTTCTACGAATTAAACATATTCCAAAATTTTGTAAAAAATTTTATTCAGTTTTCATGCCAAAGTTAACATGCCAAAGTTAAGTTAGGCCACACACAGTGCAATAACGCTCGGACACTGGGCCACAATTTAATAAAATTTCTTTCGAATTTAATTCTTTATTATAAAGCTTCATTTATATAGGCAACTCAAATTACACGGCCTGTCAAAATTTCCATCACCTTGTCTGTCTCTCTCTAGAACCTCTCTCTTGTATGTTGGTGGCAATCTCGCTTCACTATTTGAATGGGACAGGGCCATTCCATCCGTATTGACAGTTCATTGGCCCGAACGCACTGCTAACTTTTGTTTACAAAACCTAAATTCTCTATTTATTTTTTTTTCTTTTCTTAACCAGTGTGGGAACGGCGTTCCCACGCGTTCCCACACCATGACACCACTGGAACAAGCAGAATTGATTATAAGGAAGAAGAAGAAACCAGGTATATAATTGATTTTTTAGCGAAAATATTAATTTGAATTTTTTTTTGATAATAGATTTTAAATGTTTTAGCTGGCTCCTGTAGAGTTTGTTGTTCTAGAGTTGAGGAATGCTAATTACAATAACGATATATAAAAATAATTACCTGAATGGTTTAAGGTCTTGTTCTTGCCAAAGAGGTACTCCCAACTGCATGTTGTTTTCAGGTTTCTGTTTCTTTTTGTACTGTTGTTTTGGACCACCGAAGTCTTGAATGGGGGCCATGGCGTGAGGAGGTCCGCACCAATAGTTGGACTGCTGTTGCTTATTGTACATGTCACCAGCTCGATCGGGTCTAGATCTAAACCTAGTTTAGAAGGGAATTACACATAAAAGTTCTAAGGATGAATTTTAGCCAATGCCATTCGAGAATTCAAAAGATCAAATTATAAAATAAATAAATATGTATCTTTACATTTGTTGGAAATGTATAGATATTGGTAAGTTGTAATGTCATTATAATACTTATCCTAAATGCAATACAAGTAAAATTGTAACATTGGATTTATAATTAATTAGATAATTAAAAATAATGACGAGTAATATTAGTATTTTCCTTGTTAATATTTAATTAGGCCATCCATTAATGTAGAAACAGTACCCATTATCAAAATATTTCGAGGTCATTTTAAAAGTTTACAATTTTATAGATTTGACATCTACTTTCAGAATCCCCAAAACCAAAATGGTGGCTCACTATTACAATAATTCACGAATTTCTTCACGATAATAATAAATGGCAACGGATAAAAACATTCTGCAAAGCTTTTTAAAACATGGAAATTATATACTTACATTGTGTTATTGTGATAAACGTTATTATACTGCATTATTGCAGTGTGTATTTTGACAGCGAGTCTGGTTTTTAATGGCTTCCAATAGAAAAATCTGCACAAAAAATTAACACCTATTAAAGATCTTTTTTGGAGATTACGAACTATTGCAAAGCAAAACTTAATAATTTTACGCACAATTTCAGCTACTACAAAAATTTTAGGACACGAAAACTAAATTATTTTTATCAGACATATGCAAAACCTCACCTTGCTCCAACCAGGCCGGCCAACAAATGATAGTCAGTGAGACTGCGCAGTGCGCTACGCTGATTCGATCGCTGCGCGGGGTTTCAAAATTTCATGCAGCACGCACATTTGCGCCCTGGACAAAAAAAGTTAATAAAACCACAAATCAATTGCTTTTTATAATTAAAACTGTTTTTAGAAATTAATAATTGCCTATATTTACTGTCTGTCATTCTAAAATTTCAATATTCGATCACGTTGATCAGTTTTTATGAGAGAAGGTAAATTTATTGGGCAGACTAAAAAAATTTTAAGTTAAAAAAATAACTAAGTTATAACTAACGTTATTAATACTATACTTCTTCTTATTTATCTTCCTTCTTTCTTACTTCTTTTTCTTTCATATAGGCAGTACTGCCTGTTTTTCTTCAACGGTGCCTTTCATTTCTGCCCCTAAGTTGTCATTCCATCTTTTCCTTGGGCGTCTTATATATACTTCTTCTGATCTTCTGCCTTATAACGGTGACTTGTCCCTGGCTATTCTTACTATCCTTGATTCAGACATCCTTTATGTCTTCATTCCACTGTTATTTTCTGTTTTTTACCCAGGTATTTACTATTTATATTGTCTACCCCACATCCCAGGCAACCAAGTGACGTCATATAACGTCGAGGAAACGTCAGCTTTGGTTGAATTTATACACGTGTTTGAACATTACGTCATATAGACGTCTTCTGCAGGTGATTATAAATACGTAAGATTAATGACGTTAAAATTACGTTTAAAAAATGTTTTCACTTCAGACAGGCAAGTCTGACGTCACAAAATTGGGAGGAGCTTAAAAAGCTTGTTTGTATTGACTCCAAACTCCAAACAATTTCGTTTATAACGTTGTCCATAAGAAATTTCTCATTTATTGTTTACGTGGTTTGTGTCTTGTGTGATAAAATAAGACTTTTCATTTAGATATTTAGTTGAAGAAACGTGTTAATTGAGAGATTTTTATTCGTTTTTGCCCAGTGAGTTAGTTTAATGCAGTAATTCTTCATGTTAACTATTTGAGGTTATGTTTATTTGTTTTTGATGTATATTTTCTGTTATTGAACTAATTATGTGTTATTGAGTTTAATTAAATTAATTTTAAGCCTACATTTTCGTGTTACCTATTTTTATACTATTTTGAAACATCTGAAAGAGGTCACTTTTTGAAAGTATTAAAGACTTGATTTTACCGACGGCGACGTGTAAAAGTCGTCATCTTTTTGACGTTTGAAAATCGTCACAATCTCGACGTGAAAAAAACGTAGGTACAATGACGTTTTAAAATCGTCACAATTATGACGTCAAATCGATGAGACAAATACACGTGATTTTCAACGTCAGTACTACGTCATAGAAACACGTCAATTAGTCATTTTTATGACGTGTTATCTACGTTATAAAAACGTCGTTTGGTTGCCTGGGATATGCGTCTGATTTCCTCACTTCTTACCCTATCCTGTAGTCCTTTTTCAGCAATCTTTCTTAAGATTTTCATTTCGTTGGTCTTCAGATATCTCCGTGTTTTGCTTGTATCTGGTCTTGTTTCGGCCGTATAAGTCATAACTGGCCTAATAACTGTTATATATATTTGGGCCTTTGTTTCCAATCTAGGTGTTTGTTTATCCAAATTGTGTCGTTTATTCATCTAAACGACACCGACACATTTTATCTTATTTTAAAACTATTTTATATTTAATCGTTACGATTATTTAAAGGTTTTCACCAATGACAAATGGTTTCCACTGTAAACTCCTTTCTGTATTCTTTAATTTCGAATGTGTTTTTTTATTTTAACTTTTCTCCTCTTGTCTTTTTTCCATTCTTTGAACTGTGTGATGTTCTGTGAATATACATATATATAGCGAGCTACAGTGGCGGATGCACAGGGAGGAAAATGGGTAAATTCCCGCCCCCCTTAATTCTCCGCCAACAAAAGAACAAAAGTCCAAAATTGTTGAAACATAAAAATATATCATGAAACTTAAACCATAGACAGACAAATTCAACCCAATAAACCCGCTGTTAGGAAAGTTAAGGGAACTTAATGCAGATAAGACATTATTTATGTATTTTTATTTTATGTATTTCTATACTGTGTTTTCTGTTGTTTGATTATTATTTTCTGAAATCCATGTTCCCAGGTATTTCTGTTCAAGCAGTGCAATTCAAAAAATCAGCAGTTGTGCAGTCAAAAATGTATTAAGGTACGATTCCGACAACGACTGCAGACGGCAACTGCAGACGTCAGTTGCAGTTGTCGCCGCGACAGACGTCACTACTTTGCACTATTAATTTGTATACGTGAGACTGATTCCGACATCTGACTGCAACTGCTGTCCGGCAGAACATCAGCTGCTAATAATTATATTATTATTATTAGATATATTAGATATTCAACACTATTTCCCTACCTCCCTACCTTTGACTCGCTTTGCAGCAAGTTCGCGCCGGCGCGCTTGAGTGTAGTGAGAAACGGTCAACAGCTGTTTTCATTTTCTTTTGTAAATTACAACGCGATTCAAAAACATATTCTGGTGTGCATCACTTTACGATTTGACAGACAAAAAAAAATTGAAAATAAAATTTGACAATACTTTAAACGCGTTTTCTTCAAAACTATTTTTTTTTTTTCAAAGGCTGTAGACATTCACCCCTGTGATGTATCAAACACGTTATAAATAACGTGCACGTTATCCTGCATTTACGTTAAATTCTACAAATTGATGTGTTGTATGACAAATAACTTTTCTCAAAAACGTTATCTGGTAACATAACAGGTTCATTTTAACGGGACCTAATCACCCCTGTGATGTATCAAACACGTTATAAATAACGTGCACGTTATCCTGCATTTACGTTAAATTCTACAAATTGATGTGATGTATGACAAATAACGTTTCTCAAAAACGTTATCTGGTAACATAACAGGTTCATTTTAACGGGACCTATTTAGTAACTCAAAAACTACTTGACCGAACCACCTAGAATTTTGTATATATTTTCATAGACATTCCTTGAGGTAACGTTGTTGAGATATTTTTTGTTTTATGCTTATTTTTTGTTTAACAATAATAAATAAGTTGATTTTCACCCTTTTTGCAAAAAAATCGTTGTTTTGACTTCTGGGTAATATCAAAAAGTCAAAAGTCGATAAAACTAAAAAACTCGACAGCGTTACCTCGAGAAACTGATAACCTAATAAAATCTTTTTGAATTTTTTGTTTACTATGATCCAGTGATGAGTTCTGATGTCCACCGCAAAATACTTTTTTTTTGAGGTGTCACCTCAGGCAAAAATTTGCCACCGCGTTGGCTTATTTTTCAATATTTTTCCTTTTCTCTTGAATAATCTATGCATTGTACTGAATATGCTTATTTAATTTAAAAATAAAATAATTCTACCATACTTAAAAAAATTGATAATGAAATATTGATCTCAACCCCTACGCCACCCCTTAAGTATAGCTATGACACGATTTTGATAGGCAACCCATGCAAGTCGTATTTGTGTATGTACACTGAGCGGCACAAAAAATAGCCACCCCACAAAATGGGTAATTTTTGATGTCGTGAATTTTCTAAATCTGTTGTCCGATTTAAGTGATTTTTTTAACATTTTATAGCCTTATTCTTTAACAATATCGTTGTAATAAAATTATTGCTAGACAGGTAAATGATCGCATTGTATACCGGGTGTACCAATCAAACTGTGTCTTATTCTCAAAGTTCACCACACCCTGTGTAATATTCTAGCATTTATAAAATATTGAAATTAAAACCAAACTATAGCCGCAGGTTTTCTTAACATTCTGTTTTTTGATTCATTCGCTTATGTTGGATAAAAAAGTTAGGTACATACTTTAACAACTAGCCATGTTCTTCATTAACACAGGGTCTTTCTAAATAAGTGCGACAAACTTTAAGGGCTCTATTAGTCTAGGTAACTGGTGGCGCAACTAGTGGGCCCACCAAATTGTGAGCACAGGCAACTGGTGGCCGAGAATAGCCACCAGCAAAAATAATAAAATAAATTGGAATTGGAAAAATAATCAAATGCAATTGGAAACTTGTTTGTTATAAATTTTACGAAAAAAAGTTATTCTTCTAAAAAAGGTATGTCAAAAAAGATGAATTTCGCTCAAGAGTAAAGTATCCTTATATTAAACAATATCGAAAAATGTTTTATAAAAAGTTGTTCGGAATTAAAAGCTATGTTTGAATATGCAATTACATTCTTCTAATTGAAATATTGTGAACTGTAAAAGTACTTTACTCTTGGACGAAATTCATATTTTTTAACATACCTCGTATAGAATTGATAAAAGTTTATATATTATGATTGCATCTTAGATTTTAGACCATATAAAGCTTTTTGTAAAAAATAACTTTTTTCGTAAAATTAATAATAAAATACTTATAGATATTTGTAATAAAATGATGTTGGGTATCCGTAATTTAAACAAAAATTGCAATTTTTTTTTTCAATTAGAATGATGTAATAAAATTAATGCGTCCCAAAACATAGTTTTTTAAATTCTTAACAACTTTTCATAATAACAATTTTCGATGTGAAATCTAAAGGTACCTACTTTAAATACAATTTTTTGACATACCTCGTATAACATAGACTATGCAGAGCATTTTATAAAGAATATTTTTTTTTTTTCGTAAAATTGCTAAGAAAAATGTTTCCCAGATGGTTCCAAGTTACGCAGACATACTGTACCTATATATAAAAGCTCAATTTTTTTAAATTTTCCAATTAATGTCACATTCGGATTCAGCATAATCAAAAACAAAATAGAAAAATTTTTGATCAAGGTAAAGTGATGAATTCACCGATATTTCTAAAATATAAAAAGAGCTTTTCTTGTTTAAACAATGAATAAACAATTAACGGCTAAATCTGCGAGAAGAACTTTTTAATATAGCTTATAAATCAACAAAAAAGGTTTTAGAAAAATATACGCTTGTTAATAGAAAATATAGAAGTTAATAGAAAAGAAATACGAAGCACTCGATTACAATACAAATGAACTAGTGGTGGCCAACACCAGTTGCTCAGTCTAATAGGGTCCATATAACATAATGCCCCGGCTTGGTGGCGCCACCAGACCCGGTTACCCGGCTGGTGGACTGGTTCGGCCATCAGATCGACAACAAATTCTGGTGGCGCAACCAGTTGCCGTAGTCTAATAGGTCTCATTTACTTAAATGCCCCGTGACGTCATGAGCCACTGGTGGAGCAACTTGGTGGCGTCACCAGTTGCCTAATATAATAGCGGCCTAAAGGGCAAATCTGCATAAAAAATAATGGCAGTTTGCTTTATAAACACATGTCGGCAAATGCTTCTTTTCCGAGATACTGGATGTTGAATTATTTTCTTACAAACTGACGATTTATTTATTGCTCTAAAACCGGTTGAGATATGTAAATGAAATTTGGTAGGTTTTAAGATACAGTTATTGCACATTTTTTGACATACAACTAAGAATTTTATATTCACCATTGGCGTGCATGCGGGTAATATTACCCGTCATGTATGAAAAATAAAAAAAATGTTTCATCCGGAAAGTAGATGGGTGCAGGCAGGTCGACCTATATTCGGATCCCGTAATATATGAAGTGATTATTAAACTAATTTTTAATTTTACTTATCTAAAAGCGTTTTAATTAGTCTTCAAATATTTATTTATCAAACTTAAATTTTTATGTCTATTGTTAATCTTTTAAGACTCGCGTGCAATTGATCTTCGTCCGTTCTAGTTCATTCTATTCATGCCTCACCGTACAGCTATTCCCATTGGCTGTTCCAACGATAGGACGAGAATGTTCGACGAACATTCGAGATGATTCGGGTCGATTTTACCGTTTATATAAAAGCGAATCTTTTCGGCGGCATTTCAGATTATTCAAATACAACGACGAGTAAACAAGAGTGATATCAAAGTAGTCAAGCGAATTATTTGACGAAGTTTTTGAAAGTTTTGTGAAGTAAAAGTATTATTGTGTGAAATAACATCAAGAAAATGGTTAAA
Organism: Diabrotica virgifera virgifera; assembly: GCF_917563875.1. Classification (NCBI taxonomy): domain Eukaryota; kingdom Metazoa; phylum Arthropoda; class Insecta; order Coleoptera; family Chrysomelidae; genus Diabrotica; species Diabrotica virgifera. The sequence goes on along the minus strand of NC_065451.1, from coordinate 6,721,966 downwards.
GTTCCAGCAATTGGTATTGATTTGGGCACCACGTATTCCTGCGTGGGGGTCTGGCAGCATGGAAAAGTGGAAATAATCGCCAACGACCAAGGCAACAGAACAACACCCAGCTATGTTGCTTTTACAGATACAGAGCGTCTCTTAGGAGACGCTGCGAAGAATCAAGTGGCGATGAATCCCAGCAACACAGTCTTTGATGCCAAACGTCTCATCGGCAGAAAGTTTGACGATCCAAAAATCCAGCAAGACATCCAACACTGGTCATTTAAAGTAATTAACCACTGTGGCAAGCCAAAGATTCAAGTTGACTGTAAAGGTGAACAAAAAGTATTTTCTCCAGAAGAAATCAGTTCCATGGTTCTTACGAAAATGAAAGAAACTGCAGAAGCTTATTTGGGAACCACTGTTAGAGATGCAGTTATTACGGTTCCAGCCTATTTTAACGATTCCCAAAGACAAGCCACTAAAGATGCTGGTGCCATCGCTGGTCTCAACGTTTTGAGAATCATTAATGAACCAACAGCAGCAGCCTTAGCTTATGGTCTTGACAAAAATCTGAAAGGTGAAAAGAATGTACTCATCTTCGACTTGGGTGGAGGTACCTTTGATGTTTCCATTTTGACGATCGATGAGGGCTCATTGTTTGAAGTAAGATCCACAGCTGGTGACACTCATCTTGGTGGTGAAGACTTCGATAACAGGTTAGTCAATCATTTCGCTGATGAATTCAAGAGAAAATTCAAGAAAGATCTGAAAAATAATCCAAGAGCCCTTCGACGATTAAGAACAGCTGCAGAAAGAGCCAAGCGTACTTTGTCATCCAGTTCCGAAGCCACTATCGAAATAGACGCTCTTTTCGAGGGTATCGACTTCTATACCAAAATTAGCAGAGCAAGGTTTGAAGAATTGTGTTCAGATCTCTTCAGAGGTACACTACAACCTGTTGAGAAAGCTCTGAATGATGCCAAATTAGACAAAGGACAAATCCACGACATTGTTCTGGTTGGTGGTTCCACACGCATTCCCAAAATCCAACAACTTCTGCAAAATTACTTTAGTGGCAAACCACTAAATCTTTCCATCAACCCAGACGAAGCCGTAGCATATGGAGCAGCTGTGCAAGCCGCAGTATTAAGTGGAGAAACCGATTCGAAGATCCAAGATGTTCTACTGGTTGATGTAGCTCCATTATCATTGGGTATAGAAACTGCAGGAGGAGTTATGAGCAACATAATTTCAAGAAATTCAAGAATTCCATGCAAACAGAGTCAGACGTTTACAACATACGCTGACAACCAACCAGCTGTTACTATTCAAGTTTTTGAAGGCGAGAGAGCCATGACAAAAGATAACAATCGTCTGGGAACATTTGATCTAACTGGCATTCCTCCTGCGCCTCGTGGAGTTCCAAAGATTGAAGTTACTTTCGACCTGGATGCTAATGGTATACTCAACGTTTCCGCCAAAGATACAAGTTCTGGAAATACCCGCAACATCACCATTAAGAATGACAAAGGGCGATTGTCACAACAAGAAATTGACAGAATGTTATCAGAAGCCGAAAAATATAAGGAAGAAGACGAACGCCAGAAAGAGAAAATAGCAGCAAGAAACCAACTTGAAGGGTACGTCTTCCAACTGAAACAAGCTGTACAGGACTGCGGAGACAAATTATCATCTGAAGACAAGTCAGCAATCGAGAGAGAATGCGACAGCTGTCTGAAATGGTTAGATAGCAACACTTTAGCTGACAAAGAAGAATACGAAGACAAACAGAAAGAATTGACAAAAGTATGCAGTCCTATCATGAGCAAATTGTACCAAGGAAGTCAAAATAACAATCAGCATAGTGGTGGAATGCCAGGTGGTTGTGGACAACAATACGGTGGTTTTGGTGGAAGACAAAGTGGTCCCACAGTAGAAGAAGTGGATTAAATTTCTTATAGTCGATCTTATGTTCATATATTGTGATATTAGATTTATTTGTGCCAGACTGTATTAGCATTTAATTTATTTTTTATTGTTAATTATAAATAATAATAAATTATTATTATTTTGTTAATTTGTGTTTTATTTGTACAATGGAGCTATCAGTATCTAACATCGATACACATATCTTTTTAATATCTCTTAATAACAAAATAACTCCTTAACTTTTAATACTTTACTGAAGGGAATTTAAATTTTCTGCTAATTTTTCTTTTCTTTTAGTTAACTAGTTTTGATGGGAAATATGCCACAATTTTACTCAAAAAAATGATTTTATTAACGTTTCGACGCCCAAATCTGATGTCGTTTTCAAAATACAAAAAATATTAATGTTAATAAAATATTAATAAAACGTTAATAAAACCATTTTTTTAGTAAAATTGTGGCTTATTTCCCATCAAAACTAGTTAATTGCAAAAATGCCACAAGAAAGTAGCTTCAGAATAACATTTTCTTTCAGTCTTTTCATTTCAGTTTTCGAAAAACTCTTTTCATTTTTTAGTTTATGTGTTGGCTTTTATTCCTACAATATTTTTAATAATTCCTTGATATATCTCTTTACTGCTAATGTTGGTGACAGAAATTACAGTAGCCTAATAGTCCTGTAGCGAAATTGAAAGAAGAAAAGTAATAAAAAAACAGTAAATTTATTTAATTTCAACATTTTTCATTGTATAACTAGAACTAATTAATAAATTACGAATTACTTTCACTTTTTCCTTTTTCTGTATCGTCAGTACTTTTCTTATTCACTTCCTCGTCTTCTAAAAATTTATCCCAGTTATCCAGCCTTTGCGATATCTCCGAATCAGTCTCCGCCACTTTATACTTCGTCTTCCCGTCCCAAATTTCCGCAGTCAGCTGCCTTTTCATGAACCATCGTCCATTCAACAAAGGAACCACCTGTTCAGCCTCTTCCGGGGTTCCCATATTGATTTGAGCCACCCCTTCTGGATGTCTGTCATATATTTGCACCTTCCTCACCTCGCCATACTTCGAACACTCCTCCCTTAGGTCCTGTTGAAACTCTAAAATTAGGCCTACGTCGACATCAAATATTTTTGGATCGAATAAGTTCTTCACTATTACTACTCTTTAGTGTTTTTCTCTGTCTCCGAGTTTCTTTTCTGGCCTCCAGTCGAACAGCTTCTCTTGTTGCTTCTTTAGTTTCAATTTGTCTTTCTTTTTAATTTTTGGCTTCAGTGAAGGGTCAAAAGTCACCCTTCATTTGAAATTTTTGCTCTTTCCACTGTAATCGTTTGTCCTTTATAATTATAACCATCTATAATACATGTAAATGAAAGAACAAATAGAAACACGAAACATTTCAATAAAAATATTAAAGAACAAACCAAAAAATACAAAGTTAATACAAACGGAATAAAAAATAAAGAGGGAATAGTCATAGTAGAGGACAATGAATATAAGCAGGTAATATATATGGGCAGATCACTACAGATAACTCTTGACGGAGGAATACAGTGGAGAAGAAATGCATGGAAACGGTGGACGAAGAAGTAGACGAAACACACAATGAAATCTTAAAAGAGCCAACAATAGATGAACTCGATGAAGTAATATATAAGAGAAAAAATAGAAGAGCTCCAGGTAAAGACGAAATTAACACGGAACTTATAAAATACGGAGAAAAGGAGCTGAGGGAAAAATACTATCACTATTTATGAAAAGAAGAGAAGATGCCAGCGGACTGGGAGATAGGGCAGGTAAAAATAATACATAAAAAGGAGACCAGCAAATTTGTGAAAATTATAGAGGAATAACATTACTAAGCACATCTTATAAAATATTGATTTCAATAATAAGAAGATTGTCAAAGATCACGAAATAGAGACTGGGACAATTCCAATGGGGATTCACAGAAGGAAGATCAACAATAGATATAGATATACAGAATATACACACAATCAAACAAATAATGGAAAAAACAAACGAAAACAAACTATACTAAATTTACACTCAAGATGCAGTAGAAATAAACAAACCAAGAACGTTAAATGCTACTATAGGAGCACTCCAGAATTATAATTTACAATGTATACTTTGGAAATCCTGATTTGGTATTTACAACTCCATTTATTCTGTTGTCTTTCTTTAATTTCGATGTGTTTTTTATTTTAACGTTTCTCCTGTTGTTTTTCTTTTTTCATTCTTTGAACTGTATGATGTTCTGTGAATATACATATAGCGAGCTACAGTGGCGGATGCACAGGGAGGAAAATGGGGAAATTCCCGCCCCTCGCCAACAAAAGTCCAAAATTATATCATGAAACTTAAACCACAGACAGACAAATTCAACCCAATAAACCCTCTGTTAGGAAAGTTAAGGGAACTTAAATGCAGATAAGTCATTATTGCAATTGAAAAAATCAGCAGTTGTGCAGTCAAAAATGTATTAAGGTACGATTACAACAACGACTGCAGACATCAGTTGCAGTTGTCGCCGCGACAGATGTCACTGCTTTGCACTATTAAGGCCGCGTCTCACCATCAAATAATTTGATCAAACAGTTTGAGCAAACTTGACGTACTTGAGGAAGTACGTCAAAGTGACGTCACAATTGCAGTTTTTTTGAAATTCTAAAAATCTGTGCTCTCACTATCACTCTAGTTTGATCAAATTTTTTGTATTGAGTTGTCTAACTTGTTTGTACTTTATTTAAAATTTAAATTTTTCATTATTATCCACAATGAACACTCAGGATGTGACGTCACTAACTGTCACTTTCAGTTTGCTCAAACCAGTTTGATCAAATTATTTGATGGTGGGACGCGGTCTTAATTTGTATGAGACTGATTCCGACATCTGACTGCAACTGCTGTCCGACAGAACGTCAGTTGCTAATAATTATATTATTATTACATTTTATATTACATTCGATATTCAACACTATCTCCCTACGTGCTTGAGCGTAGTGAGAATCGGTCAACATCTCGTGGGTATAGGGCTTTTCATCGATTGTCATTTGTTTCGAGCTTCTGTCATGTGTCACATAATATTAATACATATACGTCATACGTCTTTGGTTTGTATTATTGTATATACCAATAACGTATGTCGTAGATATATTAATATTATGTGACACATGACAGAAGCTCGAAACAAATGACTGTGAATGAAAAGCCCTATACTGCAAAAAATGACCAAGTCAATTTTTATCGATTTTTAGTTTATGTGACCAAGTCACTCGAAAGAAGTAACCGAATACCTGAAAAAATGCCCAAGGCAAAATTATAAGGTTTGATCCCGCAACACACATAACATACAAATGTCTATGTCTGGGTATGCGTATCAACAGACTGGAAGAAATGAACATGTTGACTTGGTCACTTTTGCATGAAATATGATTGATATTTATTCATGTCAACATTGAACTGGGACAGTTGGATATTATGACTTAATCACTTTTTGATGTTTTAGTTTTACGTATACGTTGTATGTGTATTTGTTGAACGATCACGTGTTGGAAAACACGTTTTATCGTATAAAACAGCAATTTAAGTATTGTGCAGCATAATTTATTTTTAATCTGGGCATTCTTACATGGAAGTAGATTACATGCACAGTGCCATAAAAATGCTAAAAATAATGTTCCAGTACTATGCATGATTGGTTACACATTTTTAGACGGGCCGAAACAAAAAAAAGTGATTCATATAATGTACCGGAACTAAGGTATATATAATGACTTTCTTGATATATGTAAATACCTTAGCTACTAATATTCTTAAAAATAGAACCATTGACGAAAACTGAAATCGTGTTAATTGGTTAAAAATTAAATGTATGCGATATGAAGCAGATACACCGCAATAGGGCTTTTCATCGACTGTCATTTGTTTCGAGCTTCTGTCATTTGTCACATAATATTAATATATCTACGCCATACGTCTTTGGTTTGTATCATTCCAGATACCAATAACGTATGACGTAGATATATTAATATTATGTGACACATGACAGAAGCTCGAAACAAATGACTGTGAATGAAAAGCCCTATTATTATTTAAGTACAACTATAGTGATCCAGAGTTTCTTATATCCAATGTATTTGGACATACTAAACGAGTTATAAATCCTATAAAAGATTCAACTACTATTATACTCCAAAGAAATTCGTATTTCTAAACTTAAAAAGCAGGGTCTTCTAAAATTGTGTAAGACAGGAACAACTCCACCTGGATTCCATCCTTGGGTACCAGTCAATACCATCAGTGAGTGGAAATATGTTGCTCCAGAGCCATCAGTATTGTCCGATTCGGATTCAGATTAGTTCAACTTCTCCTATTCGGATTCAGATTAATTCTATTAGAGAAACTTTTACATTTTTGTTATTATTTTCCAATTTAAAAAATAAAGTAAATGTTTTTATTTGAAACTTCAGCCTTACACTGTAAATAAATAAAATTAGAAGTATTTTCCTTGCGTTTTATTATTGATCAATAACCATCTTTTTGTGACCACGATTTAAATTTGAGCAAATTTCTGCATCAAAAAGTGACCAAGTCAATTTTTTTTTCTAAAAACGAAAAGGTTATTGCAATTTTTAGAGCTATTTAGAATCACTAAGTTCAACCATTTAATACCTAGAAAGAAAAAATACATATCCTTTTAAAATGATTAAAAAAAAATTAAAAAAAAATTACAGAATATTCAACATCGATTATCTCGAAACCGTGATATTTGACTTGGTCAGTTTTTGCAGTATGCCCACGATCTGTTCTCATTTTCTTTTATTAGTGTAGGAAACAAAGGTTGAACCTTGCAAAATGGACACAAGTCCGGTTTTATTTTTTTTCTGGTATATCAAGGGGTGCTTATTATAAGACTAACTTTTTCTGAAAAAATTTCGCCCCGGAACCTCCCTTTTCACCCCTTTAAAGGGAATAATTTGTGGTTTTTGCGGAACGTAGCCCTTCCTGTAACTTTTACAAAAAATTTCTTTTATAGAAATATGAAGAGGACTATATTTTCTACGATTTATTTCCAACACCATCTCTCTATCATCCACCGTTAAGTGGGGATGGCGCCCTAAAGTTGTCAAGTTTTTAAAAAAGATGTTTTTTAAAAAAATATATTTTTCCCTAACTGTAACGGAAATTAAGAAGAAATCCTGCGGCAATTATTCACAAATAATTGACTGATTTTTTGGTATAGGATTCACTTAAGAGTAATTGCCCTTTTTTTAATTACAGGGTGTTACATTTTAAAAAACCTCTTTTTATACCATCTGAACCGTTTATGCTAGAGTAAATAGACTTTCAGCGATTACCCATGTACTGGTGTTATTTACAAATTTGTATAATGCACCCCCATTTTTTCCCCGGAACCACCCCAAAAAAAAGAAGAATTAATAAATAAATTGATTTTCTTGGAATCCTTCACACACAATGCCCTTTATTAATATGCTTTATATATCATTTTGTGGACGTTATTATTACCCATGCATGGACACCAAAAGCAATTTCCTAGTGCAACCCCTGTAGCAAAAAAAATAAATAAAATGGGGCGTTGAAAATTTTTTTTTGTTTTTTGCTTTTTGATCCATATGGGCATATGCCTCATCAATAGTGCTTTTCAAAAATATATATGGTTATTGCAACATCTCTGCGAAAACCACCCCTATCCTTGAAAATATACTGCAGAAACTACCCCTATCCCTTGGCGAGCATGTTTTTACGATTTTCTCATTACCTATGTATTCTTTTTAAACAAAACTTATACAAGGTTAAAGATCACTATTTACTCTAAAAATTATGTCCTATTCATTTTTTCGTATAAGCAACCGTTACGGCACAGTGGCGCCGTAAACCTCATATATGCTTTGGCGGGCTCCAGTTTTTGTTTATTTTTTCGTCATCTGTTCGTTTTATTGATAAAGTACTTATGCAAAATAAAACAACACAGTGTAACCTACAAATTATGACTTATGCACATTTTACATTCTTTGCTCCCCAAAGCCACAGTGGTGGCCCAAAATAAATTTTTGCATATTTTCGCCACCTACATGCATTTTATTGCATTAATGCTACCTTAACAGCACAATATTTACCCTTAGGTGGTCGCTACGCAGCGGCGGATCCAGGGAGGGGTGATGGGGGTGATCACCTCCGCCCCCCTCTCAAACCAAGTGATATTATATTCAAAGATTATAAAAATATTCATTAATTTTTATAGAAATTTAACCAATTGGCACCCCCCTCTTAATTAACGATGCTGGATCCGCCACTGTCGCTAAAGCATAAAAAGTCATTCTTATAAAAATAATATTAATATAATATAAGTATTTCTATAAAAATAAATGAATATTTTTATAATCTTCAAATATAATATCACTTGGTTTGAGAGGGGTGGGGGTGATCGCCCCCATCACCCCTCCCTGGATCCGCCACTGCTTAGCGACCACTTAGGGGTGAATATTGTGCTATTAAGGTAGCATTAACGCAATAAAATGCGTGTAGGTGGCGAAAATATGAAAAAATTTATTTTGGGCCACCACTGTAGCTTTGGGGAGCAAAGAATGTAAAATGTGCATAGGTCATGATTTGTAGGTTACACTGTGTTGTTTTATTTTACATAAGTACTTTATCAATAAAACAGATGACGAAAAAATAATCAAAAACTGGAGCCCGTCAAAGCATATATGAGGTTTACGGCGCCACTGTGCCGTAACGGTTGCTTAAACGAAAAAAATGAATAGGACCTAATTTTTAGAGTAAATAGTGGTCTTTAACCTTGTATAAGTTTTGTTTAAAAAAAATGAATAGGTAATGAGAAAATCGTAAAAACATGCTGGATAAGGTATAGGGGTAGTTTCTGCAGTATATTTTCAAGGATAGGGGTGGTTTGCGCAGGGATGTTGCAATAACCATATATATTTTTGAAAAGCACTATTGATGAAGCATATGCCCATGTGGATCAAAAAGCAAAAAACAAAAAAAAATGTTCAACCCCCCATTTTATTTATTGTTTTTGGCTACAGGGGTTGCACTAGGAAATCGCTTTTAGTGTCCATGCATGGGTAATAATAACTTTCACAAAATGATATATGAAGCATATTAATTAAGGGCATTGTGTGTGAAGGATTCCAAGAAAATCACTTTATTTATTAATTCTTCTTTTTTTTGGGTGGTTCCGGGGAAAAATGGGAGTGCATTATACAAATTTGTAAATAACACCAGTACATGGGTAATCGCTAAAAGTCTTTTTACTCTAGCATAAACGGTTCACATGGTATAAAAAGGGGTTTTTTAAAATGTAACACCCTGTAATTAAAAAAAGGGCAATTACCCTTAAGTGAAACCTATACCAAAAAATCAATCATCTATTTGTGAATAATCTCCGCAGCATTTATTTTTAATTTCCATTACAGTTAGGGAAAAATATATATTTTTTAAAAACATCATTTTTAAAAACTTGTCAACTTTGGGGCGCCACCCTTGCTAAACGGTGGATGATAGAGAGATGCTGTCGGAAATAAATCGTAGAAAATATAGTCCTCTTCATATTTCTATAAAAGAAATTTTTTGTAAAAGGTACAGGAAGGGCTACGTTCTGCAAAAACCATAAATTACCCCCTTTAAAGGGGTGAAAAGGGGGGTTCCGGGGCGAAATTTTTTCAGAAAAAGTTAGTCTTATAATAAGCACCCCTTGATATGCCAGAAAAAAAAATAGAACCGGACTTGTGTCCATTTTGCAAGGTTCAACCCCTGTTTCCTACACTATATATACAATACATACTTTAAACGCGTTTTCCTCAAAACTGTTTTTTCAAAGGCTGTAGATATTGTAACTCAAAAACTACTTGACCGACCCACCTAGAATTTTGTATATACTTCTTTAGACATTCCTATATAGGTAACACCGTCGAGATATTTTTTTGTTTTATGTTTATTTTTTGTTTAACAATAATAAATAAGTTAATTTTCACCCTTTTTTTGCAAAAAAAATCGTTGTTTTGACTTCTGAGTAATATCAAAAAGTCAAAAGTCCATAAAACTAAAAAAACTCGACAGCGTTACCTCGAGAAACTCATAAGCTAATAAAATCTTTTTGAATTTTTTGTTTACCATGATCCAATTATGAGTTATAATGTCCACCGCAAAATTCTTTTTTTTTGAGGTGTCTTTAAAAATTGGCATCCGTTGGCTTAGTTTTCAATATTTTTCCTTTTCTCTTGAATAATCTATGAATTGTACTGAATATGCTTATTTAATATAAAAATAAAATAATTCCACCATACTTTAAAAAAATGTGATAATGAAATATTGATTTCAACCCCTACGCCCCCCTTAAGGATAGCTATGACACGATTTTGATAGGCAACCCATGCAAGTCGTATTTGTGGTTGTATGAAATTTAATAAAAAAAAATGTTTCATCCGGAAAGCAGATGGTTTCAGGTCGACCTATATTCGGACCCGTACTATATGAAGTGATTAAACTATTAAACTAATTATCAATTTTATTTATCTAAGAGCGTTTATAATACAGTGCGTCCATAAAGTAACGCATAAATTCATTATTTCGTAAACCGGCGACTTTAAAGAAAAATCCCGAAACAGGTCGATTTTTATTTTTAATTTCCGATTTTTTGGCATATACATCATACTAGTGACGTCATCCATCTGGTCGTGATGACGTAATAGTTGATTTTTTTTAATGAGAATAGGGGTCATGTTATAGCTCATTTGAAAGGGTATTCAATTCTCTATTCCCTAATATAAACATTAACATAATTATTTATACAAGGTGTTCAAAAAAACATTTTTTTAATTAAAATAATTGAAACAAAAAGAAGAATGTATGTAATTTATCTAATTCAAAATACGTTTTAATGTTGTCAGAAAACAGGAAAAAAATGTTTATTTGACAAATAAATATTGTTTTTCGCTTAAATTCAGTGTTAAAGCTGCCACCCACTACCTCTTGCCAGTTTGAACATTCCGTTCAAGCGAAAATCAATGTTTATTTGTCAAATAATTTTTTTTTTCTGTTTACTGATAGTAGGAAAACGCATTTTGAATTAAATAAATTACATACATTCTTCTTTTTGTCTCAATTATTTTAATTTAAAAAATATTTTTCTGAACACCCTGTATAAATAAATATGTTAATGTTTACATTAGTGAATAGAGAATTGAATACCCTTTCAAATGAGCTATCACATGACCCCTATTCTCATTTAAAAAAATCATCGATTACGTCATCACGCCCAGATGGATGACGTCACTACTATGATATATATGCCAAAAAATCGGACATTAAAAACAAAAATCGACCTGTTTTGGGATTTTTCTTTAAAGTTGCCGGTTTACAAAATGATGAATTTATGCGTTACTTTATGGACGCACTGTATAATTAGCCTTCAAATATTTATTTATCAAACTTAAATTTTTGTCTATTGTTAATCTTTTAACACTCGCGTCACAGCATAGAAAACGCAACAGCAGTGACACACTAGTAGGCGGGAAAAGTTCGCGCACTATTACGGCGCAGATCGTCGGCCATTTTGTGCGTAGTACCAGACAATGTAGAAAATCGACAGTGTTGCCGATTTGTACATAATTATCAGATTTACTTAACTTTTATGACATTCTGATAATATTAAATATTTTTTAACATAATTTTATACGTATGCCTGTAAGAATTATGTCAATAATTGGGACATAACACAAAATATTGACGATGAATGGCGATTGTATTGTTAATCTTTTGCATAAATTCCAGAAATTATTCAAAAAGAATCTCTCACGAGTAATAAAGTTGGTGACATCGGCAACACTGATGAACTAACACATCACATCACCACTGAGATGTACTACGCGAAAAACGGCGACCCTGTACTTTTCAACTTCAAAGGCGGCATCAGGGAGTGTCCTTGCTGGTTTCGTTTATTATGCTGTGCTCGCGTGCAATTGATCTTCGCCCATTCTAGTTCATTCTATTCATGCCTCACCGTACAGCTAATTAATTTCCATTGGCTGTTCCAACGATAGGACGAGAATGTTCGAAGAACATTCGAGATGATTCGGGTCGATTTTACCGTTTATATAAAAGCGAATCGCTTCGGAGGCATTTCAGATTATTCAAATACAACGACAAGTAGACAAGTGATATCAAAGTAGTCGAACGAATTATTGAACTAAGTTTTTGAAAGTTTTGTGAAGTAAAAGTATTATTGTGTGAAATTACATCAAGAAAATGGTTAAAGTTCCAGCAATTGGTATTGATTTGGGCACCACGTATTCCTGCGTGGGGGTCTGGCAGCATGGAAAAGTGGAAATAATCGCCAACGACCAAGGCAACAGAACAACACCCAGCTATGTTGCTTTCACAGATACAGAGCGTCTCTTAGGAGACGCTGCGAAGAATCAAGTGGCGATGAATCCCAGCAATACAGTATTTGATGCCAAACGTCTCATCGGCAGAAAGTTTGACGATCCAAAAATCCAACAGGACATCCAACACTGGCCATTTAAAGTTGTCAACGACTGTAGCAAGCCAAAGATTCAAGTTGACTATAAAGGTGAACGAAAAACATTTGCTCCAGAAGAAATCAGTTCGATGGTTCTTATCAAAATGAAAGAAACTGCAGAAGCTTATTTGGGAACCAGTGTTAGAGACGCAGTTATTACAGTTCCAGCCTACTTTAACGATTCCCAAAGACAAGCTACAAAAGATGCAGGTGCCATCGCTGGTCTCAACGTTTTGAGAATCATTAATGAACCAACAGCAGCAGCCTTGGCTTATGGTCTTGACAAAAATCTGAAAGGTGAAAAGAATGTACTGATCTTCGACTTGGGTGGAGGTACCTTTGATGTTTCCATTTTGACGATCGATGAGGGCTCATTGTTTGAAGTAAGATCCACAGCTGGTGACACTCATCTTGGTGGTGAAGACTTCGATAACAGGTTAGTCAATCATTTCGCTGATGAATTCAAGAGAAAATTCAAGAAAGATCTGAAAAATAATCCAAGAGCCCTTCGACGATTAAGAACAGCTGCAGAAAGAGCCAAGCGTACTTTGTCATCCAGTTCCGAAGCCACTATAGAAATAGACGCTCTTTTCGAGGGTATCGACTTCTATACCAAAATTAGCAGAGCAAGGTTTGAAGAATTGTGTTCAGATCTCTTCAGGGGTACACTACAACCTGTTGAGAAAGCCCTGAATGATGCCAAATTAGACAAGGGACAAATCCACGACATTGTTCTGGTTGGTGGTTCTACACGTATTCCCAAAATCCAACAACTTCTGCAAAATTACTTTAGTGGTAAAGCACTAAATCTTTCCATCAACCCAGACGAAGCCGTAGCATATGGAGCAGCTGTCCAAGCCGCAGTATTAAGTGGAGAAACTGATTCGAAGATCCAAGATGTTCTACTGGTTGATGTAGCTCCATTATCATTGGGTATAGAAACTGCAGGAGGAGTTATGACCAACATAATTACAAAAAATTCAAGAATTCCATGCAAACAGAGTCAGATGTTTACAACATACGCTGACAACCAACCAGCTGTTACTATTCAAGTTTTTGAAGGCGAGAGAGCCATGACAAAAGATAACAATCGTCTGGGAACATTTGATCTAACTGGCATTCCTCCTGCACCTCGTGGAGTTCCAAAGATTGAAGTTACTTTCGACCTGGATGCCAATGGTATACTCAACGTTTCAGCCAAAGATATAAGTTCAGGTAATACCCGTAACATCACCATAAAGAATGACAAAGGGCGGTTGTCACAACAAGAAATTGACAGAATGTTATCAGAAGCCGAAAAATATAAGGAAGAAGACGAACGACAGAAAGAGAAAATAGCAGCAAGAAACCAATTTGAAGGGTACGTCTTCCAACTGAAACAAGCTGTACAGGACTGCGGAGACAAATTATCATGTGAAGACAAGTCAACAATCGAGAGAGAATGCGAAAGCTGTCTGAAATGGTTAGATAGCAACACTTTAGCAGACAAAGAAGAATATGAAGAGAAACGGAAAGAATTGACAAAAGTATGCAGTCCTATCATGACCAAATTATACCAAGGAAGTCAAAACAATAATCAACAAAGTGGTGGAATGCCAGGTGGTTGTGGACAACAATATGGTGGTTTTGGTGGAAGACAAAGTGGTCCCACAGTAGAAGAAGTGGATTAAATTTCTTATAGTCCATCTTATGTTCATATATTGTGATATTAGATTTATTTGTGCCAGACTGTATTAGTATTTGATTTATTTTTTATTGTTAATTGTAAATAATAATAAATTATTATTATTTTGTTAATTTGTGTCTTATTTGTACATTGGAGCTATCAGTATCTAACATCGATGCACTTATATCTTTTTAATAACTCTTAATAATAAAATAACTCCTCAACTTTTAATACTTTACTGAAGGAATTTAAATTTTCTGCTAATTTTTCTTTTCTTTTAGTTAACTAGTTTTGATGGGAAATATGCCACAATTTTACTAAAAAAATGATTTTATTAACGTTTCGACGCCCAAATCTGATGTCGTTGCCAAAATACAAAAAATATTAATGTTAATAAAATATTAATGAAACGTTAATAAAACTATTTTTTTTAGTAAAATTGTGGCTTATTTCCCATCAAAACTAGTTAATTGCAAATATGCCACAAGAAAGTAGCTTCAGAATAACATTTTCTTTTAGTCTTTTCATTTCAGTTTTCGAAAAACTCTTTTCATTTTTTAGTTTATGTGTTTGCTTTTATTCCTACAATATTTTTAATAATTCCTTGATATATCTCTTTACTGCTAATGTTGGTGACAGAAATTACAGTAGCCTAATAGTCCTGTAGCGAAATTGAAAGAAAAAAGTAATAAAAAACAGTAAATTTATTAAATTTTAACATTTTTCATTGTATAACTAGAACTAATTAATAAATTACGAATTACTTTCACTTTTTCCTTTTTCTGTATCGTCAGTACTTTTCTTATTCACTTCCTCGTCTTCTAAAAACTTATCCCAGTTATCCAGCCTTTGCGATATCTCCGAATCAGTCTCCGCCACTTTATACTTCGTCTTCCCGTCCCAAATTTCTGCAGTCAGCTGCCTTTTCATGAACCATCGTCCATTCAACAAAGGAACCACCTGTTCAGCCTCTTCCGGGGTTCCCATATTGATTTGAGCCACCCCTTCTGGATGTCTGTCATATATCTGCACCTTCCTCACCTCGCCATACTTCGAACACTCCTCCCTTAGGTCCTGTTGAAACTCTAAAATTAGGCCTACGTCGACATCAAATATTTTTGGTTCGAATAAGTTCTTCACTATTACCACTCTTTCGTGTTTTGCTCTGTCCCCGAGTTTCTTTTCTGGCCTCCAGTCGAACAGCTTCTCTTGTTGCTTCTTTAGTTTCAATTTGTCTTTCTTTTTCTTCATTTTTGGCTTCAGTGAAGGATCAAAGTCACCCTTCATTTGAAATTTTGCTCTTTCTACTTTAATAGTTTGTCCTTTATAATTATAACCATCTAATACCTGTAAATGAAAGAACAAATAGAAACAGGAAACATTTCAATAAAAATATTAAAGAACAAACCAAAATAGAAAGGTAACACAAACGGAATAAAAAATAAAGAGGGGATAGTCATAGTAAAGAACAATGAATATAAGCAGGTAATATATGGGCGGATCACTACAGAGAACTCTTGACGGAGGAATACAGTGGAGAAGAAATGCATGAAAACGGTGGACGAAGAAGTAGACGAAATACACAATCAAATCTTAAATGAGCCAACAATAGATGAACCCGAGGAAGTAATACAGAGGTGCAAAAATGGAAAAGCTCCAGGTAAAGACGAAATTGACATGGGGAGGAAGGAAGCTGAGGGAAAAAATACTATCACTATTGAAAATACATGGGAAGAAGAGAAGATGCCAGAGGACTGGGAGATAGGGCAGGTAATAACAATATATACAAAGGGAGACCAACAAAAGGCCTAGTTGGGTAAGATGATGAAAAATGCCCCCAACTCCATTCGAATTCTATATAGGACACCATTTAGCACATATAGAGAAACTCACTTTCTGAAATTTTTAGCCCCCTAGGTGGTCACGTGACCCACCTAGAGCCTAATTAGGCTTTTTATGTTTTTATTTTTTATCTCAGCCGCATCGAGAGCTAGCGAAAAACTTTAAATAAAAAAGTTGTAGGTTTCAAAAATTTCAGTCCAAAATTTTTTTTTTTAATTTTTGGCGTGAAATTTAAATTTTAGGACGATTTTAAAATTTTAAATGAGCGTAAAAAAATAACGAAGACATTTATAAAAAATTTATAACGTGTATTTTTGCATAATGTATCACCCTGAATTTTTTCAGATTTTTAAAATTGGTGAAACGTACATTTAAAAATAAAAAACCGCATTTTTTGTTTTTTCCCGCTTTTTGATACAATTTTATACATGGTGTTTAAAAAAAGGTAACACCGTCACTAGGATAGATAAAAAACTGAAAAACAATTGGGGTTGGCTTAATAAAAAATGTTTGTAATGTCATCCATTTTCAAGATACAGGGCGTTGAAAAAAACAAAATTTTACACATTTTTTACGATTTTGCCTAAACTACTGGCAACCTTGTAATAATATTTGGCAGGTTTTAAGAGGTAGTTATTGTGCATTTTTTGACATACAATTAAGAATTTTTTATTCATCATTGGCGCGCATACGGGTAATGGTCTAACCTTTTTAAAGAAAAAAAGGTAGTACGCCACTGACATATTTCAAATTAACAATCATTATTGAATTCTTCGTTGCATTTGTGACAAAAAATCTATCTTCCCTTTTTTTCATACGACGCGCCGTTTTCATGCAAAAAGTAAAATATCTTAATACATACTTCCAAAGTATGTATTACAATTAAGTTTTTATGGATGTACGAGTATTGGGACCGTGCAAGTTCGGCAAAGCGACCCCTATTTCTACGCTCTGCAACTTTATTCTCACTTTTAATTACATTGTCCAATTATATTAGTCCTGGTTACTGGATAATTGTCAAGGCCATAGCCCAAAAAAATAATAAGAAGAAAAAATAAGATTCAGGTTATGTTATCAAAACGTAAACAATTGTATGTAGTAAATAAAATTAGTTATTAAAATGCAGTACTGCAAGCAAAATACAATTAATTAAATTTACCTTTATTGTATAATAATTGCATATCGTATCAATATTGTGGAGCAATATAAAATTTTTCTGCTTCAATGACAGAAGGTATGAAATATACGTCAATTTGACAATTTCAATTGACAATATGAATTATTTAAGATAGTTGCAATATTTCTCTGCGACTCGCGCACGGTAGTTTCTCGTTTCCCTTCCAAGTACTTGCACACCGTGAATACTTAACATAGTAGTTCGAATAAGTACTTTGTAAGGGTTAAGATGTTTTATTTCTTGCATAAAAATGGCGCGTACCTGAAAAATTGGGAAGATAGATTTTTTATCACAAATGAAACGAGGAATTCAAAAACGATTGCTAATTTGAAATATATCAGTGGCGTACTATTTTTTTTTCTTTAAAAAATTCAGACCATTACCCGTACGCGCGCCAATGATGAATATAAAATTTTTAATTGTATATCAAAAAATGCACAATACCTACCTCTAAAAAGCTGCCAAATTTTATTACAATGTTGCCAGTAGTTTCGGCAAAATCGTAAAAAATGTGTAAAACTTTGTTTTCTTCAATGTAGGTATCTTGAAAATGGATGGAATTACAAAAATTTTTTATTAAGCAAACCCCAATTGTTTTTCAGTTTCTTATCTATGCTAGTGACGGTGTTACCTTTTTTAAACACCATGTATAAAATTGTATCAAAAAGCGAAAAAAAAAACAAAAAATGCGGTTTTTAATTTTTAAAAGTATGTTTCACCAATTTTAAAAATCTGGAAAAAATCAGGGTGAAATACTATGCAAAAATACACGTTATAAATTTTTTTCGTGAAAACGAATGTCTTAGTTATTTTTTTATACTCATTTAAAATTTTAAAATTGTCCTAAAATTTAAATTTCCGCCAAAAATAAAAAAAAAATTCCGACAGAACTTTTAGAAACTTACAACTTTTTTATTTAAAGTTTTTCGCTAGCTCTTGATGCGGCTGAGATAAAAAATAAAAACATAAAAAGCCTAATTAGGCTCTAGGTTTGTCACGTGACTACATAGGGGGCTAAAAATTTCAGAAAGTGAGTTTCTCTGTATGTGCTAAACGGTGACCTATTGGGACCGTGCAAGTTCGGCAAAGCGACCTCTATTTCTACGCTCTGTACTTTTTTTCGCACTTTTAATTATATTGGCCAATTATATTAGTCCTGGTTGCTGGATAATTGTCAAGACCATAGTCCAAAAAAATAATAAGAAGAAAAAATAAGATGCAGGTTATGTTTATCAAACGTAAACAATTGACCATTCCAAATCACGTGATATAATATGGCCGGCAGTGGGCAAAAATTTAATACTATATATAGGGTTTACGTTTACATCAGTTTTTGTAAAGAATATCCTGTTTGGTTTTGTTTTTTATTGTTAATTGTGCACCGAAATTGTGATAGCAAATAAATATAAACTAGTTTATCGCCTACAGAACTGAATTATCCCATAGTAGTTATTGACACAAACTGGTAACTAATATGGGATAATTCAGTTCTGTAGGCGATAAACCACTTCATATTTAATTTGTTATCATAATTTCGCAGATTTCTCTACACAATTAACATAAAAAACAACCAAACAGGATTTTCTTTACAAATTAATGTCGATGTAAGGTTAGATTTTGCCCACACCCGGCCATGTTTGACGTTTCATTGGAATGCCTAATTGTATGTAGTAAATAAAATCAGTTATTAAAATGCAGTACTGCAAGCAAAATACAATTAATTAAATTTACCTTTATATAATAATTGCATATCATATCAATAATGTGGAGCAATATATAATTTTTCTGAGTCAATGACAGAAGGTATGAAATATACCTAAATTTGACAATTTCAATTGACAATATGAATTATTTAAGATAGTTGCAATATTTCTCCGCGACTCGCGCACGGTCGTTTCTCGTTTCCCTTTCCAAGTACTTGCACACCGCGAATATGGAATTCGAATTGAGTTGACATTTTTCATCATCTTACCCGGCTAGGCCCTTTGTGAAAATTATAGAGGAATAACATTACTAAGCACAACATAATAAAATATTGACTTCCGTAATAAGAAGAAGATTGCCAAAGATCATGAAGAAGAGAGTGGGACAATACCAATGTGGATTCACAGAGGGAAGATCAACAATAGATATACACACACAATTAAACAACTAATGGAAAAAGCAAACGAAAACAAACTAGAATTAGAAATGCTATTCATCGACTTTAAACAAGCATTTGATTCGATTAAAAGAAAAACATTAATGATAGCCCTGGAAAAATTTAAAATTCCACATACTCTCAGAAAATTAATAAATATGACAATGAGACCTACCAAAATTAGCATAAAGATGCAAAGAGGAGAGACAGATGAACTCATTATAAATAAAGGAGTGAAACAAGGAGGTGCCTTATCCACAACACTGTTTAATCTAGCTTTAGAATATGTACTACGAAATACAAACAAAGGGAACCTAAAAACAAGAGGTGGACAAATAATCGCTTACGCAGACGATATTGTTATTATTGCAAAGAATAGAACCATAATGAAAGAAATGCTAGAAGAAATAAAAGAGAAAGGGGAGACAATGGGACTCGGATTAAATCAAGAAAGGGCAAACATATTAAGACTAGGGAAAACACCAATAAAAGGAACAACCAAAATAAGGAATTCAGAGTTTGAAGATGTAGAACATTTCAAATACCTGGGAATGAAAATAAGCAAAACCAGTGAAAGAATACCAGAAATAAAAGAAAACATATTGGCAGCGAATAAAGCTTATTTTGAAAATAAAACATTACTTAAAAGCAAAATACTGACAATGAAAACCAAGATGAGAATATTAACACAATAATTAGACCAATATTAGTATACGCAGCGGAAACAATGACAATGACTAAAAAAGAAGAAGAAAACAGAATAGTGGAGAGAAGGATCATGAGAACCACACTGGAACCAACCAGAAGAGAGCACAATGAATATAGAAGCCGAACAATTGCCAATTGCAGATATTAGGAAAGTACCTACTGAAAGAAGATATCTCGACCAAAATAAAGCAATGTAGAGTTAGATGATTGTGACATCAGGCGGACAGGAGGTGAAGCACTGACATAATGCTATGATATAATGGAATCCAGGAGGAAGAAAGAAAAGAGGAAGACCAAGATCAAAGTGGCTGCAAGCTCTTGCGACTTGGCCTCATATCAGAGTATACAGTCATTATAATATATGTATGTAATACCTGCAAAGATAGCTCCACTGATTCGATTTTTATATATGTACATAGGGCATCGCCTTTTAATAAATCTGTACCAGGCTCTTTATACAACTTAATTCTGAATTTTCCTGAATGTGGATCTCTCATAACCAATCCACATTTCTGCATTAAATCTACGAATTCTTGTTCATCAATATCTGTTGGTAAATTCGAAACATATACATTGGTGTTTTGTGTTTCGTCCAATTGAAACCAAGTAGGATCTGAAGCTTTTCGTTTTTCCCCCTTGACCTTTTTAGTTTTCTCTTCCAGCTTCACCACTGGCTCCTCTTTTTTTACTTCAATTTGTGTATTATCTACGAATCCATAATTCATCTGATACCTTGCCATGAAATCATCATCTACTTTTGGAAACCACGCACTTTTTTCTTTGTCCCAAAAGTATTTTACACCTTCTGCGTCAGTATAGACGTGAGTATCGTCTTCAAAACCATAGGATTCGTTACTTTTTAGTACCCATTCGTTCTTTTCTTTGTCCCAGGTGTACTGACTACCACTGCTCGGATCTGTATAGATGGCAATATCTCCTTCGTAGTGAACATTTTTTGAATCATATCCTGTTTCAGATGTCTCTGGCGCATCTGTTGTTTGTGGGGTATCTTTTGTAATTGTTGGTGCTACTTTCTCATTGACACCTGGAAAAATAAAAATTTATCAAATTAAATAGGTATTATTTAGTATTGAGAGGGAGAGTGATGTGAAGAAAAGAAAGAGTTAAATAATAATAAAAATAAATACAGTAGAGCGTCGATAATCCGAACCCTGGTAATCCGAACGATCGCTAATCCGAACGCAAAAAAAATTATAAAATATAATCGCGGACCGAATTTTTGGATTTAATATGACAATATGGGCAAAATACGACCGCGAATTTTTGTTTTGTTTATCCAGAAATACATACAATATATTTGTTTATTATGCAGGTGTTTTATTCCTTGTAACTAAAACGTATGTACATATGTACCTACATAAATATGTATTATGTTTATGAGCTTTGTATGTATTTTGAACATATGTTCGATAATCCGAACAATTTGATAATCCGAACTACCCCTGCACCAATTAGTTCGGATTATCGACGCTCTACTGTAAATAAATAAAAGAAAGAGTAATATGACTTTTCAATGCTTCTCATTTGTTGCGAGCTCCTGTAATATGTCATATATTAATATTATGCACAGATTATACTACATATTTATGACAAAAGCTAGAAACAAATGAGAATCATTGAAATGATGATCCGGGAAAGGTTACAATTTCACAGGTCAAATTTATTTTTTATCGAACAAGACATCGTAAGTATTCAAGATTTTCTTTTCGGAATGATATCAAGTTCTGATTTTGATCGAATTATTTTTAGTTTACACATAATTTATGAAAATTCATATCAGAAACAAACAACTATACATTTAAATAAATTTAATATTCTTTTAGAACAAAATAGTCTAAATACTTTTGATAACCTAAATAGAAATAATGACATATTAGCGACAGTTGTTAATCTATCAAATAGACATTTAAACGCAACGGAAAATTTGGTATTGTCAAAAGGTTTAAACTATGCTGTTACTCATCCATCTATTACAAAATTAGACATAATTAGCTCAAGAAAATATCCCAGTGTCTACCAACTCATGAAAAAGAACAATATAGGGTACTATGTAAACTTGAATTGGAAAATTTTTATTAAACATTATAAAACCATTTGCTAATACTGATGACACATTTATAAAAAATACAAAACATTTTTTAAACAAATTATCAACTATTGAATTTAATCCAAATAATATTTTAGTAAGTTTTGACATAAACAGTTTATTTATAAATGTGCCATTAGATAAAACTTTAAACATAATCAAAACTAAATTAGAGAATGATAATACATTGACAACTAGGACAAGACTAAGGGCCGGTTGTTCGAACGCTAATTAACAATTATCATTATCAAATATTTAATTACTGTCACCAAACTGTCAATGTCAACTTTGTTTGGGTTGCTGAAAACATAATTAATTAAAATTATGAGATTTATTATCAATTATGTTAATAATTATTGTTATATTAATTGATTATAGTCTCAGAATTGTAATCAATTATGTTTTTAGCAACCCAACCAAAGTTGATATTGACAGTTTTGACAGTAATTAAATATTTGATAGTGATCATTGTTGATTAGCTTTCGAACAACCGGCCCTACATGTATCAGCTATAATGGAGTTATTGACATTATGTACTAATAATACCTATTTTCAACTAAATAATGAGTTCTATAAACAAAATTTTGGTCTAGCAATGGGCTCTTCTTTATCTCCATTATTGGCTAATATATTTATGGAGGATTTCGAAACTAATATCATTTCTAAACAAAATTTAAAACCCACAGTATGGTGGAGATATGTAGATGATGTGTTTTCAATATGGCCTCATAGATCAGAATTGTTGGATACATTCCTGAATATTATAAACGATCAAGAAGAGACAATAAAATTTACAATGGAAAAGGAATACAATAACACTTTGCCTTTCCTCGATGTTTTAGTCTCAAAGAAGGATACTGGATATGAGGGAACGTTAAAAAGGGAATCACTAAATCCTTATATGATAGAGCCAAAATTACTTGTTCTAACGAAAATTAATTTTTAGAAGAAAAACAATTGTTAACATCTGTTTTATTAAAAAATGATTATTCTTTATCGTTTATAAATAAGGAATTGACAAGATTGGATCGAATGGAACAGAACAACTTAGAACGGGATCCTACAACATTCACAAGAAATAATACGAGGAAAATAACAATACCATATATAAAAGGACTATCCGAGAAACTTAAAACAATAGGAAATAAATTCAACAACATTCAAAACAACAAACACATTGAGATCTATTCTATCTAAAACTAAACCTAACAATGAACAAGAAAGAACAAAGAATTGCATTTATAAAATACCTTGTGAATGCGAACAATTTTATTTAGGTGAAACATCAAGACCATTAAATGTTAGAATAAGTGAACATCAGTCTTATATTAAAAATAGAGAATTTGATAGATCTCAAATATGCCAACACGCATGGGATAATGAACATAGAGTTCAATGGAGAGATTCAAGTATAGTCCTGAAAGAATCAGATAGTAAAAAGAGAAAAATCAAAGAAGCGGCTCTAATTATGCTAAATGAAACCAATTGTGTCGCAAATTCCTCGGTAGAATGCAGTAGGATGTGGTTACCCATACTGAAAGAGGAAGTCAATAGAAAGAAAATACCACGATTAGTAAGTCAATAACATATCGAGTTAGTACAAATTTTATATTTTAGTATTACTTATTGTATATCTATGTATTATTAATATTATTTAAAATTTAAACATATTAAAGTCAGAATTTGGTATTAGTTTTTTGAAGGTAAATTAAATGTAAGACCAAATACTTACGATGTCGGGATAGTATGACGAGGTTTTTTCCTGGTTTTTCCCTCGTGATTTACTATGAAATCTCTAACGCGAGAATTTTACTGTCATCGTTGCATTTGGTTGTCTTTTTAAAGACAGATCACATGCTATGATTTTTTTGCGACGGATATTCTTGAGTTGGGATTGATTTCATGTAATCGAATGAATTATCTTTTAGTAAAGTCGTCCCAGGAACGCAACTGATAAATATTGACGATATCATTTTAAAGTCTTCTACTTTAAAATGTATAATATACGTCTGAATTGCCAATATAAATGAGTCAGATTAAATAAATTATTAGAAGAATTTTTTTTACTTAGCAACAACATTTTTGTTTATTTTAATAGTATTTTGTATTTTGACAACGAAACACGATTTGGGCTTCGAAAAGTTAATAAATTCATTTTTTAGTAAAATTGTGGCTTATTTCCCATAGAAAATACTTAATAATAAAAATAAATAAATAAATAAATAAAAGAAAGAGTAATATGACTTTTCAATGCTTCTCATTTGTTGCGAGCTCCTGTAATATGTCATATATTAATATTATGCACAGATTATACTACATATGACAAAAGCTCGAAACAAATGAGAAGCATTGAAAAGTCCTGGCTATAACTTCACTCAGTATGCCAATTGCAGGATTAGAAAACCATGAGATGAGAAAGTATAAATAAATTAATTGAAATTATTCTTGTAACTGCTTAATTTCATCTATTCACCTGGGGCAGACCCTAAGTTACGTAACAATCATTCTACAAATTGCACATAATTAGGCCTGGAGCATATTGAACCGAACACACACTGATGCCAAGTGTGGACAGTTTTTGTGAAGCACAGTTAGAGATGAGATACCGCAAATTGAACCTACCCTATACGGACAGATGCAAGTGTTCATACATAAATGCCTAAGGAAGATTCTTAACATTTAGTAACTTAAGAACTAGATGTAAATTTTTATCAAGAGAGTGTTATACCGATTACATTCAACGCACCGAACATTCTTTTATTAATAACGTTAAATCCTTTTGGAAATTTGTAAGTAGTAAAAGGGAAAATAACGCTATACCTAATACAATGACTCTTGGAGATTGTACTGCCTTCAATGGAACAGATATTGCTAATCTTTTAGCTAACCAATTCTCTTCCGTCTATACAAACCAATCCTTACATCCGCATGTAACCCAGATTTCACCTTTGGTTAATGTGTCTAATTATCACATTGAAATTTCAAAAATCTACGAAAAACTGTCTGACTTAATACCAACAAAGGTCCTGGTCCTGATGGAATTCCCCCTACTTTCCTTAAAACATTCAGCTACATTCTATCGCGCCCACTTTTTTTTATATATTTAATAAGTCTCTATTAACAGGGGAATTTCCAGACTACTGTAAAAACTTTTGTCACTCCAATATATAAATCAGGTCGAAAATCGGATATAGGTAACTATAGTCCCATTTCTATTCTTAGTGCTATTCCTAAAGTTTTTGAGAACATTATTTCCGATTATTTAAGTTATGACTGCTCGCCAATTATAGGGGCCCAACAATTTGGATTTACATCCAAAAAATCAGCAGAATTGGGTCTCATAACATATGTTGATTTTTGAAGTTATACTTCTTTACGCGCGATATGAGGGTGAATTTTTATATGTTAAAACCTACGATCCCGGCGCATGCGCATTATAACTTTGTTTTGATTGTATGTTCAAATGACATGTCAAAAATTATCCAATATGGCAGCTATAGCGCAGCTGTGGTTTGAACGGTTGACGGTTTGGTTATGTATGGTTGTTGCGTTTTAAAATTTGTGGGAAGAGAAACAACAAAGGTTAGTTAATAGTTATACTGCCTTTTTAAATAGATTTCATATTATATTTTTGAAGTTATACTTCAAAATGTTTTAATTTATGTATGTATCAGTCCAGAAAAGGCGTGGAAAGAATATATTAGTGTTTTTAAATATATTTTTCTACAAGCGTGTTAAAAATGCAATTTTTTAGGACTCCATAGGAGCGTTAAAAATGCTACTTTAAGGTACTAGTGCTTTAAAATTTTTAAGGCACTGCAGTTAAAAGTGAATTGTCAAATTGTGAAACGTCAAAATATTTATATTTCATTTATTAACATTAATATTAATAA
Source organism: Diabrotica virgifera virgifera (assembly GCF_917563875.1). NCBI lineage: Eukaryota > Metazoa > Arthropoda > Insecta > Coleoptera > Chrysomelidae > Diabrotica > Diabrotica virgifera. Next base: position 6,695,949 of record NC_065451.1, on the reverse strand, counting down.
TATAACTTGCGCAATTTGAAAAAGGTGGTTTAAAAGGTTTTTTATTATAATTTTGTGTCTTTGGATTTGTCTTCCTTGGACGTAAAACAATAAGACATCTATTTTTATATTTCACTTGTCACCGTGATGTATAATTATGTATATCTGAAAGGTAAGTAGCATGCGGCTTGATGGCCTTGTTGGTAGAGCATTGGACCAGAGATAAAAAAATCGTGAGATTGCGGGTTCAAATCCCGGACGATTCATTTTTTTTTTAAATATTTGGCATTGTTAAGTTTTGGTTCATTTTTGGTAATTATTGTTAATTTTTTGTATTGTAACTGTTAAGTAGGTATATTTATTATTTCGTCGAAATTATATTATAATAGAAGTATAACTTCCTATGTGCGTACAAAGTACACACACATTCTTTTTTGACATATGCTCTTGAGAGGGGTTTACAAGTTGACTCTGTGTATACTGACTTTTCCAAAGCTTTCGACAAAGTTAATCATGAGCTCTTGATACATAAACTTTATTTATACGGAGTTGATGGCCTTATATTGAAGTGGCTCAAGAGCTATCTTACGCAAAGATCACAAATTGTCAGGGTTAATCATTACTATTCTCATACCATCTCTGTTACCTCAGGTGTACCACAAGGATCACACTTGGGACTTCTGTTGTTTAATATATTTATCAATGATCTAATACCCTGTTTCCAAGTAAGTGAAACTTTGTTATTCGCTGATGATTTAAAATGTTTTACAATAATCACATGTGAGGCTGATTCACTTAGTTTACAAGGTGATATTGATCGCCTATCTAACTGGTGTATGCAAAATGGTATGTGTTTGAATGCATCCAAATACCATATTCTTCGTTTTCATCGAACTCATCATCCACTCATCTTCGAATATAATGTAACAAAATAATTATTGACCTACCCTCGTATACCAGCTCCCGCCTCCGCACAGACAGAACACTATCGATGTTTCGAGATACGCCGATGCAGCGCCGATGACGTGCAAGCGGTCACATGGACATAGCTGGAGATATATAGATATTTCTGGAATATCTGTATCGCATATATAAATATATAAAGGACATATTTGTAAATAGAGTTAGTCTTAAGCTAAAGTTTGTAAAGTAAACTTGTATAGATAAAAAATAAAGTCGTATATAAATTACGAACCGCTAGTTTTATTGTAATTAGAAGTATTACAGTAAATAACCGCTACAGTGGTGTTAACGGTGTGGAGTGTAAATAAATGAAAAGTGAAAAAAAGACTTTTGAACTTTATTCGTCGGGAATAATCGGAGTGCGTTAATTGTTCGGTATTCGGAAAGACTTTTGAACTTTATTCGTCGGGAATAATTGAAGTGCGTTGATTGTTCGGTATTCGGAAAGACTTAGACATTTTGAAAAGTACGTGTGTGCCGACCAAAGATGTTGCTACAAGAACTGACCATAAAACAGCTCCGTGAACAATTAGAAGAGTACGAATTAGACAGCAGTGGGTGCAAGATAGTCCTACAAGCACGACTCAAGGATGTCCTCACGAAGAACGGAGATGACCCAGAGACGTTCCACTTCCAGTCAGCAGAACAAGCAATCTTATCGAAATTAAAAACTGTTTCTGAAACGATCGATGATACTTCTAAGATAAATAATGAGAAATTCGAAACCATTTCTCAAAAGATCGATGAAACTTCTAAAAAAAGCGACGATAAATTCGAAAACGTTGCTAAAAAATTTGACGAGACTTCTCAAGTAATTAAAGAAGTTTGTAGACAGAGCAACGAGAAATTTGAAAGTGTTTCTCAAGTAATTAAAGACGTTTGTAGACAGAACGACGAGAAATTTGAAGAGGTTTCTAGAACATTCGATAAGATACAGAAAAGCGTAGACGACAGTAAAGAAATGTTAGAAGAGAAGATCAAACAACTAGAGACTATGGTAACCAATACGAAAGTGCTACCTTCAGTTAATGCAGTAGTTTTGGCCGTAGAAGAGAAGATCAAAGAATTAGAGAGCATGATAACCGATACAAAAGTGCAACCGTCAGTTCATGCAGTAGCTTTAGATCCTGTAGTGAAAGATGAACTACCGAGAGACGAAATGTCGCACAATATCAGATTCAAATTACCACCATTTGATGGAAAGTCCTCTTGGTCCATATATCTTAGACAATTTGAAGCTATTGCGACCGCCAATCATTGGACCGAACAGGAAAAGGCTGTTTCCTTGACTGCTGCTTTACGAGGTGATGCTGCAGATATATTAAGGTCAATTCCCAAGGGTCAAGAAAATTGTTACCAGACCTTGTTCACTCGTCTAGAAAAACGCTATGGAGATGCCCATCTACAACAAGTATACAAAGCACAACTGCGAAGTAGAAGTCAACGAGCAAGTGAGAATCTGCAAGAATTTGAAGCAGATGTGGCTCGTGTGGTGCGGTTGGCTTATCCAGAGGTGCCAGACAGCGTTTTAGAAGAAATTGCGGTAGATACCTTCGTCAATGGGCTGAAAGATAGTGAATTACAGAAAGCTTTACGACTAGCAAGACCGAAAGTTTTAGATGAAGCACTTGCTATTGCCTTGGAACACGAAGCAGCTAGCCAAGCTTCACGAAACAATCGAGTAATAACCGTGGAAAAAGGCGATAAGAGAAAAGATGAACGTTTGGTGGAAATGGTACGGAGGGTGATTCGTGACACGATGCCGAAGAGACGCATGAAGAGGGCTGGAAGAGTTGGTTCAAATACAGATGCTTCCTCGATACGGCCATGCAGTGAAAGTTGTAATCACCGGCTTAAAGTAGATGAACAGCTTTGCCCTGTGAGACGAACTACCGTCGTTAATGAGCAATGGCAGCCAGAACAGTTACAAGAAGCCCAAGAAGACGATCCATGTATAAAAAGAGTATTGGATTGGATGCGTCGAGGTGAGAGACCTAGTTGGCAAAACATTAGTGCGTGTAGTCCGGAAGTCAAGGCCTACTGGAGCCAATGGAATTGCCTGATACTAAAAGATGATCTTCTGTACAGAACCTTTGAGAACGATGATGGTACAGAATCTAAGCTTCAGTTGATTTTACCTAAAAGTAAAGTGTCAGAAGTATTGCGTCAGTTGCATGACGGTACATCAGGTGGACACTTTGGTATTACGAAGACTCTGCAAAAGGTTCGAGAACGGTTCTATTGGGTGAACTGTAAAGATGATGTAAGAAGATGGTGCCAGAAATTTGAACTGTGTGCATCCGGTAATGGTCCAGTTGGTAAAAAGAGAGCACCCATGAGACAGTACAATGTTGGCAGTCCTATGGAAAGAGTAGCAATCGACATTGCAGGTCCATTTCCAGAAACTGATGCTGGAAATAAATACATCCTGGTAGCCATGGATTATTTTACGAAATGGACCGAGGCCTATGCATTACCAAATCAAGAAGCTGCTACCGTTGCAGAGGTACTTGTTAAAGAATTCTTCAGCCGATTTGGTGTTCCCTTGGAGATCCACTCCGACCAAGGGCGAAACTTTGAGTCAGCTCTTTTCCAAAACGTTTGTAAATTGATTGGTGCCAATAAGACCAGAACAACACCCCTGCATCCTCAATCAGATGGAATGGTCGAGAGGATGAACCGAACGATGGGTAAACACTTGTCCAAAGTTGTATCTGAACATCAGCGAAATTGGGACCAACACATTCATTTATTCCTGATGGCCTACCGCTCGGCCGTGAATGAAACTACAGGTCAAACACCAACCTGCCTGATGTTGGGTCGTGAAGTTCGTTTGCCCTGCGACCTAGAGTTTGGCTGCAGACCTTCCGAGGAATATGTTGCAGGCGAAGAATACGTAGACCGCCTGAAGTTACGAATGAACAACATTCATGAACTTGCCCGACAACACATCCAGATAGCCAGTGACAGAATGAAAGATCAATATGATTCTCGCTGCAAGAATGAAAGCTTCGAAGTAGGTGATCTTGTCTGGCTTTATAATCCACAACGTCGTCGAGGCCTGTGTCCTAAACTGCAAAGACAATGGGAAGGTCCGTATGAAGTTAAGAAGAAAATAAATGACGTAATATACAGAATTAAGAAGTTACCAAACGGTAAACCAAAAGTTATTCACATAAATCGTCTTGCACCATATGCTGGCTCAAATGAAACAGAGGAAGCCCGAGTCCTCCAACAGGAGATGAAAGATGCACCACAGCCAAGTTTTAAGGAATTTATGTCAAATTACGCAGAAAGAAAAAGTGCTAGATTCGGCGTGACCACAGAAGTTCAGCAAGATCTGTTTGGTGTTCCAGAAAACGTCTCTCTAGCCCACTGTGTTGCACAAGACCTCGAGATGACTAAAGGAATCTCGTCCGTATTCAATAGAAAGTTCGGCCGCCTGGACGAGTTAAGGAATCAACAACCTAAAATTGGAAGAGTATTGCGATTGGAAGATGGTCCTCGATCTTTGCTGTATATAGTGACCAGGAAGTCTTATACGGACACGCCAAGCTACGAGAACATATGGCGTGCTCTAACTAATTTGAAGAAAATGGTCTGTAATTATGACATCAAAGATTTGGCTTTACCAAAAATTGGCCATGCAGTAGAAAATCTGGATTGGAAGATTGTGAGAAGCATGCTGGAAGTGATCTTCAGAGAAACTGGCGTACGGATTACTGTGTGTTGCATGAACCCGAAGATGTCATACCCTTCAAAGACAGTAGACTGTTACTTCTTTTCTAGGGGTGTATGCAGAGCTGGAGAATCCTGTAGATTCCGCCATCCTGGGCCATCTAGAGTTGCTGATCGGGACGCTCAGATCTTAAGAGGGGAGCAGTGTAACAAAATAATTATTGACCTACCCTCGTATACCAGCTCCCGCCTCCGCACAGACAGAACACTATCGATGTTTCGAGATACGCCGATGCAGCGCCGATGACGTGCAAGCGGTCACATGGACATAGCTGGAGATATATAGATATTTCTGGAATATCTGTATCGCATATATAAATAGGACATATTTGTAAATAGAGTTAGTCTTAAGCTAAAGTTTGTAAAGTAAACTTGTATAGATAAAAAATAAAGTCGTATATAAATTACGAACCGCTAGTTTTATTGTAAATAGAAGTATTACAGTAAATAACCGCTACAATAATATAAATAATCTGACCTTACATTCTGCCTCTGAAACTAAGGATCTAGGTGTGATCCTTGACTCCGCCCTTAGCTATAAATCACACATTTCCAGTACAATACAGAAGTCTATGAAGATGCTTGGCTTTATAAAAAGAACCACCAGAGACTTTAGTAACATCTCAGCTATTAAATCCCTTTATTTCTCCCTGGTTAGATCTCATTTCGATTACTCTTCCACAATTTGGTCCCCCTATTACTTTACTCATAAACTGAAACTTGAGGCTGTCCAACACAATTTTCTGAGATATAGTGCCACTAAGATGCATGTATACTACGACTATTCTGCATTAGAGCGCATACTGAACTTACCTCCTCTTGAGGTACGCAGAAAACAAAGAGACTTAATAATTTTATTTAAAATTATCAACGGGCTGTGTAACTGCCCCGAGCTTCTCTCCAAAATATCTCTATTTGTCCCCAGTCATTCGACTAGGCTGGTGCAAACCTTTTATTTTTCTTTTCATAGATTCAATTATTATTAAAACACATTTATTCCTAGAACTTTTTGATTAGCTAACTCATTAAATAACCTCGAAATTTTTAATATATCAGTTTCCCGCTTTAAAAATCATATTTCTTCCCTAACTTTTTAATACCTTCGGCCAGAGTTTTTGTATTGTGATTGGTGTTACATGACCTGTATGTATTAGATAACTCAAAACCGTTATACCTTGGAACGTTTCTGAATTGATTTATGTGTTATCTTTTGTTTGTAATTGTACTGACCTATTATATTATCTTATTCTTTTTTTCTTTTTTGTAACTGTACTACTCATAGAATTATTTTTCTCAAACCACTTTGTTATGTTATATTATGATAATTTAGAGCACTGTAACATTTATATCTGAATAGGGCTTGCCCGTGAATAAATAAATAAATCAATAAATAAATAAACATTTACTTGCTAAACCGCATATCAAACCAAGAGTTATGGACAAGAACTAACCAGGAACCTGTATTTAAGACAATATGCAAAAGGAAATTAAGTTGGATGGGGCACACACTAAGGAGACCTGACACAGACATAGCAAGGCAAGCCCTAGAATACACACCAGATGGAAAGAGAAGATCAGGTAGACCCGTAGAAAAGAAGTATAGAGAAACAAATTAATTCTATTGGGAAAACCTGAGCAGAAATAAAGATTAGTGCAAAGGATAGGACAGAATGGAGGCAGACAGTTGACGCCCTATGCTCAGCATGGAGTGAAGAGGAATAAGTAAGTAAGTATGACTAGCCCATGCACTTGTCGCTCCGATGTGGGACAGTTTAACATCAGAGTACAGTTTTCACGGGTCATGGCTCGTGGGTCCTACTCCCAGATGTTAACTTGTTTCCAATTAGCGATATCTGTGAAGATATCATTACCCTCAAATTCAACTTATCATCATATTATGCTTTTTCTCATGAGGATCTTTCAGTGCGTCACAGTTTTTCAATTTCTTTCTAATGTATTAAATTGTATGTGAAAGAAAAAAACGCACGTCGGTGATTACATTTCGTCGGTGACATTTATAACATTTACTCTAGTTGTCAATAGATGGCGCTATAATCGAAAAAAAAGTATTTTGCGAATTATACAGTATGTCCCTGTAAGTTGTATCCATATGGAAAACTTTTTTATTAATTTTACGAAAAAAAGTTATTCTTTATAAAAAGCTCTGCATGGTCCAAAACCTAAGATTTAACCATCAAATATCAAATTTTCTGAATATTATACGAGGTATGTCAAAAAGTTTGAATTTCACTCAAGAAAAGTAGCGTAGAGTAGAAGTAGTAGAAAAGTAGAGTAAAGTAGCTTTATTTTTCGTAATATTGGAAATTGCTATTATGAAAAGTTGTGTGGAATTAAAAGCTATATCCTAATATGCAATTACATACTTCTAATTGAAAAAAATTTTTTTTTTTGGGAAATTATGGATAACTATCATTATTTTTTCAGTTATTTCAATTCTGATAACTCTTTTATTATTAATTTTACGAAAAAAAGTGATTCTCAATAAAAAGTTCTGGATGGTCTAAAACAGTGGTTTTCAATGTTTTTGAGCCATGTACCACCAAAATGCTTATAATTATTTTTGGTACCACCTACCTGAAGTATCTATGGAGGTAGGTAATTTAATTAACTACAAATATGCTGGATTTTGGCTGTGGTTTTGCGTTTTGTGTACCACCGCACCTAATGAAATGTACCACCAGTGGTACATGTACCACAGATTGAGAACCCCTGGTCTAAAACTTAAAATACAACCATCTTATATCAAATTTTATCAATTTTATACGAGGTATGTCAAAAACATAAATTTAGATCAAAAGTAAAGTACCTTTATAGTTCAGAATATTTCAATTAGAAGATGTAATTACATATTGAAACATAGTTTTTAATTCTAAATAACTTTTCATAATAACAATTTTCGATATTGTGAAAAATAAACGTATTTTACTCTTGAGCGAAATTCATATTTTTTGACATACCTCGTATAAAATTGATAAAATTTGAGAAAAGCTGGTTGTATTTTAGATTTTAGACCATGCAGAACTTTTTATTAAGAATCACTTTTTTCGTAAAATTAATAATAAAAGAGTTATCTGAATTAAAATAACTGAAAATAATGTTAGTTATCCATAATTTTTCAAAAAAAAAAAATTTCAATTAGAAGGATGTAATTGCATACTACAGTTTTTAATTCCAAACAACTTTTCATAATAGCAATTTTCAATATTGTGAAAAATAAAGCTACTTTACTCTTGAGTGAAATTCAAACTTTTTGACATACCTCGTATAATATTCAAAAAAAGAATGTGTGTGTACTTTGTACGCACGTAAGAAGTTATACTTCTATTATATGATTATAAACGAAATTAATATACTTTTTATTTATATTTTATTTAAATATTAAATTAATTTATACTTACTACTTCTCAAACATTTTTATTAAAACAGTGCCAAAAAACACATTAAAAATGCCACAAATGATTTCTGAACATTAATTGTCGGAAAAATTTTTAACTAAATACGTATTTTCTGAAAATAAAATTATATAATAAATATACTTACAATCATAAAATGTATAAAAAAAAATAAAAAAATAAAAGTTTCTATTGGGATTCGAACCAACTTACCACGCGGCTGGTATTTGCGTTGTATTGGGATTCACCCGCATTAAAACTTCGCCACAGAGACAGCTTGTCATTATGTGCGAAGATCGTCTAACTAAACAGATTAACCTTTTGACATTTTTAACTTATGTAAATCAAATTATTTTGATTTTGAATTGAAATGATTTAGAATTGAAAAAATACAACAAAACATAGAGTAAGAAGACAATATATTAGGTGAATATTGATAGAAATTTTGATGGTAATCAAATTATGTAAATAAAAGTATTACATACTACTTATGTATTTTGGTAGGTTCAAGGTAGGTATCGGAGCCCGTATAACAACTAATAAATTTCGCAATCACTTGCGTCGTGCAAAGTGGCTATGTTCAAATATCATAACAAAATTTGATCAACTATTTATAAAACACTTACCAGTGAAAGATTCTTTAGCTTTGAATAAGCGAGATCTGCGGCACTCATACTAGGCACAGTTTGATGAGCTTTCACATTGGCATGCAACAATCATCTCTTCTATGTAAATAAGTCCAAAAATATAATATGAAAACTATTTAAAAAGGCAGTATAACCATTAACTAACTTTTTGTTTGTTGTTTCTCTTCCTACAAATTTTAAAACGCAACAAGCATACATTATAACCAAACCATGCACAGTCCCACAGCTGCCATATGGGATAATTTTTGTCATGTCATTTGAACATCCAATCAGAACAAAGTTATAATGCGCATGCGCCCGGTCGCTAGGTTTTCCCATATAAAATTTCACCGTCATTACGCCCGTAAAGAAGTATAACTTAAAAAATTTGATATTTGATGGTTAAATCTTAGGTTTTGGACCATGAAGAGCTTTTTATAAAGAATAACTTTTTTTCGTAAAATTAATAATAAAAAAGTTTTCCATATGGATACAACTTACAGGGACATACTGTATAATATATCTACGAATATAATCTGTACAATTTATAAGACTATACAAATCAAACAAAATACCATTTGAAGACAACATGGAAGAAAGGCGAAATGTCAATTTTTTATTATTTTTGGTTCAGAGCAGCACTATGTAGGTTTTTAGTAGTAGTTTTATGTGAGTCATTCAAACATGGGAAAAAGACAAATCCTCATAGCTTAAAACACGTTATAAAATTCTCCGTATAGGGAAGAAAGGCGAGCGGTTTCAATTTCAAACTCAATTGTCTCGAATTAACCTTTTTGTGACATTTCCCCTTTGTTCCGTGTGGTCTTCATTTTATAAATGTAATAAACACAATTGATTTGTTTTATGCCAAATTGCAAATAAAATGTGACAACTGTCAGATTTAACTAAAATGTAATGTCACTAAAATGTATATTATCACGGACTTACCTTTTTTTCTATCATTTGTGACGCACTGAAAAATGCTCATGAAAAGAAGCATATATTTTTGTTTATGCTTAAAAATTAAATCATCTTGTTTAATATTTTAGTGAAATATATAGTAGGTAAATAGTCAATCAGCAAAAATTTAAAGCATGCAACAGTTTTTGCAATGACAATCACAATCAGTGTTGTTATTATAGTAATGGCTGTTAAATACACATAATCACAAAATAATCTGGCTTTCTGTGAGGTCATAAGGTTTCTGGGGGACTAGCATGGGAGCCCGGTCCAGCATGGGAGCCCGGTCCAGCCTGGGACCCTGAAGCGCTGAAGACCAGGTTCTTATGGACCTGGTCTGTAAGATAGGGGTGATACAATGGACCCACCCTAGGAGGTCCAAGTATGTGAAGGGCTCACAAGTGGGCCCTGCCCCGATGTACCATAACCATAACCAATGGCAAGTTGTTATAGTGTTCAAATTACCTTCTATATTGTCACTGTTGATTTTCTCCTGACTTGATTCATTTTCTCTCAGTTGTTTATTACTTTCTGCTTTAATTTCATGGGTTCCTGCTTCAGGATCAATATTTTTGAAACCTTAAACATTGAAATGATAGTGCATAGATCAAAAACATATATTAGTGTACTACTTACTTGATTCAATATTGATATCAATATGTCCTGATTTTTCTTCACTCATTTTATATTTTTAAATAGCAAAATAAACCTAAATATTGACAAATAATGACAATACATAACCTCAGGTTTCTCCTGTCAAATTATTGAGTACCATTGGAGAAAATTCCCATTAAATAAATAACAAGTTTCCATAGATAAACTAGTTCTTTCTTTCTATCCTACAGGTAAAAAGAGGTAAGAGATCAAATATTGCGTTAGTTCAACAGATGGCATCTTTATTTTCATTGTATAAGATAAAGATAGCGATATGTAATGAAAATTTCGATTAGTGACGAACTTGGAGGAAGTGACGTAGCGACTTCTAGAAAATCGTTGTTCTATTTCCTGCCTGCTTCGTTTTCGGTCTCTTTTGCTGTGAACCTTCAAAGGGAACGGTTGTGTCAAATTACAATTTTTCTGCTTGTAATTTTTGCTCGATTAATTAAAGTAGTGATATTTTAAATTCGTGTTCAACGCTTCAGAGCTAAAAGAAAACTAAAAATGTAAGTATTGGTTCAATAGATGCATAATTACATCATTTTTGATATATTTAATAGTAATGCTTTTTTGTCGAAGTAATTGTATTAAATTCTTATAATTAAACCGTTGTAAACGTTATAAATTATTTGATATGGGGTGTTTTTTTAATATTCCTACCTAACTGCATAATATCTTGTTGCTATGCAGTTCTGAAGTACATATTCAGCAAATCAATACGTGGAACCGTTGCGCATTGGTTAAAATTAGACATGATGAATTTATTTTAATGGCTATCGATATTCGTTCAAGATTTTGTCCTGCACGGTTCATGTTTTTTACAATTTGATTTATGTATTACATGTTTATACTGTTTTTTTTGTTATTTATAAATACTTAGTTTGTTTCGTATGATTTTGCTTGTGCCTTCATTTTATTGTCCCATGTCCATGATATTCGCCGGCCATTTTGGATGATCTAGGAAATTTTTCTTGTGTATGAGACTAATTTACGTTAACGTACTTTATTTTGTCGTTAAATTGATTGAAATCGTCGAATCTTCAGCAAAATTTCATATCTTAATTTTGCATCTTCATAGATTCCATATTTTATTGATCACGTGTTGTATTGCAGATAGAACAAAGAATGGCACGTCACGTCGTACATAATTAATAGTATTTTACTCTTTACTGTTTTTTTTTAATAATTACCTAGATTGAAATCATTAACTTGAAGTAATATTCTTCCTGTATGATGTAATTTCCAAAAATGCTTTCAAGCTTCATTAGACTCCATATTTTATTGATCACGTTCTATGCTGATGAACAAAGAACACTCATGTCGTGACTCCGTGACTGCCGAAATCATTACCACACTTATTACAGTTGAGTCCGCGAATCTTTACCCGTGCGTCATCATTTAAAGCATATGAAATACGTCGATAATAAGTCGGAAATTTAAATTTACTAAACGCAACGGCAAGTGACAGTGACTTGCTGTTGCCTTTAGTAAATTTCAATTTCCGACTTATTTAATATGCTTTAAATGATGACGCACAGGTAAAGATTCCCGGACTCAACTGTACAATAAATATTTTATTATAAAAACATGACCATTATATTTGCAATAAATCAGATCATTGATATGGTTGTAGAAGAAAAATACAGCATATTTTGCATTTATGGATTAGGAAAAGGCTTATGACATACCAGGAACAAAGTTCAGGAAAGTCTTAATAGAAGGGGAACTCCAGAGAAGCACTAACAGCCATACGAAGCCTATAGCCTATACATGAAAAATTAAAACTACATTGCAACTAAAAACATGGAATCACAAACTTTTAAAACTTCACAAAAAATGTAGTAATTACGAGCTTCCTACAGGAAAGAGCATAATAAGGTTAAAACAAGCATGAGAACAGGCTCCGGAATTGACCATTCCAAATCACCTGACATAATATGGCCGGCAGTGTGCAAAAATTTAATATAGGGTTTACATCAGTTTTTGTAAAGAATATCCTGTTTGGTTTTGTTTTTTATTGTTAATTGTGCACCGAAATTGTGATATTGTCCTTTTCATGAACATTTTTCAGTGCCTAACAAATGATAGGAAAAAGGGTAAGTCCCTGATAATACACATTTATGACATTTATTCTAACCAAGTATATTCAAATGGGAAATAAGCCACAATTTTACCTAAAAATGATTTTATTAACGTTTCGACGCCCAAGTCGGGTGTCGTTGTCAAAATACAAAATAATACTAAATAAATAAAAATGTTGTTGCTTAGTAAAAAATTCTTCTAATAATTTATTTAATCTGACTCATTTATATCGGCAATTCAGACACGTATTATTCATTTTAAAGTAGACGACTTTAAAATGATATTGCCAATATTGATGAGTTGCGTTCCTGGGACGACTTTACTAAAAGATAGTTCATTCGATTACATGAAATCAATCCCAACTCAAGAATATCCGCCACAAAAAAATCATAGCATTTAATCTGTCTTTAAAAAGACAACCAAATGCAACGGTGGCACTGAAATTCTCGCGTTAGAGATTCCATAGTAAATCACGAGGGAAAACCAGGAAAAACCTCGTGATACTATCCCGACATCGTAAGTATTTGGGTTTACATTTAGTTTACTCTCAAAACTAATACCAAATTCTGACTTGATATTTTAAATTTTAAATAATACTAAAATACTAAATATGTACTAACTCGATATGTTACTGATTTACTAATTGTGGTATTTTCTTTCTTTTGACTTCCTCCTTTAATATGGGTAACCACATCCTACTGCATTCTACCGAGGAATTTGTGACACAATTGGTTTCATTTAGCATAATTAGAGCCGCTTCTTTGATTTTTCTCTTTTTACTATCTGCTTCTTTTAGGACTATACTTGAATCTCTCCACTGAACTCTATGTTCATTATCCCATGCGTGTTGACATATTTTAGATCTATCAAATTCTCTATTTTTTATATAAGACTGATGTTCATTTACTCTAACGTCTATTGGTCTTGACGTTTCACCTATATAAAATTGTTCGCATTCACAAGGTATTTTATAAATACAATTCTTTGTTCTTTCTTGTTCACTGTTAGGTTTAGTTTTAGATAGAATAGATCTCAAAGTGTTTGTTGTTTTGAATGTTGTTGATATGTTGAATTTATTTCCTATTGTTTTAAGTTTCTCGGATAGTCCTTTTATATATGGTATTGATATTTTCCTCGTATTATTTCTTGTGAATGTTGTAGGATCCCGTTCTAAGTTGTTCTGTTCAATTCGATCCAATCTTGACAATTCCTTATTTATAAACGATATGGGATAATCATTTTTTAATAAAACAGATGTTAACAATTGTTTTTCTTCTAAAAATGAATTTTCGTTAGAACAAGTAATTTTGGCTCTATCATATAAGGATTTAATGATTCCCTTTTTAACGTTGATGTTATGATTTGATTTGTAATTGAGATATCTGTTTGTGTGTGTTGGTTTTCTATACACTTGAGTCTCATATCCAGTATCCTTCTTTGAGACCAAAACATCGAGGAAAGGTAGGGTGTTATTGTATTCCTTTTCCATTGTAAACTTTATTGTCAAAGAAGGATACTGGATATGAGACTCAAGTGTATAGAAAACCAACACACACCAACAGATATCTCAATTACAAATCAAATCATAACATCAACGTTAAAAAGGGAATCATTAAATCCTTATATGATAGAGCCAAAATTACTTGTTCTAACGAAAATTCATTTTTAGAAGAAAAACAATTGTTAACATCTGTTTTATTAAAAAATGATTATCCCATATCGTTTATAAATAAGGAATTGTCAAGATTGGATCGAATGGAACAGAACAACTTAGAACGGGATCCTACAACATTCACAAGAAATAATACGAGGAAAATATCAATACCATATATAAAAGGACTATCCGAGAAACTTAAAACAATAGGAAATAAATTCAACATATCAACAACATTCAAAACAACAAACACTTTGAGATCTATTCTATCTAAAACTAAACCTAACAGTGAACAAGAAAGAACAAAGAATTGTATTTATAAAATACCTTGTGAATGCGAACAATTTTATATAGGTGAAACGTCAAGACCAATAGACGTTAGAGTAAATGAACATCAGTCTTATATAAAAAATAGAGAATTTGATAGATCTAAAATATGTCAACACGCATGGGATAATGAACATAGAGTTCAGTGGAGAGATTCAAGTATAGTCCTAAAAGAAGCAGATAGTAAAAAGAGAAAAATCAAAGAAGCGGCTCTAATTATGCTAAATGAAACCAATTGTGTCGCAAATTCCTTGGTAGAATGCAGTAGGATGTGGTTACCCATATTAAAGGAGGAAGTCAAAAGAAAGAAAATACCACAATTAGTAAATCAGTAACATATCGAGTTAGTACATATTTAGTATTTTAGTATTATTTAAAATTTAAAATATCAAGTCAGAATTTGGTATTAGTTTTGAGAGTAAACTAAATGTAAACCCAAATACTTACGATGTCGGGATAGTATCACGAGGTTTTTCCTGGTTTTCCCTCGTGATTTACTATGGAATCTCTAACGCGAGAATTTCAGTGCCACCGTTGCATTTGGTTGTCTTTTTAAAGACAGATTAAATGCTATGATTTTTTTGTGGCGGATATTCTTGAGTTGGGATTGATTTCATGTAATCGAATGAACTATCTTTTAGTAAAGTCGTCCCAGGAACGCAACTCATCAATATTGGCAATATCATTTTAAAGTCGTCTACTTTAACCTTCGGAGTACGGAGATTATTTGACTTACTTAGATTACGAAGATGGGTCAAGCGTGACCCATTCTCATTTTATTTATAAGGATGTTTTAAATAGTCAGTATTAATAAACAGTACCTTTAATTCAACAAAAAACAAACAAACATAACCATTATAATCCTAATTTATTGTATTTAAATTTTTTAAGATGGTTTCCCATGGGTATATACTAGTTCGCTCCGGCGGCCAGATTTTAATACCTTACAGAAAACCGGCATAGGTAAATTCGCTCCGGCCATATATTTGAATACGTATACCCGTAAACAGAGACGGCTGCGATTTACGTGTACCAACAAACATATTAAAAATATTTTTCGAAATCCGAAGACCGGGTCAGGACTGACCCTGCATCATAGATGTTACGTAGAGGAAAAACTGTAATTTGCATGTTCACGAATTATATACGAAAAAATAGACTGAAACAAATAAGGAGAACTTACGATCAATCGGATTTGTAAAAAAATTATTTCATAAAATATTAAGAAATAAGTGAATTTCGGGTCACGCTTGACCCAGTCTTTGTACTCCGAAGGTTAAAATGAACAATACGTGTCTGAATTGCCGATATAAATGAGTCAGATTAAATAAATTATTAGAAGAATTTTTTACTAAGCAACAACATTTTTATTTATTTAGTATTATTTTGTATTTTGACAACGACACCCGACTTGGGCGTCGAAACGTTTAAAATCATTTTTAGGTAAAATTGTGGCTTATTTCCCATTTGAATATACTTGATTATAAAAATGCCACAAGAAAATAGCTTCAGAACAACATTTATTCTAACATGACATTTTAGTTAAATCTGACAGTTGTCACATTTTATTTTCAATTTGGAATAAAAACAAATCAAATGTGTTTCTTGCATTTATAAAATGGTATTTTCTTTGATTTGTATAGTCGTATAAATTATACCCATTATATTTGTAATATTATTATCTAATTAAAAAAAATATTTTTTTATTATGGTGCCATCTATCCACAACTAGAATAACTACACTCACCAGCAGAGAAAACGGGCACCCCAAAAAATGGGTCATTTTTAATGTCTTGTATTTCCTAAACCTGATGTCCGATTTAAGTAATTTTTTTAATATGTTATAGCCTTATTCTTTATCAATATCGCTGTAATAATATTGTTGCTAGACAGGTACATTGTCATTGTATACAGGGTGTACGAATCGAACTGTTTTTTCTCAAACTATGGAACACCCTGTGGAATGTTCTAGCTTTTATAAAATACTGAAATTATAACCAAACTATAGCCTCAGGTTTTCTTAACATTCTGTTTCTTGATTCATTCGCTTATCTTGGATAATAAAAAAGTTAAGCACTTTAGCAACTACCCCTGTTTTTCGGTTAATACAGGGTGTTTTTAAATAAGTATGGCAAACTTTAAGGGGTAATTCTGCATGATAAAATAATGACAGTTTGCTTTATAAACGTATGCCCGCAAATGCTTCGTTTCCGAGATGGGGGGCGTTGAAATTGTTCTTACAAACTGACGATTTATTTATTTCTCTAAAACGTTTTGTGATATGCAAATGAAATTTAGTAGATTTTAAGAGGTAGTTATTGCGCATTTTTTGGCATACAATTAAGAATTTTATATTCACCATTGGCGTGCATACAGGTATAAATATTTTAGATATATCCCGTATGCACGCCAATGGTGAATATAAAATTCTCAATTGTATGCCAAAAAATGCACAATAACTAGCTCTTAAAATATACTAAATTTAATTTGCATATCACAAACCGTTTTAAGCAATAAATAAATCGTCAGTTTGTAAGAACAATTTCAACACCCCCTATCTCAGAAACGAAGTATTTGCGGGCATAAGTTTATAAAGCAAACTGTCATTATTTTATAATGCAGAATTACCCCTTAAAGTTTGCCGTACTTATTGAAAAACACCCTGTATTGACGAAAAACAGGGGTAGTTAAAGTGCCTAACTTTTTTATTATTCAACATAAGCGAATGAATAAAAAAAACAGAATGTTAATAAAATCTGTGGCTACAGTTGGGTTTTAATTTTAGTATTTTATAAAAGCTAGAACATTCCACAGGGTGTTCCAAAGTTTGAGAAAAAAACACAGTTTGATTCGTACACCCTGTATACAATGACAATGTACCTGTCTAGCAACAATATTACAGCGATATTGATAAAGAATAAGGCTATAACATTTAAAAAAATTACTTAAATCGGACATCAGGTTTAGGAAATACAAGACATTAAAAATTACCCATTTTTTGGGGTGCCCGTTTTCTCTGCCGGTGAGTGTAGAATAAATGTTGTAAATGTCTGTAATCAGAGACTTACGTTTTTTTCATCACATACAATTTAAAATTTAATGCCTTAGAAAGAAATCGAAAAACTGATGCACTGAAAGATGATCATGAGAAAAAGAATAGCAAATAAATATAAACTAGTTTATCGCCTACAGAACTGAATTATCCCATAGTAGTTAATGACGCAAACTGGTAACTAATATGGGATAATTCAGTTCCGTAGGCGATAAACCACTTCATATTTAATTTGTTATCACAATTTCGCAGATTTCCGTACACAATTAACAAAAAAAAAACCAAACAGGATTTTCTTTATGAATTAATGTAGATGTAAGGTTAGATTTTGCCCACACCCGGCCATGTTTGAGGTTTCATTGGAATGCCTAATTCGTAATTGAAGATTTGTATCTGCCAAAATTATGGTGTTATAGAGCTTGAATTTCTCCACCATCAGGATCAGGCTTGCTAGTCGATCAGCACCAACCATCCGCGAGTAGAACTGTAGTTTTTTAAAACCACCATATTCTAGCTCTAGCTCATGTCGATCACCCATTTTACAGTGGGTTACTTGCATCTGGACAATCAAAAGAGAATAATTTTATTTTATTTATTAATGGTATACAGGCTCACAAATTTACTAAAGCTTTCATTAAAAAAATCTAAACTATTTTGTGCTGTCAACCACAGTGACCTGTCTGGCCCGCCCTTCATTCTGTAAAGTCCTTTATCAACATACTTGAATATTGTTACTTATTTGTAATGTGTAATAAACAATAATATAAATAAACCCACTTTGTTTATGATCTGTATAATGTATAGGTTATGTTGAATGTTAATTATTGTCACTCATTCATGGTCACCAACTCTAGCCACTGTTTCTACTCCTGTGCAAAATTCTACTATGTTGATTTATAAATTGACTAATCGATTACAGTCCCGTCTCTAGTGCATCTAAATCTACCGTCTGTCAAACTATGAATCCAACTAAGAGGAAACAGTAGCGATCAACAGGTAGCGAAAATGCGTTCCAAGATTGCGGCTGTAATTTTAAATATTTTTTTGAGATATTTGGCACACGTATTCGTAATATAATAAAGAATGGCGGTACAGAGCCCAATTTGAAAAATATAGTAATATGTGGAAATTACTCTGTAATTAAATACAATATTAAAAAAAGGGGGCCTGTACCGCCATTAAGACGAACAAAAGATACACTTTCTTCAAATAAACTTTTTTATCCGATGTCTAGATTTTGCGTCATTTTGGAACTACTAAAATTTTTTATTTCGTTAGTAGTTCCAAAATGACACAAAATCTAGGCATCAGATAAAAAAGTTTATTTGAAGAAAGTGTATTTTTTTTGTTCTTCTTAATGGCGGTACAGGCTGGTTTTTTTAATATTGTATTTAATTACAGAGTAATTTCCACATATTAATATATTTTTCAAATTGGGCTCTGTACCGCCATTCCTTATTATATTACAAATACGTGTGCCAAATATCTCAAAAATATTCAAAATTATAGCCGCAATCTTGGAACGCGTTTTGGCTACCTGTTGATCTCTACTGTATCACCTTAAGATCTTGTGGTGAACTTCACACAGAAAAGTCTCATTCGCAGCCATTTTGCCATCTGTTCAAATTTATTTGATGTATTTAACCCTGGAGATTTTTGTATGAATGTCTCTACACTTTCAATTTAATTTGCACAATAATTTGCCAGGCCCTTTAATGAACTTGTCTAATTAAAGGTGCATAAACTTTGTGCTAGATAATCTACCGAATTTAGAATAGAATAGAATAGAAATATGCTTTATTGTCACTGAAAATTATACAATTTTATGGACAAAGCTTAACATAGATTCACGAAAAAGATATACATAACAATAACAATAACAAATACAATTTTATAAAATTAAATAAATCGTCAATAAAAAAAAATATATAAACAAGTTAAAAAAAAAAGTGAAGTAAAAAAACAAAAACCAATATATTGCAAAATTACTATAAATTGCAAAATTGAACCTACAACATAATATAATAAAACACAAACAAAGGAACTAATAAGTTTAAGCTGCTGTATGTGACACCCAAATATAGATAAATACACTTTAGTTACTTGTACATTACTGTGATTTCTTAGTTAGTCATTAATAAACTCTTCTACTGAATAATATGGTCTTTTAGATAAATGAGCTTTTGTCATTTTACGGAACTTGAGAAAGGATGTTGCAGATTTAAGTTGTAAAGGGAGATGGTTGTATAGTTTTTTTGCGGAATATAGTATAGATTTCTTTACTAACTCAGAAGACGGGATCGGTAAATAGACATCAAAAGTTGAATTTCTGGTGGAGTAGTCATGATGAGGCCTTGCTGGAAAGACATGCATGTGTTTACGAATTAAGCAAACAGTTTCTAAAATATACAAAGATGGAAGGGTTAAAATTTCGTGATCTTTAAAGTAACTTCTGCAATGGGTTGTTCTTCTGAGGCCAAACAGATATCTTATTGCTCTTTTTTGTAATTTGAAAATAACATCAAATTGGGCAGCTGTACTAGACCCCCAAAAAGGAAGACCATATCGAAGATGAGACTCGAATAAAGAAAAATATGTAATTTTAGAAGATGCTAAATTGAGTTCCTTCGAAATAGATCTTATGGCATAGCAGGCCGAGGCGAGTTTCTTACTTAACAAATCGATATGAAGGGACCATTTGAGGTTGCTGTCTAAAAGAATACCAAGAAATTTTACAGAATCAACGGTAGAGATCTGGCTGCTATTCACAAGCAGGGGTTGAAGAGCACCTTTATATGATAATGCTACCGTTTTATCCACGTTAAAGGAGAGTAAATTAGAGTCAGACCAGGTTTTTATCGTAAGAAGATCAGAAGTTATAGTTGCATGAAGAGTTGCAATAGTTGAGTTGCTCCAAGTGATACTGGTATCATCAGCAAAAAGAAAAATTTTTCCATCGATTTTTAAATTAGTGATGTCATTTATAAAGATCAGGAAAAGTAGAGGACCCAATACTGAACCTTGTGGTACTCCACATCTAATGTTTTTGAGACTAGAGTCAGTATCATTTGCTCTAACCAATTGTTTCCTATTATCTAAGTAAGATTTAAACCAATTCAAAGAAATACCTCGAATTCCATAGTAATTAAGTTTTTTAATCAAAATGTTGTGATTTACACAATCAAAAGCTTTGGAATAGTCACAGAAAACAGTGGCAGTATAAAGATTATTGTTTAGTGCTTGGTAAACCTCGTGAAGTACAGAAAACATGGCATCAGTTGTACATTTATTAGTTAAGAAGCCGAACTGATTTTGTGATAAAATATTGTTATCAAAGAGAAAGGACATGTCGGGTTTTTATGAGCCTCTCAATAATTTTGGAGAGTACCGGTAGTAGGGCAATAGGTCTATAGTTGCAGGCATTAGATTTTTCGCCACCTTTATGAAGAGGAATAATAATGGCTGTCTTTAGGCACTCTGGAAATTTACCGTTTTCAAAGGAATCATTAATTAGTGACACGAGGAGTTCTAACACATTATCTGTGAGATTTGAGAAGATTTTTATGGATAGTCCATCAGTACTACAAGATGATTTGCTTTTGATACTATTGATCGTTTGGATCAATTCAGATTTATAGATTGGTCTTATAAAGAATGAATTCGAGACAATTTCTGAATTAGGGAGATAGGACATGGGATCTTGTACATGTTTAAATGTACTTGTTTAAAGAACAATATGTGCATAGCCACTACCCGCGCCCATTGCACAGAGTAACTTTAAATTCATACAATCCATTCATATTCTGTATTGTTCTAATTATTAATGTGAAAGAGATAATTTGAAATGTACAGTATGCGATGAAAATGCCACCAAACCTCTAAGAAGCATGAACAAGCTGAATTTTACTGAATGTATATATTATGATAAAATGTTTTATCACTTTTTGTGGAGAATGAACCCTATCAGAAACAATGTTTAAAGCTATTGGCAATTTAAAATTTCAGTTCGAAATGCGTTTTAAATGAGAAGTGCAGAATTCGTATGCAATTTTTAAATTTTGCATCAAATGAAGTATATTTCTGTAAGGCTGTTGCATAAGTAAACATTGCGCAATTTTTGCCATTTCTTATGATTCTTATAGATTACTTCTATTGATTGGGCCCTAGGGAATTTCCATTATTACAGCCTAATTAACATCGCATTTTGATATTTTGAGTTTTGGTAACAAATATGAGTAGAACCCCGCTAATCCGAACGTTCGGCAAATCTGAACCAACGGAAAGTGAAGAAAATTTAAAAATTCAAGAGAAAACTTAAAAACATGTTTATTATACAGAGTAAAACCAGACAATTGAACAATGTAGGATTAATAGGACTTTGACATTTAACTTTTCTTAACCTTCGTAAGGCGGTGCGGGTTGCAGGTGCACCCCAAACCTCGTTTTTCTCACCTATCTTTTTTAAAAATTTTTTTTGATTTTTGTCCATTTTTTTTTATTCGCATTAAATTCACTTCTAAACGCATTCCACCCATCACTGCATTTAAAACTCTTTGCATTTACATGCTTTTTTGGAAAAATGACTGTAGGGTGCAAATGATGAAAATTTCATAATATCCTGAATTGGACGTTTCTGACGTTCCACCTGGAGCTAAGAGCTACGGGGCAAGGTCAGTGTTGCTTATGTCATAGAAAAAAGACCGAAAGTCTTTGCATAACTGTATTGCGTATAAAAACTGTGTGTTGCTCACTCTGGGAAAAATTTCATGGGTTTGTCTTGCAACGATAATAACTTTTTTTGAGAAGAAATGAGTAGGTACTTTGTAAAATTATGTTTCATAGTATAATAAACAAGACATAATTATCTTTCAAATCAATTTCCCAGAATTTCACATAAAAAATGGATATACGGATGGGGTGCACATGCACCCCGCACCGTTGTTTACGTAAGAATCTAAGCACTGCTTTACGAGGGTTAAAAAAGAAATACATACTTTCTGTAATAATATGTAGTACTTACTTGCTTCGGTTCTCTCGTAGTCAACT
This sequence comes from Diabrotica virgifera virgifera, assembly GCF_917563875.1. Classification (NCBI taxonomy): domain Eukaryota; kingdom Metazoa; phylum Arthropoda; class Insecta; order Coleoptera; family Chrysomelidae; genus Diabrotica; species Diabrotica virgifera. The sequence continues at coordinate 6,673,452 of NC_065451.1, read as the reverse complement.
CGAGTCCAAAAATATTGTCCACTCTTGCGAGAACATTTTGCTACTCAAAATCAATGACAATGAAAGCTTTGAATTACTAGTTAGGCTAACTTTCAGATAATCAGAACTTTTCGGAATCCGAACAGGCTGTCTCCCCAATTAATTCGGATTTTCGGGGTTCCACTGTATTTGAAATTTGCCTAAAAAGCTGAATTAACAATTTAAAACTGCTTCTTTTCGAACCCTTGTATCATTTTTCTATAATTTGTGCTAAGCAAAAGGCATTTTTAATAAAAGAATTCAAATCATTATGCATACTGCATACTATATTAAAATTAAAATCTTACAGAATCCTTGCATATTGATTATTTGCATTTTTTTTCTTTGGCTCAGGTTGGACTGTAAATTCTTGTTCTTGAATTGTTTGAAGTTAGTATTTATTCTGCATTTTTTATTTCTCTATTAAACTTTTATAAAACTGTAAGGTGTCTTATTGCTATCTTTTTTTTCAGGACTTATCCACAAAACGGTGATGATGGTTACCAGGCTCGTTCCAATGGTTTCTCCAATTTCAAAAGTGGAGGAAACAGTGGAGGAGGAGGAGGTTACAACAACAGAAATGGCGGTGGCTATAATAAGACTGGAGGTGGATTTAATAACGGCAGATTTAATAATTCTTTCGGGGATAACAGTTACAATAATCGCAATGGGGGAGGGTATCAAAATAATTTCAACAGGAACAATCAAGGATATGGTGGCAACGGGGGGTTGAGACAGGTCGAATGGGCTAACAAAAAGTTACGTCCAGTAGAGAAACACTTCTACGTGCCCCATCCTTCTGTGGCAAGCCGTACTCCCTTTGAGGTTGAGCAGTTTCGCAAAGCAAAAGAAATTACAGTCGAAGGGGAAGCACCTAACCCCATTCAGAACTTCGACGAAGCAAATTTCCCTGATTACATCTTGACGGAAGTTTGCAATAAGGGGTATGAAGCTCCGACACCAATTCAAGCACAAGGCTGGCCAATTGCAATGAGTGGTCATGATATGGTTGGTATAGCACAAACAGGATCTGGAAAAACTCTAGCTTATATCCTACCTGCTGCAATTCATATCAACAACCAACCACCTCTAAATAAAGGGGAAGGACCAATTGTTTTGGTACTTGCTCCTACTAGAGAACTGGCTCAACAGATTCAAGAGGTTTCCAATGATTTTGGCCGGTCTACGAACATCCGTAACTCTTGTATATTCGGAGGTGCTCCCAAAGGACCCCAAGCTCGTGACCTACAAAGGGGTATTGAGATCTGTATCGCCACACCCGGTCGTCTCATAGATTTTCTCGAAAAGGGATCTACTAACCTAGAGAGATGTACATATTTGGTCCTTGACGAAGCTGACAGAATGTTAGATATGGGATTCGAACCTCAAATTCGCAAGATCCTCAGTCAAGTCAGACCCGACAGACAAACACTTATGTGGTCTGCTACATGGCCCAAAGAGGTTAGGAAATTGGCCTCCGATTTCATGAAGAACCCAGTTTACATCAACATAGGTTCAAAGAACTTATCTGCAAATAATAATATTGTACAGTTCGTTGATGTCTGCCAGGAGCATGAAAAGGAAAGGAAGTAAGTTAAATTCTGTTATTTTTATTTCTTTTTTTATACTCACTTCAGTTTTTTGTAGTAATTGACCTTAGATGTTTGCAAAAATGTCTTTAAAGTCTTTAAAATGTTATAATTATTAAAAGTTTGATTTGAAAAGTTGTGAAAAATACAGGAACAAATTTAGTCGATCATTTATTTTCGTTATATCACAAAAAATGATTAAAACTATGTAATATAAAAACTGAATTCAATAATTTTATTTAAATTACAAAATTTCTGATTTTCCTCAAGCAAAATTCATAGTTATTTTTACAAATAATTGTTTATTTGAATTATTATGTCGAATCACTGGAAAAAATAACTCCTGATAGAAAATGGAACTGTGGACTAGTTTGTTTTTAATACATGTTTTCATTAAGCCTACTACCCCAGATTAGCCCGATCAGCTAACACAAAATTTTACGAAAACCTCCAAAAAAATAAAGGAAGGATGAAAATTTGGGAATAGGTAGTTGAAATTGTCTTTTATTATATAAGAAAAAGTTTACAATTCTACATTCCCTCCATTTTACCAAAATTGGGAAATACGTGATGAAAAATATTTTCTTGGGGTGAAAAAATATACATTCAAAATAAGTCAAGAAATTGGATAAAGTGACTAATTCTAAGTAACTTTTGTTTATAGAGTTTTTTTCACTAAGGTAATACTTTTAGTTATGTGTGAGTGAATGCATTCATTTTTAACAAAAAAAAACATGATTTTGGACGGTTTCTCACAGATAACTCAAAAGTATTTTAGTGAAAAAAATATTCTTAGCAAAAATATAGCTTATAAAAAATTGAATAAAATGGTTTATGCATGAGGTCTGTAGACCCAGTAGAAGCACAGAATTGTAGCTAATGAAAAGTAGGTTCTTCTTCGTCAAATTCCAAATCGAATATTTCAATTTGAAATAACCCAAAAACAGAGCACTTTGCAGGGAAAATTCATTACAACTTTTTTAAGTGTTAAAAAAACTTTAACATTAAAAGTGAGTTACGCTCAAAATATTGTTGGTCCTTTTTATTTTTTGGTAAAAAATCACAAAAATCACCCTCTTCTAATTAGCTTACCAAATACAACTAATTGTTACCGCTTCACAAGTTACTTTACTTATGTATTCTTTATATTTTTATATTATCTATGTTTCATTGGTTCAAAGTGCTCATTTTTGAAAAAAAATTGGGTTTAAAATAATATATTTTTTTTTAATTTTGAAAAAATAACTTAAAAATTATTAATACCAAAAATCTCAACGTGTAATAAAATGTATGTTTTGCTTTTCTGAATATTTTTGATTTTTTGTTTTCTTGTTAGACAAACATTGGTTATGCTTGGCTGTTTAAAATTTGCCTAAACTTGTGACGTGATTAGTTACTCGTTCAAGCCATTGTAACTACAGCTTTTTCAAAAATAAGCACTTTGAACCGATGAAACTTACAGATCATATAAATAATTGTTTTTATTTATATACATATTTTATTTACATACATATTTATAATACATAAGCAAAGTAACTTGTCAAATGGCAATGATAAAATTTATTTGTGATGCTAATTAGGGGGTAATTTTCGCGATTTTTTTACCAAAAAAATAAATGGGACCAACAATATTTTTAGCGTAACTCACTTACTTTTAATGTTGGAAGTTTTTTAAAAAACAAATAAACCTTTCTTTAAACACTTTAAAAAAGATGACATGAATTTTCCCCGAAAAGTGCTCTGTTTTTGAGTTATTTCACATTGAAATATTCGATTTGGAATTTGACGAAGAACTACTTTTCATTAGCTACAACTCTTGCTTCTACTGCGTCTACAGACCTCATGCATAACCATTTTTTCAATTTTTATAAGCTAAATTTATGATAAGAATATTTTTTTTCAATAAAATACAGTTAAATTACAACTTTTCAGGAGATTGAAAAAACTTCGCTTCTTAATACATGATTTTTTTTTCTCTTTCTTTTCTGTTGAAAAGAATGCTTTGACATGTCAGTAGGTAATAATTACATAAATACTGAGAAAGAAAAAACATGTACTAAGCAGCGAAGTTTGTTGGCTCTCCTGAAAAGTTTTAAATTTGACTTATGAGGTTTAGGTATCTAACCATCAATTTTCTGAACTTTTTCACAACCTTCCAGAGACAATTTTTCAAAATTCTTATGGGACTTACTACAACCAACTTAAACAAAAGCAAATTTTTATTCACATGATGAGATGCATAAATGAAATAATCAATGATTATTCTTTTCGCACCCCCTACCTCTAAGAAGACCTGACTATTTGAAAAAAAGTTTCGCCACTTTTATGTTTGTTACCAAATGTTAAGTTTTTGATTCTTTCCAGGTTGGGAAGTCTCTTGCAAGAGATCAACACCAATGCTGACACTGGCTCGAAAATTATCATTTTCGTAGAGACCAAAAAGAAAGTTGAAGGAATAACGAGATCAATAAGAAGCATTGGTTGGTCAGCATTGTCCATGCACGGAGATAAGAGCCAGCAGGAACGTGACTATGTCCTGAGGGAATTTAGAACTGGAAAATCTAGTATTTTGGTAGCTACTGACGTAGCTGCCAGGGGGTTAGGTGAGTTTCCCCCCTGAACAGTGGGGATTAGTTACAAAATCGGTTTGTTGGGAATTATACCATGTTCATTTGTGATAAAAAAAGTATTGAAAGTTAAATTTGGTATAGTAGCAGTACGATTTGGGGATTTCAGACTGGTTTACGTATTTTATTGAATTTAATAAGTAAATAATTGGTTGGGGGATTTTTGTTCTTAAATTTAAAAATTATTGGGGGGAGATTTAGTATGTTTTGTCATAAAAGCCAATTTACTGGCTTACTTGTATTGAAATGTAATTTTAGCAATTCTACACTACGTGTGGGATTTATTTGCCAGTGTTATATGTTGGTAAAATTGTGTAATTTTTGTATAATTGTTACTGATCAGTCTGGGCGCCCTTTTTTCTTTTTCAGAGGCACGTGCACGATGATCTTGTTGTAACCTTTTTTGCGTACAGTGAAATTAGCAGTGCAATTCTGTTTTCATGCGGGTGCCTCTTTACAGGCTGTCTCGCCCTAACTCAGGACGGTTCAGCTCGGAAAATATTAATGAAGACCTTTGGAAGATTTTAGTATATTAATATGGCACTTGTTTTAACACCAAAACTGATCACCAAGAAGTGTTGATTTACAAAATCCTATTAGAATGAGTAAAAACCACTGTTACAATGTCCCTAAAATGTTCAAAAAACTATTTTTGATTAGATCTTTCTGATGTTTTAAAGAATTGGGACAATTTTGTTCATTATATGCTATTTCCTTACTAGATTATCTAAATTTTCTATATTTTCAACTAGTTCAAAATTTTTATACAATTTTTTTTTTGCATGCATTAACGTTTTTTTTGTCTTTTCGTATATCATCCACATTTCTATAAACCTTTACATACTCATTTAAGTTAGTTATTCCAAATGTCACTTAACAATTTTTAAAAACATTTGATAGATTTCGCTTCTGGTGATCATATCCTTTTAACCTTTCCCACCCCCCCACAACCTTTTTGTTTTGCTCAAGAAAACCTAGGTTTCTACGACGTGGGATTTTTGTGCACTTCAATACAAAAACATATGTCATTTTTATGTCTTCCCATTGGTCAATTTACTGCGATGTTTGAGTAGACCACAAAATTGCCGTAAGGTAGCAGGAGGTCAACTGAAGCAAGCAGGATAATATTTTTGCTACTATTCCTTTAAATCGTTTATTCACTCAGATCACAACTCATGGAATTTCCTTTGAAACTGGTTAGTATGTTTTTAGTTATGTTTTCTTTTATTTTTTAATTAATAGAATACTTTAAGAAAACATATACATGTTCGAATTTGAAATCGTGTTGGATCTATAAGACGAAACACTCAAATTCATGGACATCTCGAAAACTAGCAGTTCGCACTACTATTTATAGTAAAACAAGTGATTGTTTTTCAATTCTTGATTTTTTTTAGAAAAATTTTTATTGAAATTGTGTGTAACATCTAGTTTTGATTTTTATTAGGTATGAATAAGAATTACTTCGAAATTTGACAGCAATTTTTTTAGTAAAATTAAATAAATAAATTTGGATTTGACTATCAAAAAGAAATTCTTAATCATGTTACATAGGCTACAATATAATTAGTCAATCTGAAGAAACCTAACAATCTATAAAAAAATACTTCAACGAAATAATAATTGAATTTTGTTTGAATAAAAATTCTTCAGGTTGGCTAGTATTTGACTGATTTCTAATATGTCCTTTCTTATTTAGATGTTGAGGGTATAAAATATGTTGTAAATTACGATTATCCTCACTCCTCAGAAGATTACATTCACAGAATCGGTAGAACTGGTCGTTCTGACAGTGCCGGTACGTCCTATGCATTTTTCACACCTTCCAACTATAAGCAAGCTAGAGATCTGATCTCCGTTCTCAATGAGACTAACCAGGTAAATTTTTTTTTCCTATTAATACGCCAGTCAATGGGAGCAAAAATAGGATATTACCTCCGAATTCTATCCTACTGCATGGATTTTAATGAAATTTTGGCAATAGCCTCTACTTATCTCTCAATTCAAAGTCTACCCTATGCCGATGTGTGCTTTTATCTTGAGGGAGGTTCCCACCCGTTCTTATTTTTGTTGTTATTTTTTGGTTAAAATAACAACGGAATTCTCTAGAGAACCTAATTCTAAGCAAAAACTGTTCTTTAATTTCTTTTTTGAAAACTCGATATTTTTAAGATATTCGTGGTTGAAAATTGGCTATTTTCATTGAAACATACTTTTTCGAACGGCTTTTTGCGAATACATACCTTAAAAACTATGCATCTAATTAAAAAAAACTATTGAAACATTTTTGTTAGTTATAAAAAAACAAAGAGACACTTGCCTTCGTAAATCTTCTAGTTATAATACAAAAAAAGATATGGTAGGTGAAAATAGTTTGTTTTTTGGTACATTCTCAAATTAGTGTATTCAACTTGAAATAACAGAAACAGTTGATTTTAGGTGTATAATGCTACTAATACTTTTTGTAGTGCTTGAAAAGACCTTTAATATTAGAGGTCCATTACATTAAAATTAAGTGAGATATGCTGCAAACAACATTGATAACTAATGTATTTTAAGAAAAAATGAGAAGTAATTTTAACCCCCATCCACCACAATGTAAATGCATTATTTTTCTTCCACAATATCTTTTATTATAGTGTTATTTCTAAGTTCAAAAAGTTGGACACGTTTAAAATGAATGGTTTTTGAAAAAAAAAGATAAATATAGAGCACATTTTTAAATTTTCTTAAAAATCTTCCTTTTTCTCCATGTAACTTGAAAATGATCTGAGATACAGTAATGAAAAATAACAAGGAAATTTTTATCGGACACTACATTTTTGTATAGTATCTTTTCTCGTATCTCTTATCTTTTTTGAGTTACATGGAGGAAGATTTTTAAGAAAATTTAAAAATGCACTCTATAATTTGACATTTTTTTTTCAAAAACAATTCATTTTAGTCCAGTCCAACTTTTTGAACATAGAAATAACACTATAGTAAAAAGCATTATAGAAGGAAAACGATGTATTTAAATTTTGAAGGATGAGGGGTTAAATATACTTCTCATTTCTTCTTTAAATACATAGTCATCAACTAACTATTTTGCGGAATATCTCACTTAATTTGAATGTAATCGACATTTAGTATTGCTCATTTTAAAGGTCTTTTCCTTTTCAAGCACTACAAAAGTTATTAGTATCATTATACACCTAAAATTGACAGTTTCTGTTATTTCAAGTTGACTACACTGATTTGAGCATGCAGCAAAAAAACAAACTCTTCTTACCTACGTCCCTATTTGTATTTTAACTAGAAGATTTATGAAGGAACGAATCTCATTGTTTTTTATAACATACAGAAATATTTTATATAGTTTTTTTGTTAGATGCATAGTTTTTAAGCTATTCGCAAAAATCCGCCCTAAAAGGTGTCATTTTTCAATGAGAATGGCCAATTTTCAACAACGAAAAACTCAGTTTTTAAAAAATAATTATAGAACAGTTTTTGCTTAAAATTAGGTTCTCTAGCCTTTAACCAAAACATTTTTCACCCCCCGAGAAGGGGCGGGAACCACCCCCAAGATATAAGCGCACATCGTCATAGGGTAGACTTTGTTTCTCGAGCTATTCCCTACTTACAAGTAAATCGTAGGATGGAATTCGAGAAAAATACCCTCATTGACTGCCCTATAATTTTATTTTGGTATAATTCCTTCCATTTTGGCATGCCTTACCTGAGACTGACGGGTAAGCATGAGTGCTGATGGAAGGGATATTAATTTGGGAAATATGCCTTCGGTGTCCACACATTAACTGTCTGGATCCCATCCTCAAGTTTCCCTACATTTGTTTTAAATAATCCCAACTTTATCTATTCCTTATTTGGAAATGCTTGATAGCACAATTTTCAGGCAGCAACAATCTCTATGGGAACATCCATAAACTACATCGTTGAAAAAATGGGAGGGGGACTTTGCTTATTATGACAGTATACAACAGAGGGGAGGGGGCCATGAGTGTACATCCGAGGTCGTTTGATGTTCAAAAAAATACTCTATTTTAGAATTACAAAGAATTAGTATATATATTACTTTTATCCCATACTTTTCATTTCGTTTTTAGAACTCGCAGCCTTGATAATACTGCCAGCAGTTTTGTACAGAATCACAAACAAAACATTGTTCTATGTCTTTAAACAAACGCTTCTATACAGAACAACGTCTGGAAGCCATAAATATTAAAATGTTCATTTATTTACTAAATACTCTGTGTGAAACAATTCTACAAAAACGAATAGAAATAAAATATTCTATTCTATTTAGTTAGTACATTGTATTTATACTTAATAAAAGAAATGGAATTTAAATCAAAACAAGATAAGTATCAAGATTTATATGATGCAGTTAAGAAAGTAGGAACTAGATAAAAGTGTTGATTTTGTCCTATAAAGCTAATTAGTTGTACAGTGAATTGAGAGAAAAAAGTACAAGGATATTAATGAGCTACATAATACTGATTTGGATACATGCGTAAATAAACTTGTGAGAGCTAACTTTAAAAAATCCAGAAATAATATGGAATTAAAAAAATTACTAAAAAGGGGGGTCATGAGTTGAAATTGTGACGTCGGTATGAGGGGGGGTCAACTGTAAACGACGCTTTACGACGGAAGGGAGGGAGGGTATTAAAAACTCCAAAATTTTTATGACCTAGTTTATGATGTTCCCTTTGTACAGGACTGGTTTAACACATTGGTTGCTGTAATGTTAAAAAAGTGGATTCGTACAGCCACAAGTCTCGTTTCCATGCTTTTGAGACAACTACGATGTTTCACACGGCTTTTATCAACATCATGAGACACATTTGTGCCTTATGGCAGCCAACTTGTTAAGCATTACAAATGTTGATCCCTTCTTGGTGTATGACGCTGCCATGGGGATTATCAATAAAAGAAACTTTTGCTATCAATAATTTTTTTGGTTTTTGCTTTGAGAATTATAGCCAATTTTATGTTTTTTTAGGCAATAAATCCAAAATTGACTGAAATTGCTGGAAAAACAAACAGCTATGGCAAAGGTAATTCACGTTGGGGAAATGGAGGAGGTTTCAATAAAAGGTTTAACAACCAAGGAGGCGGCAGCGGCGGCGGAGGTTATAGGAAATTTGGTAATAACTCAAATAATTACTCAAACGGATCAACAGGATACTCAAATGGATTCAATAATGGCAATAGTAAGTAGATCAAATTATTGATATCTGAACTAAATTTCAATAAGTGATGCAAGGCATGTAAACAAGGATATACATAGTTGTATTTTAATTGTTAAATATGTTCAAAATTTATTAACAGTATATTATTAAAATCACTATCAGTTTTTCTAGTTTTTATTGCATAGTACAATCTGACAAGTGAGAACTGGCGGTTGACCTTCTCGTATTGTGTATTTCTCGCAGTGTATTTTTGCTCAAGGTCACGAGCCAGCTCTGGCTTGTCAAAAAAAATTGAATCAATTGTTTCAGAAACCCTACATGTCCAAAAAAGTAGTGGAAAAGGACAAAAACATCTTGGGGATTGCTTTCTTGATACTGAAAAAATTTCTCCACTCTTTAGATTCATTTAGATCTAGAATGTTAAATCCGGTCGGGGTGTTTCTTGAAACATGTGATTCTATCTAAGGGTAGAAAAATTGCAAAAAAACGAAAATTGATTTTCTTTGACATGTCTGGTTTCTGAAACAACCGATTCAATTATTGCAATAATTGAATCCACTGTGAAAAAATAATCCTAATATAATCATTCTTTCAATGAAGAGTTTCAAATTCTACATATTCAAAATAAAGGCCTTAAGCTATCACTTTTAGAATCAATGGAAATTAATAAATTGAAAAATACAGATATAATTCTAAATGACCAACTCGAGACAAACAGCTCCCCACTCCTCAACTTCTTCAATTAAAGACTTAAAAAGGCAAACCCATTGTAAAATATATCACTTGAGAAAGGCACTTTGCCGAAACAGCTGTAGTAATAACATAGTTGTAATAAATTTTGTGGAAGTATAAAAAACAAACGTTTTTCAGTGTTTTATTGTGAGATAAAATGAACTTCCATCAAGTAACGGTCGAATCCATCAATTAATCCTAATAAAGTTACTGAATAATTTAAGCGATTATGCAAGTAATGATTGTACAACAATCTTCAGAAATTAAACAAACTAGCCTTCTTTATTTTGTATCGCTTATTGAATTTTAGAATGGCGCATAATTTTCCAAGTATAATTTTGTAAACTTGGGAAATTTTAAAATACTTCATATCGTCCTTACCATTTCCAATTATCAAATGTGAAAAATCGGGTTTTTCAGATTCCATACCTTGCCCTCGCATTATATGTGATACATCTTGTGGCAAATTGTCGTTCTTGTAGCTTGATTAGGAGCGCGGGAAATATGCTGTTTAAACCATTGAATATGAACATTTTTTCATTTGGTTGACTGCAAACTTGACAAATGGTTATATTCGATATTTTGTTTTGTATAAATTTAACTAAAGGTATATTTGTACAATGCTAAATATCGAATGTGTCACATTCGTTAGTTTGTGTTCTAATTTATTCAACAGTTATTCAATTATAATCTGTAATCTGTCGAAAATGCTAAATTGCTGAGAAGAATAGAATGCACGTGTTTACAATTAGTGCGAATTTTGTTTCAGTATCGCTTCCAAGAAATTCTTGAGGCAGTTTATGATTTGATTTTAACGGATTTTCATTATTTGATTATACAGTTATTCGCTATTATACATTTGCTACTTTGAATCATTGGACCGAAACAAATCTTTGATTAATACAAAAGGCAAAGTAACGAATGTGATTTTTTGGAAAGAAAAAAATAAGCAGTTCAAATTTGTCATCAATCTAACAAGGATTAAACATTACATTCAAAAAATATAAAATTTTCCCATTTGTCAATGCGCTGATTTAGGAGTCTCTAAAAAAGAGTTATTTTGCTCCCCTGAAAAGTACCACTTTTCACATTCGATAGTTGGAAATGGCAGGGGACGATATAACCTACACTTTGGTTATAATTCCTTCCATTTTGGCATGCCTTAGCTGAGACTGACGGTTAAGCATGAGTGCTTATGGAAGGGATATTAATTTGGGAAATATGCCTTCGGTGTCCACACATTAACTGTCTGGATCCCATCCTCAAGTTTCCCTACAAAACTTTGCACTAATTATTTATATAATAGTATAATGTACTGAAAGAATACACAATTTTAACGAACGATTCCATGGAACATGATTTTGGATTATTTCTTCCTGGCGTTTTGTCTGCAACTGTAATAGACATTACCAAAGGCATTTATTGTAATGTTTGTCCAAAGCCAATTGAACATCAAAATTTTATGAGGAGGTTCAAATATATCCTATTAGAGTTAAAACTTGGTGCACTTTTTTGAGAATTTGTCATTTTCATCAATTTGAACTCAATGCTCTACTGCCCAGCTCTGGAGAAGTCACCTGGAGCTCTAACGCTTCTAATTGCCTGAGATAATTTATGATACAATTCACTAAGTGCATTATTGTGAATTTCGGTTTCAGGGCAAAACTAATTAAAACTTGTTTATTGCACTTAGTGAATTTTTCCTTACAATCTGGAATGCCGAATCGGTACTTAGTGATCTTTAAAACAATACGTTTAATGCAGGCGGCTTGTGTGTTAGATGGTATTGTTGAAACTACATTATATTTGTGTGCATTATCTGTTCAACGATTGATTCAAGAAATATGACATTACATTTCTTTGTAACCATGATAGCTTATACAGTCGAAAAAATGAAAGAATACCCATGAATAAACATGTAAAACACGCTGTATTTTCCTGTCACTGTGTCACAAAGAAAATTTCCCAGCGCAAGTACATGTAATAATAATTATTACATGTACTTGCGCTGGCCAATTTTTTGTGTGACACGGTGACAGGAAATACAGCGTGTTTTATATGTTCGTTCATGGGTATTCTTTCATTTTTCCTACTGTATAAAGGGTAACATAATCTTTTTTGCAATTAAGCAGGCGACTCTTGTGGCTGTCATAAATGCCGAAAGAATTACATTTATTTTCGAAGAACGAAACTTATTGTTCCTTTTTTAAAAAATAGACTGTTAGTTTTGATAGTTTGTTTGTTGTAAGTCAGCGAAATTTGATGGAGACAAATTCATTAACTTATTAATATCCGATAATTGTGTTCATGAAAAACTCATAAACTACACTTTGTAGTTAGTGAGTTTTACCTGTAATAGGATATCCTGTGATAGTTCCTGTGACGAAATATGGCTTAAAATATCTGTTTTTATTTATTCTTAAAAGTTGCATTAACAAAATTCCAATATTCAAGTCAGGTGAATTTAAAAAAGAATGTGTACTTTGTACGCACGTAATACGTTATACTTCTATTATATTATTCCACCGAAATCAATATAAACAGTTTCTCTACTACTTTCCAAAAATTTTTATTAAAACAATACCAAAAATTAAAAAAATAAAAAGAATAAAACACACACAAACAAATTGAAAAATGCCACAAATGATTTCTGAACAATAATTGTTGACAAAAATTTTAATTGAAATACGTATTTTCTAAAAAAATTTATGTAATATACAGTAAAACCTGCCATATCCGGATCAATGTGGCGACAGACCGATCCGGATATGAAAAATCCGGATATCAAGACCACTACTTCTCTTGTAGTCTCTGAAACGTTTTCTCCTTCACACATTCCAGTAATCAACGCCGTCGATAACTTTCGTCAATAGACACGTTTTTATAAATTCTATAATACATTATTTCGCCATCTTTTAGTTCTTCTTTTAGTGCGTTGTCCAACAGCAGGACTGCCTTTTTCGGTAGATCCGGACGGCGCAGAACCGTCCGGATATGGGGAGGTCCGAATATGACGGGTCCGGATATGGCAGGTTGTACTGTTCTTACAATCATAAAATCTATAAAAAAAATAACAATTTGCTTGGGGCTTGAACCCACTTCACGTCTATCGCGCCGTACGAAAGTCGAAGCGATTTCCCACTGCACCACATTCGCGTATATGTCATGTGGGAATATACACAGACTAAACTTTTACACCATAAACTTTTGACATTTTGTTTATTTATATTATGAATTTAATCAAATTATTAGTTTGATTTTTCTCAAATTAAAATACAACAAAAGTAAGAAAGTAGAACAAGAGTAAGAAAACGATCGATGAAGATTTGTAGAAAGTTTGTTCGTAATCAGATTATGTAAATTAAAGCAGTGCCTACTAATAGGTAACTACATTATTTTTTTTACTATTTTCCAAATAGATAGGTGTGAAGATAATTTTTTATTGGAATACAACTGAAACATTTAGAATTACGTACCTGCGGCTGTTCAAAACTATTTAAAAAGTCACTATAATTATAAATTTGATTTTATTTCTGTCCTCAACAATAAAAACTAATATATACAATATTTTTGTTTACCGATAAACCTCCATATTGAACAATTATTGACAGATCATTTCAACACCCAATCAGAGCCCCCGATAATACCATACTGTCGGTGTGCGCATGCGCGCAGATTAATAAAATTTCACCTTCGATGAAATCGCGCCTAAAAAAGTATAACTTCAAAAACAATTTGTACCTTTAAATCGATTTTTCTCCACTTTCTGAAAAGTGTAGTTAGTGAGTTTTACCTCTAATAGGACGATATTATTTAACAGATTTGTTTTCTGCATGAAGCGCTGTATGCAATGTAACCAAGCTACTACCAGATATCCTCATATTACCGTTGCACCTCGATTCGTGCAGCGAGAATACGATATCTTGCATAGCTTGGTTACGTTGTGTACAGTGCTTCGTGCAGTGAAACAGATCTGTTAAACCAGCGGTTCTCAATCTGTGGTACATGTACCACTGGTGGTACATTTCATTATTTGAGGTGGTACACACAATGCAAAACAGCCAAAATAAGCACGACTATTATAGTTAATTAGATCACCTAGCTAAATAGGTATTTCAGTTAGGTGGTACCAAAAATAATAAAAAGTATTTGGTGGTACATGACTCAAAAAGATTGAGAATCGCTGTGTTAAACAATATATTTGAACCTCGTAAAATTTCAATTTTCAATTGACTTCGGATAGACAGTAAATAACTTACATCACGAGTGAGTGAACAACAATTTATTGTAGCCGATTGTGTTACCTGTCAGAGTTGTGGGGTCAAAATCATGTGATAATAAAACAATTCTTGGTGTTCCGACAGCTCACTTTAATGCTTCTTTTTTTTGTTGCAGGTTATTGAAGTTTGAGTGGACCAGAAGGTGGTATATAGGTTTTAGATATTTATCAGTATTTCTCTCAAGTGCATAATGTGCTGCACGTTTCCAGTTTTTATTTTTATAGATTGACATGTAATATTTAAAGCAGTTTTACTACGACACAGTATATTACCAGTAAAATGTCTTACTTGTTTCAAGTAGTGAAGTGAATTTCGGTTGTTTTTCTTGTTTTATTGGTAGAATTCTTTGTTTAGGTAAAGAACTTGAATCATAAATGTGATTTGTTTATCTAAGACTTTGTCCTACACAAATTGTAAATTTTTGTGGTTGTAACGCTGTGATATAAATATTTATTTCTCTAGGTTATTTTTTCTCTGTGCATAATGCACCATATATAAAGGATTAAATAAAGGTTTAAACCCATCTTAGTGTTTTATTTATACAAAATTTCTATGCAGTAAAGTTATTGCTTCATAACTAAGAACAAAAACAAGTATAAGTTCAGAGCAGAGGAACAATATGAGAAAACCACAGGAGCAAAGTAACATGACGTGGATAAATAATAATTCATTTTGAATTCCGCTAAAGGTGCTAGGACAGGAAAATAACAAGTAGAAAAAGTGAAAGATGGATATCGAGTAAACATCAAAATGGTACAAAGAAAAAAAGAAGTAGCAGACGAATGTTGCATAAAGAAAAATACTGTGGAGGGAATGGGTCTAGAGGAGAATACTTTTGGCACTAAACTAGTGAATACATAAAACCAGAAAACATATCGGCGTTAAAAATTATGACTATGAATCATGGAAAACGCTTAACAGAGATACCTGGATGCAAAAGAGGAAGAATTAGCAATAGACAATAAAATAAGAATGGCAATGTACGGTTGTTTACGTTTACATGAGCTATCAAAAACTGAGTAACAAAAATATTTAACAAGCATTACAACATAATGGAATATGGGAAGCAGAAGAAATGCCCGATTGGAAAGCAGGCAGAAAATATGAAAGACGTAGCAGACCAACGACTAGAAGAGTACTTAGTCAGAAAAATGAAAGAATACCCATACGAATCAAATCAAAAATTTCTAGTCTAAACTAAGTTAATAAAAGGTGATAAAGGGAAAAACTCAAAAGGGAATTTTTGTTTCAGTCAAAATTATTAAATATTAAAAAAAATCAAAATATTTGAAATTAAACTAAAAATATCTTAAGATTTTGTAAACAGGAGGGAACTTTTTTTATAAAATTTGGAATTTTTAGGGTTGACGGAAAAAGCTTATTTGATGGTTGGCAACACCAAAGCCTTTGGTTGTGGGAGTGGGTTCTGGAATGGCCCGTATCACAGCCTGCCGTATTGAATTGAATGTATGTACCTAAATTCAAATTCCAACGATGTAAAAATACTCGTGATAAACTCGAAATGGTAAAGTTATTTCAATTATGAAAGTTATTTTCCTAACTAGTGCGGAAAGTGATACTTTCACGCACGAGACTGCCGTTGACCGAACGACGCGATAGTAGTGATGTTGATTATAGTTACTTTCGAGTATTCGTTACAAATCGTTACTTTTGTATAAAGTAATCATTTACAGTATTCGTTACTTTGATTACTTTTGTATTTGAGTACCGGTAATCATATTGAGAATCGTATTTCTCAGTAGGTAGGTATTTTGTATAAAGTAATCATTTTTTACAGTATTCGTTACATTGATTAGTAATTATGATTACTTTTGTGTTTGAATACCGGTAATCATATCCAGAATCAGTAGGTAGGTATTTTGTATAGGTATTCCGATATAACAACTACCTTCACCGATCTATTTAAGGGATAAAATGGTTTCAGTACTATGATTACTTTTGTATTTGAGTACCGGTAATCATATCGAGAATCGTATTTCTCAGTAGGTCGGTATTTTGTATAGGTATTCCGATATAACAACTACAATAGTCGTAGTCGTTACTCGCTCTGATACGATTGATACGAAGTAATCAAAGTAACGATTTGCCTCTCTGTATAGTAATCGTTACTTTCGGTATTCGTAAGTAACGAGTACATACTTTGTAACGAATAGTTACTTTTTCAACATCACTACGCGATAGCGGAGTTCGGGCAAGCAGTCGAGTGCGGGGAAGACACTGTCCGCATGAGTTAGGAACAATATTTTTTCTAGGGCCGTACGTTTGGAAAAAATTCAGCAAAAAATAGTCATAATATCAACTTTTATTTAGGAGTGAAAATATATATATCAATCGGTTTTAAAACGTCTTGCGGCGTTGTCCGATGCCTAATTTCCATGACACTCGTATCATCCCATTGGCCCTCTCTAATATCTCTTGCGCTCATCACCTTCGTTACTCCCTCTCCAAGATTTCTTGGGTCTTCCTCTCTTTCTGCGGTTTGGTCTTGGTGGTACCCATTGCATAATTAATTTAGGGTGTCTTGAGTTATCCATCCTCTGGACGTGTCCGTACCATATCAGCTCTTTTCTTTCTATGTCTGTTGTTAGAGAGCCGTCAACCCCCATTCGCTGTCTTATCTCATCATTACGTATTCTGTCTGCGTGACACTCGGACACTCCTACTGATCTTCTAAAAACGTCCATTTCTACTGCCTCCAGATTTCTTCTGTTGTTTTCGGTTATCCGCCAAGTTTCTGCTCCGTACAATAGACTGCTTTTAAGAGGAAACAGTAGCGAAAACGCGTTCCAAGATTGCGGCTGTAATTTTGAATATTTTTACGAGATATTTGGCACACGTATTCGTAATATAATAAAGAATGGCGGTACAGAGCCCAATTTGAAAAATATATTAATATGTGGAAATTACTCTGTAATTAAGTACAAAATTAAAAAAACGAGCCTGTACCGCCATTAAGAAGAACAAAAAAATACACTTTCTTCAAATAAACTTTTTTATCCGATGCCTAGATTTTGTGTCATTTTGGAACTACTAATGAAATAAAAAATTTTAGTAGTTCCAAAATGACACAAAATCAAGGCATCGGATAAAAAAGTTTATTTGAAGAAAGTGTATTTTTTTGTTCTTCTTAATGGCGGTACAGGCTCGTTTTTTAATATTCCCTAACAACACACAACATTCCAGGAATGTACTACCAAAGTTCTATCAATATTTGAATGTCCTGGACATTTAGGGAACATTCGGTGAACATCTGATTAAATTATTCCTGGAATGTTACCATAAGACATTCTGTGAACATACTACCAATGTTCCTATATTTTAAGTTGCGAAATAATACATACGTGTAAGAGATACAACATTACTTATAACATACCAGACAAACTAAGTGACATTTTAGGCCTACAGTGCAATAATATGTCAAATTTAAAGAGTTTCCCAAGTTCAATGAATACAATATTATAAACATACAAATGTAATAAAAATTATTGTTCGCGAATATTCAATTTGGAATGCGATTTTGTTAATAAAAAAAATACTTATAACTTATGCAAAACCTAAGCGAGGCATTTATATTTATTTCTTTTGCGTTCATTTTCAAATTCGCCGTGCATATATTTTTGTGCATGGCGCTTGAGAGGGAATCACGTGACTAAAAACGACCAACCAACGACCTCGCTTCGGCCATCTTGGCATCTTCATCTTGGCGACCTTGCCGTTGCCCGGCCTTGCCTTGCCGTGTGGATTGTTGTTTGTATTTTGTATTATTTGTGCTTTTTAAGAATATTTTTTTAATTCGGATACTTTTATAATAGCTTTAATAGTATTATTAACATAGTGCATAAAATGGTGTCCTGTTTTTAACGCAGTTGGAGTAGCAGAAACAAATGTAGATAAAAAAATCTGCAGGAATAACGTTTCAATTATGACAGAAGCTCAAAACAAATGACTGTGAATGAAAAGCCCTATTAAAAGGTTAGTATGCAAATATGTAAACGAAAGCATGCCCTGTATTTCAGAAAATAAATTAATACTATTAATACCCTAATAATACTATTCATAAAAAATCTTTTAAGTAACGTAGATATAACAAAGTGAATAAAAGGCATAAATCAGAAGAATTATTATTTTATTTTATAAGTTAATAATTGGTCATATCCATTTATTATTTTAATAATAATTGTGAATAAGCCACAAACTTCGCTTATTCCTAACTAAAATAGTAAATAGAGATAGGTAATAACAAAAGGATTTGTAAAACTAAAATAATTCTTTTTGCGTTTTTGCTAGTGTATGCGTTTATAAATAGGATGGTAGACCACACACTATAATATGCAGTACCAACTAATGAATACACAGAATATTATAGTCGATTTGCTAAACTCAGTCTCAGTACTAATTACTGTAATTTTGGCAAAATTGGCCAAAAACAAAAAAAATTACCTACTAAAATCACTAGCCAGTTGTGTCTGAGTTTGGGGAACCGACTATACTAATAAACAATTTCTAAGCTGTTTTATAATAATTTTGTGAGTTCATTAATCATATTTTTTATTTAAAACTAAAATTTGTTAATAATGCTTAGTAATGCATATATTTTGTATTTTTAGCTTTCCAGAAGATCCTGCGAAGAAGACAAGAAAGTATAGATTAGATTTGTTAATAGAGGAGTATGTTCAAAACACTTTTTAGAAAAAGATATTGACAGAACTTCACTTTCATCTGTTCGTTTGAGAGACTGTGCTGTTCCAATAGCTTATGTCACACAGGTATATGCATAACCTAATTAATAATACAGTCCGTACAATATAGATACTGTTGTAATTCATTATCTACATCGGAGATCTAAGTTGACATTGTTGCCCAACTACAAAAAATTTTTGAATTCATTTTAAGTCAAATATATCACATAATTATTGCGAAGTAGATTATACAACAAAACAGATTAATATTCAATGTAAATAAATAAAAACATCAGAAATCGAAAACAAGAATTAAGGTATAATCTTATGTTACAGTTATTAAGGTACCAAGGGTATTATAGGGATATACGTTGACCGAAAGCGTTATTATAATACCTGTGGTGCCTTCAACGTTTAATGTCCGACTAAATTATTCTTTATATGCGAAAAATTTGAATGAATTTTGAATTGATTAGTTTTTAAATAAGTACATTTACCAGTAATAGTAGTAACGTAATTGTGGTAACCATAGTTTTAGTTAGGTTGATATTTGTCAACTTGACAGTATCTAAGTCGTTATTTAAATTTAATGCCCAAGGGCGTTATATCGTACTTAACAGACTTCGAAATGTCATTATTTGTCAAATAATGTACCAGTAGGACATTAAAGTAAATAATAAAAACAATAAATATAATGAATACTAAATACTTATTTGTTTGTGAAAAATCTATTTCTTTGTGGCTTTTTTGTAATTAATTATTCTAATGGGGAAATAAGCCACAATTTACTTGAAAAAATAATTTTATTAAAGTTTCTACTTCCACATCGGATGTCGTTGTCAAAATACAAAATGTTCATTATTATTATTTTATTTATTAAATATTATTTATTTAAATATTATTTAGTATTTATTTTTTTATTATTATTATTTATGCATATTATTACCTGTAAATAATATTTCTTCTGATTGTTAATTGTAAAGGATAGAAAAATTACCTTTTATTTTATTTTCTTTTAGAATCAGCTGAGAGAAGTGGTCTACAAAAAACCAGAAAGGAAACGGAATATGTGGCTACGAAAAGCAAAAGAAAGGTTTACAAAGCAAATGTGACACATTTTTTAATAATATTTAGGAATGTCAGCAAATTACATTAAAAAATGTATGTAAAGATTTTTTGCAATAAAAATGTTTATATTTATCAAGGATGTATTATTTGGTATGGCCATATATCGTCAGTGATGTGACAGTACCTCCTATCTGTTTTTTTCAAGAGATTTGTAAGATAGACTAAAAACTTGTTTCGGCCACCTCCTGTTTTCATATATTTTTTGACTTGTTTTGCAGTAAATTCAACTATCTATTTACTACAAAAAAAGTCAGAATACGTACGAAACCAGAAAGTGACCTTAAAAAATGTTTTTCGTCTCCTGCAAACCTCATGAAAAAACATATAGGAGGTATTGTCACATTACTGACGATATATTTCAGTGAATGTCTAAAAAATATACTGTGAATGTTCAAAGAACGTTCGTAGACATTCATGGAATGTTCTAACAAGACATTCAGTCTAAAAATATACTGTGAATGTCCAAAGAACATTCATGGAATGTTCCAACAAGACATTCAGTCTAAAAAATAGACTGTGAATGTCCAAAGAACATTCGTAGACATTCATGGAATGTTCCAACAGAACATTCTAAGAATATTTAAAATGCTGACACAGCACTTTCCTGGTACTTTCCAGGGACATTCGTGTGCATTTGGGGACATTCCAGGAATGTTTTCAATGTCCTGTGTGTACATTCTAGGAACATTCATGGAATGTTTTGTGTTATTAGGGTTGTATTTAATTACAGAGTAATTTCCACATATTAATATATTTTTCAAATTGGGCTCTGTACCGCCATTTTTATTATATTACGAATACGTGTGCCAAATATCTCGAAAAAATATTCAAAATTACAGCCGCAATCTTGGAACGCGTTTTTGCTACCTGTTGATTGCTACTGTTTCCTCTTAATAAGAGATTCGTAGATATTGTGTTTTCTTCTTTTTCCTATTTCATGACTCCACAGTACTCTGTTTAGACAACCTATTGTTTTTCTGGATTGTGTTATTCTTCTCTTTATTTCTTCATCTTTCCCCGTTGTGTCAAAAACGATTCCTAGGTATGTGTAATGGTCGCAGGGCATGATGATTTCATTATTTTCTAATGTGATGTTCGGTACGTATTAGCAGGTATGTTGTTTTTTCTGTATTAATTTCTAGTCTCCACTTTCTATATTCTTCTTGTAATTTCCTTGCCATATACTCTAGATTCTAGATCATCTTTATCGTTTGCTATAACAACCTGGTCATCAGCAAACTGCAATGTATATAAGCAAATCTCTCCAAGGTCTACGCCCATGCCTCTGCATTTTCGTTTCCACTCTTTCAATGCTTTTGCAACATATATTTTAAACAAGGTCGGTGATATACAACACCCCTGACGTAGACCTTTATTAACCAGGAAGCTTTGCGATAATCTGTTTCCAGTTTTTATTTGTGATGTTTACCCTTCATACAAATTTCTTAAGGCTTTTATTAAGGCGACACTAATATTCGTCTGTCGTAACACGTTCCAGAGTTTGTTTACAGGAACTGTATCGTATGCCTTCTGCAAGTCAATAAACATGAGGTGGGTTTCTTGATTTGTGCTTAATTTTTTTTTCTATTAGTTGTTTGAGGCAGAAGATATTATCAGTACAGCTTCCTGTTCGAAAACCGGATTGTTCTTCTTCCTCTTGATCTTTGTACTCCTTCTCAATGCGGTCTCTAATTATTCGTCCATTAAACGGCTGAATGTACTAGTGACTGATATCCCTCTATAGTTTTCACATTTAAGCTTATCTCCTTTCTTATGGATCGACGAAATATAAGCAATTTTCCACTCGTCGGGTACGGGAGAACCATTTATAAATTGATTTATGCACCAAGTGACGGTTTCAAACAATTTTTGTGATCCACATTTTATTAGTTCGGCTGGGATATCCCCTGGTCCTGGAGACCTACCGTTTTTCAGTTCTTTTATAGCTTTTCTAATTTCTGTCACTTGTATTGTTATATCTTCTCCTTCAATGTTAACCTCTGTTGGTGATTGAGTTAAGTATTCGTCCCTATTTTCTTTCAGCAGTTCCCCATAGTACTTTCCCCATTTTTGTGTGGATATTAATTGGATGTTTGTGCCCTTCCTTTCGTTAGTTCTTATTTTACTGAGGAACTTCCATGTTTCTGTACATTTTCTGCCTCCCAGGTAGCAGGGCCGTAACTACCATTGGGGCAACCGGGGCAGTGCCCCGGGGCCCTAGGTCAAGGGGGGCCCCGCAGCGGCCCTCTTTTGGTTGGCCGTGCATAGATGTTAACGAGGAAAATAAAAATATGTAATTTAAAAGCCGATATCAACGAAATATTTTCAAATGACACAATTTTAAAAAGACAGCAACATAAAGTCTTAATTTTTCACTGGGGAAATTAGTCTTTTCGACTAAAATGCAATTGGAACAGAACAGGGGCCCTCTGTTTTTTTAACATTTTAATAGGTCTTTAAATTATAAAAGTATAAAGTATCGACATTAACGATATACGTTTCTTGTTACATTAACACACACACTACATTTTTACATAAATAAAAACACACACTACATTTTGTGTTCAAAGGTAATCATTTCCACAGAGACCACTATATCTCCTATTGACAGGTAGTCCTCCGCAGTTCGATGCTGGTACACCTTGTCTATAAATCGGCTCCCCTTGCCAGTTACCCCCTGGTCCGTAATTGCAGGCCATGAGATGGGTGTTCCAACCTTCGGAATTTACGAAGAAGGTGATTGCACACCCGATGTGATCTGTATTGGCCCATACTTGTTGAGTGTAGTGGCCCACTTGGGAGTTACTAAAAACAAAAAAATATTAAAATATTAAGCAACGAGAAATTTAAAGAACATATATCTCTTAGGTCGGAAAGCAAAATTTCTAGTAACAACCTGAAATACGAGCCTTCTACAACTTGCAAGGCAAACGGAGCGATAAATGATAGATATGGGGGAATCTACAGTTGCATTCCACAAGCCGTCTGTTTATCTATGTAATAATCCAATGACTTTTTGCTTCCTTGTACTCAAAATGTGACTAAAACAAGGCAATGAAATGAGACCGCTTAAGATTTAATTTATTCCATTGGCCACCACCATCCGTTGACGAACGTTTCTTCCTTTTGGAGTTCTCAGAACCTCAGAGTACAACAGTACAAGGTTTATCAGTACGCGTGATGTCAATTATGTGAAGTATTTTTGTAGATATCAAAACACAGTGATAGTTTTAGAAATTTTTGACTTAATGCAATAACAAAAATTCCTGTAAATACTAGTTCTGGAGAAAATTGGCATTTGTTTTCAATTTATTAGAATATTTTTAGAAGAAGAAAGAAAACGATGAATCTTTACTACAGTTATCACAAGTACATCAGCAAGTTGTGGACGCTGTAAGAATCGGTACACGACAATTAGACCGAAATTATTTGACCGAAAGCAGTAGACCGAACTCATTAGACCGAAAAGCACTTTACCGAAACCTCAATAGACCGAACACCGAAATGGTAGATAAATTAAAAAAGATTACAGTAAAGTATGCCAAGTTTTTATATATCTGTCTTTTTGTTTATTGTATTTTATGTATTATTTTACATAATATAGACTGTGTAAATTGTTACTATGTACAGTCTGATATGAAATAATTTTCATCCGTTAAACAAATTAATGAAGGTAAAAATAAATTAACCCAGATATTACTACCGTCCTTTTAAAAGGCAGTGGAAATTATGCGTAATTTAGGTTAGTACAGCTACCAACTGATAGATGGCTCTAGATGGAGTGTTTTCAAGAGCCAGCATTCGACAAGTTTTAACGATTTTAGTGCGCGCACATGCTGTAATTGTGAGGTTATCTGTGTAAATTGCCAGGTTTTGGACTACAAAATGAATGCTTATAATTGGAGGTAAGTCTAGAATTAAAAAACTGTTATTTCACGGCATTGGCATGTGGATTATTGTATAATAGGGACTTATGTACGTATATTCTTGGCTCGAATAGTTGTCACGTTGTTTCAAAGGCTCGCCGCTTGGGATTTCATTTTGTTCTTTTAAAAGGACGGTAGTAATTAGTACTACCAACGTGCGTATTGTTTCAGGAGGCCTCTCAAATTGCATGAGCTATTAGAAGAGCTTGATTCTGATGAAATCCCAGTCCCTCCAGATGGTTTGATCATATTTCCCCCAGAAAATGCCAATGATGATGTCACCGATTGCGACTCCGGCGATGAAGAACTAACTACAATAAATAATTTACCGGGTAGTCAGTTGAGAAACGATGTAGAACTTGTTTTTGACAACGCGACTGAATTACCACAAGATTCTGTGAATTCCAGCCTACCAGAAGAAGATTCGGATGATGACAATATACCATTGGCTTTGTTTCTTTCCAAGGAAAAGCTGCCCCATCAATTAGACAAGAGAATATCTGCACACTGGATTCAAGGAGACTTGTATCAACACCCTGATTGTACTTACTGGAAAACTCAATTTGGACCGAAAATGACTCAGTCGCCGATGGAAATTTTCAATTTGTTTTTTGATGATGAAGTCATCAATTTGGTTACCGAATACACTAACATCAACGCAGGACAAAGAAATCTTTTGAACGATATTACTCAAAATGAGATTCGATGTTTTATAGGCGTTCTTGTATTGAGTGGTTATGTGGTTGTGCCGAAAAGGTACATGTACTGGGAAAATCGTGACGATTCGCACAACGCAATGGTGGTAGCTGCTATATCTAGGGATAGATTTTCCCACATAATGAAAGTTTTGCATGTTTGCAATAACTTGTCATTAGATAAATTTGATAGATTTGCCAAGATGCGACCCCTGTTCGACGTAATAAACAAAAAATTTATACAATTTTCCCCTTTAGAACAACATCACAGCATAGATGAGGCAATGGTTCCGTATTTTGGTCGCCATCCCACAAAACAATTCATCAGGGGAAAACCAATCCGTTGGGGGTACAAAATGTGGGTAGGAGCCCTTCGTCTGGGATACATAGTTTGGTTTTCTCCTTACCAAGGTAATTCCACTACAATACCTGAACAATATAAAGTCCTTGAATTGGGTGCATCAGTAGTTCTATCCTATGCAGACAGATTGAATGAAGTATGGCCTCAAAGGCGATTCCATCTTATTTTTGATAATTATTTTACTTCTATTCATTTACTGCATGAGCTAAAACAAAGAGGCATATTTGGTACAGGCACTGTAAGGGAAATTCGCACCATGAAATGCCCTTTACCCTGTTCATCTATTATGAAAAAAACTGAACGTGGTAAATACGAGTATCGTCTTGATAAAAATACAGGAATAGTGGTTTGCCGCTGGCATGATAATAATATCGTTTCTATTGCTTCCAATTTTGTACCAGTAATGCTTTGCTTCTCTGTAAAGAGATTTTCACAAGCAGAGAAAAAATATATTCAAGTTCCTCAACCAAATATTGTTAGAATATACAACAACTTCATGGGCGGCGTTGATCGCAGTGACCAGAACATCAGTTTATATCGAGTGTCCATAAGAGGAAAGAAATGGTATTTTCCCCTTTTTGCTCATTGCGTTGATATGGCTATTCAAAATGCGTGGCAGATTCACAAAACTCAAGACGGTAAACTGGATCAACTTGAATTTAGAAGATCTATTGCAACTAATATTTTGGAAACTTTTAAAAAAGAAACAAAACGCGGACCTTCTAAGCGGAATTCGAATTCGGCAGCCAATTCAAGATATGACGGTATTAACCACTTGGTTCTTTATCAAGAAAAGCAATCGCGATGTGGATATTGTCACAAAAAAGTCCAGTTTTTGTGTGAAAAGTGCAAAATACCTTTACATCCAAAATTTGGTGTTAAATCCTTTCATTCTTTGTAAATTGATACTAATAAAATATATATGATATCTGGTACCGTATATTACTACCGTCCTTTTAAAAGAACATGTCAAAACTTGACAGGTATCGTCATAAAAAAATATATGATTGTGTTTTTTGGTTCCATATGCTATAATTTCCATGAAAATTCGAAATTAATTCAAAATGTTAACAATAAAAGTTTCAGTAATATCTGGGTTAAGGGTAGAGTGACGTTAACACCATTTTAACTGTTTCTTATAACCATCCAAATAACATTTGCTTGTAATTACATTTGGCTTATCTCTTTTACTGCGACAAGTAAAAAGAAAAAGAAAAAAAATAAACAAAAAACAAAGCAAAAAAAACAACCTCTAAACTCGCCAGTACTTTGTGCTGCCAGTCCTAAGCCTGGATAAAGGGTGAAGAGAGGTTGATGTTACCCTTGCTCAGATTACAATCCTGTTTGAGCACCCTGTATTATGTACCTAATGCTTTTCGGTCTCCTATTGTTCGGTCTTGTGAGGTTTCGGTAAAGTGCTTTTCGGTCTAATGAGTTCGGTCTACTGCTTTCGGTCAAATAATTTCGGCCTCTTTACAGTAAACCGTAAGAATCAGTGTTCGTAGTGCCACGCGAATAAAAATTGAAAATAAGAAGAAATCTTTAAACAATTTTGTGGTATAAACTCTTCGGAGACAAGAAAGTATATGTTTAAGACCTAAATATGTAAAAAACTCAACAGCAAGTATAAAACTTATAAACAAGTTAAAGCTATGATACTTACAATCCATATCGCGAAACCCCTGATGACCTGAAGTCCTTTACTTCATTATACCAGGAATTAATTACATCTTTGATAACCGATCTAACGTTTTCGAGATATCCTTTGGTCCATCTTATGCCTAAATTTTGTCCTACCCATGACCATTGGGCTGCAAAAAAAAACAATGTATAAAGTGAAGAATTTTGTATGATATTGGTACAATATCTGAAACCGCGAAGGTCACTTAAGTAGCAAATCAAGGAGAGGGACTCCAGTTGAACAAGTTGGTGCAGAGTAAACATCCGTCTAAAATGAATTGTGCACGAAATTAGTGGCTTTGAGACATTGCCAGATGAAATCGCCGAATGGTGGTTAATTTAAAATACACTTAATACTTTTTTAACAAACATGAATATTACAAGTTCCGTGAAAAATAGGACACTAACTGCACAATCCTTTGAAATTATATACAATGTTTTAAAATATATGAAATTTTACTGTGCTACAGGTAATAAATAAAAATCCGAAAAACCTTTGAAACTGGATTGATCTGACAACGTCGCGTAACTAAAGTTTTCCATTGGTTTGACATTGTAGTGCGGCAGATTCGTGCAAATATTATAAGAATTGTGCATTTATACTGGTCAACAAAAAAAATTGAAAAAAAATGAACAGACACTCTGATGGGTGTTCTTTACTAATTTTGGGTCGCTGAACTCGAATATGACCTCCGTTTTTTTCCATCACCCTCCATTTTTCCGCTCCCCCCTATTCTTGCCAAAATAGTGGTGAAATAGGTAAATTTCGTTTAATTTGCTCATTTCGCCGCGATAAATGCCAACTTATAGATTAAAATTACAGTAAAATAATGATTAAGATTATGTCCAACGATAAACATAATTGGGGATCCGAGGGGGCGAAAAAAGGGGAAGAAAGGGGTATTTTTCTGAAAAAAACGTAAAAAATCAGCATTTTTCAGTATTTTTTTTGGAAAAAAAAGCGACATTACAGGCCTTTTGCCATTTTTTACACCTTCCCAATACCCCCTTGAACCGCCTTGCATCATCATATCTCTCTTTTTCACCCTCCCCCCTTAAAGCCCCCTCGTTCTTCAACAAGAAAAAAAACATAAATATGGATGTACAAAAAAAAAGAAGTTACCTATTTATTTGAAACAAACTCTTATGTGATTTTGATTGTATCTGAGAATTATGACAAAAATATGATTAGACAAGGTGGAGGGGGAGAAAAAGTATTGAAATTAATCATAAGGCTAAGCAATCAAAAAGTCTGAAAAAAAACATACCTGCATCTACTTGGAAATTTTTCTCCTTTTGTAAGCGTCCTCCGGTGTTTCTCCAATTTGAGTCCAACAGTAGTCCGCCAACATACTAGGGTTCCATTTTCCAGCGTATCTCTTCTCCATTTGGGCAATCTGCTGATGAAATCTTTCACCATGCTCGTCCGAAACGGCTCCACAATTTTCCGGGAAAAAACTCAGGTGGGAGTGGAGAAAATGGACTTTAAATGACATATTGCAACCTAAAGCCTTGTAAGATTTAAGTAGCTCATCAATTCGTTGTTGATAGTCATCTGACCTTTTGTTTTCAAGCAAATTGAGACAAACAAAAACAAAAGATTCCCAGGCTCTTTTCTTGACAAACTGTTGGAGAAAGCATCGTCATCAAATAACTGTTTAATCTGGGGTCCCACAAATACGCCTTCTTTGATTTTGGCATCACTTATATGCGGAAATTTTTGCTTCAGTTATAAGAATCCTTTACCATCCCTATTTAGAGCCTTAACGAATTGTTTAAAAAGGCCCAGCTTAATGTGAAGTGGAGGTATAATGATTTTTTTTTGTCTACTAAGGCACCAAAAGCGATGTTTTTACAACCGGGAATATCATTCACGCGCAAGGGCCAGTCTTTTCGCACATAATGTTGATCTTTAGCACGGCTCTCCCATTCACAAAGAAAGCAACAAAATTTAGTGTATCCAGCTTGCAATCCAGTTAATACTGCCACTACTTTGAGGTCAGCACAAACATTCCATTGATGATGATCGTAACTAATTTTTTCCAAAATTTTTCTTAGATTGTCATATGTTTCCTTCATACTGGTTGCATAGGCAACAGGGACCGATGGTAGATCATTTCCATTATTAAGTAAAACCGCTTTTAAACTAGTTTTTGAGGAATCAATGAAAAGTCTCCAGTTTTCAGATACGTATGGTATTTTTAGCTCAGTCATTATTCCTGCAATGTTGTTACAGCTAATTCAATCTTCATCATCATCATCTCGCGAGAAAAAAGAAATGAAGGCGGAATTTCTTTTTCTGAAAAACGTAATATTGACATCTTTCTGCAGGAGATTTTTCTGCTGAAGTCGTGAACCAAGAAGCTCAGCTTTTATTTTAGGCAGGTTTAAATCGCGAACTAAGTCGTTCAATTCCTCCTGAGTAAAAAGTTGTGGTTCGTTCGAACCGTTAGGCGCGTAGTCTCCATCTTGGCTCCCATGTGAGGTCTCCTCTTCCAGTGGTGACGCATTCTGTTCAGTTGCTGATTCTTCATCATCTAGGGTGTAGTTTACGGGTGGTATGGAAACAGGCAGCATATTACTATGTTCCACGGGTCTAATTGCCGAAGGGATATTCGGATAAGTGATGGTACGTTTCGATTTTCGCGAAAATCCAGATATTTTCGTCATACAAAAATAACAGTCCTCGGCATGAGAAGTGCGCTCACGCCAGACCATTGGTACAGCGAAGGACATCGGACGTGATTTCCCACGTAACCACGAACTTAAATTAGTGTAACAACTATTGCAACATAATTTTGGGGCCCATCGCTTGTCTTGATCCCCGACTTTGCAACAGAAATAATGCTCATAAGCTTTTCGAACCATCTTATTTAAAGGTCTCCTTTGATTCTTAAAAGTTACTTCTCCACAAATATAACAGAAAGAATTCACATCATTCTTACAAAAACGCGGCATTGTAACTCCAAAAACTTTACAAAGAAATGTACTTGAAGCATAGAAAAAAAAACACGTGTGCTAAACGCAAACACCTCACTTTTAAAAACTTCGAGACAGTCTGTCTCGAACAACACGCTCACTGCAACTGACAGGTGCTTGCTTGCGAATTCAAGTAGTGTAAAAGTGTAAAAGAGAGAAGGGGGGGGGGTGAAAAAGAGAGATAGGAAGATCTTAATCATTATTTTACTGTAATTTTAATCTATAAGTTGGCATTTATCGCGGCGAAATGAGCAAATTAAACGAAATTTACCTATTTCACCACTATTTTGGCAAGAATAGGGGGGAGCGGAAAAATGGAGGGTGATGGAAAAAAACGGAGGTCATATTCGAGTTCAGCGACCCAAAATTAGTTAAGAACACCCATCAGAGTGTCTGTTCATTTTTCCATGTTGACCAGTGAAGCATATAATTTGGACCACATATACTACACATATAAAGGTTCAAATGAGGCCATCTCAGATTTTACCTTATACAAAAATATCGGACATTCAAAATGGCGAAGATACATATGTGTCTAATGGCACGATAACTTTTAAACAAAAAATCCGACTTTAACCAAATTTCGTATATGGGTTCTTTTTTTAATGTATAAGATCGAGTTCTTGAACCGAAAGAATCGGTTTACCAGAAGTTGTGCTTTTCCTGATCTTTTATGTAAAAATATGTAGTTTATTTTTTCAATTCTTTCACCCTGTATATATTAATTTTTCAAAAAGGTAATACCGGCGTTGAAAAGAGAGTAAAAATATTTTTTAGGAAATATTTTGAACTCTTTAGTTATGTTAATTACCAATTAATAAATGCATAACGTATCTTCACATGTAGGTAAATACCTAGCTATGTCTATGTGCGGCAGATTCGTGCAAATAATAATATAAGAATTATTGTGCATTTAATGGTAGAAGCATATAATTTGGACTACACATACAAAGATTCAAATTTAAATATGAGGCCATCTCAGATTTTGTCTTTTACAAAAATGGCGGGCATTTAAGAGGAAACAGTAGCGATCAACAGGTAGCGAGAACGCGTTTCAAGATTGCGGCTGTAATTTTGAATATTTCTTTGAGATATTTGGCACACTTATTCGTAATATAATAAAGAATGGCGGTATAGAGCCCAATTTGAAAAATCTATTAATATGTGAAAATTACTCTGTAATTAAATACAATATTAAAAAAAGAGCCTGTACCGCCATTAAGAAGAACAAAAAAATACACTTTCTTCAAATAAACTTTTTTATCCGATGCCTAGATTTTGTGTCATTTTGGAACTACTAATGAAATAAAAAATTTTAGTACATAGTTCCAAAATGACACAAAATCTAGGCATCGAATAAAAAAGTTTATTTGAAGAAAGTGTATTTTTTTGTTCTTCTTAATGGCGGTACAGGCTCGTTTTTTTAATATTGTATTTAATTACAGAGTAATTTCCACATATTAATATATTTTTCAAATTGGGCTCTATACCGCCATTCTTTATTATGTTGCGAATATGTGTGCCAAATATCTCGAAAAAATATTCAAAATTACAGCCGCAATCTTGGAACGCGTTTTGGCTACCTGTTGATCGCTACTGTTTCCTCTTAATATGAATCTGCCGCCCATAGGTACATACCTGTGAACATATGTACGTTATGCATTTATTAAATGGTGTAAAATATTTTTTAGGAAATATTTTGAACTTTTTAGTTATGTTAATTATTAACATAACTACAAAGTTCAAAACATTTCACAAAAAATATTTTTACGCTCTTTTCAATGGCGGCACATATTATCTTTTTGAAAAATTAATATATACAGGATGAAAGAATTGAAAAAGAAACAACATATTTTTACATAAAAAAAAAACAGTAAAAACACAAGTTCTGGTAAACCGTTTCTTCCGGTTCAAGATCTCGATGTTATTTATCAAAAAAATAACCTTGATGCCAAATTTGGCTGAAATCGGCCTTCGTTCAAAAGTTATCGTGCTAGTAGTCATATATGTATAGTCGCCATTTTGAAGGCCCGCCATTTTTGTAAAAGGAACAAAAACTGAGATGGCCTCATATCTAAATTTGAACCTTTATATGTGTAGTATATGTGGTCCAAATTATGTACTTCTACCAATAGTTCAGAGAAATAAGGGAAAAAAATAGCCTGTTGGTGACACAACCCCCTCCAGGCCGAAACCAAATTTTTTGAGTAATATGGACATCTATAATAATAACCTATATATTTCCTGCAGCCGATTTTGATGATATACATAGTTATAAACAAATGAAGATCAAAAAACGGTAAATTTTCGCTTTTTTCGTCTATTACTAAGAAAATAGGCATTTTTAACAAATTTGAGAGTAAGAAACTCATAAACGGTATAAAAAACTTCAATATGTCGTTCGCTCAATATGTCTATCCTTATTGGTTGCTTAGAAAATTGCAAAATAAATCATAAATTTTGAGTTTTTATAAATATTCATAACTTATGAAAAAATTAACTTAGAACCTTCTTATTACACAGAATGCTGAGACTTATGGTGCTTAATTCATACCCTAAATTTCGAAGAAATTGGTCAAATAGTTTAAAAGTTATTTAATTTGTTTATCCCAAATATATTTTTTTTTGCAACACTGTAAGTCAGAAAATGATGAAGCTACAGTAATACTTTGGATAGTTTATGGAAGAAGGAAATTTACAGTATTAATTTAATTAAAAAAAATTACAAAAAATAATTATAAATATTGCAAAATTATTTTGCAAAAACATGTGAATTAAATAAATGGGGGGGCTAACTTTGTCCCTAATTGTTCTAGGACAGTTGTTTTTCTTTCTAAATGTGTATAAAAATTCAGTCTTTCTAAATATGAAAAAATAATTTTTCTACAGGTAACGGTTAAAAAGTTATTCTAATTGTTTTTAAGTAAGCAAAAAATCGGCATGTTTTTTCAAAATAATTTTACACTGTTTAAAATTATTTTTTGTCATTTATTTTTAATAATGGTAATAGTATAAATGTTCTTCTTTCATAAACTGTCCGAAGTATGATTGTAGCCTCATAATTTTCTGACTTGTAGTGTTGCAAAAAAAATGAGTTTGGGATAAACAAATTAAATAACTTTTAAATTATTTGACCAATTGCTTTGAAATTTAAAATATAATTTAAGTACAAGAAGTATCAGCATTCCGTGTAATAAGAAGGTTCTAAGTTAATTTTTACATAAGTTATGAATATTTATAAAAACTCAAAATTTATGATTTATTTTGCAATTTTCTAAGCAACCAATAAGGATGGACATATTCAGCGAACGCCATATTGAAGTTTTTTATGCGATTTATGAGCTTCTTATACTCATATTTGTTTAAAGTGCTTAACTTTTTGGTAATAGACGAAAAAAGCGAAAATTTAGCGTTTTTTGATCTTCATTTGTTTATAACTATGTATATCATCAAAATCGGCTGCAGGAAACATATAGGTTAATAATATAGATGTCCATACTATTCAAAAAATTTGGTTTCGGCCTGGAGGGGGATGTGTCACGAGAAAAATCTTATTTCTCTGGACTACAATAAATTCATAATAATTCTTATAATATTTGCACAAATCTGCCGCACATAGGTACATGTGAAGATACGTTATGCATTTATTAAACGGTAATTAACATAACTAAAAAGTTTAAAATATTTCATAAAAAATATTTTTACGCGCTTTTCAATGGCGGTATTAGCTTTTTGAAAAATTAATACATACAGGGTGAAAGAATTGAAAAGAAAAACAATATATTTTTACATAAAAACCAGGAAAAACACAACTTTTGGTAAACTGATTCTTCCCGTTCAAGACCCTAGATCTTATACATCAAAAAAGGAACCTATATACCAAATTTGGTTGAAATCTGACATCTCATTCAAAAGTTATCGTGCTATTACTCACATATGTATAGTCGCCATTTTGAATGACCGCCATTTTTTGTAAAAGGCAAAATCTGAGATGGCCTCATATCTAAATTTGAACCTTTATAGGTGTAGTATATGTAGTCCAAATTATATACTTCTCTCATTAAATACACAAATGTTTCACATATCGGCTGCACTATTGGCTATTACAGATATTTCTGTCAACTTGTAACTTAACAATAAAAATATTGGTATTGACTTACCAGTTCGTCTGCATTTATCGTGGCCGAAGTTACATGTGTTCGTCAAACATTGTGCGATGTTCTCTAGTTCTCTGTTGTAACTCTAAAATGATGGTATTCTATTAGTTTCATTTAGATCCATTAAAATACAAGCCATAAACACAATGTGGTTTTAAAATTTCTATAAACACTGTGGGGATAGTAGAGGAGATAATGACAAAGGTGTGTACTATCCTCTCTGCTTTTTATTAAGGTGACACAGTAGCGATCAACAGGTAGCCAAAACGCGTTCCAAGATTGCGGCTGTAATTTTGAATATTTTTTCGAGATATTTGGCACACGTATTCGTAATATAATAAAGAATGGCGGTACAGAGCCCAATTTGAAAAATATATTAATATGTGGAAATTACTCTGTAATTAAATACAATATTAAAAAAACGAGCCTGTACCGCCATTAAGAAGAACAAAAAATACACCTTCTTCAAATAAACTTTTTTATCCGATGCCTAGATTTTGTGCCATTTTGGAACTACTAATACTACTAATGTGCTGCAGTTAATACTCAATGGAAAGATCGACGGAAAAAGAGGAATTGGTCGAAAGAAATATTCATGGATCCGAAACCTTCGTCAATGGACTGGCTTATCAGCAGATCAATTGTTACATGCCGCACAAGATCGAGAACGATATCGGCAAATTGTTATGGAAGCTACCCACGCCTAAAAATTTGGGCACGGTACTTAAAGAAGAAGAAGAATGAAATAAAAAAAAAAGAATGTGTGTGTACTTTGTACGCACGTAAGAAGTTATACTACTTCTATTATATGATTTCTTAAAAATAAATATACTTTAAACAGTTTGTTTTAATTTTTTTTAAACACCAAACTAATTTTGTGCTTACCGCTTTCAAAAAAATAAAAAAAGTATAGGATTGCACTGGATTCGAACTCACGACCTCT
Organism: Diabrotica virgifera virgifera; assembly: GCF_917563875.1. Classification (NCBI taxonomy): domain Eukaryota; kingdom Metazoa; phylum Arthropoda; class Insecta; order Coleoptera; family Chrysomelidae; genus Diabrotica; species Diabrotica virgifera. The sequence continues at coordinate 6,638,442 of NC_065451.1, read as the reverse complement.
CGATCTCTGGCCGAATTAGTCGAGACATTGAAGCACAAAAAAAGGCCTTACTCTCGATTTTTGGCGCAGTAAGACGGATTTTAATGCAGTTTGGTGCTTTGGATTCGTGAGAATGTCAGGAAATTTTGTGAACTATGTAATGAATAAGAAATCTGAAATTGCATTTGTGCATAAGAAAAATTCATTTCAAAAGAGCATTTTGAAATAGGCAATTATTATAAATTTGCAACCCGGTAAATAGTTGGGCAACATCCCGATTAATTATTTTAATTATTTTTAATTATTTTTAATTATTTTTAATTATTTTTAATCATTTATAAGTCCATACAATAATAGTCTAAGATGTCAATAACCATTAATAATAAACAAAAAAAATTCCTTATGTGGGAATTGAACCAAGTACTAATAGTCCTTTCTTTAACGGTAAAATATTGCAAAACTTTTAAATTTTAAAGAACCGCTTGGATTGACATGAAATTTGGCATACGCATAGCTAACAAGTCAAAGAAAAAAAGTGATATTGTGCCGATATGTGCTTCTGCCCTGGGGGTGGTTTTCACCCCCTCTTGGGGGTGAAATAATATTCGTCCAAAGAAAGTCAGGAAATGGATATACTGGCTAATTTTAAGTAACTTTTGTTCTATAGAGTTTTTTCACTAAGTCAATACTTTTCGAGTTATTTGGCAGTGAATATGTTCATTTTTTTAACAAAATAACCACGCTTTTAGACGGTTTTTCGCAAATAACTCAAATAGTAAGTATTTTGTCGAAAAAACATTCTTAGCAAAAATATAGGCTGTAAAAAATTTAAAAAAATGGTGTATACATCACGTCTCTACACCTAGTAGAAGCAGAGTTATAGCTAATGAAAAATAGATTCATATTCGTCAAATTCCAAATGGAATACTTTAACGTGAAATAACCAAAAATGAAGCACATTTCGGGGAAAACTCATTACAACTTATTTAAAGTATTTAAAAAAAGCTTCATTTTTGTTTTATAAAAAAAATTCTAGCATCAAAATTAAACAAGTTACGCTCAAAATAAAGTTATCCCTTTGGTTTTGGTAAAGAAATCGAGAAAATCACCCCCTAATTAGTATCTTAAATGAACTTAATCGTTACGACTTCACAAGTTTCTTGACTCATGCATATATTGTTTATATGATATGTAAGTTTCATCGGTTCAAAGTCCTTATTATTGAAAGGGCTGTAGTTAAAAGGGGTTGAAAGAGTCAATGATCACGAATGTATACAAATTTAGAAACACCAAATCTTAATCAATTTTTGTCTAACAGAAAAACAAAAAAATACATGATATTCAGAAAAGCAAATCTGACTTTTTTTGTTTTTCGAGATTTTTGGTATCTCTAACAATTTTTAAGTTATTTTGAAAAAAAGCATATTTTTCAAAAATTAAATTTTTAAAATTTTACTTTGAAACCAAATTTTTTAAAAAATAAGCACTTAGAATCGATGAAACTTACAGATCATATAAACGCAACATAAGTAAAATAATTTGTGGAGCGGTAATGATTAATTTCATTTAAGTTGCTAATTAGGGGTTGGTCTTCCCGATTTTTTTTTGCAAAAACAAAAGGGACTAACTTTATTTTGAGCGTAACTTGCTTAAATTTAATGCTAGAAACTTTTTGTAAAAACAGAAATAAAGCTTTTTTTAAACACTTTAAAAAAGTTTTAATGGCTTATCCCCAAAAAGTGCTTAATTTTTTGGATATTTCACGTCGAAATATTCTATTTGAAATTTGGTGAATATGAATCTATTTTTCATTGGCTATAACTCTGGTTCTACGAGGTCCAGAGACCTAACGCGTGCACCATTTTTTTACTTTTTTATAGGCTATATTTTCGACAAAATACTTACTTTTTGAGTTATTTTCGAAAAACCGTCTAAAAATGTGGTTATTTTGTTGAAAAATGAACATATTTTCACTCGCAAATAACTCGAAAAGTGTTGACTTGGTGAAAAAGCTCTATAGAACAAAAGTTACTTAAAATTAGTCAGTTTACCCATTTCCGGACTTATTTTGGACATATATTTTTTCACCCCCAAGAGGGGGTGAAAGTCACCCCCAGGGCAAAAGCACACATCGGCACAATATCGCTTTTTTTCTTTGACACGTAAGCTATACGCATGCCAAATTTCATGTCAATCCAAGCGGTTCTTTAAAATTTAGAGCAAAAAGCGTGAAAGAATGGACTATAACGGATCCGTAGCTAATACACATACCGCTAATCTACGTAGACACTTGCTAGACAACGGCGATATTAGGTAAAAACAAAACAAATTGGTAAGTAAAAATTGTAAAGAAAATTACTACATACTTAAATGTATTATAAAATTAATATATTCCTAAATTTTAGAAGAAACATTCGTAAATAGGTATTATTAATATCTATTAATGTTACTAAATGAAATATAAATATTTTGACGTTTCAAAATTTGACAATTCACTTTTAACTGCAGTGCCTTAAAATTTTTTAAAGCACCGGTGCTTTAGAGTTGCATTTTTAACGCTCCTATGGAGTGCTATAAATTGCATTTGTAACACGTTTGTAGAAAAATATATTTAAAAACACTAATATATTCTTTCCACAACTTTTCTGGACTGATAAATACATAAATTAAAACATTTAGTAACGAACTCCATATTGCCTGTGTGCGCAGATTACTAAAATTTCACCCTCAATGAAATCGCGCCTAAAGAAGTATAACTTCAAAAAGGCAGTATAACTATTAACTAACCTTTGTTGTTTCTCTTCCCACAAATTTTAACACGCAACAACCATACATTACATAACCAAACCGTCAACCGTCCACACCACAGCTGTGCTACAGCTGCCATATTGGATAATTTTTGACATGTCATTTGAACATCCAATCAGAACAAAGTTATAATGCGCATGCGCCCGGATCATAGGTTTTAACATATAAAATTCACACTCATATCGCAAGAAGTATAACTTCAAAAATTTTAGTAGTTCCAAAATGACATAAAATCTAGGCATCGGATAAAAAAGTTTATTTGAAGAAAGTGTATTTTTTTGTTCTTCTTAATGGCGGTACAGGCTCGTTTTTTTAATATTGTATTTAATTACAGAGTAATTTCCACATATTAACATATTTTTCAAATTGGGCTCTGTACCGCCATTCTTTATTATATTACGAATACGTATGCCAAATATCTCGAAAAAATATTCAAAATTACAGTCGCAATCTTGGAACGCGTTTTCGCTACCTGTTGATCGCTACTGTTTCCTCTTAAGTGCTCGGAAGAAATGTTTAAAAAGGATCTAGAAGACATCAATGAAGGCATATCAGTTAACAGAACACTAGAGAAAAATCTCAAATATGCAGACGATACAAAACTCCTTGCGGACAGCAGGAAGGGCCCTGAACAAAAGGGTTTTGACCAAACAAAAATCATGATTTTCTGTAAGAACAAGATTCAAAACACAATCTGCGTTAAAGGAAAAGCTTTAGAGAAAGAACGCAAATACAATTACTTGCAATGTGAGGTAAATGAATAATAAAACGACTCACTGAGATGGCCAGAAGCTCTTTTGAGAAGATTAAAGCAGTGTCATGTAATGGAAAACTGGGAGAACTAGAAGAACTAGAGTATTGAGATGTTACGATTCTCTGTCCTTTTATATGGAATCGAAGCCTGAATAACTACGGACGCAACTGAAAAAGCTTTGACATCTGGTGTTATCGAAGAACGTGGAAAGTATCATGGACACACCACGTAACAAATATGGAAACATTAAGAAAGATGAAAAAAGAAAAATAAATATCAACACTGTGGAGGAAAGAACGAGCTACTTTCAGTGGCGTGCTGGAAGTTGTCAAGCGGCCCGGTGATTTTATAGACAAGCGGCCTCCCATCCTCATTTTGCCTTCTATTATAAAATCAAAAAACAAAAATATTATTTATTTTTAAATCAAACATAAAACTTTGAATTCAATTATTCTTTTTAATTTGCTATATTTTTTTATTTAAGAATAAGCCATCTTACAAAAAATAATAAATGACATGTGTGACAATATTGTATGCAGTAAGGCAGAAACCATAATTTCCTGAATAAATATAATATGAATTTCATGTAATTAAGGTAAAAGTAAAATAAAATTTTGAGAATTTTTCAATTATGTATTAAGTTGAATTTTAATAAATCAATTATACAAGAGAGTACAAATACAAGTACAGTGCAAATACTTCAATTTAACAATACTTAAAATTTAAAATAGTTGTTATCTGAAGTCCGTCAATAGAGGTTCACCCTCTGGACATTGCAACCCACATGGGGCAGAATTATATGTTGCCTGAAGTTAAATCTGGGAAAATTTAAAACATCTAACTTTAAAACAACACTATGTACAATCTTTGTAAGCATAAACTACTTTAAAAGGTATTGCCCTATTACTCTGGTGGCACAGGCATGCTATGTTGAATTTAGAACCTAATGATGGAATTCTTATTCCGAAAACGTTTGTTGTCTTGATGCAACCCCTTTTTAGGGATATTTTTAAATATAGCTTTTACAAACAAATTTTACATTTTTTGTGATTCATGGTATACAGCCAGCTACAAGAATTCAATTTTTTTGTGGATTTAATATTTAAAATGTTAATATAAAGCAATAATCTAAACTCTAAACTTTAGCAATTATTTTATAAAATAAGTACTTAACTCTTGATCAATAATATCTGCATTAAAGTTGATCTTTAAGCAAATTCGTCGATTATTTCATCATTTTTCAGCTCATACAAAGCTTCTTTTTCTATAACCTTTAGCATAAATGTTTCTAAGTGATCTTGTGCTAAAGTAATTTTTAACCGATTTTTTATGTATTTCAACGTTGAAAAGCTTCTTTCGCTTTTGCAAGATACTTAAATCACAGTGTCACTGAAAGAGTTAATAAATTCTTATACTATTTAAATTTGGATAAGCACAATGATATAAGTTGTACTTATGCAAAACAGCTTAACAGCAAGCTATACAATCTTACACTTTTTATTACCACACGGAGGTGAAGTTTTCACGATATCAACAACATTGGCATTTGTTACTTTATGTTCATTATCACTTAGATTATTAATATCATCCTTTATATTTTCTGTAGACTGAACATATTCATCATTAACTCGACCTTCTATAATTTCAGTATTTTGCAAAATCCCATTTTTTAATACAATCCATTTATCAGCAAAATCCACTAGTTCTTCTGTAATTGCAGTCGCAGATAATATGGTAGGATATTTTTTTTATTTTTCAGTAAATGATTTAAATGCCGTTAAAGCTATACCATTTTTTACTGTATCAAAATTTCTAGGATATAGAGTGCTTACGAGTATATCATCATAAAACGATTTGTCTTATGTGCAAGACGTTTTTCCATTTTTTATTCTGCAGAGTACATACATGTTTGAAGGAAATTGGAACACCATAAAAATATACTTGTATGTATGAAAATAACTATTAGGTATCAGTAGAAATCTATTTTTAGGTATATAGAGTCTTATTCATTTACTTAAACTGTATTTTACAATTAAAAATAATTTAAATTTTTTTGAAATGATTTTATTAATATTATTAGCAGAATTAACATTCGATTAGAAATTAAAAAATATTTATTTTGTTACATCTAAATTTTTTTGTGAAAAGACCTATTTGATCGGCCTCAAGAGGCCGCGGCCTCTCGGTGATTGCACCGATTCATTTATATGGCCAGCACGCCACTGGCTACTTTGATCGCATACTAAGAAATGACAAATATGAGTTCATGCTATTGGTTATACAAGGGAAAGTGCAAGGAAAAAGAAAATTGGTGGACGACGCACGTCCTGATGTTGGAAAAATTTAATGCAGTGGAGTGGAAAATAACAATATAATTCTTCAACACCGCTGCAGACAGAATAAAATGGGCAGTGATGGTCGCCAATGTCCTTAAAGGACGAGGCACATGAAGAAGAAGACATAACACTTACCAAAGCCTTCATATTTGAAGCTGGAGGTTGATTTCCTCGTCTTTCTTGTCCAGTGGCGACCTTATTCCTAAGACTGTTGTGAAGATGTAAAATATATCTTCTGTCGTCATCACTGAGTTGTATCGGTCGGAAGTTTGAGCTACATTGTGGGCCGGGACCACAACCCTAAAAAGAATAAAAATACGAGTATAATGATTACAAATATAAAATTTTCAAGCGCTTTCATTTTGAAATCTTAATTTTCACTTTTGAACCTAGCTGGGAAATAGACGAAGGTAAACAAATCAGAAGACTTTTTAATTCAATATACAGGGTGTCCCGAAAATATTGGTCATAAATTATACCACAGATTCTGGGGTCAAAAATAGGTTAATTGAACTTTACTTACTTATATACAATAGTGCACACCAAAAAAGTTACAGCCCTTTGAAGTTATAAATGAAAATCAATTTTTTTTCATATATCGAAAACTCTTAGAGATTTTTCATTGAAAATGGACATGTGGCTTTTTTATGGCAGCAGCATCTTAAATAAAAATTAAAGTAAAATTTGTGTACCCCATAAAAAATTTATGAAGGTTTTGTTCCCTTAAACCCCCCCAAACTTTTGTGTACGTTCCAATTTAATTATTAGTGTGGCATCAATAGTTAAACACACTGTTTTTAAAACATTTTTGTCTCTTAGGACTTTTTCGATAAGCCAGTGTTTATCGAGATATTTTGAATATTTATCAAAAAAGTTACAGCCCTTTGAAGTTACAAAATGAAAATCAATTTTTTTTCATATATCGAAAACTCTTAGAGATTTTTCATTGAAAATGGACATGTGGCATTTTTTATGGCAGCAGCATCTTAAATAAAAATTAAAGTAAAATTTGTGTACCCCATAAAAAATTTATGAAGGTTTTGTTCCCTTAAACCCCCCCAAACTTTTGTGTACGTTCCAATTTAATTATTAGTGTGGCATCAATAGTTAAACACAATGTTTTTAAAACATTTTTGTCTCTTAGGACTTTTTCGATAAGCCAGTGTTTATCGAGATATTTTGAATATTTATCAAAAAAGTTACAGCCCTTTGAAGTTATAAAATGAAAATCAATTTTTTTTCATATATCGAAAACTCTTAGAGATTTTTCATTGAAAATGGACATGTGGCATTTTTTATGGCAGCAGCATCTTAAATAAAAATTAAAGTAAAATTTGTGTACCCCATAAAAAATTTATGAAGGTTTTGTTCCCTTAAACCCCCCTAAACTTTTGTGTTCGTTTCAATTTAATTATTAGTGTGGCATCAATAGTTAAACACACTGTTTTTAAAACATTTTTGTCTCTTAGGACTTTTCGATAAGCCAGTGTTTATCGAGATATTTTGAATATTTATCGAATCCACCACATATTTGTATATGGTTAAGTACGATTAAAGAGACCTGTTAATAATCTGAAAATGTATTTATACTTTACATTTTTAGGTATATTTTGAAAAAGAAGCCACATCTCGATAAAAGGTGACTTGTCAAAAAAAGACTAAAAGGCAAAAAAGTTTTAAAAACACTGTGTTTAACTAATGGTACAACAATAATAGTTTAATTGGAACGTACACAAACATTTGGGGGGTTTAAAGGAACAAAACTCCCATAAAATTTTTATGTAAATATATTAAAAAAGAAGCCACATCTCGATAAAAACTAGCTCATCGAAAAAATACTAATAAACAAAAAAGTTTTAGAAACGTTGTGTTTAACTAATGGTACCACAATAATTAATTAGAACGTTCACAAAAGTTTGGGGGGGGGGGTTTAAGGGATCAAATCCTCCATAAAATTATTATGGGGTGGACAAATCTCACTATAATTTTGTTTTAAGATGATCCTGTCATAAGAATGATATATGTCCATTTTCAGTAAAAAATCTTTAACAATTTTCGATATATTGAAAAAAATCGATTTTCATTTTGTAACTTCAAAGGGCTGTAACTTTTTTTATGAGCACATTTGTACTAAGGTAAGTTAGGTTAAATCGAACTATTTTTGACTCCAGAATGTGTGGTATAATTTATGACCAATCTTTTCGGGACACCCTGTATAACAGCGGAGTGATTCCCACAGATTGGCTCAAATCCATCTTTGTCGCAATACCTAAAAAACACAATGCGAGAAAATGCTCAGAATATTGATTAATTAGCCCAATGAGCCACACTCTTAATATTTTCCTCAGAATACTTCACAACAGAATTAGACGCAAATGCCAAGAAGATCTCGAAGATACCCAATTTGGTTTTAGAAATGCTATGGGAACTAGGGAGGCACTTTTGCGCTTAACATCCTATTACAAAAATGCCGTGACCAAAGAAAAGATGTATTTGCATGTTTCGTGGACTTCGAAAAGATATTCGATAAAGTACAGTAAGTAGGTATGTAAAATTAATGCAAATACTGAAAAATATTGGAATAGATGACAAGGATATTCGTGTCATTAAAAATTTGTACTGGAATCGAACTGCTGTCGTAAAAATTGGAGATAACTACACCGATGAAATCTCCATACAACGAGGAGTCAGACAAGGGTGCATTTTGTCGCCAACATTGTTCAATATTTACTCGGAGCAGTTATTGAAAAAGGCACTTGAGAGACAGCCATATGGAATAAAAATCAACGGGGAACTACTTAATGTAAATAGATATGCAGACGATACAGTTATTCTGTCAGATAATATTGAAGGTCTTCAAATTCTGCTTGATCGTATTCACGAGGTAGAAGAGTAAATGGGCATTAAATAAACTCAAACAAAACCAAATTTTTAGTGTTTAGTCGTGACTCACATCTCGATGCAAAACTTCAATTAAACGGAGTCCAAATTGAGAAAGTTCACAAAATGACATATTTGGGAACTGTGATAACGGACCAACTAGATCCAGACATAGCAATAAATCTTAGATCTTAATCTTAAAAGAAGTCAGTTTGTAAGGGTTGACACGAAGACGTCATCTTGCATGCCATTAGAATGTGGGGTACCTCAGGGTTCAGTTCTAGGCCCTATATTGTTTCTGATATACATAAATGACATCTCTAGTCTGAACATTAAAGGTAAAATATGTCTCTTTGCAGATGATACTAGTATTACTTGGAGTAACACGGATATTATGGATCTTCGCAATACCATAGCTACAGACCTAGTCACCATTAAATCGTGGTGCGATTCGAATCTCCTGTTATTTAACGTTTCTAAAACCAAAGTCCTACCTTACAACAGTATGATGCAACCTTTAGTACTTAATAACAACAGTCTAGAGGTAGTTGAATCGGTGAAGTTCTTAGGGCTTATTGTGGATAAGTCTCTAAAATGGAACTTGCACATTGATGCCTTACACAAAAAATTAAGTTCTGCTTGTTTTGTGCTAAGATCAGTTGCTACGGAAATGAATTTGTCAACATCTAGGACCGTTTATTATGCCCTTTTTGAGTCTCATCTTCGGTACGCCCTTCCATTCTGGGGTACGTGTTTTGCGACTCAATTTGAGCGTATTTTTAAACTACAAAAGAGAGCTCTTCGTTACTCCCTGAGACTCAATAGCAGAGTTCATTGCCAAGAATTCTTTAAAAAATTTAAAATATTAACTCTTCCTTCTTTGTTTGTTTTTAAATCCGTTTGTTTAATCCGCAAACATGCATCAGAAGGTCCAGAGAGACCCACTCACAACTATCCCCTTAGAAACGTGGAGCATAATCTTTATCTGCCAACCCCACGGTCTGAGCTGGTTAAGTGCTCTATACTATACAATTCGAGAAAAATGTACAATCACCTGCCATCTAACATCAAATCTATTGCAGCATTTCCCGCTTTTCGCAAGGCCTTGAAAGCTTATTTGCTGGAGAGAGCTTTTTATACAGTGAATGACTTTTTTATAAACGATTTGAATTCAGCAAATTGACTTGCAGGATTATTACTTTCGAGTACTTTTATACATATTTGCAGCGGCATAGAACTTTTGATTTACTTTCCCTTTTCCTCGTTCGCCTTCTTTTTGCTTTGACGTTGTATACATATTGTTTGAAAAATTTGTAATTTTTTAATGTGTACTTAATAACTATAAAATTATATTAAGCAGTATAACTCACGCCATTTACTTGGTGTCTGTTTGTTTTTGTTTTGTTTGTAGTTTTTTATTATTTTTTGTTTTTTATTGTATTTTTTTATTTTGTATAAGCTTTGTCCACAAATTGGTAAAATTTTTTGACAATAAAGCATACCTTACTTACTTACTTACGTAGAATAGCAATGACTAAAACTACTTTTATGAAAATGAAGTCATTTCTTTGCAATAATCATCTCAGTTTAGAACTAAGACAAAGAATGGTTAAGTGCTATGTTTGGTCCGTACTTTTGTATAGTGCAGAAGTGTGGACGCTAAAAGTATCGATCATGAACAAAATTGAAGCATTGGAAATGTGAATGTGAATTGGCATGTGGAATGCTGAAGATACCTTGGACAGCAAGGAAAACTAATGGAGAAGTACTAAGGAGGGTCAACAAAGATAGAGAACTGCTAAAGATTGTTAAACAATCGTGGTTAATGGTGCGCAATGCGCACCATTAGACGACGTTCCACTTCACCACATAACACAAAATTTGATAAAAACAAAACATAATCGAGCAAAACTAACTATATCAGTGTTTAAATTGATAAATAAATAAAATATGTAAGTACCTACTATTTAAACTATATTTCTATCAAGAAAAAAAGTTATCGCTTATTTTCTCAGTCACACAAACAATATCATATAACCAGGGCCGCGTTTAGGTCAATTGCCGCCCTAGGCAATTCTCTAGTAGCCGCCCTTCAAACATGTACCATTTTTGCGAAAAAAAAAATGCAAGCAGAATTTTTTATTTAGGGAGCGTTCAAGTATTATGTAACACGATTTTTGAAGATTTTTGACCCCCTCCCCCCCTACGTAACGCAATTTTTGAAAATGTTTGACCCCCCTCCCAACCTGCGTTACGTAATACTTGAACGGTCCCTTAAATAAGAAATGTATTGTTTGAAAATGTATTAAAATGAGGAACATAGAATTTATAAAAAATAATATTTTACACAAGTGAGAAGAACAAAAATCACACTGATCACAGTATGGTATGAATTCACTTTTGACCGGTGAAAATAAACACAGAATGTTTTACATAAAAATGAAAAATTATGATTATGTATAATTTGCAATTTGCGCTAGTATAAGATAGGAATGTGTTGCGATAGCAGTAGCCGTTATTTTTTAACTGTTATTTCACTGAAGCTATTTCACACTGTTACATCATTTTCATAACAACTGAAATATTCAGGTAGCTGACTACTTTTTTAATTATTGTAGACCTATAGGAAGAAAACCTACCCGTGTCCTGTCTAGAGTTCACGTCCGTTTTTTTAATTATTAACAATTTAATTTGTATGCAATTTCTACATACATTACATATATGCAATTTTATTATAAATGTATTAATTAATAAAGGGTCTACTTTGTTAAAACATTTCTTGAAAAAATTATTATAAATTGTTCTATATGGTCTACATAATGTTCAGAAAAAAGTCACACCATTTTTAGAGTCGGGTTTGGGGGGAAGAGAGGGGAGAAATCGGTAAATTCGTAGTTTTTTAAGTTTTTCGTCAATATTTCTAAAACTATGCGGTTTAGCATGAACAACCTTCTATACAAAAATGTTCTACATTAAATTTGAAACAAAAAAGGTCCTCTGCATAATCCGTCTAAAATGAACGGCTCCAAAGTTATGGAGGTAGTATAGTATAATTGGTCCAAAAAAGGTCTAACCCAGACATTAAAAGTAAAAGTTTTCCTCCAACACCAAATTGTTCTATATGGTCCAGATATTATTCAGTAAAAAGTTACACCATTTTGAGCGTCCCGTTTGGGGGGTAAATAGAGGAGAAATCGGTAAATTAGTAGTTTTTTTTATGTTTTTCGTCAATATTTCTAAAAATATGCTTTAATGTTCTATACAAAAATGTTCTACATTAAATTTAAAACAAAAAAGGTCCTATACATAATTGTTATAAAATCAACGATTCCACAGTTACGGAAGGTGAAAAGTGGAGGTTTTCGATACTTTTTATATTTTTTGAGCAATTTATAATAATTTTACTGATTGAAATAAATTTTCTTTAGCAGGATTTGCTATTTCAGTGGCCGATGGTATGTTAGTGATAATCCCTTGAAGAATTAAACGTCAACCTCACCACCCAAAATCATCTTCAATTGCCCAAAAAATATAAAAAGTATCGAAAACCTCCACATTTCTCCCTCCGTAACTCTGGAACCGTTGATTTTATAACAATTAAGGATAGGACCATTTTTGTTTTAAATTTTATGTAGAACGTTTTTGTAAATAACACTGTTTACGCTCAAACATAGTTTTAGAAATATTGACGAAAAACGTAAAGAAATAACTAATTTACCGACTTCTCTCCCATCTCCCCCCCAAACCGGACGCTCAAAATGGTGTAACTTTTTACTGAACAATATGTGGATCATATAGAACAATTTGGTGTTGGAGGAACACTTTTACTTTGGATGTCTAGGTTAGGCCTTTTTTTGGACCAATTATACTATACTACCTCCGTAATTTTGGAATCGTTCATTTTAGAAGGATTATGTATAGGACATTTTTTATTTCAAATTTATTGTAGAACATTTTTGTATAAAATGTTGTTCATGCTAAACCTCATAGATTTAGAAATATTGACGAAAAACGTAAAAAACTACGAATTTACCGACTTCTCCCTTCTCCCCCCTCTCCCCCCCAAACCCGACGCTCAAAAACTGTACCTTTTTTCTGAACATTATATGGACGATATAGAACAATTTGGTGTTCGAGGATAACTTTCACTTTGGATGTCTGGGTTATGTCATTTTTTGAATCAATTCTATCATACTATTAATGATCATAGAAAAAGTTAAAGTATATTTTAATAAATAAATTATTTTTATTAAATAATAATTTATTGAACATAATTTATTCATTAAAATATACCTTAACTTTTTCTATGATTAATAATGATAGTATCATTACAAAAAATGGATTTTTGAGAAAATATTATTTTTTCAAAAATTATTTAAAAATTAGACTGTTTATTAATTATTAAATGTCTAGACAAATTGCATATTTGTAATTTACACAAAAGTACATACAAATTAAAAAAAGAAGAAATATCAAAATTCATTGAGTAGATTCCAAGATATAGAAAATGGTAGTAGTTTTAAGTTGCTTTTTTAGTTTTTGAACTCGTGCATTTTTCGGCTCCCGCCAGGTAGCTGACAACTTTTTGAAGTTATACTTCTTTACGGGCGTAATGACGGTGAAATTTTATATGGGAAAACCTAGCGACCGGGCGCATGCGCATTATAACTTTGTTCTGATTGGATGTTCAAATGACATGACAAAAATTATCCAATATGGCAGCTGTGGCACAGCTGTGGGACTGCGTTTGGTTATAATGTATGCTTGTTGCGTTTTAAAATTTGTAGGAAGAGAAACAACAAACAAAAAGTTAGTTAATGGTTATACTGCCTTTTTAAATAGTTTTCATATTATATTTTTGGACTTATTTACATAGAAGAGATGATTGTTTCATGCCAATGTGAAAGCTCATCAAACTGTGCCTAGTATGAGTGCCGCAGATCTCGCTTATTCAAAGCTAAAGAATCTTTCACTGGTAAGTGTTTTATAAATAGTTGATGAAATTTTGTTATGATATTTGAACATAGCCACTTTGCACGACGCAAGTGATTGCGAAATTTATTAGTCGTTATACGGGCTCCGATACCTACCTTGAACCTACCAAAATACATAAGTAGTATGTAATACTTTTATTTACATAATTTATATTTATATTTACATAATATATTGTCTTCTTACTCTATGTTTTGTTGTATTTTTTCAATTCTAAATCATTTCAATTCAAAATCAAAATAATTTAATTTACATAAGTTAAAAATGTCAAAAGGTTAATCTGTTTAGTTAGACGATCTTCGCACATAATGACAAGCTGTCTCTGTGGCGCAGTTTTAATGCGAGAGAATCCCAATACAACGCAAATACCAGCCGCGTGGTAAGTTGGTTCGAATCCCAATAGAAACTTTTATTTTTTTATTTTTTTTTATACATTTTATGATTGTAAGTATATTTATTATATAATTTTATTTTCAGAAAATACGTATTTAGTTAAAAATTTTTCCGACAATTAATGTTCAGAAATCATTTGTGGCATTTTTAGTGTGTTTGTGTGTGTTTTATTTTTTTATTATTTTAATTTTTGGCACTGTTTTAATAAAAATGTTTGAGAAGTAGTAAGTATAAATTAATTTAATATTTAAATGAAATATAAATAAAAAGTATATTAATTTCGTTTATAATCATATAATCATATAATAGAAGTATAACTTCTTACGTGCGTACAAAGTACACACACATTCTTTTTAATTATTGTTGACCTATAGGATGAAAACGTACATGTTTCCTGCCTAGAGCTCGCGTTCGTTTTTTAATTATTAAAAATTTAGTGCAATCAACGCAGAAGCTCCCCCTTCACTTACTATGACTTATCATCATTTGAACTACATTTTAAAAAATTCGAGTAAAATATTATCTTTCCGAATACCTATGTAAGAAGATGTTTTCTACGGACAAAATTTTTAAAGTTATTGTAAATGTTTATAAACTAGTATTTTTTACTATATTAGATAATTTTTTATACTAAAAAGTAGTCAGCTACCTTGATATTAATTTCATTGTCCCGAATATGGTCTATTTCTTGCTTATTTCCCTGGCTGGAGTATTATATCAGTGCGACGACACGAATATTATCTCCTTGTAATAATTCAGTTTGAAAATCCCAACTCTAACTCGATTTCCTACTGGTAATCTTTAATTTCTGCAATATGGCAATATTGATGTGATCAGTCAATTCACCGTCTTTGCGGAGCTTCTGGCGCCCTAATAATCACTAAATTTATGACTTCCGGTTTTTTGGATGAATAGTGTTAGGTTTAAGATAACAGAATGCTATGTTTGTTTTATTTTTGATATGAATGCAATTTCTTTTATTTAGAAACGAACGCCCACTTCTATTTCATTGATGGATAAATGATGAATATTCATATTTGTTATTCCTTTTAATTTTTAAATACAAATATTTTTTTGTACAGTATTTTTGCCGTCCCAGGGGCGTCATTTGATAGGGTTAGGGGGATGAAAATGACTGAAATTTACAAAAAATACTTTCAGTTTTCATCATTACATCATATAATATAATGTATTGTATATTATATAATGCTTGCCCCCCCCCCAATCAAAATTTCAAGACCCTGTGCCGCCCTCTCACAATTTGCCGCCCTAGGCAGCTGCCTATATTGCCTAATGGATAAAGCAGCCCTGCATATAACCCGAAAACATGTAAACGATAACTGCCAACCGGTAAATTATCTCCCGACGTTCGTTTGTGTCGGATAGATATGGCAGTTGCTACTAGATGGCCCGACAATATAGTTTTTGCAATTTTATTTAATAGGAGATTAGAAACATTGATGCGCACAATTACCCGACGCGCACCATTAGCCGACTCTCCCCCTACTCCTAGGAGAAACTACAGAAAAATTACGTAGATGGGCAGATAATTCGAAGATCTGTTAAATACAGACCAATAAGAGGAACTAGACGTGGGAAGTTAGGGGCGTAACAGAGGGCCCCGCAGCATGAAGCTTGCGGGGGGCCCCAATCGCTTAAGGGCCTCATCTTGTCATCTGATATTACGTTAAAATCTGTTATTGTTACATTATTTTACGTTGTCTGTTAAAATTTAAAAACGAAAAATTTCTAACTAGACGTATTTGCCAAGTGTAAGATCTAGAAACTTAATCCCTTCCGAACATTTATCCGAATTTATCCTTAATCCGAATACCGAAATTTGATGGCAGCGACAATAAACTATATAATGCTTTGTACGTGACTATTGAAAGATATTAGAATTGCAATTCGCCGAATTTAAGAACAATATTTTTAAATCTAAAAATGGGTTTTCTTTCTCTCTGTTCTTTACCTACTTTTAGTATTTCGATACAATATTATCGCCAGAAATTTCATATTGGTTTTTTGCATTGAATGTTGTTTATTTTGTGTTGTTTTACGGTTATAATTGCATCAGTTTGGTACGCATTTATTTAATAATTATTGACGACTTTTCTTGTATAATCATTGGACAATCTCTCAACAGATAAACGGTAAGATAAGGAAATTATAACACTTACGCTTTAGGGGAGTCAATGTTGAAAAACTTGCATTGTTTAGGTTTCGGAAAAAATCAAACAAGCGTATATTTTTCTAAAACATTTTTGTTAGTTTATGTATCTTAACTTAAAGTGAAAAGTTCTACTAACAGATGCCTTTAATTGTTTATTAATTCTTTAAACAATAAAACAGGTTTATATTAAATAATTTTAAAAGATATCGGTGAATTTATCATTTCACTTTGTTCAAAAATGTTTCTATTTGCTTTTTGATTATGCTGAATTTGAATATGACATTAAATCAGGGCCATAAGTACGATGTTGGGGGCCCCGAGGACAAATGTGACCTGGCGGCCCCCTACCGGGGGTCTGGGGTTAATCACCCAGCAGAAGGAGTCTGGGAAAATTGATATTTAACCACTTGAAAACGCATTTTAATGTATTCCATGACTGAAGTTTCCTGTACCTACGTATATTGCTATTTTAGTTGACCAACACAAAAATAATTTGAAATCACATTATTTTAAGCTAAATATTTTGCAAATATTTACAATAATGAATATATGTAGTATTATAACATCTTTTCTGTTTTCATAAAAAATATACTACATATAATGTTACTTACATTCTTCGGCTACAATGTAGGTTTTTAATCGCGTTATATTGCCTATAGGCAGTATAACGCGATTATAATCGCGGGGCCCCCTTCGTTGGGGGCCCCGAGAGCACTTATAGAGTATGTCTGCGTGGCTTCGAACTATATGAGAAACATTTTTATTATCAATTTTACAAAAAAAGTTATGCTTCATGAAATGCTCTAAATGGTCTTAAATCTGAGATACAAAATAAGCCAGATAAACCATCAGATATCAAAGCTTATCAATTTTATACGAGGTAAGTCAAAAAATAGTAATTTAACTCAAGGATAAAGTACTTTTATATTTAACAATATACAATTTTAATTTTAATATGTAATTACATCCTTGTAAATAAAAATTTAATTTTTCCAAATATTTCTCAAAATACCGATAACCAACATAATTTTATTACAATTATAATAATTATTTTATTATTAATTTTTTAATTTTACGAAAAAATTCTTTATAAAATTCTTATCAGATTCTTTATAAAAAGCTCTGCATTATCTCAAAACGAAGATTCAATCGTAATATATCACATTTTACCAACTTTATACGAGGTATGTCGAAAAATATGAATTTCTCTCTAAGAGTTAAGTACCTACCTTTATAGTTCACAATATTTCAACTGGAATAAGCATATTTAAACATAGTTTTTAATTGCGAACAACTTTTTATAATAAAATTTTTTAATATTGTAAAATATATAGGTTAGGAAAAATTAAAGAATATCCATGAACGAACATGTAAAACACATGTGTCACATGTGTAACATGTGTCACACAAACAGCAGCCTAGTGAAGTTGGTAGTGAAGTTGGTCTTGGTCAGGAAACAATATTTACTAATCTTACTCAAAATGAAAATGAAAACCCAGAAATAGAGTTAGACGCCGAGCAGATTAATTACGCTCGTTGTAGTTCCAGGTAACGTTTTATTTTTATTTGGGTAGATAGACTAATTTAAAAAATGCTTTTTAGTTCCCACCAAAGCCATAAATTCCACACAAAAAATGAAAATGAAATTAAAAAAAATCCTACGCTTTACTACAATCTTCTTCGAGCCACCTACAAGTGGAAAGTTATGTTGCAAAATTTTTCATTAAGTTATCACGGAAAATGATAAAAAGTTGGATTTTTTCTGACGGCGCGACTGCTCCTGGGTTAAAAGGGGCCCCATTTCAAATTCTGCGGGGGGCCCCCGACGGAGTTTGTTACGCCACTGTGGGAAGTGGACGTGGACCAACTTTGAATGCAGTTAAAGAAATAGTAAGATACCTAAAAGTTTAAAAGATTGGACAATGGAAGAAAGCTTTTCAAGGTAGTTCAAAGTTAATAGTTCAAAGTTATAAGTTTAAAACAGAGGGATCCGCTATCAACGAATTTATTCAACCTAGTATTAAAACAAATTGTAAGAAGATCAATTATTATAGGCCCAAACAGGACTATATTCAATAGCAAGGATCAGTGTACAGATTACTCGGATGAAGAATAGAAGACACTGAATGAATAGTCAATTTTTTTTCCTACACAATGGGTCTATTGAATAGAAAGAAGTATTTGCTTTTACTTACAAGTATTTAAGTATTTACTTAATAGTAATTGAATAAAGTCATTTCTTTAATGCTTTATTTAATTACTATTAGTAAATACTTAAATACGAGGAAGTAAAAGCAAATGCTTCTTTTTATTCAATAGACCCATTAATCTGCAAATTGCTCGTTATTTAAAAATTTAGTTAAACTGTTTTGTCGGTAGTCGTTAAAATCTAAATATAAAAATAATGAATGATAGCCTAATAAAATAAAAAAAAGTCAAAATGTAAATTCGTACAGGTTAAAACAAATTTTATATCAAAGTTTAGGTGGGTACAAAAGATATTTTCAAGAAAGTATCCAAATCTTACAAGGGGATCATTGTTTAAATAATTAAAAAGGGGTCATTTTTGCAAAATAAAATACTTTTTTAACTGCTGAGATAATCTACTTATCGATGAAGGTCTATGGGATTTTTTTCTGCAAAGTTGAAGAGAAAATCTTTCACACAAGGCTTACTAAGTTAAATTTGACCTCATATTTATTTAAATAATTGTATATAAAACTTTAAAAACAAATTTGCAAAAAAATATTTTTAGCGTTTTAAATAAGCACTATAAAATATCCTTTTTTACAGACTAAGTTGCACTATATTATCAGTATTAAGCAAAAAAAATTGGCCAAAAAATATTTAATATTTTTTGAGATATTGAATTTGTTTATTAAATGTTACTATATTTTCAATTGCAAAAACGCGGTTGTTGCCAAAGAAATATTCACCTGCTTAACATCTCATTATTTTTATTTTTATGTATATTTTCGATAAATGTATTGATAAATTCAAATTTCAATAAAACTCCCCCCGAAAATGCATTTGAAAATTATTCAAATTTGTTTATAAATTGTTTTTTTAGTAACGTCGCGGGGATTAAGTATTTTGAAATGCCGTTTCGATAATTGGGTTCCTGGGAATTTTTTACTAATTATCAAAATTTTTTTGTCGTTTTTTCTTCTTCTTTTTTTTCTTGAAGTTATATTACTACGGCCCCTTTTAGGGTTAAATTTTATTAAGAATCTCGAATCTCTGAGTTGTAGATTCTAGACCTAAAAATATTAATATTTAACTAA